>NC_133104.1:8935050-9568384 GCF_022965805.1 Primulina eburnea
TTGTTGGAACATTTAATTTTCACAATCTTGATTTTGATGTTAACAAAACTTGTTATTTTGTTACTAATAGTTTATCGTAGTGCGCAAGATAATATAATTGATCAGAAGCATAACTGATCAGTTATCTCGCCTAACTGAAGCTTTGGAGAATGCCAACTGATTGCCCAAGCTGAATCAGTCAAACTGATGTATCGAAGAACAGTTCGACCGATTGATCAGTTGTTAGGTAATTCAGCAGAAGACCTTTAGAAGCCCGTCCAGCCGATGAAGTGCTTAACTGATGGAAAATCTAACTGACCAGTTCAACTTAACCAGTGTAACCACTTTAGCTGACGAGCTAACTGATTTCACCAGACCAGTTCAAAGCATCAGTCAGGAATCAATCAGTATGGAGAACACGACAAGCTTATTCAATGGAATCCAGCTGTGCGCACTAGGTAAAATATATGTACTATCAATAGTACAATTAATGGAATTTGAAGAAAAGATTAAAGCCGAGAGATTCCTGGGGACATTTCGGAAAAACCGAGACACAAAGTCCTAGAAAAGAATTCAAGCTGCAACGGATACATTATTGAGTCTCACAGTATGATCAATTTCCCGCTTATATATAGAAGATCAATGGAGACGAAAAGATAGAGGAAAAACAAGAAGAGAGAGCATATCAAGAACACATCAATTCAAGTGAGAAAAGGGCACGTTTAATGCTTATCAGCTTTCAAGAAGCGATCAGCCCAGAGGGACACTTCAACGTGTTATCAGCTTAGTTTAGAAGCTCATTTCCCTCGTTGTGTGGGAACACATTTCTTGTGTATTCCTTGTTCAGTTCCCACACATACACACAAACTCACTCTCAAATACTGTCTTGCACAAAGATGTTAAACTTGTGTATGTAGTTTTTGACACACAAACGTTAAACAAGTGTTGGTTGGAAGGTGATGCCTTCAGTCTAGACTAGGAGTTCAGTTAGGCAGTGAGTAAGTCCTAAGCTTGGTGGGTTTGTACAAGGTGTTGTATAAATAAAAGTCTTATATAAATCAAAGTCTTATAGTGGAACCTACCCGAGGTGGTAGAAAGGGTGACGTATGAACAGTTGAAGTCTCCGAACATCTATAAACATATATTGTGTATTAACTGTTTAAGTATTGTTTTCAAACTGATTTGATCAGTTCAAGGTGTTATCATTTCAGTTCTTACCATAACTGAACTGATATATCCCAAAACTGATCACTTCCTTTTCAGTTATTCAGTTTACATAAGATAAAATGTTTTTTAATTTAATAGGTTTCTTCACGAAGGATTACTTCGAGTTTCTTCTGCTTGGTTTTAAAACCAAACTCGATTTAATTCATCGGTGTTAACATTTTTAGAACACGAGATATTGCAGCTCATTGGAGTATATAGTGTTTCAAGCATCTTCGAAAGTGCTAGCACACGTTCTTTCAATATTAAATTTTCTACCGAAAGCTTTTTGGATGGAGAACACTTGACTTGTTCTTAAAGATGTATTTGTAGCTGAATAAAGAAAAAGTATTTGTTTTGACTTGTATGTTACAAACTCTATTCATGATTAACTATGATACCAAACTTAAGTTTGAGATAGACAAAATCCGCTTTACTTGATATAAATTGCAGCTGATGCACTTGAAAGATCTTAACAGATTGTTAATTTGACAATATTCTAATTTTTGGTAATAACAAACAACATCAAGTTGTTTCAGGGTTCAATTGTTATTTCATTGTATTTATAGGTTTCACGGTAGACAATATTAAGTCAAGACACACAACGTTCTCTACAAGATTCAAGTTAAACCGTATTAATCAAGCTGCATTCAGAACGCCAGCCGGACCGCATCATAAGCTCAAGCTGCAATCTTTTTCTCGCTAGAAATGCATGTGCAATCAAATCTATCAGATAAGGTACCTACCTAACAACTTTTGTGAAAAGAATGTTTCTTAAAATTTTAAGGATCAATCAACTTTTCAAAAGTCGAAGTTGTCAATTACAAAAAACATTAAATTTGGTGTACTATAAATAGAAACTATCAATGTATCTTATCAGATACTAGTACATATGAATGCTAGAAAGTTATTACCGTTGGAAGAATTACTAGTATATATAAGCATATTAAAGATTGAAGAAGTGACCGAAGCTTTCACAATCTGCTATCTATAAGATCTCGGGCACTCTTATTCGTTCAACATCAATTTGCTCATCGTTGCACGCGTTTATTTTCAATATTTGATCACCAAGGATTTATCAGTGCTACCTTACCAACTCTAGCCATTCAAAGTTATCAATTCAAGAGTTGTGTTCTGTATATGTCTTAACCAATGGTTCAATAGACAACTTGGTTTGTATTGTGAGACTAAGAGTTTCCATTTAGGCAACGATAAGTCCTATGTGAAGTGACTTTGTACAAGAATTGTATAAATCAATTTTTATTTTATTGATTTCACTTCTAAGTGAAATAAAGAGATATATAAATAAATATTGTCTTCAAACTTCCATAAAAAAAACATTGTGTCATTTATTTTAAGTTCTTTGCTTATTTGTTTTTATTTTTATATAGTCGTTGTGTTAAAATATTGTCAACTAAATATATAAATCATCAATAATCTAGTCGGACTTACTCCAAACTTGGAAAAATATCTTTTCAGTGGTCTAGCTATTTCTATCTGTTCAAGAAAAACATCTTTCCAATGTTCATTTGTTCCTTTAGCTATAATTGAGGGTATAAGAATATTTTAATTGCATTTGCTACTTATAAGGACTTCAGGTATAAAAAAACGGCGTTGGTTTGAGAAACACAATCAATATTGATTTTGATGATAATAAAACTTGTTATTGTGTTTATAATATATTTAGTCGAGTGCGTAGTTACTAGCTCAAGTTGGAAGTTGGGACTCGAATTTAACCAAACTGAAAATCTGGCGAGTTTCAGTGTTTTGATGATATCTCACAGCTCGGTAATGCAAATGAAAAATCGTAAAAACTACTTAATAGAAAACACAATTTGGGACAAGCCTTATTTGACATCTGTTGGCCTAAATTTAATGTTATATAGGACAACTCACGGTTGAAAAACCAAACTGAATGATTAGTCTAGCAGACGGGCCAAACCTATCTAGCTCACTAGAACAAACTGAATGACCATTGTAGCAGACAAGTCAAACTGAATGATCAATCTATAACACGAGCCAAATTGATATTTGAAGAGCCCAGTTGAATGATTAGTCTAGGTGAATAGCCCAACTGAACAAAAACGTCAAAATTAATTAGGTGTGGAAAAATTCCACCAAGGTGGATTTGACCCTTTTGATGCTAGAAACTTTCCATAAGTTTTTCAAACGATCATATTCTTGTGTCTAACATATATATCGACGTTACATCCTATACATACAACATCTTGAAGATCAAATAAAAACTTTGAATGAGATTTAAAATCATGGACAACTTATATGAAGAAATTAGCTAGAATGAGAACAAACTTAATGTGTGATGATACACTTGAAAGATAAATACACTTTAAATGGTTAAATTCTCACACACAATCAATTACACATATACATAAGAGTTGAGCTTCAAAGTTTAGTTAAGTGAATCTTCATACAAAGACATTAAATATTGTGTTTGTTATCTTGGCATAAGAGACATTAGATATTATGCATATTGTGAGGTTGTGGCTTACTCTTGAGAGTATGCTAGAAGTTTCAACTAAGAAAGATATAAGTTCTAAGTTGAAATAGGTTTGTACAAGGAGTTGTATAAATCAAAGTATTCTAGTAGATCTTTCATAGGTGGAAAAGGGTGACGTAGGAGTTGTTAATCTTCAAACATCCATAAAAAATTCATGTCTATTTATTTATTGCATAATTTACTTTCTATGCGTTGTTGAACTATTTTATGTGTTTTTCAAATACCAAATATTTCATACAAATTGTTTGATAAACTGCTTCAAACAAAATGTTTTTACTCATTCAGCTTGCATATGTTTTAAATACTTTACAAAATATTAATCAATTTCTACAAATGATTATTTTGAGTGTCTTCCTCTTGGTTTAAAAACCCAACTCAATTTAATTCACCGGTGATCAATAATTCATAAACCGAGCTATTGTAATTCAACGATTATCCTCCAATCGATACTATCAAGTGATATCAGATAAGGTTGTTCTTGAAAGAGTATTTGAAACTTATTTTTAGTTTTAAATTTGTTTTTCATATTTTCTAACACATATATGAAAAGTTTCAAATTTTGGCAACTTGCAACAACCATGAGAAAAATAGCATAACTCCTTGATCGGGTGTCCAAATGACATACCACTTTTTAAATTGAAAACTAAACTCATAGATGATTGCAATGGTATAAAAGTTTCGCCTGATTGTGCAGGAGAAAAAGCAATTTATACAAGGGTTTATAAGTGAAATTCTTTTAGTGAATTCTTTCTTAAGTTGAAGAAGTGAAGACATATATAAGAATATTACCTTCAAACTTCCATAAAAACATTATGTCATTTACTTTAAGCTCTTTTCTTATTTGTTTTGATTTGTTTATCTAGTCGTTGTTTTAAAAGATTTTTCAACTGGATATATAAATAATAACTTGTCTACCCGAACCATTTCTACACTTGAAAAATATCTTCTGAGTGGTCTAGCTATCTCTTGTCGTTTAAGAAAAAAATTAACAACCAGCAACTGTTAAGGTTAGCTCGAGTTTTTAAAGAAAATTTAAAGTGTCTATTTACCCTACTTTAAGCACATTTTTTTTTATCCCGACACAATTCGTTTAAGAAGCCAATAAGTTGTTCGCCATAAATAAAAAGAAAAATTAGTTTTTGGTTAAGTAACTTATCCAATTTTGGGTTTTTGTTTATAAAATTTTCAAAGCTTGATCATGGTATATTAACTTTTAATTTTTTCCGTCATTTGGTCTAACTGTTGTCGTGACATTGGATATCTCAATATTTTTCGAATTTGTGTCAACATTTTTCGATGTCGAATTAACAATAATTAATAGAAATCATGTAAAATTTTTGTAGAATACATGAAATACTGTTTTAATTTAATAATAATTTTTTAAAAAAGTAATATTTACTGATAAATATTGAAAAACTTTCAAAACAATAAATAAAAAAGAAATTTAAATTTCAGTTTGATATTTTTAAAAAGTACAATGATTATACCAAGACATTTGCTAACAGAATCTTCATCTTCCCTGTCATCCTCCCCCCAAAACCTCCTATAATTAGACAATCTATGAAGTCATGTTTTCATATATATATATATATATATATATATATATATATATAGATATAATAATATATATGAGCTCTTCTTTATACTAATATCACACTCTCTTCTTCATCACACAAATTCCATTGTATATCAATCCAAACTAAAATTAATATCCAACAAAAACCAGCAATGGAACAGTTCTCCGTCAACAAGAACTGCTCTACATTGTACACAGGCGTCCCGTTGATAGATATCTCGAAACCCGATTCGAAGACGCTGCTCGTAAAGGCCTGCGAGGAGTTCGGATTCTTTAAAGTGATCAACCATGGAGTCCCGATCGAATACATGTCGAATTTGGAGGTCAAAGCTGTAAACTTCTTCTCTTTGCCTTTATCTGTCAAACAGAAAGCTGTGTCTCCTCACTTTTTCGAGTATGGAAACAAGATGATCGGTTCCAACGGCGATTTCGGTTGGGTGGAATACTTGATCCTAACGACCAATACCGAATCCAGCCGCCGAAATTTCTCATCCATTTTTGGCGAGGCTGCCGAAAACTTCAGGTGACCAATTATGAAACATGATCAAGAAAGACTTGGTAACTTAGAATTCGATTCCGAAATACGTAACCTTTCGTTCCATCCCTGAAACTTGGATTAATCTGAATCAAAATCTGACATTCTAAGACACTCATGTGTTTCTTTTTCAGTCGGGTTTTGAATGAATATGTGTCAGCTGTGAGGAAAATGGCTTGCGAGATTCTTGAAATGCTGGCTGATGGACTGAAGATCGAGCCAAGAAATGTGCTGAGCAAACTTCTAATGGATGACCAGAGCGACTCGATTTTCCGGCTGAATCACTACCCTCCTGTCCCGGAATCCAACGGCAAGAAGAATTTGATTGGATTCGGAGAACACACAGACCCGCAGATCCTTTCTGTGCTGAGGTCCAATAACACTTCGGGCCTCCAAATCTCTCTCAAAGATGGGGATTGGATTTCCATTCCTCCTGATCAGAATTCTTTCTTCATTAATGTTGGCGACTCCTTGCAGGTAACCATTCATTCTCTTTATTTCATTCCAATTCTTACGTTTTTTTTAATCATTGTTTCATCGATAGGGAATTTTTGTGATAAATTATTAAATTAAATAAAACACAAACATAATCTGAGGTGTTTAGAATTTAGATAAAAATTAAATGAATTTTTTTCTAATATTTTCTCTGTGCAAAGAATTCAGCTAGGATAATTTTCAAACTCACGTAAAAAAGATTCAAAACTACTGCATGTATAATATGTATTCTGAAAAGCTTAAAACAAGCGTAAGTAAGATTTAACTGCCAAAACAGCGATGATTTGGTCAAAGTGAAAAAATATTAACATTAAAATATTTTGATGTATTAAAATATTACAGTAGATCTCTTGTAAGACGGTCTCACGAATCTTTATCTGTGATAAGGGTCAACCCTACTCATATTCACAATAAAAAGTAATAGCCTTAGCATAAAAAATAATACTTTTACATGCATGACCCAAATTAAGATATCTGTCTCACAAAATATGACCCGTGAGACCAACTCACATAAGTTTTTGCCAAAATATTATACTCATAAAATGAACCAGGACTCTTCATTGCCTCCAACCAAATTATCAAGTTTTGTGTTTTCAGCGTTTTTTTGAACTTCAAATTTCTTGAATTAAACCTAATAAAAATTTATTATTTGTTATTTTCTCAGGAAAATTTTCATTTCTCTATCTACCGTTTAACAATTTTGGTCATCTGTATTGTTAATTTCAATACAAGACATATACTTTTCAAATTTTGTTACTTTAATCATTTTTCATCGAAAAGACAAATGTGACATTCCACATTCCTAATGGCAGTCATCAGTCATGTGGGTACAAACACATCATACCACGTCAGAAAAATGACTAAAATTATAAAAAAAATAGATTAAAATTGAAATTTAACAATATAAAAGAACTGATCCCGTATTGATCTCTCTATTGTTCATACTCCGATAACTAAAATAAAAAAAATAAAATATTTTTTACGCTTAAACCTTGACTGTGATGTTCCACCACAATCCGTGATTTGTACGTAGAAATATAATATTATAATTTCCCCCAACACATATTATATTTGTCAGCATCATTCATGACCTATTATTTTCAATCGCTTGTTCCAAAGACGTGTGATGTGAGTGTAGTAAATTACGTATATATTTTGGGTTGCAATGATATAAAGTTGTTAGATTTGACTCCAATTATTTAGCATGTGTGTCCATTAAGTTTTCCATGCACGCGTTTTTAGTGGAATTATAAATTATTTAATGAAGAGCTACTAGATGAATCTTAATAAATTCTTTCAACAACTTGGTATTAATTGACAAGTCACATTCACTTGAATATTTGTGCCCATTTATCCATATACACTATATTCCACAAATTATTCTTTATAGTATAATAGATATGTAAAAATGATCCTTGCATAAAACACAAATATGAAATTTTGAATTGAAAATGTGTAGGTTTGCATAGTTTATATCATCAGTCTTATGATAATTAGTACAAAAGTTGAGACGATCTTGTGCTTGACTATCAGATATTGTTGAGAATCTGTGTAATTATTGAGAAATAGACTGGACAGAGACAATAACAGTCTACATGTGTTGAAAACGCAATTCAATTTTTTTAACGGGCCTACGATTTCAATTTCATTAAAAATGATTACGACATCGTGATAGGAAATCGCTAAAAAAAATATCTAACCGTCAATTCTATTATTTTAATCTTAAAGCCACTTTTTAAAATTTTTAAGTTACATAGTTAACAAATAGGCAACAAAGACATCTTGTTCTACAAATAATATCATATATATATATATATATATATATATATATATATATATATATATATATATATATATATATATATATATATATATGAATTCATACAATTATTGGGAATGTGAAAGTGGACCATACTCGTTGAATGACATGTTCAATTGGACAATGGTCCTACAATTATTTCAATTTCGTTAAAAGTGTGAAATCTTGATGGTATTTAATTATTTATTCTCATTATTTTTATGAATATATATATATATATATATATATAGTCAATTTGATTGGATAGGTAAGTGCTTGGGTGTGACTTATATGTGAAAAACATCATATCTTGGCTGTCGGGAAATATAAGAAAATCTTATAGGTGATGACGAACGGAAGATTCAAGAGCGTGAGACATAGAGTGGTGGTGAACAACAAGAAGGAATCAAGAGTGTCGATGATTTACTTCGGAGGACCACCTTTGAGTGAGAAGATAGCTCCATTGCCATCTTTGATGAAAGGTGAAGATAGCTTGTACAAAGAGTTTACGTGGTTTGAGTACAAAAGATATGCTTTTCAGTCGAGATTGGCTGATAATAGGTTGGGCCTTTTTGAGAAAATCGTGGCCTCTTAATTTCAAATTTCTCATACATTTGTATAATTTTACTCTTCGATTTAACGTTCCTTTTAAGGAAAATGCCTTTGTCTTAAATATTGTGATTTATTGATAATAGCAGCTATCATGTCGTTAGTGGCAAGTGTCCTTGTATATTATCATTCAAACCACCGAATTAAATGGGAGAAAATATTGTCATTGTCAAAGAAAGTCTTTCGTTCTCTCTCGGTTTTAATTGTTATTATTATTAACGGTTTTAATTGTTATTATTATTAACAGTGAAGTACAAGCTTATTGCGTCGCTTAGAAAACTAATTTCTAAAATAATATCAGAGTCAGAATGTATATATGTTAAATATCGATGATACATAAATATATAATTTATACTTGATTTTGTTGGTATATATAGAGTGATATATAAAATTCATCCACTTTTCTCGCACGTTCAGTGGAAATTTAAATTTTTGTTTTGATATTCAAAACATTTTTTGGGAGTCATACGAAATAAAAACATTCATACGATGTTTAGAATATTTACCATATATTCAAAACATCAGACACCACAATATTTCGGATTTTAAGTCGAAATAGTCTTTCTTCTTCTTTCTTACGAATGTATATTTCTCCTTCTTCGATCGTCAAATCAGGTCCTGATCATAAACTTTGTTCCTCGTATAGATCGTACTAGAGATCTAAACAAAGTTTACGTCGAGATTAGATCGTCGGAATTATACAAATCTGGCAGGGTTGTGACGGCGTCGGGGTGGCGTACAGTGGAAGGGGTCGTGGCCGGAAACTCATTATGAAATAAAGGGGAGGCCGAAATCTCTTTGTGAGGGAGAAAGAGGATTTTGTATGTATTTTTCTTGTCTGGCTATGTTAAATGTTATCAATCTTTGATAACATATTAATAAAAATACACTAACCCAATACTACTAAGATTCATAATCTTAATCCCATTATGATTCTTTTTTTTCCTTAATTAAAATTCTAATTTAATATATATCATGTAAAGTCCACTATTGTTTATGCACAATATATATATATTTATATCTATATGTTGGGGATCGATGTAGAATTTAGATATGGGGGGGGGGGGGGGGGGGGGGGGGGGGAAGGGTGAATAAACTCTTCTCCTTTATTGATAGTTTATGCAAAGGGTGCTAAAATCTTGTTAGAGATTGTAGCTGTGCTGTTCTTGTTCAAAAGTTCGTCCAGCAGATCACAATTAAAAGTGCGGAAACAATCCGATGGAGTAGGGTGAAAAACAGTAATACCAGTAGGTAGTAACATAGTAGTTGTTTCTGGAAGTTCGAAGATAAAATCTTCTACGTCTCCCCTTCTTCTGTTTCCAGAAGATATCACCAAAAAATTTTTGTTTTACAGTACACACTTGTACACACCCACTTCAGCAGGGCTTATCTATTGCCTACTGAAACTCTTAGCAACTCAATACAATAGTTCGATAAAGCAATGTTCTGGAAAAGACTTTTTTTTCCAGTTTACAAACTCTTCTACAAAATATTATAAAGTTTGGCTTGAAGAGATGGAGAAACAGCAGTACAAAATGATCTCCAAAGATCAGATGTATATATGATGCTTGTACTGCTTTTCTGCAGGTTTGAGCTTTTGAAGATAATGAAAATTTCTCGGTTGCTCAATGTATTGTTGGATAGATAAGAATGATCAGCGTGGTTATCTGAGTGGTTTTGATTCATATAAATAGATAACTGAATCCAACGTCTATAATAAAAAACGGCTCTTTTGACTCTTGATAGAAGCAGCTTTATTTCCTAAAGAGGATCCTGCAAAAAGCTTTCAATCAATTAGTTTTGTTGCTTACCAAAATTAGCAGGATAAATTAAATGTTTTCATACAGCAATTAATGTCGCAATAAATACTTGGTACTAGATAAAGTAACGGTAACAATTAAGATCAAAAACAATCCGTTAAGTGCTGAAGTAGGACTAAGTTCTGCTTTTGTTATACTAAGCCGCTGAGTACTGACTAAAGTACTGTTCTGATAGAGCAACCCAAAAGCTACTTTTTTGCATAATCTTCTGGTTGGCATTCTTACTACTGGTTTTGATACTCATCACCACAATAAAATTAAGTCTAACAATTTTCCCCTTTGCGGTGATGCCAAAACCTGGAAGTTAGTAATCATGAATAATGAAACATATATCAAATAAAACCAGATGATTAAAAGGTAAATAAATAGTTCAAACAGAGTTTTGAGAAAAAAATCAAGAAATTTAGTCATTTGTTCCAATATCTCGGAACAGAGTATCTTCATCCTGAGGATCTTGATTTCTGTTGGATGGTTCTGCTTGAGCTTTTATCATGCCTTCTGTTTCCCCCTTTTTGGCATCAGCAGCGTGAACTCGAGCAAGTAAAAGATCCATTCGGCCACTGAGTGAGTAATCCCCATTATGCAGACTATCCAGTGTTGGTGTGTGACGGGATACTTGATCATTCAAGGCTTGGATTGTTTGAGATTGAGACGCAATCTCAGCATTGATAATATCAAGTCGGGAGTCTAGATTTTCAACCTTGGTGGAAATAGTTTGGAGATCCGTAGCATGAGCAAAAAGAGTTCGGGGAGCGTCGAGTTGTCCAAGAACAAGAACAACATGGCTTTTGAGAACATTTCGTCGGAAGAGATCAGATCCGTTCTCAATTTTGGCCAATGATTCTCCGGTCTTTTGGACAAATGACACTTTGTCTAAAATTTGTGGAAGCATAGATTTCACCAGAATGATCATAGGATAAGTTTTTGACGGTCTGAGAAAGAGTGTCAACCGTCCTCTTAAGATCATCAATCTCAGTGCATCAAAATTAGACTTAAGAGTCTTTAAAATTGATCATAGGATAAGTTGCTAATCCATTATTTTCAAACGTTCCGTTAATACAAGAATCACTTATTGATCGTGAGCAGCAGTGGAATCAGTGCAACAAAATTAGACTTAAGAGTCTTTAAAATTGATTCCATCTTTTGGCGTTTAATCTGCTCGAAAATGAAGCTGTGACGGCGCATCGCTTCAATCACATTTTGTGTCTTTCCAAGTTCAAAGACCTTTCTCTCATATTTTACCAGCCTTCCAAAAGAACCTTGTGTTCTGAAAAACGTGAGGGGGTAGAAAACCCGAACCTTGTGCCATTCATTAAAGAACTCCATTTCTTCATTTGCAAAGTTCTCAATTTCTTCCAGATGGAGATCAATACCAGTAGAGACAGATGATGTGGCAGCTTGAAAATTTGGTTCTTCAATAAGTTTTCCCTTCCCTTTTTCTGATGAAGAGACAGTATTCACGGACTGAAAAACAGAAGACCTGGCAGTTGATTCACAAATAACAATTCCAGACACGGGTCTGAAAGTTGAAGCAGTAGATGCTGTTGGAACAGAAGCAGTAGTTGGTAGTGAGACAGAGACAGTTGGTCGTGCAAAAGGAACTGCTTCTGGAAATACTTGTCTTATCGGAACAGTTTCCAGCTCAGAAAGGGATGTTGTCTTCTTGATACGAAGAACTATACGAGCTTTATTTTTATGGGGAGTGGGTGGCAGAGATGGTTGAATAGGAGCAGCAGACTCCTCGGACATTGTTTTGTCAGAATCAGTAGAGATTACCACTCTCTTCCTTTTGATTTTCTTCTGAGGTGCTAGGTCCTCAGCTTGAGCATCTCCCACTTTCTTTTTTGGAGCAATAAATTCAGCCACAGTTGGCTTTGGTCTTAATGCAAGCACATTATCAGCATCCGCCATGGTGACGTACGATGCGTCTGAATCAAAAGTAAGAGCAAAACCAGCATCCTTAAGCATTTGACTGATCTGCACAGCAAAACCAGAACTCCTTCTAACCACCATTTCCTTCATTATCTTGAATAGAAAATGACTCCAGTCCACCTGGTATCCAGAAGTGATGGCGACCATCACTTGAACCTCGTTAGACGATCAAAAGTACCGGCTTTCACAAGAAGTGCCTTAGCCACAATATCAGCAAGTACTTGGTATTCTATTTTCAGAAGCTTCTTGAAACAAGATGGAGACAATTCTTCTCCAGAAGCTGAGAAGTTCAGTAAAGCAGTGGACATTTCCTGCTTGGAAATTCCAGAAAGTTCATTGAGTCCCGAACAAGGGAGAAAATATGTCGATCCAAGCACAGCAGCATCGATAGAGATAGATTCGTCACCCTGGGAATACACAATTTTCCCTTCTTTCAAAATGTACAGCCGTCAATGTAAACACAAGGACACGTATCAATATGTTTACGGTTGAGCATTTGAAAAGTTATGCAGAGTGTGTCAGTAAGACACTGATTATTTCAAAATTTGAAAAGTAATAAAAAGAGCGGGCTGTCCAATCGGTTATTAAGAAACACCAGAAGGAGGTTTGTCGTTTTATGATAACGTCTGCTGAAAGTTTCAAAGTTCTGAAATATGTGAGCACTTTGATAAAACCAGTAGACTCGTTGTTTTATCGAAAAGACAAACCATCCTTTCTGCTTCTAACAGGGTAAAAATGTCAGTCTGACAAACGTTACTGTTCCCCCTCGATCAATGCAACTAATAAATGAAAAGATATGATATCCGAGGATAGAAGGAATGAATTTTATTTTGGCATTTTTGTTTATCGACTGCTTTTATTGAATGAATGAAGAAATAGTTTGAGTAAGAAAAACTCAGTCAGGTGAATTTGTAGACGCTCCGGCTAACTTTAGATTCTTCAATTTCTTCACCATAAATGTAACATGGGTATAAATAAGACAACAACGAACGCCAAGCTAACAGGATTTCAAGATGTCAGATTCAAGCAATTCCAATGCTTGCAGTAGGACGCATGTCTTTTTATCCTTCTGCAAGGAGAACAGAGTTAACACAAAATTGATAACATAAACCAGATGATATCATAAAATCAAGTTAAGTCAATTAAACCCAATATATTTCGAAAGTAAGAAAACTTATTCCTAGGTAGAGGTTTAGTAAAGATATCAGCTGCTTGTAAATCAGTAGAAATATATTCCAGACGAATGTCTTTCTTCTGCACATGATCTCTTATAAAATGATGTCTGATGTCTGATGTCTATGTGCTTTGTTCTGGAATGAAGTATTGGATTTTGCGTGATTGCAATGGCACTGGTATTGTCACAGAAAATAGGTGATTCAGAGGCCTGAATTCCATAGTCTTTAAGTTGTTGTTGCATCCATAATATTTGAGAGCAACAACTTCCCGTAGCAAGGTATTCTGCTTCTGCAGTAGACGTAGCTATGAAAGTATGCTTTTTACTAAACTAGGAGATCAGCCTATCACCAAGGAATTGACAAAAACCACTTGTGCTTTTTCTGTCTAGTTTGCAACCTGCATAATCAGCATCTGAATATCCAATAAGATTTAAAGATGAATCAATGGGATACCATAAGCCGGAGTTTTGAGTTCTCTTTAAGTACTTCAGAATGAGTTTAGCAGCAATATAATGAGATTGCTTAGGGTTAGATTGAAATCTTGCACAGATACAGACCGCAAATAATATATCAGGTCTACTGGTACTAAGATATAACAGTGAGCCAATAAGACCATGATACTTAGTTACCTCTACTGAAATTCTACTTTCATCTTTATCAAGCTTGGTAGATGAACTCATTGGAGTAGAAGCAGCAGAGCATGCTTCCATACCAAACTTTTTCAGAAGCTCCTTAGTGTATTTAGCTTGATTTATGAAAATTCTACTAACAAGTTGTTTAATTTGTAGTCCTAGGAAGAATGTTAATTCTTCTATCATGCTCATTTCGAATTGATCCTGGATCAATTTAGCAAACTTTTCACATAATTTGGTGTTAGTTGACCCAAAATTAATATCATCAACGTAGATCTGTACCAACAGAATATATTTATTCTTGACTAAAGTAACAAAGTTTTGTCTACTGTCTCAATTGTAAAATCATGATTGACAAGAAATTGTGAAAGAGTGTCATACCACGTTCTAGGTGCCTATTTTAGACCATACAAGGCTTTGTGTAATTTGAATACATGATGAGGTGAAAAATGATCAATAAAACCTGGAGGTTGTTCGACGTAGACTTATTCTTGTAGTAGACCATTTAGGAAAGCACTCTTCACATCCATTTGATAAACTTTGAAATTCTTGAAAGCAACAAAGGCTAATAATATTCTGATAGCTTCGAGCCTTGCTACTTGTGCGTAGGTTTCATCATAATCGATTCCTTCTTTCTTGTCTAAAACCTTGAGCCACCAGTCTTGCTTTATTTCTGATCACTGTACCTTCTTCATTTAGTTTGTTTCTGAATATCCACCGGGTTCCAATGACAGCTTGGTGAGATAGTCTAGGTACTAGAAACCAAACTTCGTTTCTTTTGAATTGATTTAGCTCTTTTTGCATAGCTTCAATCCAACTAGGAGGGCTTCTTCAATTTTCTTTGGTTCATGCTGAGAAATGAAAGCAGCATGCATATATTCATTAATCCTTTGCCTTCTGGTTCTCAAAGGCGCTGCTGGATTTCCAATGACCAAAGAAGGAAGATGAGATTTTCTCCAAATAAAAGGGTTTGAAGGGATTTCTTCCTGATTTGATATGTTTGGATTGATCTCATCTGAATAGTAGCAGGTTCTTGAGTGTCTTCTGCTGGTACTGGTAAGTCTAATGTTTGTACTTCTGGTTCAACTATTGGAATGTCTGATTCTGGATTTTGAACATCTTTAATGATTGGTTTTGTATCTTCTTCACTATCTGGTTCCAGATGAATCATGTTTATCCTGTTACTCAAATTTGACAGATTAGATATTTCAGGAGTACTGCTGTCCTCATCGAAGACAACATAAACCGATTCTTCAACATTGAGAGTTCTATTGTTGAAGATTCTAAAAACTTTGCTCACAGCAGAGTAGCCAAGGAATAGTCCTGCATCTGATTTTGAATCAAATGCAGTTAAATAGTTTTTGCCATTATTGAGCACAAAGCACTTGCAACCAAACACATGGAAATAAGATACATTAGGCTTACTCCCTTTCCATATCTCATAAGGAGTCTGATTATGCCTTTTGTTGACCATTGTTCTATTTTGCGTATAACATGCATTGTTGATTGCTTCTGCCCAGAAGTGCTGAGAGATGCATGCATCTGCTAACATTGTTCTAGCAGCTTCTTTAAGAGTTCTGTTTCTCCTCTCAGCTACTCCGTTTTGTTGAGGCGTTCTGGCAGCTGAATATTCATGATGAATTCCCTACTCATCTAAATACAACTCAAGTAATTTGTTAGTGAACTCAGTACCCCGATCACTTCTGATTTTAACAATAGAAGAAGATTTTTCATTTTGAATCTTTTTCAGAAGCTTGATCAGGAGGTTACTGGTTTGATCCTTTCCAAAAAGAAATATTACCCAAGTAAATCTAGAGAAATCATCAATAACAACAAGGGTATATTTCATTCCCCCTAAGCTCATGATAGGGATTGGACCAAATAAGTCCATATGTAGTAATTCCAATCACCTTGAAGTTGATTTACTACCTTTGTTCTTGAAGCTGGATCTTATCTGTTTTCCAAGCTAACATGCAGAACAAACATGATTCTTACCAAAGTTAATATCAGGCAAACCATCAACTATGTTCTGTTTCTTGAGATTATTGATTGATTTGAAATTCAAATGATTCAATCTCTTGTGCCATAGCCAATGCTTATCACTAAGAGAGGCAACTAAACATGTAAGAGCATTAACATGATCTAAGTTCCAAGAAACTCTGTAAGTGTTGCCTTCTCTCTTTCCACTTAATACGGTGGACTCAGCAGAATCTTTAACTGTGCATGTGTGCTTATGAAAAACTACAGAATAACCATTATCAAACAGTTGACTAATGCTGATTAAATTATAACAGAGATTCTCAACCAGTAGTACGTCATTGATAATTATGTTACCATGGATAATCTTACCCTTACCCATGGTTTTATCTTTCGAGTTGTCTCCAAACGTTATCTTTGGTCTAGTACAAATCATCACTTCTGATAGTAGATTTTTTTGTCCAGTCATGTGTCGAACATCCACTATCCAGATACCATGTGGAGCTGCTTACTTTAGCTTTCTTTACCTGTTCCTGCAAACACAAATTTTAGTATCTGGTACCCAATCTACTTGGGTCCAACCTTATTAGTCCCATAGGAACCTACATTTGTACAATTTTTGGTGATTTTGTAATTCGGGTCTCCATAGAGGTGTGTGCAGCAGATGGTCTGTTATTTCGAACAGTATGCATCACAGTATGTTGTTCTTCCCTTCTGTTCCTGTTGTCTAGCATGTATCTCTTCTGAACAGGTCTAGAATTATAGTACTGGTAGTTTTTAACCTTCATAGGGGGTTGTTTTCCTGATTTGAATCTTCTACTGGATCCAGAACTCTGGTCAACTCTTCCCTTAGGTTCAACATAACCCAGATCATAATGCTTCCTTCTGTTCATCTGATTTACATTTCTTTCAACTTGAACAGTCGGTACTTCGGGTTCATATGCCACACTAGATTTGAAAAAGGGAATGAATTTCCCTTTGCCTTTCTCCAGTTCTGGTTTGGTACTGGTTTCAGAAATGCTTTCATTATTGCTAAATCCGAGACCGCTTCTGTCACCGGATTGCTTCTGCAATTCTTGCATCTTTTCCAATGAAACAGAAGACTTATTCCAAGCATTTACTAGAACAGACAGCTTCTTATTCTCAGATTTCATTGTCTGGTAATCTGCTTTTACTCTTTCATTCTCGGTTTTCAACTTACTCATCTCCACTTTCAAATCGTTGCATCTGTTCTCTTGCAAGCAAGTGAATTTACTGACTTGATTTTTTAAGTTTATATTTTCAATCTTAACTTCCTCGAATGATCGAGAAAGTCTTGAGTTCTCCCTTACCATGTCATGCAATGCTTTAATTAAATCGGTTCGCGTAAATTCGTCAGAGTCAAAGTCGAATACCTCTTCAGATGTCGAGTTTGATTCAACATCTGCCATAAGACATTTAATCTCTTCTGAATCACTTTCATATAATGACTTTCTGAGTCAGATGACTCAGAACTGGAATCTGCCCATTTAGATTTGCTTTCTTCAGCAATCATCGCTTTGCGGTCTTTTCTGAACTTTTTGTCATTCCTTTTGTACTCTTTCTTCTTCTGGTCATCTTTCTCGAGCTTTGGACAGTCAGCAATAAAGTGACCAATCTTTTCACAGTTGAAACACGCCATATCACCAGATGGTGAATCTTTCTTGAAGTTGCGATTAGGGTTTCGATAGGCTCGGTGATTCTTCTTCATGAACCTGGAGAACTTTTTCACAAATAAGGACATAGCTTCATTGCTGATCTTTTTAGCAGTCTTTTCAGAAGTACTCTAAGTAAGGGTAGCAGGTACTGCTAGTGAGATGATTGCAGCAGCAGCAGTAGTAGCAGCAAGGGCCTTGGTTGGCAGATTTGTTGAGGGCTCTTCTCCACTTCTCACTTCTAGCTCGAACTCATAGGCCTTTAAATCAGCAAACAAGTCGTGTAACTCCAACCTGTTCAAGTCTTTAGAGACTCTCATGGCCATTGTTTTGACATCTCATTCCCTAGGTAAGGCTCTCATCACCTTGAGTGCTATTTCTCTGTTGCTACGCTCTTTTCCAAGGGCAGCGAGTTCATTAACCAGGCTACTGAAACGTTCATCAAACTCATTTAGAGTTTCACCAGCCTTCATCTTTAGATTTTCAAACTTCTGCATTGCTACAGACAGTTTATTTTCTTTTGTCTGCTCATTTCCTTCGCATATCTGAATGAGCTTTTTCTAGATTTCTTTTGCGGTATAACACATATTGATTTTGCTAAAGGTGTTTTTATCAATAGTCTTATAAAGAATGTCTTTCGCAACATTGTCAAGATTAGCTTTCTTCTTATCTTCATCGGTCAATTCGTTTCTTGGTTTTTCAACCATTTGTGGTGCACCATCAGTAACAGCAACGGGGCTTTAATATCTTCAATGGACCATCTGTGATCACATACCACATGTCATCATCCTGCGCTGCAAGGTGAGCTTGCATTCTAATCTTCCATTCGTCAAAGTCTTATTTAGAAAACATAGGAACCTTGCTGAAATGTTCCATTTGTGGTAGATTTTCACGAACAAGACTATCCTGCTCTGATACCAGTTGTTGGGGATCAATATAGATTTTAGAGGAGGGGGGGGGGGGTGAATAAACTCTTCGATTTTGTTGATAGTTTATGCAAAGGGTGCTAAAATCTTGTTAGAGATTGTAGCTGTTCTTGTTCAAGAGTTCGTCCAGCAGATCATAATTAAAAGTGCAGAAACAATCCGATGGAGTAGGGTGAAAAACAGTAATAGCAATATGTAGTAACACAGTAGTTGTTTCTGGAAGTTCGAAGATAAAATCTTCTACGTCTCCCCTTCTTCTGTTTCCAGAAGGTATCAATAAAAGACTTTTGTTTTACAGTACACACTTGTACACACCCACTTCAGCAGGGCTTATCTATTGCCTACTGAAACTCTTAGCAACTCAATACAACAGTTCGATATAGCAATGTTCTGGAAAAGACTCTTTCCAGTTTACAAACTCTTCTACACAATATTATAAAATTTGGCTTGAAGAGATGAAGAAATAGCAGTACAAAATGATCTCCAAAGATCATATGTATAATATGATGCGTGTACTACTTTTCTGCAGGTTTTAGCTTTTGAAGATAATGGAAATTCCGCGGTTGCTCAATATATTGTTGGATAGATAAGAATGATCAGCGTGGTTATCTGAGTGGTTTTGATTCATATAAATAGATAACTGAATCCAACGTCTACAATAAAAAACGGCTTTTTTGACTCTTGATAGAAGCAACTTTATTTCCTAAAGAGGATCCTTCAAAAAGCTTTCAATCAGTCAGTTTTGTTTCTTACCAAAATTACCAGGATGAATTAAATGTTTTCGTGCAGTAATTAATATCACAATAAATGCTTGGTACTAGATAAAATAATGGTAACAATTAAGATCAGAAAAAATCCGTTAAGTGCTGAACCAGTAGGACTAAGTTCTGCTTTTGTTATACTAAGCCGCTGAGTACTGACTAAAGTAATGTTCTGATAGAGCAACTCAAAAGCTACTGTTTTGCATAATCTTCTGGTTGGCATTATTACTACTGGTTTTGATACTCATCACCACAATAAAATTAAGTCTAACACTATATATGTGTGTGTTTGTAGATATATATATTTATATATATATATATATATATATATATATATATATATATAATACATCTATACACATATATCTATATATATTCACATATAAGTAAAATTAAATAACTATTATTTAATTTTTTAATTAATTAACCAAATCTAATTAATCAATTTTAGACCTCTTTAGAATATTCCATGAGAACCATGAACATATAGTATATGTATTCACCACTAGTAACATTATTATTTAAGTATCATAACCTAAATTCACTAAATAAGTAATTATGAATTCATTATAACTCCGATCGATGATCAGATTGCGACGATGTATCAAATGTAAAAATCTTGTTATATAATTAAAACTGAAAATTTCGAAAGACAAAATTTCCATTGATCCATTTTTTGCAGCTGTCAGTTTTATGAACTTCTATACTAAAATATGTAGTTTCACTCTCCACACTTAATTTGCAATTAAGCTTATTTCCACAGCTTTCATTACATGAAATGCATTTGTAAACTCCTTTATAAGCAATCTTTTGTATCTCCATAAAAATACAGTCATCAAATTCAACTCCTTCATTTTTTACTATCTTGATGGGAACACAAAATCTTATATTTGTGAGAGCCTCAATGATTAGTGGATATAGATTCTGGGTTCACAACTACATTGTGATTCAGAATAACATTTATTCTTATTTAGGCTTATCCTAATTAGCCTCATTCTTTTCATCAACTCCCTGATAAAAAATTTCAGAACTCAAGTATGATCCCACCTCATCGGATCATGGTAAGAGCGTCTACTAGTATCACCCTATGTTCCCCTAGATCACTGATAGCGCCTCCAAGAACCTTTTGTTATGTTTTGCATACATTGCCATCCCTTCAGCTCATATATTCCGATCAAATATGCAACAATCGGTATATCGAAAGTTGCAAATGAATTCAATAACAGTGATATGGTATGTGCAATTGAGGAAACACCATTACAAAATGCACATGTCTTACTATTGTCAGAGATTCCTTGCAGTATTAACTCATCAGATCACATAGGATAATTTCACCCGTAGGCAAATTATGAATCCCCGACTACAATGCATTGGCTCTTATGTATTTCGAAACTATAGCCAAACTCGCCACCTGATGATCATCAATGGAGTCGATAAACGAGTCAAAGCACAGTGCTATTACGTAGAGCCTCCATACTGTCCAGTGTCAAAGGACTAATTGTGCACAACCATAACCATGTACTATTCCACTCGATAAATGATAACTACTTGGAAAACCGAGAGATGGTTGCTCAGTTAATCATCAAATGTCTCACTCTACTGTATGAACGGACAAATCAATGCACTCATCAATGAAACATGACATTTATATCACATATGCTAGTCTCATACTTAAGCGATCTTTATCCTTATTTTAGCCGATCAAACATGTTTCAAATATACGGTACATTTCCTAATGAGTTTCATGATTTTATGTTGTGAGGCAGAACTCATGGTACCTAATATATATTCAAGGGCTTTATTATGCAGCTTGTATGAGTATACAGATAAAGTAAATGACACAATCAGATAAAATCGTAAAATATTATTAATATAAATATTTTTTTACAGTGAATAAAGATTAAGCGACAATTTGGCTTGTTGGGCACCTACTCTAACAATATCTCACTTTCCCTATAGCCAACTATCCATAGATTTCAGATCCATTACTTCACGATGCTTCTCAAACAATGGTCATGGCATGAGCTTCATAATTTTATCGACAACGCTATATATAGAAGAAACTCTCTGTATTGATATATCTCCTTTTTACAACAATTTCCCGGATTATGTAGAACTTCCTCAATAAATGTTTGAATCGCTAATGAGACCATGATTCATTTGGTTGCGCAACGACACCGGTATTTTCACAATATACCTGGACTAGATCAACCGTTTTAGGAATGAAACCCAAATCTTGAACGAAATTCATCATCCAAACAACCTCCTTTCCTGTAGCTAATGCAACTATATATTCGGGCTCAGTGGTTGAATCCACTATGGTGTATTTCTTGGAACTCTGCCAAGAGATAACACCACTTTTGAGCTTGAATACAAATCAGAGGTTGATTCAAATCATCCACTTATGATTGGAAGCTAGAATCAGTATATGTTTCCAATTTTAACACTCCACTCCCATACACCAAAAGCAAATTCTTAATTATTATTAAATACATAAGAATGTCCTTCATGCATTTTCAATGTAATGGACTGAGATTCGATTGATATCTGCTTGCAACACCCAGTGAAAATGCAATATCAGGTCGAGAAGATATCTTACCATACATTATACTGCCTATAGCTGATGCATATGCGACTCATGGTTTCTATCTCATCATCAGTCTTAAGGCACATAGACATAGATAGAGAATTACATCATGACACAATGAGAGTTATCCTCTCTAATACTCCTTCATAGAGAATCTCATTAAAATGGTATCAATATAAATGGATTGGGTGAGACCTAGCATCCTTTTTTTATATATTTCTATATATATGTATTCTTAATATATAGGATGTTTAACTCATATATTTTATGAAAAATTTACTTGCTAACTATACTTTAGTTGGCTGAAACATCCCTAAATCATTCTCAATAGTAGTTTGTCATCAATATAAAGTACTAAGAATGTCCCTATATTCCCACTAACCTTGTTGTATACAAATGGTTCCTCAGGGTTTTTATCAAAATCAAATTCTTTGATAGTATTGTCAAATAAGAGGTTACTGCTCCTTGATGCATGTTTGTGTCCATGAATAGATATCTGAAGTTTACATATTTTATACTAACATCCTACTGATGTGAATGTTTCAGGTTGAGACATGTAAATCTCTTCCTTAGTGTCAGTATTAAGTAACACTTTCTTCACATCCATATGTGATAATTCATAATCATGTCATGCTGCTATGACAAACAATATCTTAATGGACTTGAACATTGCGACTTCAGAAAAATTTTCTTCGTAGTCCATACCTTGACTTTGAGTATATCTTTTTGCTACCAATCTTGATTTCAAAGTTATTACATTCACATCCGCCTCAAGTTTAATTTTATAAATTCATTTGCTTCCCATGTGAAGGATTCCCTTAGGTGTATCTACTAAAGACCATACTTGGTTCAATACATGGAGACCATCGGACTGCATGGCTTCAATCCATTTGGATGAATTAGCATAATATAATGCTTCTTTGAAGCTTCTTTTATCACATCCGAGAATGGGCTCATCTTGGCCTTCTTCAATAAGCAGGATCATCTTCTAAGTTGGCCTTGATACCCTTCCGGATCTCCTAGGAGTTTGTGTTTCTTCAACTGGCTGTTCTAGTGCGAATTATACCTTTTCATAAGTGGGTGGTTCACGAATCTCTTCGACTTCTATCATTCCGTCTTTTCTATCTAATAGAAACTCATTCTCAAAAGATGTGATATTCTTTGAAACAAACACATTTGCTTCTTCGGGTTCATAAAAATAGTATCCAACAAAATTCTTTAGATATCCTGCAAATTATCACAAATTAGCTCTATTATCAATTTTTTCTCCTATTGTCTACTTCACACAAGCTGGACATCCCCATATTCTTAAAAAAGAATATTTGGGTGATTTTCTCATTCATATCTCATATGGAGTTTTAGCAACTGCCTCTTTATGGAATTGGTTCAACAACATTGCCGCAGTTTCAAGCGCAAATCCCCAAAGGGTTGATGACAATTCAGTGAATATATCATATAACGAACCATGTCCATCAATGTTTGATTACGTCGTTCTGATACATTATTCAACTGGGGTGTGGCAAATGTGCTCCACTTTGAGAGAATCACACTTTAAGATATTCTTGAAATTCAGTACTTAAATATTCTCCACCTCGATCAGATTGAAGTGTTTTAATAATATTTCCTAATTGTTTTCTACTTCAGTTCTGAATTATTTGAACTTTTCAAAGACTTCAGACTTGTATTTAATTAAATGCACATACCCATACCTCGAGATCTTATCAATAAAAGTAATAAAAAAATTGACCATATTTCTTGCTAACAGTTAGCAAGACACACATATTTGTATGGATCAAACAAATAAATTATGTGCACGTTTCACTTACCCTAGCAAAGAGACTTTATTAATCTTTCCTTTCAGATAAAAATCGCATGTTTCAAGAGATTTTATATTTGACATGTCAAGCATTTCCTCTTAAACTAGCTTTTGCATTCTTTTTTGAGAAATATGTCATAGCCTAGCATGCCAAAAGTGTGAATGATTTAGACTATCTCGTTTTATTTTGTTCGTTGTTGATATTGTGTTTACTTGGACTTCGTTAATTGGAATATCTTTTATTTTTAAGTTATAAAGATTGTTTTGTATTTTTCATATTTCAATTAAACATTCATTCTTATAAATATGGCAAAAACCTTTAGCAAATAAACAATAAAATCCATCTTTATCAAGTATAGAAATGGAAACAATGTTTTTAACTATGTTAGGAACAAATAAAACATCTCTTAGAAATAACTTAAAATTATTGTTTAGTACTAAGTAAATGTCTCCAACGACCCTCGCCGTAACTTTTGCTCCATTGTCCATCCTTATGAATGTCTCAACATTCCTTAATCTTCTATTTCTTTCATCACCTGTAAATCACTGCATAGATGAGATCCACATCCACTACCTAATAATCAAAAAATTTAATTAATAGAGACATTTACTTCAATATAAAACATAACCTCGCCAGAAATCTTTTGCGCTAGATATTCCTCGCAATTGTGCTTCCAATGTTCAGGCTTCTTACAATAGAAGGAAAAATCTTCAACCTGATCGGGCTTTGTGGGCCTTTTAGAACTCCTTTGAGTGTAATGAACCGAATCATTATTTTGAATGAAGTATTAATTAAGTAATAATTAAAGAGTTGTCATTGTTAAGGAAGCCGTTTTAAAGTGGACAACCCAATTTACTTCAAATTACATTATCCCGATAAATTCAACTAGACAAATGAGATTCTGACATGTGACAGATAAGATAGATTTGGATTTTCTAAACTAGTCCAGATGCAGCCTATAAATGGAATCCGATTTCTTTTGTTTCCTACACCGAATCCTTCGGAGAGAGTTCTAGCCATATACATTAGGTTTTCTAGCCAGTTTCTAGGGCGCTTTGGTGTCGAGAAGTTTTGGAGCTAGTGTTGATTCAAGGAGGGGTCGGTGAACTGGGATAGAGACATCATTAGCGGGTTGACAACGGACACATGTATAATCCTAAAACCTTAAATAGTGATTTAAGGATTATTAGGAAGAAGTTTGTAGCATGTTTGTTAATTCAGGATCTGGTTTGATAATGATTTCATTATGTTGATATTGTCTAGATTCAGACGAGTAAAATTTCTGTCAGATTGTTTTAGTGAGGTATGTGATGAAGTGAATGAGATATCCAATCGTAGTATACACACTTATATGCTTCATATTTATCTGTAGCATGATACATGTTTTACTGCTTTGGCATATTATGTATGACATATCATGTTGAGTCTGATATCTTTCGAGATATACCTCGTTTGTTGGGGCTGCTCAGCACTATTCTGTATTGTGCACGATGGGCATCGAGAACTACAATGCTCGACGGGACCCGCGGGCTTTGATGCATGAACATTGTAGGTCCACCTCTTGATGAAGAGTGTGGGAGCCAAAATATGCCTAGGGCAGATCAGAGACTATACACTCAGGCGCCTCTAGACTGAGAATGAGATTCTTGACCTGATCCTTGATATCTGAGCATATTTAATTTTGCATGCATTATATACGTTTGTATAATCGTATATTCACGTATTAGGCAATTGTCGCTCACGTCCTTGTTTTCATCTTGGGCACCCCATTCCACGGGGAGGTCTTATATTGGATGGTTCAAATGGCCAGGACAGTGGCTAGAGCAGTTGGGTTTTCTGTGGCGATCCAGTGGAGGTTTTATTTGTTTTATCATATCCTCGTTCAATATTATGTTTTCGATATAGTTGTATTAATGTTTAAGACTGCTGTTATTGTTCTGTTTTCATTTGAGTTGTAAATTAATTAAGTTATTTGGTTTTCGCTGTTTAATTGTTGTTATTAAGTTTTAATTTTGCATGCATATTAGTCTATTTAGTAGTGGCTCGCTAAGTGCGCTACATGGAGCATGCTTCTTGCTTGTTTGTTTTTCTTGGAAGAAGTATAATGTTTCTTTCCCTTCTCTTTTGGGCCTTTCTTCATCCCAGATAAAGAGCCCAGTTGAAAAACATGTTTTTCAATTTTGTTGGTAGCTTCATAGCTAGTAACCATGTTGACCAAATCTTCAAAGTTGACCCCCATCTTGTTCATATTGAAGTTCACCTCAAACCCCTCAAACGAAGGCGGTAGTGACAACAGTAGAATGTCTGTGGATAATTCATTTGGAATAACAAGATCCAGGCCCATTAGTTTCTCAACGAACCCAATTATCATCACACCATACTCATGGACCGATGCCCCTTCTCCTTGGCATGAAGCCACGAGCCCTTTGATAGTAGCATGCCTTAGCGGACGTGTTTGTTCACCGTACAACTCTTTTCGGTGATCGTAAATTTCACCAGAATTTACGACTTCCTCAACCCACTTTGTAACTGGTTTGGCATAGAAGCCAACATATAGATCTTAGTTAGCAAATCATGGTCCCATTGTTTCTCAAGCTTATTCAATAATTAACTATTTTAAATTTTTTTTAGGACATAAAATATGAACTTTTATTTTCATGAATTTCTGACCATTATTTTGACATTTTCATCACTTTTTGATGAAAACGGGAAATCAAATTTCTTTAGTGAATACGCAAGGCCCAATTACTAAATTATAATCCAAATTATCTTGGGAAATCATTATTTGCAAAAGGTAGAGCTCAATTGCAACTCTTTGAAACTCTTACGTAGTTCTGTCTAAGGTCCTACTAATATTGTGCCGTTAATCTTTACATGTCGAGCCTGACCGATCAATATTGAATCTTAGTGAACGATCGTCATGCGATCCCCAATTATCTAGGACAAAATCAAGAGAGTTCTACGTAATTTACATCAAGCATGTAAGTGGAAGTCACAACTTTCCGACGTTCAGACCTCCCCAATTATCTATGCCAAATTCTGACTGCTAGTGCCGTCCTACAACAGTCGTTGATGGAAATCAAGGAAATATTAAGATTTTTTTAATTTTATTTTTAATGGACTTGATCAAAATTTTAATATTATCCAAATGAGATATTTTAAATTTGAAAATTTGTCTAATCGTTAGTTTTTTTAAAATCTTGTGTCATATTTGTTTGTATATTTGTCAGATTAATGCAACTCTTGTTATCATATTAATAATCATGTGCATACTAACTATTTATAATATATCACACTCATTATAAATAATAAAAGATGATCGATAACCGACAGCTAACTGATCCATATGAGCTATGTATGGATACATGTCCAAAACCTAGGCAAATGTAGTGATGTAAATGAATATTATATAATCTTCTAATATTTTAAATGTCTTCGATATTTAAAACTCTCCTGAGGATCTGGGCCCAACATCTTCAAATCTTGATCTCATGCTAAATCTAATATTCACATTAAATTTCCACGACACATTAATATACAAATTTAGGGGTTGAGAACGGGCCATAAATATAAGGTCCAAAATGCAATAATGTAATCTAACTACATACAAATCTAAGAAAAAATAGAAAATGTCTAAGTAAAGTATTTTAATTGAATTAATTAATGTGGTAGGCATGTTTAAATGTTAAAAGTAGGGTTTCATGTTAGAATGCATAAATCAGTGTTTCCAAGGGTTATTCGAGACGCGACCGAAGAACGGAGACTGAGACTGTAAGGGAAAATATTTTTAGTAAATGATTATTGTAATTATTTAATTTATGATATAATTAATGAAAAATCATTCATACTATATTGTGTGTGAATATGTATCAATTCATGAAAAATCTAATAGCATAATAGTATCTTCGTTTTTATGGATTATACACGGAAAAAATTGCAATTTTTGACATGAAACTCGTGATATTGATGGTGAACAAGAGGCTGCGAGGTTAGGGATGGTATGGACATGATTTGAGGGCTGTTTAGGAATCTTAAATGGGGTTGGAAAGTCCTAGAAAAGTAGGAAAAAGGGGCTGCACAAAACCTAGGGTTTTTCATGGGATAGGGCTCGACCATGGGTCGTGCGAGGGCTGCACGAAACCTAGGATTTTAAACTGTTGCCGTAGCTATCATATTGCTACGGTTTTTCAAAAATCGTCACTGTATGATATACCATCGCTAAAATTAGCGAAGAGTTTTGACTAAGCCGTCGCTCATTAGCGATGGCTTATCGTAAGCCATCGCTATTTTTGACTAAGCCGTCGTTAATTAGTGACGGTTTAGAGAAACACCGTCGGTAATTACCGACTATTTAGACATAATCCATTTTTTTCAGTAAAATAAAAAAATTTACTTTTATAATTTAATAAATCTACCAAAAAAACTTACAATCTGACTAAGCTAACAATATTCATGATCTTAACTAACACTTAGAAATTTACCAATAATTGAAGCGAAAAAACTTACCTTAAATCGAAACTAAAATCGTCTAAGAGAGAAAAATTTATTGTAGATGTGAAGCGGTGTGGAAGAAATTGGACCGAAAATGCGAATATTTATATACAGTTTGCGACGGTTCGCTATTTTAAAGATTGCGACGGTTTTACTAAAACATCGCTAAATATTCTCTAAAATCGTCGCTAATTAACAATGGTCCGCTAAAACCGTTGTCGTTTCTCCAAAATAAACACGCTAATCAACAACGTTTAGCTAAAACCGTTGTTTTTTGTCCAAAAAACATGCTAATCCACAACGGTTTTTGTTAAAACCATTGCTAAAAGTAAAAACACAACGGTTTTCGAATAAAACCGTTGTATTTTGAATGTTGTTGAAGGCATATTTTCTTGTAGTGTGTATAGGGGCTGGTTAGGTGTTATTAAGCTATTGTTAAAGTTTGGGAAAGTTTGGTTAAGTTTCGGAATGATTCGGGTTAAAACCGAGACTCCTGTCTAAGTTTTAAAACGAATTATGAAATTTAGTTAATGGGCTTAAGTTTGCATTTAAGAAATTATTATGAGTGTGTTTCAAGGTGTTATGGTAAGTTTGGATGGATTGAGTCGAAGTTTTAGGTCCAGGGGTAAAATTGGAAAATTAGGGTTTTATGGGCAAAACAGTTATTTTACACCTGAAAAATGTTAGAAGTCCTGACATTGTCCTGATAACCGTAATGAATGTTGAAATTTTTATTTTGGAAGGTTATCGAATTTTATGATGAAAATTGATAAATGCTAAAAAACGTGTTGCATATTTGATTTAAAAGAAAATGATATTTATGTATTGTATTTTTATAAAGTGATGGAAATGATGAAAATGTTTTGAATGAGGTTATTTGATTGTCACGGTAAGGAAATGGGGATTCATGAGAGACAAAGCCCTAGTGAAACCCGTTTACGGGACAAACCCCGTGAGAACACAACACCAGATTTCCATAGGCCAACGCCAAGGCCCAGTAACGGAAAAGTGGTTGTTGGTATCCCTACCAACTAAAGGCCAAGGCACATAACGGAAAAGTGGTTAATGTTGCCCCACCGCTTGATAATATGGTTACGGTCGATATTGATCAATCGACCGAAATTTAAAAGAATTGTCAAAATTAATGAACTGATTTCCCCCTAAAAAAATGTATATGTATAAGGTTGAAAGGACATGTTTAAGGTTATGCAAATATTCATGTTAAAGTTATTTTATTAAAGTAATTTTCACTGTTGCATGTGAATGTATACGTGTTACTTGTTATTATGGTTAAGACTTAATGAGTCATTAGACTCACTAGATGTGAATGATGAGGTGAAGATACTTTTGTCGAGACAGGAGGACTTGATAATTATCCAAATTATTAATAATTATATTTCTTGTAAAAATTCTTTTACCATAAATAATAAAAATCATAATTTTAATTTATTTATTTTATAAGAAAATCTCATGATTTTATTAAAATTGAATTCAACAACAAAATTATCCAATTTTCATAAAATATAAAATTTTACCAACATTTTTCAAAATTTTGTTCAACCCGAATTTAAAAACAAAAATCATATGTTTGAGAAATTTTGTTTCTGATACCATTGTTGGAGCACCATTTTCTCGCATCCAAGGTGCAACATAAGTTTAAATTTTTGTTTTGACATTCAAAATATTCTTTGGGCTTCATATGAAGTAAAACCATTCATAGGACGTTTAGAATATATACCTTGTATTCTAAAAATTGGACACCAAACTATTCTAAATTTTTAGTGAAGATTGACACTCTTGTAATTTCCTATGAACAGATCTTATTTCTTCTTAGATCGTCAAATCAAGTCCACGATCAGAAACTTTGTTTATCGTATAGATCGTAATAGAGATCTAAACAAAGTTTGCGTCGAGATTAGATCAACAGAATTTTATAAGTCTAGCGAGGTTGTAGCGGCATCGGGACGGCGCACGGTGGAAGGGAAGGTGGCCGAAAACTCCTTGCGAAATAAAGTGGTGGCCGAGAACTCCTTGTGAGAGAGGAGTGGATTTTGTGTGTATTTTTCTAATGAGATTATGTTACATATTGTCAACATTTGATAATATATTAATAAAAATACACTAACTCAATTCTAATCTCATTATATTCTTTTATTTTCAATAATTAAAATTCTCATGTAGTATATAAAAAGTCAACTTTTGATAATACATGATATATATATATACATGTATATATATATATAATACATCTATACACATATATCTATATATCTATATATAAACAATTAATTAATATTAATTAAATAATTCTAGACCCTCTAGAATATTGTCAATTTGTTAAAATCCTTAACTAAAATAGGCAGTTCCACTCTCCACTCTCTACTTGTAGTTAAGCTAACTTCTACTATGTTAGGATCGGTTAGGGGGATCACCGTTGAGCTACAATAGCTCGGTTCTTGAAATATTGAACACCGATGAATTAAATCGAGTTTGGTTAAAAACCAAGCGGAAGATACTCGAAATAATCCTTCGTAGAAACCGACTAAATATTTTGTAAACCATTTAAGATATATGCAAGTTGAATGAGTAAAAGTATTTCAGTTGAAGCATTTTATCAAACACTTGATATGCAATATTTTGGTAATTGAAGAACACATAAAATGCTTCAACAATGCATCTTTAAAACTATGGAAATGATAAATAAATGCAATAAACAAATAGACACGAATTTGTTTATGGATGTTCGGAGATTTCAAACACTCCTACGTCACCCCTTCTTCCCCTTGGGAAGGATCCACTAGAAGACTTTGATTCATACAACTCTTTGTACAAACCCGATCCGGAAGGGAAGCACCCAACTAGAACTCCTAGCACTCAAGATTGTAGGCAGCACCTCACAATCAGCATATTGTTTAATGTCCCATATGCAAAGACTACATACACAAGTTTTACGTCTTTGTGCAAGACTCACTCAACTAATCTTTGAACTTCAACTCTCTTGTATATATGTGAGTGATTGTGTGTGAGGAATATATCAGTTACAGTGTACATCTCAAATGTATCCTCACACAAGGGCTTGTGCTCTCAACTAGCTGATTTCTTCATGCTAACTGCCCATGCTTTGAATCCCCTTCAAAAGCTCTTGTTTGATCTTCAAGATGTTGTATTTATAGGCTCCAACACTGATATATACGTTAGACACAAGAATATGACCGTTGGAAAGTTTCTGTACTGTTTCCGAGATTGCAACGGTCAAATTCAGCTTGCTGGACATTTTCTCGACTGGTCAACTCTGGTCAACTCAACTGGTCATTCAGTTGGACTGGTTCCGTTTCAGTTGGTCAGCAGCTGGTTCAGTTTCAGTTGGTCAGCAACTGGTCAGCAGTTGGTTCAGTTTCAGCAGGTTTGCTGAAATCAGTCTAGCTGATTTCAGTTTGTGCAGAACCAGTAGCTTCATCGTCATTTATCAGCATCTTAAGCTTCGATTCAGAATTTGACTAATAAGAATGATTTGTAGATCTTTGTCTTAGCTTTCCAACGCATACTGAATCGCTTCGTTTCGATAACCGAGCTGAGAGATATGACCAAAATACGGCAGCTGCTCAAACACAACTGATTGCTGTTTTCGTGTGATCAGTTCGGTAATTGAGCGATCAGTTAAAACCATGATAAATCCGATTTTGCCCAACTGACGTGAAATAAGATTTGTTCCAAATTGAGTTTTCTAATCTGTCCAGTTGGCGGATTGTCATTTGGATAATCCAGTTGAGAGATATCATCAAAATACCGAAGCTCGCCAGAAATTCAGTTTGTGCAAAATTCAGTTTCAGCTAGCTTCTTGTGTTTGCAACTTCATACTTGAGTAAATATGTTAGAAACACAATAACAAGTTTTGTTAACATCAAAATCAAGATTGCGAACTTGAAAAGTTCCAACATACTATTTCCATTACATAGAATACACTTATAAACTAATTTATAAGCAATCTATTTGATCTTCATCAATCTACAATCGTCATATTCAACTCCTTGAATTCGAATATCTCGACGGAAACACAAAATCTGATACTTGTGTGGCTTTTAATGGTCCAGGGATGCAGCTAGCCATGAGTTCACAACTACATTGTTATTCACATAACATTTATTCTTATCTGGGATTACCCTAGTTAGCTTCATTATTTTCATCAACCCCTTGATCAAGAATGTCGGAACTCAAGTCTAATCAACCCTATCAGATGATGGTAAGACTTTGTAGTAGCATTGTCTTTTGATCCCCTAGGTATAACTGGTAGTGCCTCCAAGCACTTTAAGTTATGGTTCGCCTACAGTATGGTCCCTTCAACTCATATATCTCTATTGAATCAGCAACAATTGGTATATCGAGAGTTACAAATGAATTCGATAACGATGTGATATATCTTTCAGTAATAACAGTGATATTGTATGTGCAACAGCGGAAAAATAAAAATACACATGACTTACTCTTTCAAGAGATTCCTTGCATTATTAACTCATCATATCACATATGTTATTTTCACCGGTAGGAAAGATGAATCCTTGACTACAATACATTGGCTCTAATGTATTTCAAAATTTTACCCAACCTCTCCATCTGATGCCTTCAATGGAGTCGGTAAACAAGTCAAAGTGTAGTTGTTAGGATCAGGTGCTTACCACTAGGCCAAAAGCTATAACTGTTAGCCAATACGCAAATTTATTTCTTTATAATTTTGGTAGTGCAGACTACACCTACTTAGGTGCTAATGGTTGGGCTGTTAGGCCTATGAGTCCGAAGATGTGCGTGTCTATCTGCTGATGCTGTCTCATATCCCTTAGAGATCAGTCTTATAATTTTTCTACCATCGGCCCTGTCCTTAGCAGAGACATTATTACCCGTTAAGATCTGGTGTCACTATTTTACGACCTACTTAGCCAATTAGATCAAGTGGTGCAACGTCAGCAGCTTGACACATGAGAACCTCCGAAGAGATCACCCATCTCAGTACTACTCTCACTCATATACGTTTACCCAACCTTACCCCTAAGAGTATAGAAGTATGCTTCTTCAGAGACTTGAACCCATGACCTAGCTCTAATCCCAATTGTTAGGACAAATCGCTTACCACTAGGTCAAAAGCTATAGCTGTTAGTCAAGGCACAAATTTATTTCCTTATACTTGTGGTAGCACATAATGCACCTACTTAGGTGTAAATGGGTCGGGCTGTTACGCCTATGAGTCCGAAGAGGTGTGTGTATATCTGCTGGTGGTGTATCATACCCATAGAGATCAGTCTTACCATTTTCCTACTGTCGGCCCTGTCCCTAGAAGAGACAGTATTACCTGTTAAGATCTGGTGTCACTCTTTTACGGTCCACTTAGCCAACCAAATCTAGCGGCACAATGTGAGCAGCTTGACACATGAGAACTTCCCAAGAGGTCATCCATCCCAGTACTACTCTCATTAATGAACACTTAAACCAACAGCAGTGCTGGTACATAAAGCGTTCATGTTGTCCTGTATAAAAAAACTAATGGTGGTGGACTATTCCACTAGATAAGTGATAACTACTTGGAAAACGTGAAGGAGAGTTGTTTAGTGCATCATCAAATTATCTCTCATCTCAATTGAATGTCCATCTTCATGCCCTTACCAATGAGACATGACGTTTAACCAATGAAACATCACTACAAGAAAATGCTTAATACACAACACTTAAAAGACAATGGTTTCACAAAAAAACTGTTGTCTTTTACATTTTAACAACGGTTTTCGTTAAAAATGTTGTTTTTGAGCATTTTTTAAGCACAGACAACGGTTTTTAGAAATCGTTGTCTTTTTAGCGGTTTTTTATGGTCAAAGACAATGGTTTTATAAACCGTTGTCTATTAGCATGTTTTTTTGGACAAACGACAACGATTTTAGAAAATCGTTGTGGATTAGCGTGTTTTTGGTCAAACAACAACGGTTTTCTTAAATTGTCGCTATATTTAGCGACGGTTTTACCTAAGTCGTCGTTATTTTAAAAATTGTGACGGTTTAAACAAAAACGTCGCTAATAGCAACGGTTTTTGCTTAACCGTCGCAAAATTTAGCGATGGTTTTGCTCAAACCGTCGCTATTTAAAAAATTGCGATAGTTTAAAAAAAAATCGTCGCGAATAGCAACAGTTTTTGCTTATTAGTGACGATTTAATAAATATTAGCGACGATTTTTGGTTAACCGTCGCTAATAGCGATGGTTTTACCAAAAACCGTCACAAATTATCTATAAATATCTGTGTTTTTGGTCCATTTTCCTATACATGATAAATTTTTCTCTCTTAGACGATTTTAGTTTTGATTTAAGGTAAGTTTTTTCGCTTCGATTCTTGGTAAATTTCTAAGTGTTAGTTAAGATCATGAATATTATTAGCATAGTCAGATTGTAAGTTTTTTTGGCAAATTTATTAAATTATAAAAGTAATTTTTTTTATTTTACTTAAAAAATTATCGACATATTATATCTAAACCATCGCTAATTAGCAAAAGTGTTTCTCTAAACCGTCATTAATTTTAGCGACGTTATATCTTAAAACGTCGCTGTCAGAAACCGTCGCTAATTTTAGCAAAGGTATATCATTTAGCGACGATTTTTCAAACCATCGCAATATGATAGCTACAACAACGGTTTAAAACCGTTGTCGTTGAATGCACTTTCAACAACACTGTCAGTTACAACAATTTTAAATGACCTACGACAACGGATAAAATCCGTTGTCTCAACCCTCGTTTTTGTTGTAGTGCATGACGTTTACATCATAGATGCTAGTCTCAAGCTCAAGCGACATTTATCCATATATTAGGTGACCGATTAAATTAAAAACATGTTTAGAATATACGGTACACTTTTTAATGAATTTCATGATCTGATGTTGTGATGCAGATCTCATGGTACCTATTTTATATTCAAGGGATTTATATATGGAGCTTGCATGTGTATACAAATAAAGTATATGCAACAATTAGATAAAACCGTAAAAGATTGTTTTTATTTAAGAGTCAATAAATCCCAAGCTACTAATAGGCTCGTAGGACACCTATTCTAATAACCCCGCCCTCCATTAACGCATGATATGTGGGAATGCTGAAATATATAAATAATTTTAGGGTCACCTTTCATAAGTTTAATCTTTCGAGATTATTGATGATTTAATTTGAAGGTTTTGAACATCAAGACAAAGTCGACGATTATTAGTTACAGGATGAAAAAAAAAAAAAAAACCTTGATATTGATTTATAAAGTCGCAATCTTTTACGGTTTATCATGAATGCTGGATTAGATGATTCATATCTTGTGTAGCGTAGACAAATCGAGAACCTTGAATCTCCAATGCGGTCCTGAGAAAAATAGGGTAGTCCACCCCAAAATATGGAATACATGGTCCAAGGATATATATTGATGGCACAAACCGCCATTTTTTGTATGCTAAGTCATTTTGTACACCATTTAATTAATTACACAGCCCCGAGGAAATCCAACACTGAATTTCCATAGGCCAAGGCCCAGTAACAAAAAGTGGTTGCTGGTGTCCCTGCCAACTATAGGCCAAGGCACATAACACAAAAGTGGTTAATGTTGCCCCGCCACCTAGTACTATTGTTACGGCTGAGATTGATCAATCGATCGAAAGATGAAAGGATCGTCAAAATTAATGAACTGATTTCCCCTAAGAGGAAATATATATGTATATGGCTGAAAGAAAATGTTTAAGATTATGCAAATATTCATGTTAAAGTTATTTTATTAAGGTAATTTTCATTATGGTTAAGACTTGCTGAGTCGTTAGACTCACTATGTGTGAATGATGCATGTGATGATACTTTTGTTGAGATAGGAGGACTTGATGATTGAACTGACTGGGCTGATGGTGCACTGAAACCTGATGATGTGTCCCACATCGGTTAGCAAGAGTTGTCTTGGGCAAAATATACATGAATTCACAATCCTCCTCTCATGAGCTAACTTTTGAGGTGGAGTTAGGTGGATTCATATCATATGGTATCAGAGCCATACTCTTGACTGGTCGTGTAGGTGCATATTCCTGGAAGTGCCCTGGAGTGCGGGTTAACAAAGGAGTTGGCACGAGGACGTACAGTCTAAAGGGGTCGGAAATGCCTTGAAGTGCCCTGGAGTGCGGGTTAACGAAAGAGTTGGCACGAGGACGTGCATTCTAAAGGGGTCGGGAATGATGTGTCCCACATCGGTTAGCAAGAGTTGTCTTGGGCAAAATATATATGAATTCACTGTCACGCCCCGAGCCCGGGCCAGCGGCTGCGTGACTGCACAATGGGCCCCTATAGCAACTATTTCGTATTCGTTCTCGCTTTACAAAAATGATTAACCAAAGTTTTTATAGAAGTCCATTGTAAGTCATTATAAACTCATTTTAAATCTTTCTTTTTTTAAGATGTGGGACATCACAATCACCCCTCCTTTAGAACGCGAAGTCCTCGTCCCGTACTGACCCCTCGATCCACCAGCGCCGAGAATCTAGAGGTGGCTCCTACAGGTTCAAGAGGTGGCTCCCATCATGTAGCACTTTGTCCCACAGGTTCAAGAGGTGGCTCCCATGCACGTAGCACTTTGCCCCGCATAACACTTATTTCTTAGTGTTCCATGCTGGTGACCGGCTCTGATACCATTCTGTCACGCCCCGAGCCCCGGCCCACGGCTGCGTGACTGCACAATGGGGTCCTATAGCAACTATTTTGTAATCGTCCTTGCTTTACGAAAATGATTAACCCAAGTTGCTATAGAAGTCCATTGTAAGCTATTATAAACTCATTTTAATCTTTCATTTTTAAGATGTGGGATATCACATTCACAATCCTTCTCTCATGAGCTAGCTTTTGAGGTGGAGTTAGGTAGATTCATATCACCTGAGGACCTTGCTAGTGTTCCACATAGTTGACGATTTAACACTACTCTGAATACTTTTAATTTATTTATATTATAAGAAAAATTCATGATTTTATTAAAATTATATTCAAGGACAAAATTATCCAATTTTCATAAAATATAAAATTTGATCTATAATTTTCAACAATTTTCATCAACCCCTTATAGTATATATATTTTTTAATACATCTATACACACATACTATATATCTACACATAAACAATTAATTAAACAATTCTAGACCCTTTATAATATTTCATGATAACCATGTATCTATAGTAGTCACTATTGCTAATATCATATTTAATTAGTAGATTTTAAATTCACTAAATAAATAATTGTGAGCTCATTTTAACTCCGATCGACGATCAGTTTGGGCCGATGTATCAAGGGTACAAATCTTGTTCATATAGTAAAAATTGAAAATTTCGCAAGACAAAATTTTTACTGATCCATTTTTTGTAGTTGCCAATTTGTTAAAATCCTTAACTAAAATAGGCAGTTCCACTCTCCACTCTCTATTTGTAATTAAGCTAACCTCTACTACTTCCATTACATGGAATACACTTACAAACTAATCTATAATGAATCTATTTGATCTCCATAAATCTAAAATCGCTAAATTCAACTCATTGAATTCGACTATCTCGTCGAGAACACAAAATCCGATACTTGTGTGGCTTTTAATGGTCCAGGGATGCAGCTAGCCATGAGTTCACAACTACATTGTTATTCACATAATATTTATTCTTATCTAAGCTTACCCTAGCTAGCCTCATTATTTTAATCAACTCCTTGATCAAGAATGTCGGAACTCAAGTCTAATCACACTTATCGGATGATGGTAAGAGCGTCTAGTAGCATTGTCCTTTGATCCCCTTGGTATAATCACACCTATCATATATCTCTATCGAATCAACAAAAATTGGTATATCGAGAGTTGCAAATGAATTCGATAACGATGTGATATATCTTTCAGTAATAACATTGATATTGTATGTGCAACAGAGGAAACATCTTTCCAAAATACAAAGTCTTACTCTTACCAGAGATTCCTTGCATTATTAATTCATCATATCACATATGGTATTTTCACTGGTTGGAAAACAATAAATCCTTGTCTACAATACATTGGCTCTTATGTATTTCAAAATTGCACCCAACCTCTCTATCTGATGCCTTCAATGGGGTCGGAACGAGTCAAAGTGCAGTTCTTAAGATCAAGTGCTTACCACTAGGCCAAAAGCTATAGCTGTTAGCTAAGGCGCAACTTTATTTCCTTATACTTGTGGTACCGCAGAGTGCACCTACTTAGGTGCTAATGGTCTGGCTGTTAGGATTATGAGTCCGAGGATGTGAGTGTCTATCTGCTGGTGTTATCTCATATCTCTTATAGATCAGTCTTATCATTTTCCTATTGTCGGTCCTGTCTCCAACAGAGACATTATTATCCGTTAAGATCTGGTGTCACTCTTTTACAACCTACTTAGCCAACCAGATCAAGCGGTGTAACGTCAGCAGCTTGACACATGAGAACTTCTCAGGAGGTCACCCCTCTCAATACTACTCTCACTCAGACACGCTTAACCCAACATTCCCCCCTAAGAAGTATAGAAATATGCTTCTTGGGAGACTTGAACCCATGACGATACGAATTGTTAGGCTTGACCACTAGGCCAAAAGCTATAGCTATTAGTCAAGGCGCGACTTTATTTCCTTATACTTGTGGCAGCACATGTGCACCTAAGTGGGTCAGGCTGTTACGCCTACGAGTCTAGGGAGGTGTGTGTATATCTGCTGGTGCTGTCTTATATCGCTTAGAGATCGGTCTTACCTTTTCTCTACTGTAAACCCTGTCTCCAACAGAGACATTATTACCCGTTAAGTTCTGGTGTCACTCTTTTACGGTCCACTTAGCTAACAAGATCAAGGGGCGCAACGTCAGCAGCTTGATGCATGAGAACTTCCCAAGAGGTAATCTATCTCAATACTACTCTAAATAATGCATACTTAACCCAACAACAGTGCTAGTACGTAAAGCCTTCATGTTGTCCTAGATAAAAAACTAATGGTGTACCACTCTAACGGTGGACTATTCCACTCGAGAAGTGATAACTACTTGGAAAGCGTGAGGGAGAGTTGTTTAGTGCATCATCAAATTATCATTAATCTCTATGAACGGACATCTCCGTGCCTTTACAATGAAACATGACATTTACATCATATATGCTAGTTTCAAGCTCAAGAGATATTTATCGATATTTTAGGTGACCGATTAAATTAGGAACATGTTTAGAATTTACGGTACACTTCTTAATGAATTTCATGATCTTACGTTGTGAGGCAGACCTCATGGTACCTATTTTATATTCAAGGTATTTATCTATGGAGCTCGCATGTGTATACAAATTAAGTAAGTGCAACAGTTGGATAAAATCGTAAAATATTCTTAAAATAAAGATTGTTTTTACTTAAGAGTCAATAAAACCCAAGCTATTAATAGGCTCGTAGGACACCTACTCTAATAACCCCGCCCTCCATTTACACATGATATGTGGGAGTGCTGACATATATAAATAATATTAGGGTCACCTTTCATAAGTTTAATCTTTCGAGATTAATGATGATTTAATTTGAAAGTTTAGAACATCAAGACAGAGTCAACGATTATTAGTTACATGATGAAAAACAAAAAAAAAAACCTTGATGTAGATATGTAAAGTCGCAATCTTTTACGGTTTATCATGAATGCTGGATTAGATGATTTATATCTTGTGTAGCGTAGACAAATCGAGAACCTTGAATCTCCAATGAGGTCCTGAGAAAAATAGGGTAGTCCACCCCAAAATATGGAATACATGGTCCAAGGATATATACTGATGGCATAAACCGCCATTTTTTGTATGCTAAGTCATTTTGTACACCATTTAATTAATTACACAGCGAATTAAGTAGTGATCTCCAGCTCAAGATTTAACACATTTATGTGATCCATATATATCATGGCACATGCATGGTTTCCAGCTCTAAATGAAAGAAATATAAACTTTGATGTGCTTCTCTACAAGCGACAACTTCCTATGCAAACCTAAGCAACCACGTGATGAAACAAAAGGGTACAATCCTAGATTTAAAACTAGTCTTGATGAGTTGTTAACCGGTCCCGAGTCGAAAAAATATCTATCCAAATTCCGAGCTACGTACGTACATCCTTAGAGAAACGTAGATTCCCATTCTACTCGTAAGTTTTTCGATAAATTTTACCAAAAGATTGGGTCGAGGGGACTGTCACACACTCGCATGTAGTGTTAGTTTGTGCTTGGACAATAATTAGTTAATATTATTCTATTCTCTTAACATATAAATAGCAAACACTTAGTTGGAATATTTCGATTCAGAAAATAATAAAAAAATATCCAATTCTCTCAATGAATGAGCGATTGCCTCTGCATTCATTTTCTCTCAATATCCATTCATGAATCGATTCATATTCCATGAAGGAGAAGTCGCCAACTAAGCGAATTCATCCCATAGTTGCTCGAGCTTCGAGAAATAAACCGAGATGGTGACTGATACTTGGGATAATCAAACAATATCTCGGTGAATGGCATAGATTCGCGTTTGTTGGAGGTCGGAAACGAATACAACTGTCAAATAAATGTCACAAATTATTGAATAAATGTGGAAAGATTTTTTGAATGCTTTCGTATATGTGGTACAAATTAAGGGAGCTGTCGAAATAAATTTGGAAGAGGGGAATGCACAATGGCCACAGTGAAATTATATACGATCTGTGGTCCCATTCGATATAATGAGCGACGTACGTATTTATGCAAATAATATGATATTGATTATTATATATACTAGTTTCAACCATATTCTCACAGCAGCAAAAATATAATCTGCGTTTAAAAAAATATATATTTGAAGAATTAATTGTGATCTTTATATATATGCTATCAAAGTTTTATTTGATTAATTTGGTGATTTTTTGGCCAATACACTAGGGTGTGTTTCGTTGTTGAGTGTATTAAACAAGGATAAATTAAAGTCAAACATTTATCAAATGTTTGGTTAAAATTTTAAGATATTTTAATAATTATTTTGACCCGGTTTAAGATCCAATTTTGTGAATAACTATTTGATTATTAATATAACAAATCAAGTAGGATATACTATCAAAACTCAATAAATTACATTTTTCTTTTCTTATTTCTTAAAGTGTTAAAGTTATTTATTGAATAAAAAGTTTAATTAAAGTGTCGTACGTTAGATGTCGATCCTGATATTTAATATATATCATTATTATTTAATTTGATTTAAATTTTAAAAAATATAAAGATATATTTTTATTTTTAAAAAATAATTTATTTGTATATATTGTAATAAAATAATAAAAACTAAATTTTAATTTTGGTTATGCTTATCAATAATATTTTAATTTTTATTATATTTAATTTTATGATATTTACACTTATTAATTCAAAGATTATTAACATATTTATTATTAACATTATTATTATTATTATTACCTAATATTATGTATTGCTTCCAGTCTCCAGATGTGTACAACAAATAAGTAAACTTAACAATGGTATAATAATAAATTTATTAATATTTAAAAGTTAATCACATATTCAAAATATTAAACTAAACAATCTTTTTTTTTTGAGGAATTAAACTAAACAATCTTAATAGTATCTGTTAGATATGAATTTTATTGTGACGATGTTAACTAAAACCAGTAGACCAGCAGACCAGAACAACTAGATAGTTTATCAGTAGCTGCTGCTCTAGTAAAACTAAACCAGTAGAAAAAGGGATAACTATACAAACCAATAGAGAACACTTTCTAACGTTGCTATCTTAATTGTTACCGTTAAAGTGTTCCTAGTACCAGTATTAATTGCAGCATTAAATACTATACGGAGTCATTTAATGCATATTACCAAATTGAGTATAAAACAAGACTGATTGTTTTATAGCTTTTCTGCAGGAACCTATTTCGGTAATAAAGCTGATTGTATCAATTATCTGAAGACTTCTCTGATTATGAACGTTGAACTCAGTCGATTATATATACTTGGATCAAATCCTTGTTCGACACGACACTTCGCACAATATCATTTTCAAGGAACAAAGCTACTCTCTTATCAGAAAAATATCAGTCATCCTTGAGCGTTGTTAAAAAGTTCAACACAAAGAAAAGTAGCACACGCTTCATAGCTTATATCTGATCTTGTTAAAGATCATCTTGTGCTACTAATTCTTACACTCTTCACGATCTTTACTGCACCAATATTTTATCAGAAGAGTCTGTAATCTGAAAAGAGTCTTTTCAGAACTTTGTGTTCCGCATTTTTGTAAGTTGAGAAACTAAGAGTTTCAGTAGGCTGAGGTGTAAGTCCTTCTGAAGTGGGTGTGTACAAGTGTTGTACTGTAATATCCAAAGTCTTTTAGTTATACCTTCTGGAAACAGAAGAAGGGGAGACGTAGAAGAGTTTATCTTCGAACTTCCATAAACAACTGCTGTCTACTGCTTTATTGTTTTTCAACTACTTCATCAGATTATTTCCGCACATTCTACTGTAATCAGGTGAAAGTATTCTCACAAGATCGACTACTATCCTTAACAGGATTCTAGTACTTCATCCTTACGAAAAACGAGTAGAGTTTATTCACCCCCCCACTAAACTCAACTTCGATCCTCAACAATTGGTATCAGAGCAGGTTATTCTTGTTTGTGAAAAACTACAACAAATGGCACACTTCAGCAAGATCCCTATGTTCTCTAAGGAAGATTTTGACGACTGGAAGATAAGAATGCAAGCTCATCTTGCAGCACAAGATGATGACATGTGGTACGTCATCACAGATGGTCCACTGAAAATCTTAAAGCCTAACACAGCTGTTGCTGTTACTGACGGTGCACCACAAATGGTCGAAAAATCAAGAAGTGAATGGACCAGTGAAGATAAGAAAAAAGCCAATCTTGATAATGTGGCGAAGGATATATTGTATAAAACTCTTGACAAGAACACTTTCAGCAAGATAAAAATGTGTTCTACTGCAAAGGATATTTGGGAAAAGCTCATCTAGATATGTGAAGGAAATGAGCAAACAAAAGAAAATAAACTGTCTGTAGCAATGCAGAAGTTTGAAAATTTGAAAATGAGATCTGGTGAAACTCTAAATGAGTTTGATGAAAGATTCAGTAGCTTGGTCAATGAGCTAGCTGCTCTGGGTAAAGAGCATAGCAACAGAGAAATAGCCCTCAAGGTGATGAGAGCTTTACCCAGAGAATGAGATGTTAAAACAATGGCTATGAGAGTATCCAAAGATTTGAACAAATTGGAACTGCACGACTTATTTGCAGATCTAAAGGCCTACGAATTCGAATTGGGAGTAAGAAGTGGAGAAGAGCCTTCAAACTTACCCACCAAGGCCCTTGCTGCTACTGCTACTGCTTTTACTACTACTGCCTCTACCTCTTCTACTGCTGCTGCAGTTGTACCTCAGGCTTTACCTGCTGTGATCATTGATAATGCTATGGAGAAGACTGCTGAACAAATCAGTAGTGATGCTATGTCCTTATTTGTAAAGAAATTCTCCAGGTTCATGAAGAAGAACCATCGAACCTATCAGGGTCCCAATCGCAATTTCAAGAAAGATTCACCATCCGGTGATATGGGATGCTTCAACTGTGGAAAGATAGGTCACTTCATTGCTGATTGTCCTAAACCAAAGAAGGATGATCAAAAGAGAAAGGATTACAAGAGGAATGACAAAAAGTCCAGAAGAGATCGAAAAGCGATGATTGCCGAAGAAAGCAAATCTAAATGGGCGGACTCTAGTTCTGAGTCATCTGACTCAGAAAGTCATTCCAGTGACAGTGATGCAGAAGAAATCAAATGTCTAATGGCAGACAATGACTCAACCTCGACATCTGAAGAGGTATTTGATTTTGACTCTAGTGAATTTACACGAAATGACTTGATTGATGCACTGCATGAAATGGTAAAAGAGTATTCTAGACTTTCTCAATCGTTTGAAGAAGTTAAGATTGAAAATCAGAACTTAAAGAATCAGAACAGTAAGTTAACTTGCTTGCAAGTAGACAGCTGCAATGATTTACAAGTTAAGATGAGTAAATTAATAACTGAGAATGAAAGAGCCAAAGCAGATTACCAGAAGGTGCTTTCTGAAAACCAGAAGTTGTCGCTACTGGTAAATGCTTGGAACAAGTCTTCTGTTTCATTGGAAAAGATGCAAGAGTTACAAAAACAGTCAGGAGATAGAAGTGGTCTCGGTTTTTGTAATAATGAAAGCACTTCTGAAACGAATACTAAGCCAACACTGGATATGTGCAAAGCGAAATACATTCACTTTGTGAAATCCAGTGTGGTACAAGAACCAGAAGTACCTACTGCTTCAGTGGAAAGGAATGTAAATCTGACGAACAGAAGAATACACTATGGTCTGGGTTACGTTAAACCTAAGGAAAAAGTTGACCAGAGTTCTAGATTCAGAAAAGAATTCGACTCTGGAAGACAACATCCCATGAAGGTTATGAACTACCAGTACTACAACTCTAAACCTGTTCAGAAGAGATACATACTAGAAAACAGAAACAAAAGGGAAGAACAACATTTTGGTATGCATACTGTTAGAAATAACAGACCTTCTGTTGCACACACATCTTTGGATACCCGAAGTACAAAGTCACCAAGAATTGTACAAATGTGGGTTCCCAAAGGACTGATAAGGCTTGGACCCAAATAGATTTGGGTACCAGTTACTAAAATTTATGTTTGCAGGAACAGAAGAAGGAAACAGAAATCAGTAACTCTACATGGTATCTGGACAGTGGTTGTTCCAGACACATGACTGGACAAAGAAACTTACTTTCCGAAATAGTAAGCTGTACTGGACCAAAGATAACTTTTGGAGATAACTCAAAAGGTAAAACCATGGGTAAGGGTAAGATTATCCATGGTAATATAATTATTAATGATGTGTTATTAGTTGACAATCTTTATTACAATCTTATCAGCATTAGCCAACTATGCGATAATGGGTATTCTGTGGCTTTTCAAAAGCATTCTTGCATAGTTAGAGATTCTGCTGGAACTACTGTGTTAACAGGAAAGAGAGAAGGCAATACTTACAGAGTCTCTTGGAACTCAAATCATGTCAACACTCCTACATGCTTAGTTGCTTCTCTTAGCAATAAACACTGGCTATGGCACAAGAAACTGAATCATCTGAATTTCAAGTCAATCAATTATCTTAAGAAGCAGAATATAGTCGATGGATTACCTGACATTAATTTTGTTAAAAATCACGTTTGTTCTGCTTGTCAGCTTGGGAAACAGATAAGATCCAGCTTCAAGACTAAAGATAGCAAATCAACTTCAAGATGTCTGGAACTACTGCATATGGATCTATTTGGTCCTATTCCCATCATGAGCTTAGGGGGAATGAAATATACTCTTGTTGTTATTGATGATTTTTCCAGATTCACTTGGGTAATATTTCTCGCAGGAAAAGATCAAACCGGTTGTCTCTTGATCAAGCTTCTGAAAAGGATTCAAAATGAAAAATCTACTACCATTATTAAAATCAGAAGTGACAGGGGCACTGAATTCACTAACAAGTATCTTGAGTTATATTTGAATGAGCAGGGGATTCATCATGAATATTCAGCTGCCAGAACTCCTCAACAAAACGGAGTAGCTGAGAGGAGAAATAGAACTCTAAAAGAAGCAGCTAGAACAATGCTAGCAGATGCAGATATTTCTCAGCGCTTCTGGGCTGAAGCAATCAATACTGCTTGTTACACGCAAAACAGATCAATGGTCAACAAAAGACACAACCAGACTCCGTATGAAATATGGAAAGGGAAGAAGCCCAATGTATCTCATTTTCATGTGTTTGGTTGCAAATGTTTTGTACTGAATAATGGGAAAAATCATTTGACTGCATTTGATTCTAAATCAGATGCTGGAATATTTCTTGGCTACTCTGCTGTAAGCAGAGCCTTTAGAATCTTCAACAATAGAACTCTTAATGTTGAAGAATCGATTCATGTTGTCTTCGATGAAGACAGCAGTGCTGAAATTTCTAACACATCTGATTTAAGTAACAGGTTAGACAGGATTCACTTGGAAATTGACAGTGAAGATGATGTAGAAGCTAATGCCAAGGATATTCAAAATCCAGAACCAGATATTCCAATAGTGGAACCAAAAGTTCAGACGTTGGATCTACCAATACCAGCAGAAGATGTTCAAGAACCTACTACTGGTTCTGTGGAAGACAATCTTAACATACCAAATCAAGAAGATGCTCATTCCAATCCGTTTATCTGGAGAAAATCTCATCCTCCATCATTGGTTATTGGTAATCCAGCAGCGCCGTTGAGAACCAGAAGGCAAATGCTTATTGAATATATGCATGCTGCTTTTATATCTCAGGATGAACCAAAGAAGATTGAAGAAGCTCTTCTGGATCCTAGTTGGATTGAAGCCATGCAAGAAGAACTGAATCAATTCAAACGTAATGATGTTTGGTTTCTAGTACCTAGACTATCTCATCAAGCTGTCATTGGAACTCGATGGGTATTTAGAAACAAACTCAATGAAGAAGGCACAATGGTGAGAAATAAAGCTAGATTGGTAGCTCAAGGCTTCAGACAAGAAGAAGGCATAGACTTTGATGAGACTTATGCACCAGTAGCAAGGCTCGAAGCAATCAGAATATTCTTAGCCTTTGCTGCTTTCAAGAACTTTAAAGTATATCAGATGGATGTGAAAAGTGCTTTTCTAAATGGTCTCTTACAAGAAGAAGTTTATGTCGAACAACCTCCAGGTTTTATCGATCATTTCTCTCCGCATCATGTATTTAAATTACACAAAGCATTATATGGTCTAAAACAGGCACCTAGAGCTTGGTATAACACTTTATCACAATTTCTTATTGATCATGATTTTACCATCAGAGCAGTAGATAAAACTTTATTTACTTTAGTCAAGAATTAGCACACTCTCTTAGTACAGATCTATGTTGATGACATTATTTTTGGGTCAACTAACCCCAAATTATGTGCAAAGTTTGGAAAATTGATGCAGGATAAATTCGAAATGAGCATGATGGGAGAATTAACATTCTTCCTAGGATTGCAAATTAAGCAATCAGAAACAGGAATCTTTATAAATCAAGCCAAGTACACCAAGGAGCTTCTGAAAAAGTTTGGAATGGAAGCATGCTCTGCTGCTTCTACTCCAATGAGCTCATCTATTAAGCTTGATAAAGATGAAAGTGGTATTCCAGTAGAGGTAACTCAGTATCGAGGTCTTATTGGCTCCTTATTATATTTAACTGCCAGTAGACCAGATATCATGTTTGCTGTTTGCATTTGTGCTCGATTTCAATCTAACCCCAAACAATCTCATTATATTGCTGCTAAGCGTATTTTGAAGTACTTGAAAGGAACTCAAAACGTCGGCTTATGGTATCCCAATGATTCATCGTTAAATCTTATTGGATATTCAGATGCTGATTATGCAGGTTGCAAACTAGACCGAAAGAGCACAAGTGGTTTTTGTCAATTTCATGGAGATAGGCTGATATCTTGGTTTAGCAAGAAACAGACGTCCATAGCCACATCTACTGCAGAAGCAGAATATCTGGCTGCTGGAAGCTGCTGCTCTCAGATACTGTGGATTCAACAACAATTAAGAGATTATGGGATTCAAGCCTCCGAATCACCTAAATTCTGTGACAATACCAGTGCAATTGCAATCACACAAAATCCAGTACTTCATTCCAGAACGAAGCACATAGACATCAGACATCACTTTATTAGAGATCATGTACAGAAGAAGAACATTCGTCTGGAATATGTTTCTACTGATCAACAAACAGCAGATATCTTCACGAAACCCTTACCAGAAAATAAGTTTTCTTACTTTCGTAATTCTCTTGGTTTAATAGATTTAACTTAGTCATCCTCTGTTATTCTAGTTTAACTTCTTTTAGTATTTAATTGATTATTGCATTTAACTAACAGTAAGTTTTTGCAGAAAAGCAGAAGAGAAAAAGTCAGATAAGAAAAACTGGAATTTTATTAGAAACCATTTCAGTACTTTACACAATGCGTAATAAAAAAACAGTAGATCTTCTTTGCTATTTAACCAGTAGCGTTACATGTAGTGCTTGTGTTCTGATAGAGGAACTTTCTGACATTTGCTTGCAAAGTACTTCAACAGGAAAAAGATGGTCTTCTTCGAAAGAGAAAGGCCTAGAAAGAATCTAGCAAGCTTAGGTCTTGCCAGCACTAATGTAATTTTTAGATGCCCTACAAGGCATCAGAGAGGATTTCATCATCATCAATCCTCCAGCACTCTCTTATCGCATTAGCATGCTTCTGGAAGAAATCGATGCAATATTTCAAACTCAACCACAGCAAAAGATTTGCATAACTGTGGAAACTACAACTCAAGGAGTGTATTTCAAGGATCTTTACGACATTTTTGAAACCCTCAAACCTCTCTCTGAACAATTTTGCCCCATCTCCTGAATCTAGCTCTAACTCTCTTTTTACTTGAATTTTCATTGTTCTTGCTTACCTTCGATCAAGATTTGCAGGTATTTATAGGGGGAACAAAGACTCTTGTGAATCACACGATTGCGACTGTTCATCTTCAACGGCTCAGATTGAGAGATGGCCAAGAGTCACTTGTCACAATTATGACTACTTATTAATTGCATTTACCGAGGGGGAACAATATCTTAGTCAGACTGAGAGTTTGACGCCTTTTCAGAAAACAGATAGGATATTTGTCTTCTCGATAAAACTACTTGTCTGCTGGTTTTGACAAAATGCTCATTTACTTCAGCACTCTGAAACTTCCAGTAGACGTTATCATAAAATGACAAATCCTTTTCTGATTTCCTTTAGTAACCGCCTGGACAGCCCGCTCTTTTTCAAAATTTTCAAAATCATTCGTCTTTCTGACAATTTCTGCAAAACTTTTCAAACACTCAACCAAGAACATACTGACACGTGTCTTTGTGTTCATTTGACGGCTGTATATATTTTTCATACTTTTCATTTTCATCTTTACTGTTTCATAAATATCGTTATTCAGCTACTGCTTTCTCTATATCATAACTAACTACTGCAAAGTTTTCTGCTCTCATCTGCATACAGAAATGGCTGGCGCATATACTCTCAATGCTTATCAGGTTAACTTTGCCTCAGTTCTCACCATTACGGATGAAAATATTCTAAGAATGTTTCAGGACATTGAGAAATCAGGACTCCGAAAATTCCTGGAAGCACCAGCAATTATCTACAAAAATGCTCTCCTGGAATTTTACGCCAAAGCAACAGTCCATGAAGGAAGGATTGTTCATACCCAAGGAGATGTTTCTATCTCCATTGATGCCGCCCATCTAGGAGCAACCTTCCTCCTTCCACTTTCAGGTATTTCTGAACTCTCTGATATTTCAAAAACAGATATGTCTGTTGCTCTCACCTCTTTCTCCGCATCTGGAGAAGAAGTGTCTCCTTCCTGCCATAAGAAATTACTGAAGATAGAGTATCAGATTCTGGCCGATATTGTGGCCAAAGCTATTCTGATCAAGGCTGGCACCTTCGATAAACTGACAAAGGAGAAAGTTCAGGTCATGACTGCCATCACCAAAGGGATTAAGGTGGATTGGAGTCACTTTATTTTTAGAGTTATGAAGGATATGGTCACTCGGAAGAGCTTTGGTTTCGCGGTTCAGATCAGTGTGTTGCTCAAAGATGCTGGTTTCCCATCTACCAGTGATCTCGATGCTACTTCTGTCATAATGATTGATGCAGGAAATGTTTTGGCTCTAAGGCCTAAGCCAACAGTGACGGAATTTGTTGCAATGAAAAAGGAAATTGGGGAAACTGCTTCTGAGGCTCCCAAACCTCACAAGCAAATTTCAAAGAAACGATTGCTTATTTCGACAGATTCCGATAAAACAGCTTCAGAAGAATCTGCTGCTACTGCTCCCCAACAATACCGACCCCAGCAAAGAAGAAACAGCGCACCATCCTCAAATTGAAAAAGACAGCAGCACTGTCTGAGATTGAGAAAGTACCTATTCGACAGGTCTTTCCAGAAGCTGCTCCTTCTGTTCGCTCGACTGTTTCTTCCACTGCTCTCGTTACTGCGTCCATATCAGCACCCTCTTCTGTTTCTGCTTTTAAGCCATCATCTGGCGTTGTTATTCGGGAACCAGCAAGCGGGTCTTCTGCTTTCCGCCCTATTGCGCCCATTTCATCTACTGACAAAGGAAAAGGGAAAATGGTTGCAGAACCACCTACTTTTGGTCACAAGACCACTGTTACTACATGTGTTGACCTTCATCTAGCAGAATTTGAGACCTCTGCAAACGAGGAGATAAAATTCTTTGATGAATGGCATGCTGTTCGATTGTTCCATTCTTTTGACTTCTTCAAAACCAAAGGAAATTACAGCAAGATGATGACTGCCGAAAGGAGGACTTTTCAGCTGGCAAAAACGAAGAATGTTATCGAGGCCTTGGGCAGAAGGAACTTCATCCTCGATTAACTCAAGTGTCAGAAATTAGAATCAGTGTTGCAAGTTATTCAATCGAATTTTGATCCTGCCGCTCCTACTGCTGCTCAGGATCAACATGTTATTTTGATTCTTTCTGATAGACTTCAGCAGATGAATGAGCAACTTCTTGCTCAAGAACAAGGCTTTGGAGAGCCTACAGTTTATCATATTGGCCTTGTCCCGAGCTTTCAACAAAATCAGACAGTTGAGGAAAGGACTACCGCCTCCCCAAAGGCTGCTGTTCTTAGTACTCCTACATCTCCGACTCGGCCCGTTCAGTCCTCATCGCTTCTATCTGTGCATGACCTGGCTTCAGTTGAGGAAGTCATTGAATCTATTGTCCCTGCTGTCTCTGCCACCTTGGAATTGCCAGCTTCTGGATCTCCTACCCCAGGACAACAAGTCGCAGAACCAGACACTACTTCTCTACTGCCGAACTTAGAATTGTTTTCTGCTGAACATCAAGCAGAAATGATCGTTCTTCTGGAACCACCCTCTGCACCTTCTATTGAATCATCTTCAGTTACACAGACTGCAATTGTACCTATGGAAGAAGTTTTAGCTTCTGATTTGGCTATCCCTACTGAAGATGCTACTCCGCCTCTTGTTGCTGTTGAGTCTACTGTTTCTGCATTTCCAGCAGAAAGCACTATAGACCCTGTTCCTTCTACTGCTTTGTTAGATGCTCCTTTTGTTTCTACTGCGCTGACTGTCTCCCTCCCTGTTGTGACTGCGACGACTTCTCGTCTTTCTGAGATCAAACAACGCATTCTTGACCGAACTCCTTCACCGGAATCAGATGTTTTCAATCTCGAACAACAGATTCACTGTCTACAAAACGACCTCCTCAACATCTCTGAATTGGTGAAGCGTATGTCTTGTGAAAACCTTGTGGAATTCAGTGGTGCTCAATCTTTCCGAGAGCGCATGGGTAAACACATCTATCTCACTAAGGAGACAACAGACAAGATGTATGTTGAAGCCTCCATCTTTAGACAAGCTGTATCAAGAACTCACAACGCCCTCCTACTTGCTCAAACTGATATACTTACTCGAATCACTGAGCATGACGATCTTTTTCGATCGCTCTCTACTTCTGTGGAACTTTTGGATGCCAAGATTGATTCTCAAAATCAATCTATTACTGCCTTAGATAATCGCATCTCCTCTCAGACTTCTTATCTAGAGATGCTAACCGATGGCATTCAAAATATTTTCGGAAGACTGAATGATCTCTTTACCCATGTGGTAGCTGCTGATGCCAAAAAGGGGGAAGATAGAAGAGATCAAGAAGGAGTTAGGCAAACAGAAGATGAGGCTGAACCTTCCAACAGAAGAGATCAAGAACCTCAAAATGAAGAAATCATTTACAGGGACATTGGAACCGATTAATTTGCTTACCTTGATACGTTATTATCATTATCTGTTTATTTAAATGATTATCTGTTTATTTTATATCTTTCTACTGTTTAGGTTTTGGCATCACCACAAAGGGGGAAATTGTTAGATATGAATTTTATTGTGGCGATGTTAACTAAAACCAGTAGACCAGCAGACCAGAACAACTAGATAGTTTATCAGTAGCTGCTGCTCTAGTAAAACTAAACCAATAGAAAAAGGGATAACTATACAAACCAATAGAGAACACTTTCTAACGTTGCTATCTTAATTGTTACCGTTAATGTAATGCCCGAAAAATTAATCCCAGTAATCAGTAATTATTGAATTATAAGTTGATATGATTATGAAAGGATTAACCGAGACACGAAATAAGATTACACGTGAAAAGGAATGTGCGAGGACAGTAGCTGTGGCGCACATGCGCGAACCAATGCGCGCACATGCGCCAACAGGACAGAAGGTCTCGCGCATATGCGTGATGAATGTGCGCGCATATGCGCGAGTTGTGCGGAACGCCACGGTAAACTCCAGTAGCCCTCGCGCATATGCGCGGAAAGAGTCGCGCATATGCGCGAGCTGCCGAGGTGAATTGTGCGGAGACCCGAAGGTCTCACGCATATGCGCCGAGGAACTCGCGCATATGCGCGAGACGTGGATTGCCAAGAGCGAGCCACTTGCTTGGCTGCATGTCGTGTGTATATATATATATATATATATATATATATATATATATATATATATATATGTACATGCAATTCATTCCTCAGAAATAGAAAAGGAAACCGAGGGAAAAGTTTAGCTTTTTGTGATTCAAGTTACAATCGTTCACAATCCGTCCGTCTGATTTTGATTCCGACTTCGGTACCGAGTTCCTAGCAACGTAGGCTACAACTGGACGTAATTTTTACTACGTTTTGACATGTCTTGAAATTATGATATTGTCAGAATTGAATGGAATTCATATATGATGTTCTTGACATGTTAGACATCATAGAATCGAAGTCAGATTAAGAAATAGACAGATTATGGAATTGTTATGATTTTTGGATTATAATCAGTTGATACCGGACAGATTTGGATTATGGATTGATTATAGAATGTATTGGATATGGGTTATAGATTGTAACTATTATCTGGTAAATTGGTATAGACGGGGATATTGGAATTGTACCGTTATACCGTTGATTTTGAATTAATTCCAGATTGATCAGATTGTTATGGAATTGACTGGTATATTGATATGAGATTATTGATATTGTCAGTACCAGACAGGTTGTGAGTTCAGGACTTCGACTGAGCCAGAAACCGACGGAAGAAAGGTATAAGTCAATGTGGTATTGGGAGATGGACTTGAGTCGGTTTAGACTTGGGTTTCCCTAAATCACATACTTTATTTTATTGCATGGATATTTGCATTACATTGATTAATGTACTTGTTCTCTTGTATTTAGATGACAGGTATTAGAGCAGAAGTGCCGGATAGTGGTGGTATCGCCACGGCACATTGCACTATGTCTCAAGATAGGATGCTAGTGATAGAGCTACAGTCCTTGACGGTTAGGTCAGGACACTGGATGTTTGGTTATAGCGAGTAATGGAATCTATTACGGAATTCGATATAGGAACACCATATTTGGTTATATCGAGTAAAGGGTATTGGAATTCTTCTATTACGAAATTCGATATAGGAATACCAGGGCACTGGTTATATCGAGTGATAGATATTATGGTTCCATCCTTTACGGAATTCGATATAGGAATACCACATCTGGAAACCGGGATCCCTAGACTAGGATTGAGTCTAGTCTGAATTATGATTGATGTCGACAGTTTGATTTGATATTGTTTATGTTTCAGATTTTGATACGTATTCATGTTACCTGATTACATGCTTTATATGATTTATATGACTGCATGTTTCATTGATTTATACTGGGGATTATATTCTCACCGGTATATCCGGCTGTTGTCTTGTCTGTATGTGTACTTGACAACAGGTGGGACAGGTCCAGGGTCGAGGAGATGAAGAGCTAGATCGTGATTAGAGTGGTGGCACCGGACTTGGACTAGATATAGGGTTAAACACTTGACTTTAGTTTTAAACCTTAGTTTGAATAAATGTTGAAATACAGGATTTGTATTTTATATACTGATATGTATATATGTTGTATATCACTACGTTTCGCAGTTTAAAAAAAAAAAAATTTTAGACCCTGTTTTATTATTGATTAATTGGTCCCAATGATGATTAAGAACTTGATTAGCGTCCGGGTCCCCACAGTTAAAGTGTTCCTAGTACCAGTATTAATTTCAGCATTAAATACTATACGGAGTCATTTAATGCATATTACCAAAGTGAGTATAAAACAAGACTGATTGTTTTATAGCTTTTCTGCAGGAACCTATTTCGGTAATAAAGCTGATTGTATCAATTATCTGAAGACTTCTCTGATTATGAACGTTGAACTCAGTCGATTATATATACTTGGATCAAATCCTTGTTCGACACGACACTTCGCACAATATCATTTTCAAGGAACAAAGCTACTCTCTTATCAGAAAAATATCAGTCATCCTTGAGCGTTGTTAAAAAGTTCAACACAAAGAAAAGTAGCACACGCTTCATAGCTTATATCTGATCTTGTTAAAGATCATCTTGTGCTACTAATTCTTACACTCTTCACGATCTTTACTGCACCAATATTTTATCAGAAGAGTCTGTAATCTGAAAAGAGTCTTTTCAGAACTTTGTGTTCCGCATTTTTGTAAGTTGAGAAACTAAGAGTTTCAGTAGGCTGAGGTGTAAGTCCTTCTGAAGTGGGTGTGTACAAGTGTTGTACTGTAATATCCAAAGTCTTTTAGTTATACCTTCTGGAAACAGAAGAAGGGGAGACGTAGAAGAGTTTATCTTCGAACTTCCATAAACAACTGCTGTCTACTGCTTTATTGTTTTTCAACTACTTCATCAGATTATTTCCGCACATTCTATTGTAATCAGGTGAAAGTATTCTCACAAGATCGACTACTATCCTTAACAGGATTCTAGTACTTCATCCTTACGAAAAACGAGTAGAGTTTATTCACCCCCCCTCTAAACTCAACTTCGATCCTCAATAGTATCACATAATGTTTGATTTATAGTATAATCAATCATTTATTTATCTCATCACTCATACCAAATACAAGGGTTTGTATACAAGATTTTGGGCCTAGCTTTATCATGGCTAATTGTTTGGGTTGCAAATGAATGAAAATGACTGCGTTCGCCCCTTGTTCGACCGGAAGGGTCGGTAGGGCCGAGCAACTGGTGCATGTGAAGGGGAGATGAGATCTTTGGCCGAGCAACTGGTGCATTTGAAAAATCATCGCAATAGGAAAGTGACGATGACTTTTCGGATGATTTTAAGGTCCGTCGCTATATCATTTCAAAATTTTAAGTGTGTAAGTTATAGGTTTTTGGAATTTTGATTTTTCTATCGGTAAAAAATAAACTAAATGATAAAAAAAAAATATCAAATTCATCTTCGATCTGGGTTGACAATATGCTACATGTCAAATCGTGAGTAAATGAGGTCCATGTGATTGATATTGAAATTGATGTCATATCGTGAGTAAGGTCCATATGATTAAGATTGATATTGATGTCAAATTTTGAATATTGAGGTCCATATGATTAATATTGGTAGTTACATATGAGTAAGACGAAGATTTTATTTGGATCATCCATGAAAAAATATTACTTTTTATACTAATAGTATCACATTTTATTGTGAATATCGATAGGATTGACCCGTCTCACATATAAAGATTCGTGAAACCGTCTCACAAGAGACCTACTCTTATACTAATTAATGTTCCATCATGAAGGTCGTCTTGATGATATGAGAGTATAGTCGGTTGCTCCGATCCAAAATTGACCATGGATCTTGTATTGTATGAATCGATTTGAAGCATGATTCCGATCCCATGCATAGAGTATTGTTTTTGGATGGGTTAGTTTGTCTTTAAATGACAAATTTTACATTACTGGATAGTAAATAGCATGTTCCAATAACACCGTTTTGTCGATCCTTAGGTGGTATGTTCGATGAGTTGTATACAAGTTTTTTGAATTTTTATGTTGAAGAAAATCAATGAGTCTAGGGTTTTTTTTTAAGATTATTTAAAAAATAAATTAAGATTAAAACTTTGTAATAATATTACTGAAACTTAAAAGTCAGCGGTTTGTTACACATTAAACACAATCTACTCAACTGTGGCATCGATAGCTATTTTTACCTTTTTTGGTGCGGTATTCATAGTTATGATAACTAATATTGAATTTAGATTTATAGATTTCAAATAAATTTTTGTTGTTTAGAAAAATAAGAATATAAATTTTAAATACACCACTTGCATGTTTACATATTATTTCAAGTTAAAAATTAATGATTTCAAGTTCACCCAATAATGATATCATTTGAAATTGATTCTACAAATGTATAATTAATAAGTACGTTGTTAACAATAAAATTAAAATCAAAATCTATGGATTTCTGAAACGTCCCTCATTCTTACTTTAATTAAATAATACTAGAATTATTTTCCTACTAATCACGAAAATTACTATTCACCGAAAATAATTTAATTAAAACTACAATTTGAAAAAAATGCTAAACAAAAAGTTAATTTGACACCGTATCGAAATAAATTCTAAAGTTCTCAAAAATTACTCAAACCACTATCAAATCAAGTATTAAAAACTCCTTCAAAATAATGAAAGTGACTATCATTTATCATCTGTTCGATTGATCAATATATAAACCATGGTACTCGGCGACGGAACATCAGTAACTCTCGTCAGTGGGCCGTAGCAAAAAATAAAGTAAGTTTACCGCCTCTTTTTACAACGGATCCCTCACATATCCTCTGTGTCACAGTCAAATCACATCATTCAAAATATTTTTTTTCTTCTGTTTATATAATAAATACCATTTCCTCGAAAATCCTAAAATAAGCATGCCTCGACATTTTAAAGCATAATTTAAAAAAATTCGCATCATAACCCTTTCATACGTCGATAATATGTTATAAAATCATAAACTTTACATACGACTCAAAAATATATTTTTTGGTTTACTGAATTTGCTCAGAATGTTGCCCAAAACCTCGAAACTTTACATCCATCTATTTAATACTTTCGACCTCTACCCGAGTCCTCTCTGAAATCTGTCGATAATCAGATAAAAGAATCCTACCGGACAAGATCAAGAGCTCGTGGAACCGGTCGTAGAGAATGATCTAAGAAGATGATAAAAGGAGGTTATCATTGAAGAAGATCAACCCCAACAAGATCCACATTCTCTTTTACCAAACTACAGTGGAGCATGAACAATCCACGTAATTTGGTCATTGGTAACCCTTTTGCACCTAGTAGAATTAGGAAACAAATGATTGATGAGTTTTTTCATGCAGTTTTTATCTCTAAGCTTGAGCCAAAAAGGTTGATTAAGAATTAACAAATGCTAGTTGGATACAAGCCATACAAGAGGAACTTAAACAGTTCGGGCGTAACAAAGTTTGGAATCTATTACCCGGTCGAACATGCAAAATGTCATTGAGACTAGATGAGTTTCTATAAACAAATTGGATGATAGTAGAACCATTGTAAGGAGCAAGGCTCGTCTTGTAGCCCAAGGGTATAGACAAGAAGAAGATATAGACTTCTATTAGTCATTTTCACCGGTTGCAAGACTTGAGGTCATTCGAATTTTATATGCATATGCTTCTTTCAAGAACTTCAAAGTCTATCAAATATATGTAAAGTCATAATTCCAAACAGTCACCTGCAAGAGAAAGTTTATGTTGAACAACATCAAGATTTTACCAATCTTGCTTGTTCTAATTATGTTTTTAAACTAGATAAAGCTTTGTATGAACTTAAGCAGACACTTAAAGCTTGGTGTGATAGTGTAAGGTTCAGGAAATTTAAATTTACGTAACCTGAATACATACAATATAGGGTTTTATTTAAAATATATGTTTATTTATTTTTATGCATTTAATTCATAATTATTTCATGGTTATGGTTTATTTCATGTTATTTTTAAAAGTTCATGCATTAGGATTTCAATTTTTCGCGCTCGAACGAGGAACGGAGACAAGGGAATTATCATCAAAAATTATTTTATGAAGTGGTTAATTTTAATTAATTATTCTGGAGTGTTTTTTAAGTGTATTTTTCGAAAATGATCCTTAATGGGTATTTTAACTCGCTTGGTCATATTTTTTATCGGTACGCAAATTTTAACGATTCAGAGAACTTTTTGAAGGCTCGGGCAATATTTTCAAAAACGTACCTAAACGAAATATTTTTCGAGAGTGTGTTTGAACTTGATGGGTTTAATTATTTTTAAGCTTAATGGGCTCAAAACCCTTATAATCTTTTTTAAATCCAAATTAGGGCACATTAGCACTTGGTTATCTATTTAAATATTACACTAATCCAGCCTAAACCTAACCCTAAACTTAGCAGCTGCCTCACCCTCCCAACATCAGCCTTTTATGTGCAAAACCAGCAAAAATATTTCTGCACATTTTGATCCTCCATAGTTCCTTCAACAAGTTTCCTCCCTGCTTCTCCGGTGTTTCCCCGACGCGAGACTCTTCGAGTTTGTAAGCTTGTATTCAATAAGGCACACCCAAAACCTGTTCTTTCTCCTCATTCATATCATTATATATTGATATATATGTATTTGATTGAGGAATCTTTCGTTCTAGTATGGAGCATCATTTTTGTTCGGTTTTACTCAAATTCATGCATGTTTTAGACCACACGTCACGTTTTCCTTGATTTTGTTGCAAGGGGCTGCTAGTTATATGACATAAGGGGCTTCACATTTCGAGAAAAATGGTGAGTAGGTGCTGGAGTTTCGGGTTTGTCAAGCTTGAAGGGAAATCGATCGAGTCTAGAGCTTGTTCGGGCGTTTGTGGACTAGATTGGTTTGTAGGGTGAGGTCCAGCTGTAGAGGAGCCTAACCAAGCCACGGTGCAGCCCATGAGGGGTTGTGACGTGGCCAAGGAGGGATCAACAGCAGCTGGACGTGTTCTAAGAGGCGGTCTGTGTGCTTTTGTCGAGTAGGGCCAAGATAGACCATTTTCTTTTGCAGATCGCGCGGGCTGATGAATGGGCAATGTGCGCACCTAGGGTTGGTTTAGTAGGGTGTTTTTAGTCTGAAATTTGTCCTAGGTAGCCATGGTGTGAGGCTGGTGCGGGTTAGTTAGAGCTAGGATTGAATAAACTCAAGTTGGGCACTAGGGTTAGAGCATGGCAACTTGCAGAATTTTTTTTTCAGCAACATTCGGGGTATGGTCGAGAGGTTTAGGGGTCTGATCTTCAGAGTTTTAGGAATATTAATGGGCGTATAAGGTATGGTAAAAATTTTGGGAAAATTTGGTTAAGTTTCGAGTCGATTCGGGTTAAAACCGGGACCCCGGTCCAAGTTTTAAAAAGAATCGATTAAGTTTTGAAACAAGATCGAGTTTACATTTGAGAAATATTTTTAATTAGGTTTTGGGATGTTTTAAAGAGTTCGGTAAGCTGCGGTCGAAATTTTGAGGTCCAGGGGTAAATTGCTAATTAAGGTCTCTAGGGACAAAATGCTCATTTTGCACCCGGGGTGATTTTTCAGTCTGGCAGCGCCCTGAGCACAAATTTATCATGCTTTTAAATGTTTATGCATAATGTATATGAATTTTATGAAATTATGAAAATTACGCTGTATGCTTGATTTTAAGAAAAATCGACATATATTCATGCTTTTCTTAAGTGATGAAAATGATGATTGCTTTGAAGGATGAGAATTGGTTGTGACATATGTAAACGATAATGATGAGGCCTAGGCACAGTGGATGGGTGATACTGTCGTTGATGTCCGACAGCCTTCGGGTACCACAATTATATGTAGATAGATCAATCGATTAATGATGATACGATAAAGCTGATACGAAAGTCACAACTAATGAACTAAATTCAATTAAAGTAAATATATGAGGATATGAGGTTACGATGAGCTGTTTTGATATGCTATAATTTCATATGTCACGTTTACGTTTATGATTTTAAGTTCATAGAAGGTATGTTGATTACAATATTTTTCACTGATGTGTGCTACGTATATGTATTTCTTACTCGGTACAAGTGTGTGGAGTCTTTAGATTCACTAGGTGTGAATGATGCAGGTGAGAATATCGATGAGGAGACTGGAGGTGCCGAATTCTGAGTAGGCAGGACTAGATGTGCACACACAACTCGAGGACAACAATTTTCCGCACATCATGTTTCTTTTGTTGATTAGTGTGAGGACCCGGTCGCTAATCATAGTCATAATCGTCATTGGGACTAATTAATCAATTATAAAACAGGGTCTAAATTTTTTTTAAAATACGGAACGTAGTGACAACAATCTAATATACAACTCAGTATATAATAAAGTACAAGTCCTGTACCATCTACAAATCAGTACAAACTAAGGTTCAACAACTACTATCCAGTGTTCGCACCCTATATACAATCCAAGTCCGGAGCCTCCACTCTAATCACGATCTCTCCTCATCTCCTGGACCCTGAACCTGTCCCACCTGTTGTCAAGTACACATACAAACAAGACAACAGCCGGATAACTCCGGTGAGAATAAATCCCAGTATAAATCATCGAACATGCAGTCATATAATCAATATAAAGCATGAAACATATGACAGTAATACAAATCAAAATCAGAAATGTAAACAATATCAATCTGTCGACAATACTCGTGACTCCACGATTTAGACTAGACTCAATCCTAGCATAGGGATCCCGGTGTCCAGATGTGGCATTCCTATATCGACAAACAGTAATAGAAAAGACTCCAGTTCTATCCAAGTCGATATAACCAAACATCCAGTGTCCAGAAGCATCCGTCATAGACTATGGTCTATCGCCATATCTTGTGACATCGTGCAATGTACCCGTGGTTACCTGCCACTATCAGGTACTCCTGTCACAAGATTACTCGTCTAATGTATGCTCCTATGACTCCATAGAACAAGCATTTAAATCAAATCATTAAATACAATGATAAACAAATAATAAGTATGTGATTTAGGGAAACTCAAGTACATCCTACTTGAGTCGCTGTCCCAATACACATTGACTTATACCTTTCGTTGCAGTTTCGGTCTGGAATCCAAACTCTGTCAATCACTCAATCTGACAATGGTAATACCAATAATCTCATATCAATATACCTTTCAAATCAATAACAATCTGATCAATCTGGATTTAATTCAAAATCAACGGCATAACGGTACAATCTCAGTATCCCCGTCAATACCAAATCCACAGACATCAATTACAATTCATAACTCATATCCATTACAATCTGTAATTCAATCACAATTCAAATCTGTCTGGTATAAATCAGTATACCCCAGAAAATTCACAATAATTCCATAATCAGTCTGTTTCTTAATCTGACTTCGATTCTATAGTGTCTAACATGTCAAGAACATCATATATGAATCCCATTCAATTCTGACAATAGCATAATTTCAAGACATGTCAAAACGTAGCAAAACTTACGTCAAGTTGTAGCCTACGTCGATAGGAACTCGGTACTGAAGTCAGATTCAAAATCAGACGGACGGATTGCAATATAAAGGCGTAAGGATTTTCAGAGGAATTCTCGAGCTTCTTTTCCTTTTCTACTGAAGGAAACGAGCGTATATATGTATATATATATATATATATATCAAGTTGGTCGGTTAAAGAAATGCGTCACTTTTTCACCTTGCATGACTCGCGCTCGGGCGGTGATAAATTACCGCTCGAGCGCGGCACCCTCTGCCCAAGCACTCGGCTAGTCACGCACTGGCGCTCGGGCGGTCAAAAACTACCGCCCGGGCGCCACATCTTCTGCCCGAAACATATTCCTATTGAACATTGGCGCTCGGGCGGTCAAAAACCACCGCTCGGGCGCCACACTCTCTGCCCAACTTTTTCAAATTTCACATGTAGTCTTATTTTCGTGTCCCGATTAATCCTTTCATAATAATATCAAATTATATATCAATAATTATAGATTACTAGGATTAAATTTCCAGGCATTACATTTCTCTCCCCCTAAGATACGATTTCGTCCTCGAAATCACAGGCATTTTATTCGTATTAACAAGGAGTATATATACAAGAACTGTATAAGCAAATTTACATCAGTGAAATAATGCTGGGAATTCTTGTCTCATATCAGACTCAGTCTCCCAAGTAGCTTCTTCGATACCATGACGAGTTCATTGAACTTTTACAAGAGGAATCGTCTTTGTTCTGAGCTGTTTTTCTTTACGATCGATAATCCGAATCGGTTTCTCGACATAACTCAATGTCTCGTCCAGCTCGGTCTCGTCTGGTTGAATAACATGAGAATCATCAGGGAGATATTTCCGCAGCATTGATACATGAAAGACATCATGTATCCCAGATAAATAAGGCGGCAAGACTAGTCGATAGGCACGATCTCCTATCTTCTCAAGAATCTCATAAGGACCGACGTATCGTGGAGACAACTTCCCTTTCTTGCCAAATCTGACAACACCTCTGAAAGGAGAAATCTTCAGGAATACTCGGTCTCCTGTCTCAAATACCAACGGTCTACGTCGAAGGTTGGCATATTTGGCTTGTCTGTCCTGGGCTGCCTTCATTTTCTTCTGAATCAATTTCACTTTTTCAGTCATATCTCTGATCATATCAGGTCCAGTCTCAGGAATTTCAGAGATATCATCCCAATGTAACGGGGATCGACACTTCTTTCCGTACAACGCTTCAAATGGTGCCATTTCAATACTCGTTTGATAGCTATTGTTGTACGAAAATTCACAAAGAGGTAATGCATCTTGCCAATTAATGCTAAAATCAAGCACTACTGCTCTCAGCATATCTTCCAATGTCTGAATCGTCCGCTCTGACTGTCCGTCAGTCTGTGGATGATATGCGGTACTAAGATGCAATTTCGTACCTAGAGCTTGCTGCAGACTCTGCCAGAAGTGCGAAGTAAACCGAGGATCACAGTCTGAAACAATGGATTTCGGCACTCCATGCAATCTAACAACTTCTCTGACATAGATATCGGCCATCTGATCATATCTATAGGTCATCTTGTATGGAATAAAGCATGCTGATTTGGTCAATCTATCAATCACGACCCAAATCGCATCGTAACCTCGGGAGGAACGTGGCAACTGTGTCACAAAGTCCATGGAAATGTGATCCCATTTCCATTCAGGAATGGACAAACTCTGCAACAATCCTCCTGGTTTCTTCCTTTCACCCTTCACCTGTTGGCAATTCAGACACTTTGATACAAATGTAGCAATGTCCGCTTTCATTTGCTTCCACCAGTATTGTGTCTTTAAATCATTATACATTTTCCTGCCACCAGGATGAATGCTAAATCGACTGTTGTGCGCTTCTGTCAGTATCTGCTGTCTCAAATTCGAAACATTCGGCACCACAAGACGATTATTCACATACAAAATATCATTTTGAACCTGATATTCCGATCGATGTCCAGCTCTAACCATAGCAATCGACTTCTGTATATTCTGATCACCTTTCTGAGCCGCTTTAATTCTCACAATCAGCTCTGGTTCCGCTTGAATACTATATAATCTCATTGGTCTCTTATCTGTCTCAAATACTAGTCCAGACAAACAACAGTCCTCAATCAAATTCGAAACTCCCATAGTCGATAAGGATAGAGAACATACCTTTCGACTTAGTGCATCTGCTGCTGCATTAGATTTCCCCGGATAGTATTTGATTTCACAATCAAAATCTTTCAGTAAATCCAGCCATCTCCGCTGTCTCATATTCAGCGCTGATTGCGAAAACAGATATTTCAAGCTTTTATGATCAGAATAGATTTCAAATTTCTCACCGTAAAGGTAATGTCGCCATATCTTCAAAGCAATGACTATGGCTGACAATTCAAGATCATGAATTGGGTAACCAGTTTCATGGGGTTTCAGCTGTCTCGAGGCATAAGCAATCACATGCCCCCGCTGAATCAAAACACAACCCAATCCTCGGTGAGATGCATCACAATAAACTACAAAATCACCAGTACCTGACGGAATCGTCAACACCGGTGCACTGGTTAATCTTTTCTTTAGCTCAAGAAAACTGGTCTCACATTCCTCGGACCAGACAAATGGAGCATTCTTCTGAGTCAACTGTGTAATCGGTTTGGCAATGCTTGAGAAATCTTTAATAAATCGGCGATAATATCCTGCCAAACCCATAAAGCTGCGAATCTCTGGTACAGATGTCGGTCTTGGCCAAGAAATCACTGCCTCGACCTTGCTGGGATCAACAGATATCCCATCTCCTGATATAATATGTCCCAGAAATATCACCTGTTTCAACCAGAACTCGCATTTCGACAATTTAGCATACAGTTTCTCCGCCCTCAAAGTTCGCAATACAATCCTTATATGATTAGCATGTTCAATCATATTCTTTGAATAAATCAATATATCATCAATGAATATGATAACAAAATCATCCAAATATTTATGAAATATGCGGTTCATCAATCCCATAAATACCGCTGGTGCATTCGTCAAACCAAATGGCATGACAATAAATTCATAGTGTCCATACCTGGTTCTGAATGCAGTCTTAGGGATATTAGAATCCCTGACTCTCAATTGATGGTTTCCAGATCTCAAGTCGATCTTGGAATACACCGAAGAACCCTGCAACTGATCAAATAAATCATCAATACGAGGCAATGGATATTTATTCTTTACCGTTGCCTTGTTCAGTTGCCGGTAATCTATACAAAGTCTCATGGACCCATCCTTCTTTCTCACGAACAGTACTGGAGCACCCCAAGGAGAAACACTCGGTCTGATATACCCCTTGGCCAGTAAATCCTCCAACTGTTCTTTCAATTCTTTTAATTCGATTGGTGCCTTCCTGTAAGGAGCCCTCGAGATCGGAACTGTTCCTGGCATCAACTCAATGCTGAAGTCTATCTCTCGAATCGGAGGCAATCCAGGAATCTCATCCGGAAAGACATCAGCAAATTCACACACCACTGGCAAGTCCGCCAATGATGGGCTCGATTTCAGTAAATCAACTGAATATACCAGGAATCTATCCGCTCCCTTCTGCAATAGTCGAGTCATATTTATTGCAGATATCAAAGGAATTCGAGCTCGAGAACCCTTACCATAAAATTTCCACTCTTCACCCATCTCAGGTCTGAATCGCACTATCTTGTGGAAACAATCGACTGTAGCCCTGTACTTGGTCAATGTATCAATACCGATAATACAATCAAAGTCAGATATCCCAAGCACAATACAGTCCAACTCAATCTTATGCCCATCGTACTGCAGTATACAAGGTTTCACAGATTTCACTGATATCAAACCTGTTTCTAACGGGGAAGAAACAGACACTACCGCAGACAATGACTCAATTGGTAATGCACGACTCAATGCAAACCTCTCAGAAATAAATGTATGTGATGCACCAGTATCAATCAATATGTACGCAGGATAACCAGAAATGAAACAGTTACCTGCTACAACGTCATCAGGTGCATCCTGTGCCTGCTCCTCAGTCAGAGCATAAACTCGGGCCTGCTGTCTAGGAGGCTGGCTCACTGTCTGGCTCCCTCCTGGCCTCTACTGTGACTAGGTAGACGGTGCTGGCTGAAAAGAATGAACAGCAGATGGTCTTCTACCTACCTGAGTCGCTGATCCAGATGACTCAGCTGCCTGAAATCCCTGGGCACCTCTCTGGGGACACACTCGAGCAAAGTGTCCCTGTTGCTTGCAAATACGGCAGCTGCCAAACACTCCTCGGCACTGCTCAGTGGGATGCTTCCCTCCACAAGTATTGCAAATAGGTCCAATATAGCTCTGGCTCTGTCGAGGACTCCCAGAACTAGAAGAACTGCTCCCTGACTTCTTGAACTGCTTTCCTCTCATCTTCAAGAAGTCCTTCTTTCCACCACTACTGCTACCACCTTCAAATCGAGGAGGTGGTTGCTGGAATCCCGGTGCTGGAAGCACAAACGAAGCTCCTCTCTGTCTCATCAGACCGGCTTCGGCTCCTTTGGCTCTATTCAAAGCATCAGTAAAGTTGTTCGGTCTTCCCGTGTTCACCAACGTAAATATTTCCGGATTCAGGCCGTTAATGAACTGATCCGCCACAGCCTCGTCATGATCCGCCACATGTGGAGCAAAGCGCAACAGTGAAGAAAACTTGGCCACGTATTCCTCGATATTAAGTTGGCCCTGTCTCAAGTTCGCGAACTCGGCTCCCTTGTCCTTCGTGTATGACACTGGAAAGAACCTCTGATAGAACTCAGTTCTAAATACACTCCAGGTAATAATCGTACCTCGGTGTTCCAATGCCCTTTTTGTGTTGATCCACCAGTTCTTTGCGATGTCATGCAATTGGTGTCCTATCAGTTTCACCCTCTTCTCATCAGTGTATTCCAACAAATCAAACATCATCTCGATATCATCCAGCCAACTTTCACAATCCACTGAATTTTCGGTTCCTTTCAAAGTAGGTGGATGGAAAGACTGAAATCTTTTCAAAAGTGTCTCCATGGGTGTCGCTGTCACATCCATGGGAGGGTTCGATGTACTACCCTGCTCCGGTACTCTTCTCGGAGGCATATCTGAAACTCAAAAGGGTTAGCAATCCCAAACAAAATCCGGTTTCAATCCTCTTCCGATCATCTTACTACCGATCCAGAATGAGCTCCAATTCATATTCAATAACACATGTTTTCAAATCAAGTCAGATAAACAGATAAACATGTATTATAAAGCAGTAAATCATGCTAGCAATCAAAAGCAGGAAAGAAAACATAGTCTACCCCGCTCACTAGCTCCTATCTCAATCTCAAGGATCTATCGCTCTGATACCACCTGTTGTGAGGACCCGGACACTAATCATAGTCATAATCGTCATTGGGACTAATTAATCAATTATAAAACAGGGTCTAAATTTTTTTTAAAATGCGGAACGTAGTGACAACAATCTAATATACAACTCAGTATATAATAAAGTACAAGTCCTGTACCGTCTACAAATCAGTACAAACTAAGGTTCAACAACACTATCCAGTGTTCGCACCCTATATACAATCCAAGTCCGGAGCCTCCACTCTAATCACGATCTCTCCTCATCTCCTGGACCCTGAACCTGTCCCACCTGTTGTCAAGTACACATACAAACAAGACAACAGCCGGATAACTCTGGTGAGAATAAATCCCAGTACAAATCATCGAACATGCAGTCATATAATCAATATAAAGCATGAAACATATGACAGTAATACAAATCAAAATCAGAAATGTAAACAATATCAATCTGTCGACAATACTCGTGACTCCACGATTCAGACTAGACTCAATCCTAGCCTAGGGATCCCGGTGCCCAGATGTGGCATTCCTATATCGACAAACAGTAATAGAAAATACTCCAGTTCTATCCAAGTCGATATAACCAAACATCCAGTGTCCAGACGCATCTGTCATAGACTATGGTCTATCGTCATATCTTGTGACATCGTGCAATGTACCCGTGGTTACCTGCCACTATCAGGTACTCCTGTCACAAGATTACTCGTCTAATGCATGCTCCTATGACTCCATAGAACAAGCATTTAAATCAAATCATTAAATACAATGATAAACAAATAATAAGTATGTGATTTAGGGAAACTCAAGTACATCCTACTTGAGTCGATGTCCCAATACACATTGACTTATACCTTTCGTTGCAGTTTCGGTCTGGAATCCAAACTCTGTCAATCACTCAATCTGACAATGGTAATACCAATAATCTCATATCAATATACCTTTCAAATCAATAACAATCTGATCAATCTGGATTTAATTCAAAATCAACGGCATAACGGTACAATCTCAGTATCCCCGTCAATACCAAATCCACAGACATCAATTACAATTCATAACTCATATCATTACAATCTGTAATTCAATCACAATTCAAATCTATCTGGTATAAATCAATATACCCCAGAAAATTCACAATAATTCCATAATCAGTCCGTTTCTTAATCTGACTTCGATTCTATGATGTCTAACATGTCAAGAACATCATATATGAATCCCATTCAATTCTGACAATAGCATAATTTCAAGACATGTCAAAACGTAGCAAAACTTACGTCAAGTTGTAGCCTACGTCGATAGGAACTCGGTACTGAAGTCAGATTCAAAATCAGACGGACGGATTGCAATATAAAGGCGTAAGGATTTTCAGAGGAATTCTCGAGCTTCTTTTCCTTTTCTACTGAAGGAAACGAGCATATATATGTATATATATCAAGTTGGTCGGTTAAAGAAACGCGTCACTTTTTCACCTTGCATGACTCGCGCTCGGGCGGTGATAAATTACCGCTCGAGCGCGGCACCCTCTGCCCAAGCACTCGGCTTGTCACGCACTGGCGCTCGGGCGGTCAAAAACTACCGCCCGGGCGCCACATCTTCTGCCCGAAACATATTCCTATTGAACATTGGCGCTCGGGCGGTCAAAAACCACCGCTCGGGCGCCACACTCTCTGCCCAACTTTCTCAAATTTCACATGTAGTCTTATTTTCGTGTCCCGATTAATCCTTTCATAATCATATCAAATTATATATCAATAATTATAGATTACTAGGATTAAATTTCCGGGCATTACAATTAGAGAGGACATGAACATTCTTATATGGTGGTTTTGATATATTGATGATTTCTGGGATTATTCTCGTTTATGTTTACGCATGTTTTGTTGGAGGAGTTTGGCCATTTTATACTGCAGTATTTTTATTTGTCAAATATTTACGCTTATTTTTAAAAAGGTATATTTTCAGTAGGATTGCATGCATGCAGAATATTTAAATGTTTATTTCGAAAATGTGAGCTTTTACAAAAAAAATAAAATTGCAACATTTTAAAATTATCAAGAAATTACAGATAGCCTCCTTATACTTTTAATTGATCGCGATTTTGTGGTAGGAACAACGGTCGATAAGATCTTGTTCAAATTTTCCATGGGAAATCATATTTTGCTAGTTCAAATATATATTGGTGATATATTATTTGGTTATACTAACTCCAAAGTTTGTGAGAAATCTTCTAAGCATATACAGGAAAAGTTTGAGATGAGCAAGATGGGCGATCTTATATTTTTCCTTGGATTTCAGATCAAAAAACTTGACAAAGCCATTTTTATCAATCAATACAATTATATCAAAGAGCTCGTCAAGAAGATTACAATAAACAAATGCTCCATTGCATCCACCCCCATAAGCGCATCAATCAAGTTTGATAAAGATTGAGGGGAAACTCTCGTCAAGGTAACAATGTATCGACATCTCATAGGATCAATATTATATCTAAGTTCTAATCGACTGAATATTATGTTTGCAGTATGTCTTTGTGCTAGATTCCAAGATGCTCCACATCAATCACATTACACTGCAACAAAGCATATCCTTAAATATCTTAAAAGAACTATCAATGTAGGTCTTGGTATCCCAAAGAATCAAGTTTTAACTTTATTGGATATAATTATACATATTATGCAGGTTTCAAGATTGATAGAGATAGAATATCTCACATTTAGAAGTTGTTGTGCACAAATCCTATGGATTCAACAGCAGCTAAAAGACTATGAGATCCAGTTGAATAAGTCTCCCATATTCCGTAACAACACAAGTGCTATTTCCATAACATGCAATCTTGAGAGGAATTTTAGAACAAACCACATTGATATTACACATCACTTCATAAGGAATCTTTAATGAAAAAATAGATTTGACTGGAATACATCTAAACCGATCAACAGACAGTAATATTCATACCCTACCACTACCGGATGTTAAGTTTTCTTATTTTAGAAATATTCTGTTTGGTAGTTCTGTATTAGTCCATATGTTTAGGAAGAATTCTCCTTGACATTTCATTGAATTATAATGAAGTATAAAGGTGTCAAACTTGATAAAGCAATTGTCTTGCCTGTACATAAAATGTCAATCAAAACGTTTAAATGACTTTTGGAAAGTGTGATTTTATTTGACCTCTGACACTTAATTCTTCATCATTATATTTAAATATTGATTTATGGGAAAACGATTCATATTTATCTTAATTACCAACAACTGCTTTTATACATTTATCATGTGATTAAAGTCATTAATCACACACATTTATTTTAAAAAATTTAGGCTCCATCTCATATGTTCTCAATATTTCAAATTTCAAATCCAAAATTGTACCGACACGCTAATATTTGGTCAAATACCGATGACTCCAAGCGGTCGAAGGGCGATAATCAACCCAATTAAAAGAATATCGAGTTAGTGTCTAAAGTGACTCAGCAAGTTATTGTTCTATCCAAGAATCCTACTGCTCTTCAGTAAAATTTTGCTCTGACACTCTTTCAAGTATTGAAGGTGGTGGCAAAGAAAATGAAGATGTTCGATAGATGGTTTGAACATCACACCACAGTATTTTTCAAGACCATCCTAGAGGAGAATCTCCTAGAGAAGTTCGCCACTCTGGAAGGCCAGATGATAGATTAGGATGAGACTGATGAAATTGAAGTAGCTCTCAGCCGACAGACGTTTAACGACTTCCAACTAAGGGAAAGCCTTCCACGGCTGATACTCATCTAATGGCAGCAAATTTTGATGCCACTAGCCGCACAGCTCCCGATGATGCTGTTGTCTTCTCATAGCTAGAGTTGGATGTTTTGTCCATTGGCTCCGAGATTCAAAATAAGCAGAGGGATTTTGAAATGCCTCTTCAACCACTTCCCAAGGGAATCAAAATATACGATATTAAAGATCTTGCCATGCTAAATGTAATGGGCATAGAAGAAGAAGAGGCCGGAAAGAAAAGAAAGAAAAAAGGGAAGAAAAGATTGTCCCAGACATCAACAAGTCATATACTGACTGTTTATGATGGAGAACAAGCGGCTGTTGAAGAACCCTCATCAACCTCTACAGATCATTCAAACATTGATCATGCATCAACAGTTGGGGAAACCCAACAGGAGATATTTTTCTCTTCCTCTATTTTTACGAACCCTGAAACAGGTCCTTCCATAGTTTCTGATAGGGAGCACTACAAAAAAGGCTAAAGACAACGGTTTTTCACCGTTGTCGTAGGGCTTCTAAAACTGTTGTTAAAGGCCCTGTGGTTAAAGGGTGTGCTCAAAGACAACGGTGGAAAACCGTTGTCATAGACGTCTAAAGAAGATGGTGAAAAACCGTTGTTAAAGGCCCTGTGGTTAAAGAGTGCGCTCGAAGACCGTTGTCGTAGATATAATTTGCGACAGTTTTTCAGAACTGTTGCATAACTGTCGCTAAATTTAGCGACAATTTTTTTACAATCGTTGCTAATTTAAACTTTGCGACAGTTTTGCTTAAAACCATCGCTAAAGTTAGCGAAAATTTTGTATAACCGTCGCTAAAGTTAGAAACGGTTATACAAAACCGTTGCAAGTTTTGGAAAACCGTTGCAAAATTTAGTAATTATATATATATATATATATATATATATATATATATATATATATAAATTCGAACCGTTGTCTTATACCATATAAAACAATAAGTAAAGACAACGTTTTACAAATACCGTTGTTGTATAACTAAAAAAATCAGCTGAAAGACAACGGTTTAAACAAACCGTTGTCTTTGACCCTTTACATAACACTTATAGACAACGGTTTTTAACCGTTGTCGTAGCTCAAAATAACACGCTCATAGACAACGGTTTTTAAAAACCGTTGTCGTAGATATATCAAAGACAACGGTTTTGAAGAGACTGTTGTCTATGAGTGGATTTATTTAGGCTACGACAACGATTTTTGTTGAAACTGTTGTTAAAAATAAAAAGACAATGGTTTTAATAAAAACCGTTGTCTTTGATGTGTTGTCGAATGTGTATTTCTTGCAGTGGATGCAACACTACCTGAGGTCCTTTTGTCTTCATTGAATGAAATGATGAAGTCTATGATGGTCTTTGACCTCTTTGATGACTGGTCCACTTGCATGGACACTGATCAAGAGACCGGTCCCAAGAGTACATCTGCTGAGACTATAATTAAAGAAAAAGCTCCAAATTCCCTATCTTCTAAGAGATAATTCATTGAGCTGCATCTTTTGTTCTTTCTCTTCGATTGTTGAGTCTGACATACCAAAAGATGCATCCACCATTCTTCCCAATAGCAAAGGCACCTCTGAAGCCGATAGGATGGAGAATTTTGAGATGGACATGGATAATGAAGGCAACTAGTCGGAACCTAGTGATTGTGAGGCTGACCCTTCGCACACAATTGATCAGATTGTGGCCAATGTACACTATGGAGAGGTCAATTTCAATCTTGAATAGGTCTGATGTCTCATGGTCAACTTTGATGCTATGAGCAATTTTTTTGAACTCAAATCAGACATAAAAATTTCATGAATGAGTTTAAGAGTTCAAAAAAGAACACCAACGATGCCATAGCTATCTTGTTTGGTCAGTTAACCCAAAATGAACAAAGATTTGGGGATCCTATTGGAGATTTTTAGGCTACCCTTGGTAACCACTTACAAGAAATGCTAGATCATTTCCAAAAATGTGATGCAAAAATGGCGGAAGAAGAATAGCAAGAAGAACAACGAAGGTAAAAAAAGTCCAGGAGGAGATGAGATGAAGCAAGGAAAAGAGCAGCTGAATAGGAAAAGAGATAGAGAAAACAACATAAGAGAAGTGGTGGATCAGGAGATGGTAGAAGTTCTTGGTTTAGGAGGTAGTGTAGGTGTTTATATTTTTATGCACGTAGATGTATTAGGATGTGATGCTTTAACTCTACATTGTTGTAATGAAATTAATTATCTCAATTAAATTAATTTTTCTTGTAGCTTATGTTTATGTGACTAGGTTTTTTCATCACTAAAAAGAAGAAAATTGTTAGATCTCTTAGTTTTTGTGATAACAAACAATATTTTATTGTATTAGATCAAGATTCATTTGTAATATATTGAAAGTACTCGACTGTCCAGTGAAGATTCAGAAGAATCAATTTAATTGGTCTCAAGATGCAAAGCTATCGAACTATTTTATCATCTGTTGCGTGTTTGATCTACCCAACTGCACAAGCATACAAGTTTGTGGTTTAAGAGGTACTTAACCGTTCACCTTATTGAAGTACATTTATAAACGGCTGAGTAAAGTCATCTTCAGACACAAGCCATATGTTCTCATCTACTTTATAGAAAAGTTGCAGACTAATCATGCATGACAAACATGAATCAGAAGATCAGATTGTTTTCCTAAAAATTCTACTCATAGAGCTAGTTACTTTTTTTGTTGTCAGTGCTCGTTTCCTCTCACATTTGGTTAATTTCAAATTGCTCACTAATTAAATTCTACTATAAATCATGAAAGGATGGCAACAACAGTACTATTACATTAATGCCCATATATTGAGCTACATTCGAACGATGAACAGAAAAATGTAAGAAATACTATAAATAGAGAACGTCAAGATTAGTTTCAAGGACTTGGAACTTTAACAACTACGAGACTTTACATACCTGAAATGTTCTCTGAAAAATTTCTAAGAACTCATCACTTAGATATCAACTACTGCTCATCAACCTTCACATAAAATATCATTTATCAGATCATCAAGGATCATCAATGGCCTATGTCAAACTACTCAACCTTTATTTCTGGAAAGTTTAAAGAGTTGTTCAACAGATTGAATATGAGGATTCACTTCTTTATTTCATTTGTGTTGAATTGGTTACTATACCGTGTGTCTCAGCCATTTGAGTTAACTAGGATTTTCGACTTAGGCAGTAGATAACTCCAAAGGTTGAATCAGGTTGTTATAAAGAGTTGTAATACAAAAGTATTCTAATGAAATCCTTCTTAAGTGGAAGAATGGAGGACGTATGAGCTTGAGTCACCGAACATCCGTAGAACTCTTATGCCATTTCCTTTACTGCATTTATTTATCTTGTTTATTTGTTATATATGAATATATCATATATATAATAATAATCGGATAATTTTCTCCACTATGTGTGGTCCAATAATTCTTTTGAATTGAGAAAATCAGGTCTTGTATAGCTAACTCTATCAAGACCGGTCGCATTAATTGGAAGTGTTTTTTTAAACAAGTAAAGTGTTTATTTACCCCCTTAAAAATATTCCCAATCCTAACACTTTCTAATAATAAGCTGGAAACAATATCGTTGTAATTGATACCAAGAGTTTCTAGGAAATTTTTAAGTACTACAGATGTGGATAGTTACAAAGTGTGTAATACCGAAGTATTTTAGTGATACTTTCTGAAAACAGAAGAATGAGAGACCTAGAAAGATACAGCCTTCGAAATTCCAGAAATAACACATCGTATTTTATTCACTACACTACTAAATTTCTTGTTTCACATAGTTTCGGTCTAATTTTTCCGCATCGTATAACAATTGTCTACTGAACTTTGCTGGTTAATAATAAGAATTATGCGGTTAACAACAGAAGAAGTCATCTCAAGTACGAAAAGAAAGAAATTTAGGAGGGGTTTGTTCACCCTCTCTAAACCTTCTCCACCAATCCTAAAATATTTTATCACCGAAAATCTAATTGTTAATGAAGTTATTGGCATATATATTTTGTATTTTGTTAAGAAATTTTTTGGCTTGGATAATATCAAATTTCAGGCTTCACTACTACTAGTGTGAGCAAGAAGCCCACGTTGAGCCAAGGGAAGCTACTCCCGTGGTTCTATATGTAAAATGTTATATACATATATATATATAATTTTTTAAAAATATTTAGGGTGTGTTTGATTGATTTGATTAAATAAGGATAGGTAAATAATCACATTGTGAGAACCGAAAATCTTGCACTAAAGTAATTAATATTTGTAAGGAAATTTAGCATAAGATTTTTTATTATTGTATTAAATGAGATATTCTTATTGGAAAATAATTATTGTGAATTCTTTGGTAGCAAGATAATAATATCTACACCAAGGCATGATTATATTCGAAATTTGGGAAGAGAATTTGCGAGATTGGAATACCATACAAGTTTAAAGGAATTAAGGCATAAATATTTCAAGCAATTTCGAAATTCTCCTAGATTAAATGCCAAGATTTTTGTGATGGTTAGATGTTTGGTTAATTGGAAGGAAATCATCAAAACTTTGCATCAAAACCGTTGGATCTAGCCACCATATTTTCAAGCCAAATCAAGGGCCATGAGATCAAGAAATCTTACAACTTAGGTAGATGAATTTTCGAAAATTGGCAAGGATATTGGAGTCAAATATTGAGAGATTTGGAGCAAATTTTGGTATGATTTGAGTATCAAGTTTAGACCCACCATCCTCTCCTATAAATAGTCCATCAACCGCTAGCATTCCCTACCCCAAATGTTCGAAAATCCTAGCTGAATTTCGAAAATTCCAGTAGTCTCTCTAGCCGAAATATTTCCCAAAATCGTCCCAAAGTTAGGCCAAAAATGGAAGCCGAAGCGCTAGCCAAGCAGAAGCGACCTAATTCCCGAAGCCAAGCATCCACGTTTTCTTAGCATTCAAATACTGTATGTGGGCTTTTTTAAAGAATTAATTTTGATTATGCATTCTTCGTGTGTTTTTGAAAATACAATCGAGTACATGTTCTTTTCTACTCCTTTTCTTGTGTCGAATAGTTATACTGTTTTAAGCACTGTGAGGAGTCGACTGTATATGGATGGGAATCCCAACCATGATGTACCCTTACGCGGTGGAGGATATAACCGCTATACAGCCTCGCCCCCTTAGAGGAGTAAAAATTAGGGACTGACGTCAGTAAATCATAGAAAGTTAGATAAATCACAGTGGCAGGTAAATGTTATGCATGTTTATGAAGTATGTATGCAAGTCATGAACATTCGAAATTTATGCATGTTGTTTTATTGTACTCGATATGCCTCCACTTGCTGAGTATTCCCAAATACTCACCCCCCTTACAACCCTTCCCAGATAAGCTTGAAGAAGAAATTGAAGAGGAAGAGTCTGAACAATTCTGGGATGGTGAATGTTCGAGAATTAGATTAATTTTAAGTTTATGTTATTCAGTTTTACGTTTCCGCATTTGAACTCTGCCGTTTTGGGTTTTTGAGTTGTAAAGACAATTGTTCTTTCATTTGAGATTATGATTTATAAACTGGTTTTGGTTTACACTATACTACGAGGCTAGTTATTTTCAATTGTGTGATTGTTAAACGACGTCGGTGTCAATCCCGAGTTTCGAGGCGTGACATTTAAGTGGTATTAGTGCCGCCATATTCATAATCCGGTTGGGAAAAATGAGAAATTTTTTTACAAAAAATAAAAAAAATTCGGTGGGATTTTTGAGTAAGGCCGATGCTATCCTCTCCAAAACGGCCCAACGAGTGGAAATCACGACTTTGTCATGAGGTAGGGGCTGAAATAGCGAAATTCCTTCGTTTAGGCCTCTGAAACGTCGTTTTTTTCGTTTTAGGAAATATTCGTAGACCCTATAACTTCTCATAGGAAATTCCGAATTCGATTCCGTCGATTGTTCTGGAATCCTCTTGACATATGCTTTGAACCCATATGTCTAATTCCAAACTTTTCATTTTTGGAAAAACAATATATTTATGTAATTTTCGAAAATTTCATATATATTACATATGGTCGCTTGTTATATATTGTCTCTTTCCGATTGAGCATTTCCATTTTTGATTTCTAAAATGGCTCCATCTACTCCCATGCGAACCCACACTTATGCCCAAACTACCATTCGTTTGAAGGAGCTTGCCCTTCATTATCAGTCCCGTCAGATTCAGCGACTTAGAGCCAGATTGAGTGAGAGGAAGAGGGAGGTTGAGACTTTAGCCACTGAGAAAGAGGAGATTCATGTCCGCCTTAACAAGTCTATCTATCAGGGTGAGCTAGTTAGAGGTGATAACATGGACCTAAGAGATGTCATAGAACAGTGCAAGTATCAGCATGGAAGGTTATGAGAGGATACAGAGCGTCATCCCAAGGAGCTGGAGGAAGAGAAACAGCAGAATGCCAAAGGTAAGAGGAGACTCGAGAACTCAGGGGAGGCCATGAACATCCTGGCGTATGTAAACCAACGTCTGACCCAGCAAGTGGAAGCTCTAAAGTACCAAATCAAGAAGAAGAAACAGTACCATCTGCAGTATCAGCAACATTGGAATGACGAGATGGACGTGGCTGAGGCGGAGATACATGGACTTAAGGCACAGGTGACACAGCTCACAGAAGAAAACGCCTAGCTCACCCATATGGTAGAGATACTTCAAGAGGAAGAGCCATAGGAGGAACAAGAAGATGAGGACCCGATATAGATAGATGAGCCTATAGCAGCAGTTGGCGACGGAGAGATAGTTGACTAGGGTATCTTAGTGACTTTTCTTCATTATTAGGAGTTATTTTATCATTGTTATTCCGTACGATTTGTTTTCATTCAGTACTCTTTGTTTCCATTCAGTTGTTCCTCGATATTCAAAATTAATAAAGTTATGTTTATTTACTTATTGTTCCGGCATAAATTATTCATTCAAACCTATCGTTATGAACTAACAAATTCTTAGAAACGTTTAAATTGTAGGAAATGACCGGTAGACCTCCAAGGCAAAACCGCAACCCTCTCTATGCTAACAACAACAATACCAACGAAGGAGGTAATGGACCACTACCTGGGTTCAGCCTTAACCAAGCAGACCTAATGGCTATAGCCACGATCGTGGCAACAACACTGCAGGGGTTGGTTGTTATACCCGAGATTTTATTACCGTAATCTGAGATTGTTTGATTTATGATTTTATGTTATTAGAATGATCATTCCGTGGCACAATTTTAGAGTGCGTGTGAGATATTGTGTGCGAGGACCGAAGGTATAGCGCATATGCGCGCATATGCGCGAGACAGGCAGAGGACCTCACGCATATGTGCGGCACCGATGTGCGCATATGCGCGGGTATGGCAAAGGACCTCGCGCATATGCGCGGAGGTGGTGCGCACATATGCGCAAGCTGCCGAGAAGATAAGTGCCGAGACCATTAGGTCTTGCGCATATGCGCCGAGGAGGGTCGTGCATATGCGTAAGACGTGCAGTACATACAAGAAGCCACACGTCCCTCGTCATGCAATTTATATATAAATAAAATTCATTTCCTTCATTCCTCAGCAAGAAACGAGAAAGAATCACAGGGAAAAGCTTCAACTTTCTTTGACGTGGATAATTTTGATTTACGAAAGATCTGCCCGTCAAAATTTCGATCTGAATATATTTCTGTGATCCTCGTGTTAGCGGCTTCAGACGGACGTAAGTTTTATTGATTTTCTTTACGATTTGGAAATATGAATTGAAGGAATCAGATATAATTCATATATGGTGTTCCTGATATATTAGACATCGTATATTCGAAACCGGACTGAAGAACAGATACTGTATGGAATTGTTATGATTTTTCATATTTGATTTGATTGAGATTATACAGATTTGATATAAAATTATGTTTGTCGACCGATTATGACTTGAGATTGATATCTATTGATATTTGTATTGCTGGATATATTGAGATTGTGCAGTTATGCCGTTGAAACAGACTTAGATTGAGTTCTGATTATATCCAGTATTGATTTGATTGGTATATTGATATTGTACTCCTCGATATTGTCATTGACAGATTGAGTATTGACAGGCTTTGAATTCGAGGCTTCGACTTCGTCAGATCGACAAGAGAAAGGTATAAATCAATGTTAACCGGGAGATCAACTCGAGTCAGATTGGACTTGAGTTTCCCAAAAACCATATACTTTAGTTTATTGCATTGAGGTTTGCAATTTATGAGATTGATATGCTTAGTCTATTGAATTATAGCAAAGCATGTATTGAGTCATGGGCGGAGATGCCCAGTATTTCGCGGAGATGCCAAGTCTTTGGCGGATATCCCAAGACACTGGATGGTTGGTTTATATCGATGTTGCGTAGGAGCATATCGGCTTCTATTGCAGAGATTCGGTATATTGTGCCAATGTCCAGGAACCGGGATCACTAGATTAGAGATGAGTCGAGTCTGAGATGATGAGTCACTATTTTGAATTAGAGTTTTATATCGATTCATGTCTTTCAGATTTTGATACATGTTATGGATATCTGTTTCATGCTTTTATATTTGTTATATGATTGCATGTACACATTGTTTATACTGGGAATGTATTTCTCACCGGAGTTATCCGGCTGTTGTTGTGTTTGTATTTTTGCATGACAACAGGTGGGACAGGATCAGGGTCAAGAAGAGGATGAGAGATTACAGTTAGCGTGGAGATCCGGGCCGAGAAGTAGATTAGGATCCAGCACTTGATATATAGTAGTTGAACCCTAGTTTGATTTTAATGTTATTGTACAAGACTTGTACTTTTATATTGATGTTTATATCAGATTGATTCCATTATGTTTCCGCACTTGTATTTTTTTAAAAAAAATTAGAGCCAGTTTATTAAATTGATCCAATTATTCCCAAGAACGATTAAGAAATGAATTAGTATCCGGGTCCCCACAGCAGGTGGTATTAGAGCAGTAGGTTCCAGAACTGTAGGTTACTTAGACTGAGATAGAAGCTAGTGAGCGGGATAGATTGAGTTTCTTCCTTGATTTTGATTGCTAGCATGTTTTACTGCTTTAAAATGAATGTTTACCTAAATATCTGATTTGATTGGAAACATGTGTTGTGGAGAATGAATCAGAACCGATTCTTGATCAGCAGTAAGATGATCGGAGGAGGACTAAAACAGATTTGTTGTATTGGGTTACTAATCCTTTTGATAATCATATATGCCTCCTCGAAGAGTCCCAGAACAGGGCAGTACTTCAGCGAATCCGATGGATGTGACAGCAACTCCGACACTGCTGAAGAGGTTTCGTCGTTCAAACCGCCAACTCTGAAGGGTACTGAGACATCAGTTGATTGTGAGAGCTGGCTAGATGACATTGAGATGCCGTTTGATTCGTTGGATTACACAGATGAGCGCCGAGTCAAACTGATAGGGCACCAGTTGCATGACGTTGCAAAGAATTGGTGGATTACGAGAAAGAGAGCGTTGGAGTATCGAGGTACGACTATTACTTGGAATACCTTTAAGACTGAGTTTTATCAAAGATTTTTCCCAGTGTCGTACATGAAATACAAGGGAGCAGAATTTGCTAATTTGAAACAGGGTAATCTGAATATTGAAGAGTATGTGGCTAAGTTCTCTACATTGTTGCGATTTGCTCCACATGTTGTTGAGAATGATGAAGTGGTTGCTGATCAGTTCATCATTAGGCTGAATTCGGAGATCTTTACATTGGTGAACACAGACGATCGAATAACTTTGCTGATACCCTGAACATAGCCAAACGAGCAGAAGCGGGTATGATGAGGCAGAAAGGAGCTTCTTATGTTCCTCCAGCACCGAGACCACAACAACCCCCTCTCATATTTGAGAGTGGCAGCAGCAGTGGTGGGAAGAAAGAATATCTGAAAGCCAGAGAAAGACATTTTAAGAAGTCTGGCAGCAGTTCTTCGATCTCCAGTGGTTCTCGACAGAGTTATATTGGGGCTTATTGCAGAACTTGCGGAGGGAGACATCCGACCGAGCAATGCTAGAGAGTGATTGGTAGTTGCCGTATTTGCAGACAGCAGGGACATTTTGCGAGAGTATGTCTACAGAGAGGTTCCCAGGGATCCCAGGGAGCAGAATCAGCTGGATCAGTGGCTCAGACTGATAGACGATCATCAGCTGTTCATTCTTTCCAGCCCCCACCGACTACTACTCCGTCACGGCAGAGGCCAGGAAGAAGCCAGACAGTTATCCAGCCTCCTAGACAGCAGGCCAGAGTATTTGTTTTGACTGAGGAACAGGCCCAAGAAGCTCCAGACGATGTTGTTGCAAGTAATTGTTCTATATGTAGTTACCCTGCTTTTGTATTGATTTATATGGGTGCTTCTCATGCATTTATTTCTGAAAGATTTGCATTGATACATGCTTTGCCTGTTGAGTCTTTATCTACTGTAGTATATGTCTCTTCTCATTTGGGGGAAGGTTTGATATCAGTGAATTCGGTTAAACATTGTATGATGCAGTACGACGGGCATGAGATTGAGTTAGATTGTATTGTACTTGGGTTGTCTGATTTTGACTGTATTATTTGTATTGATATGCTGACCAAGTACGACCTACCGTTGATTGTTTCCATAAGATTGTGAGATTCAGACCTGAGATGGCTGATGAATGAAAATTCTACGGTAAGTGTTCTAAATTTAGAATTCCTTTGATATTTTTTATGTCTATGACTCGATTATTACAGAAAAGAGCAGAGTGATTCCTTGTGTATTCAGTTGACATACTGAAATCGAGCCCATCATTGGCTGATTTGCCAGTGGTATGTGATTTGCTGATATCTTCCCAGATGAGATTCCGGGTTTGCCTCCGATTCTAAAGATAGACTTTAGCATTGAATTGGTACCAGGCACAGTTCTTATTTCGATAGCTCCATACCGAATTACGCCGATTGAACTGAAAGAGTTAAAAGATCAGTTAGAAGATTTACTAGCCAATGTTTACATCAGATCGATTGTTTCTCCTTGGGGTGCTCTAGTACTGTTTGTTAGAAAGAAAGACGGTCCAATGAGACTCTGCATTGACTACCGGCAACTGAACAAGGCTACGATAAAGAACAAATATCCTTTGCCTCGTATCGATGATTTATTTGATCAGTTGCAGGGTTCTTCTGTTTATTCCAAGATCGATCTGAAATCTGGATATCATCAGCTGAGAGTCAGAGATTCTGATATCTCGAAGACAGCGTTCAGAACCAGGTATGGACATTATGAGTTTATTGTCATGCCGTTCAGTTTAACAAATGCCCCAGTTGTGTTTATAGGATTGATGAACCGTGTGTTTCAGAAGTATCTCGATGATTTCGTGATATTTTTATCGATGATATTTTGATTTATTCCAAGAATATGATTGATCATGCCGAACATTTAAGAATTGTTTTGAGAAATCTGAGAACTGAGAAACTGTACGCAAAATTGTCGAAATGTGAGTTTTGGCTGAGACAGGTTGTATTTCTGGGTCACATCATATCTAGAGATTGTATATCTATTGATCCCAGTAAAGTTGAGGCTGTGATCAGTTGGCCGAGACGCACATCTGTACCAGAGATACACAGCTTTATGGGTTTGAAAGGCTATTACAGAAGATTCATTAAAGATTTCTCCAGTATTGCTAAGCCTATTCCGCAGTTGACTCTGAAGAATGCACCATTTGTTTGGTCTGAAGAGTGTGAATCCAGCTTCTTAGAGTTGAAATAGGTTGACCGGTGCTCCGATGTTGACTATCTCGTCAGGTACTGGTGATTTTGTTGTATATTGCGACGCTTGTCACAGAGGATTGGGTTGTGTTTTGATGCAGTGAGGACATATTATCGCTTATGCCTCTAGACAGTTGAAGCCGCATGAGACTCGCTACCCAATTCATGATCTTGAATTAGCTGACATCGTCTTTGCATTGAAGATATGGTGACAATACCTATACGGTGAGAAGTTTGAGATTTGTTCTGATCATAAAAGCTTGAAATATCTGTTTCCACAATCAGAGTTGAATATGAGGCAGCGAAGATGGCTTGATTTATTGAAGGATTTCGATTGTGAAATCATATACTAACCAGGGAAGTCCAATGCAGCAGCTGATGCACTGAGTCGTAAGGTGTAGGACCGAGCGCTTGTCGCTTTACCAAAAGTTATAGCTAGTAGTAATGGTGCAACTCAAATCTTTCAAAATGCATAGCAGCTCAAGCACCATGGTTCGATCGCTCTACCAAGCAGAGACAATGATTGCACCCAACAATCTCCCTCCCAATAATTGCACTCCTTGCAATCAATGGGAATCGAACCCGTAAACTTGGCTCTGATATCAATTGTAGGACCGAGCGCTTTCCGCTTTACCAAAAGCTATAGCTAGTAGTAATGGTGCAACTTAAATCTTTTAAAATGCACAGCAGCTCAAGAACCACGGTTCGATCGCTCTACCAAGCACAGACAATTATTGAACCCAACATAAGTTATGTTCTTTTTCCTTATCGACTATTGGTGTTTCAAATTTGATAGAAGATTGCTGTTTGTCTGGATTGGTATTTGAGACAGATTGTAAACCGTTCAGATTAATGCTGTTCAAGTTGAACCAGAGCTGATTTTGAGAATTAAAACAGCTCAGAAAATTGATCAGAACGTTCAGAACTCGATTTCGATGGTCAGAGCAGGGCATCGATCAGAATATCATGTACGTGATAGTGTACTGTATGTGAATAATCATCTTGTTGTGCCAGATGTTTTAGATTTGAAACGACAGATATTGTCAGAAGCGCATAGCAGTCGATTCAGTATTCATCCTGGTGGCAGAAAAAAGTACAATGATTTGAAAAGAGAGTTTTGGTGGAAAAAGATTAAAGCTGATATTGCTGAATTTGTATCCAAGTGTCTGAATTGCCAACAGGTGAAACCTAAAAGAAAGAAACCCCGAGGACTGTTATATAGTTTGTCTATTCCTGAATGAAAATGGGATCACATTTCTATGGATTTTGTGACAAAAAAATACCACGTTCCTCCAGAGGGTGCGATGCGATTTGGGTGGTGATTGACAGATTGACCAAATCAGCATGTTTTATTCCGTACGAAATGACGTATCGACATGACCAGATGGCATAGATCTATGTCAGAGAAGTGATCGGATTGCACGGAGTGCCGAAGTCGATTGTATCAGACCGTGATCCTCGATTTACTTCGCACTTTTGGCACAGTTGCAGCAAGCTCTAGGTACAAAGATACATCTGAGTACCGTATATCATCCTCAGACCGACGAACAGTCAGAGCAGACTATCTAAACACTGGAGGATATTCTTAGAGCTGTAGTGATATATTTTGGCACTAGTTGGAAAGATTCATTGCCACTTTGTGAGTTTTCGTACAACAACAGCTATCAGACGAGTGTATAGATGGCACCTTTTGAAGCGTTGTACGGCAAGAAGTGCAGATCCCCTTTGTATTGGGAAGATATATCTGAGAGACCTGAGATTGGACCTGATATGATCTGAAAGATGAAAGAGAAAGTGAAGCTGATTCAAAAGAGAATGAAGACATCTCAAGACAGACATGTCAAATATGCCAATGTTCGACATAGACCGTTGGTATTTGATGCAAGAGACAGGGTATTCTTGAAGATATCGCCTTTCAGAGGCATTTTCAGATTTGGCAAGAAATGGAAGTTGTCTCCATGATATATTGGGCCGTACGAGATTCTCGAGAAGATAGGAGATCGTGCCTATCGACTCGCTCCACCGCCTCCTTTATCTGGAATACATGATGTCTTTCATGTATCATTATTGCGGAAGTATATTCCTGATGCTTCACATATTATTCAGCCAGACGAGGCCGAATTTGACGAGACACTGAGTTATTTCGAGAAGCCGATTTAGATTATCGATCGTAAAGAAAAACAACTCAGAACGAAGACTATTCCGCTTGTGAAAGTCCAGTGGAGTCATCATGAAATTGAAGAGGCTATCTGGGAAACTGAATTAGACATGAGAAAGAGATTTCCAAAGTGGTTTTGCTGATGTGAATTTTCTATTCAGCTTCTGTTATACATTTCTTTCTGATACTATTTGATTGCCTGTGATTTTGGGGACGAAATCGTATCTTAGGGGGGGAGAAATGTAATGCCCGAGATTTTATTACCGTAATCTGAGATTGTTTGATTTATGATTTGATGTGATTAGAATGATCATTCAGGAGCACGATTCGAGAGTGCGTGTGAGATATTGTGTGCGAGGACCGAAGGTTTCGCGCATATGCGCGAGACAGGCGGAGGACCTCGCACATATGTGCGGAGGTGGTGCGCACATATGCGCGAGCTGCCGAGAAAATAAGTGCCGAGACCAGTAGGTCTCGCGCATATGCGCCGAAGAGAGTCGCACATATGCCGAGACGTACAGTACATACAAGAAGCCACACGTCCCTTGTCATGCAATATATATATAAAGAAACTTCATTTCCTTCATTCCTCAGCAAGAATCGAGAAAGAATCCCAGGGAAAAGCTTCAAATTTCTTTGACGTGGAGAATTTTGATTTACGATAGATCCGCCCGTCAAAATTTCGATCTGAATATATTTCTGTGATCCTCGTGTTAGCACTTCACGCGGACGTAAGTTTTATTAATTTTCTTTACGATTTGGAAATATAATATTGAAGGAATCATATATAATTCATATATGGTGTTCTTGATATATTAGACATCGTATAATCGAAACTGGATTGAAGAACAGATACCGTATGGAATTTTTATGATTTATCAGATTTGATTTGATTGAGATTATACATATTTTATATCAGATTATGTTTGTCGATCGATTATGAGTTGAGATTGATATCTGTTGATATTTTTATTGCTGGATATATTGAGATTGTGCAATTATGCCGTTGAAATAGACTTAGATTGAGTTCTGATTATATCCAGTATTGATTTGAGTGGTATATTGATATTGTACTCCTCGATATTGTCATTGCCAGATTGAGTATTGACAGGCTTTTAATTCGAGACTTCGACTTTGTCAGATCGACAAGAGAAAGGTATAAATCAATGTTAACCGGGAGATCAACTCGAGTCAGATTGGACTTGAGTTTTCCAAAAACCAAATACTTTATTTTATTGCATTGATGTTTGCAATTTATGAAATTGATATGCTTAGTCTGTTGAATTATAGCAAAGCCTGTATTGAGTCATGGGCGGAGATGCCTAGTCTTTTGCGGAGATGCCAAGTCTTTGGCGGATATGCCAAGACACTAGATGGTTGGTTTATATCGATGTTGCGTAGGAGCAGATCAGCTTCTATTGCGGAGATTCGGTATATTGTGCCAATGTCCAGGAACTGGGATCCCTAGATTAGAGATGAGTCGAGTCTGAGATGATGAGTCACTAGTTTGTTTTACAGTTTTATATCGATTCATGTCTTTCAGATTTTGATACATGTTATTGATATCTGTTTCATGCTTATATATTTGTTATATGATTGCTTGTACACATTTTTTATAATGGAAATGTATTTCTCACCGGAATTATCAGGATGTTGCTGTGTTTGTATGTGTGCATGACAACAGGTGGGACAAGATCAGGGTCAAGAAGAGGATGAGAGATAACTGTTAGCGTGGAGATCCGGGCCCAGAAGTAGATTAGGATTCAGTACTTGATATATAGTAGTTGAACCCTAGTTTGATTTTAATGTAATTGTACAAGACTTGTACTTTTATATTGATGTTTATATTATATTGATGTTTATATCAGATTGATTCCATTATGTTTCCGCACTTGTATTTTTAAAAAAAAAAATTAGACCCAGTTTATTAAATTGATCCAATGATTCCCAAGAATGATTAAGACATGAATTAGCGTCCGGGTTCACCAAATCCGGGTCCCCACATTGGTGAACCCGAATGACAATCAGCCACCACCACCTCCACCACAGCACGGAGTCAAGTTCCATTATGAATCACTCCGCAAGAACAGGTGTCCAACCTTCAGTGGGGATGCCGACCCCGAAATTAGACAGAACTGGCTGAGAAGCGTGGATTTTCAGCTACGACACTTGGAAGTCCTCAAGACACCGAAAGTGGACGTGATAGTGCCTTTCTTAGAGGATAAAGCCGGCAAGTGGTGGGAAGCAATCTCGCCAGCCATGACAGCTACAAGGCCAATCACGTGGCAGCATTTTAGAGAAGCTTTTCTGAAACAGTATTATCCAACCGAGGTTAGACTGCAGAAACTGAGTGAGTTTAAAAACTTCAGTCAAGCTCCAGACATGTTAGTTGTGTAGTACACCTCCCAGTTCAATGCCCTTGGATCATATGCTCCGGCAATCATGGCGGACGAAGTTCTGAAATTGCACCGCTTTAAGAAGAGGTTGAACAGCATGATCCAGTCAGCTCTAGCAGTCTACCAACCTGACAATTTTTCTGACCTAATGGGCACGGCTATCCGAGCCGAAGCTGACATTCGTCGAAGAGAAGGGGAAAACAGGAACAAGCGACCCCATAGCAGCCAACCTTCTCAGGGTAAACCAATGTTCAAGAAACCCAATTAGTCGGGTGGACCTCCCACAGGACAATCCCCTGCAAATAACTACCAGGGACTCAAGCCTTGCCCAACTTGCGGCTTCAAACACGCCGGAGAATGCCGAAGGGCCAGCGGTGTATGCTTTGGATGTGGGAAATCGGGGCATAGAATTGCAGAGTGTCCTACCGCTGCCAACCGACCAGTAGGGCCGAACAGAGGAACTGGGCCAACATAGGAGCAGGCCCTAGTAAATCAAAGGAGGACAAACCTAATGCCAGGGTCTTTGCATTGACTCAGCAGGAGGCAGACGACGCCAATGAAGTCGTGTCAGGTACCATACTTATTCAGCAATTGCCTGCTTATGCATTATTTGACTATGGTGCTACTCATTCCTTTACGTCTAAGAGATTTTCAAAGAAGTTAGGATGTAAACCCGAGAAACTAAATGAGCCCTGTCGAATATCCACACCTACAAGTAGGGCCATTGAAACTCACGAAATTTACAGAGATTGTAAAATCAAAGTCAATAATCGAACTTTTATCGCCGACTTGATACAGTTGATCATGGTCGACTTTGACATCATCTTAGAGATGGATTGGTTAGCAAGAAACAATGCAATAGTAGATTGTAAGGGAAAGAGAGTCAAACTCTGAACCCCAGATCAGGAAGAAGTCGTGTTTCAAGGTAAATCCAAGGAACGGATATCGCTGGTTTCCGCATCTCAAGCTTGGAGAGCCATGAAATCTGGATAAAACATCTACCTAGCAATGGTCAGTGAAATAAAAGAAGAAGTCAAGTTGAAACTGGAGGACATCCCGATAGTGAGAGAGTTCCCAGATGTTTTTCCAGAGGAACTCTCGGGGACGGTCCCAAACCGCGAAGTGGAGTTCGAGATCAATCTGGTTCGCGGTGCTGCACCAATCTCTAAGGCACCTTACAGAATGGCACCAGCCGAACTTAAGGAGCTAATAGAACAACTCCAAGAATTGCTAGATAAAAGGCAAATTCGACCGAGTGTGTCCCCATGGGGAGCTCAGTACTCTTAGTGAAGAAGAAAGATGGGACTATGAGATTGTGCATCGACTACAGAGAATTGAACAAGATCACAATCAAGAACATGTACCCTCTACCTCGGATAGACGACCTGGTTGATCAGCTTAAAGAGCCTCCATCTTTTCTAAACTGGATCTGAGGACAGGTTATCACCAGTTGAAGGTCAGGGCTGAAGATATCCCCAAGACAGCCTTTCGAACCAGATATAGACATTATGAATTCACAGTGATGCCTTTTGGTGTGACAAATGCACCAACAGCTTTTATGGACCTGATGAACAGAGTATTCAAGCCATTCCTAGATCAGTTCATAGTGGTATTTATCGACGATATCCTCGTCTATTCTCCTGACGAGACGAGCCATGAAGAGCACCTTCACCTTGCTCTGCAAATCTTAAGAGAGAATAAGCTCTATGCCAAGTTTAGCAAGTGTGAATTCTGGCTAAGGAGTGTGTCATTTCTAGGACACGTGATCTCGAAAGAAGGAGTGTCAGTGGATCCAAGGAAAGTAGAGGCAATCACAGAGTGGCCGAAACCTAAGAACGCCACCGACATCAGAAGCTTTCTTGGATTGGCAGGTTACTACCGGAAGTTTGTCGAAGGGTTCTCCTCGATAGCTGTGCCACGACGTAGCTCACACAAAAGAATTTTAAATTTATCTGGAATGAGGATTGTGAGAAGAGTTTCCAGACATTGAAAGAGATACTCGCATCCACTCCAGTGTTGATCTTGCCCGCAGAGAATAAAGATTTCACTATTTACAGTGACGCCTCTAAGGAAGGTCTAGGATGTGTACTCATGCAAGAAGGAAGGGTGATCGCCTACGCATCGTGGTAGTTGAAACCGCATGAGCAGAACTACCCTACTCATGATCTGGAACTTGCAGCGGTTGTCTTCGTCTTAAAGATTTGGAAGCACTACCTCTATGGTGCTAAATGGAAATCTTCACAGACTGAAAGGATCGGTAAAGAGGTGATAAGTGTTTAGAAGGGGGGTTGAATAAACACTCACGTATTATAAATTCTTTTCGAAAATTGGGTTCAGTTTAATGACAAACTGACACTCGGTATATTGTCAATCGATAACAATCAGTTTAACTGAAGAAAACAGTTGCGGAAGTAAACTGACTGAGAGATATAATAACTGACTGAAACTAATAACTGAAGTAAAATGCACACGGTTTGTTTCTGGATGTTCGGAGAATAGAATAACTTCTACGTCACCCCTTCTATCACGAAGATAGGATTTTCACTAAAAGACTTTGATCGAATACAAATGTTGTACTGACCCACTTCAGTTTGGACTTAACATTGCCAAAACTGAAACTCTTATTTCACAAAAAGTTTTACAGTGCGTGACTGAATATGACACAACTGAATGAATCTAACAAAGATTTCAAAGTGCTAACAAGCTCGTAAATATAGCCTTGATTGCTAATGATATATCTGATAAGAGTGAGCTCTTGATATTTGAATACGAGTGGTGATTTTAGCAGAGTAACAGCAAGCTTGAATAGAATAGTTGTTCGCGTTGTATCTTCTCAGCTGCCCTCTTCATCTATTTATAGGCTTCCCTCTCCACGGTAATTTTAAATAACATTTGAATCCATATATCCATTGATAGCCACGTCAATATTCTCTGACATTCGTACACTGCAATCTCCGAAATGCGGCGTTTCACTACGAGTTGCAGTCTGTTGTGCTATTTTTCAGTTGTCGTTCTCAACTGATGACGTGTACAGCTGAGAGATCAGCTGAAGGATACTCTGCTGGAAAACTCATAACTGATTATTTCAACTGATCAGTCAGTTAGATTCTGCTTCAACTGATCAGTTTCCAACTGATCAGTTCGTCGTAGATAAGATTTAGCTGGTACGCATTAATCTTCAGCTAATGACAACTAACAGTTGTAAGATTTTAGTTAGTTAAGCTCATTTGCCTTTGATCAGTTATTCCAATAAGTTCGAAGCTTAGTTTGTCAAATCAATGATATTTAGTTTCCAAAAATTTCCCCCTTTTTGGTGATTGACAAAACTTGGAAATTAAAAAACTGATCAGCTGAAGTAAAGAGAATGCTTTGAATCATTGTAGATAAAATAATTTTTCTAGTGTACAGATTCGTACAAAGAAAACAAATAATCTTCAACTAATAACTGACAGTAGTTGTCTTTTCAGTTCTATCCTCTCTTATTCCTTCATCATAGCTATAGCTTTTGGTAAAGCGGCAAGCGCTCGGTCCTACAATTGGTATCAAAGCCAAGGTCATGGATTCGATTTCCATTGATTGCAAGAAGTGCAATTATTGGGAGGGAGATTGTTGGGTGCAATAATTGTCCTTGCTTGGTAGAGCGATCGAACCGTGGTGCTTGAGCTGTTGTGCGGTTTAAAAGATTTGAGTTGCACTATTACCACTAGCTATAGCTTTTGGTAAAGTGGCAAGCGCTCGATCCTACACAGACCATCAGAGCCTCAAGTGCTTGTTCACCCAAAAGGAACTTCATATGAGGCAACGACGATGTATCGAACTTTTGAAGGATTATGACTTGACCATAATATATCATCTGGGTAAAGCAAACAAAGTGGCTAATGCGCTAAGTCGGAAGGGCCCATGCAAGGTGACTCTAGCTTCCCACTCGGCCCAGCCATGTCTGCAGGAGACCGTCAAGATAAACCAAGACCGAGACCCGGTACTGACCAAACTTAAAGAGCAAGTCAGAGAAGGGAAGTCTCAGGATCACCAGATTGATGACAAGGGGATCCTATGGATGAAAGGAAGACTATGTGTACCCGACAGCGATAACCTTTGCCAAGAGATAATGGCAGAAGCACACAAATCAAAATTCTCAGTCCATCCAGGCAGTAAAAACATGTACAGAGACCTCAAGAATAATTACTGGTGGAATGACATGAAAAGAGATGTGGCCGAGTTCGTCTCCAGATGTCAAGTATACATCAGGTCAAAGCAGAACACTAGCGACTTGGAGGATTACTTCTGTTAGAGTAGGTGCCCGTCGAGCCAAGTGTTGGCCGAGGGTTCATGTTTAAACTCTATGTATGAACAGTTTTATTTTAATAATATTTGAATTTATTAATTTTGGAACTTCTTTATCTGTATACCCATGCTAGTTGCATGGATAAAATCTTTGAATATACAAATAGTAGAAAGAATATGAGATACTCATATGATGAGTATCATGAAAGTCATATTTGTAATACTGTATATTATAAACAGTTCCTAGTCGATTCAGCCGCCGCTAAGAAGGAAATATGACGCTCGAGTTCGAGACTAGTATCTGCGATGTGAGTACCATGCTTCATTGGTAGGGAACATTGTGATGTCCGAGCATGCAGATAGGTGCTCCTGATAGAGTGCACTGAACAACCCTCCATAAAGGACTTTCTAAGTGGTTCTCACTTATCGAGTGTAAATGTCCTAGTTTATGGTAGTACACCATTAGTCCTTATGACCCGGGACAACATTTAGACTCTATGTGCTAGCACTACACTTTGACTTGTTTACCGACTCTCTAGGGGTCATCAGGTGGCAAGGTTGGGTGTTCTGTCGAAACATATAGGAGTCGATGCAATGTAGTCGGTGATTCACCGCTTACCTTCGAGTATGGATATCCTATATGATATCATGTGTATGTAGTTTGAAATATCTGATCAAAGTATGGTGGTAATTACGAAAGAGGTTTCATAGATTACACCATCGATGCAACTACGACATGACACATAGTATCGATTCATTGACAACTCTCGATATACCAATGGTTGTCGAATCGGTCGGGATATATGAGTTGAAGGGACCTTACTGTACGCTAACCATAATAGAATGGTTCTTGCAGGCACTATTATTTAATACCGAGGGAATCATGTAAGCGATGCTGCTAGGCGTTTAACATGATGGGTTGGGTACTATCAGACTTGAGTTCTGACGTTCTTATTATCAAGGAGTTGATAATTAAGAATAGATCAATTGGGGTATGCTCGTATAAGGACATGTTTAGTTCAAATAACATGGAGATGTGAACCCACGGCTAGTTGTATCAGTGAACCATTGAGGGCCACACAAGTACTAGCTTTCTAGATCCCGTTGAGAAGTAAAATAGTTCAATGTGTTGAACGACTTATAAAGGAGTTTATAAGCGTAAGGAAAATTAGAAGTATGACTTCTATGAGAGAATTGTAACTTTTAATTTGTGGAAATGTTCCTAGATTAAAAGTTGGCTAAATAAATAATGTATTTGAAAATTGTGATTTTCATTAACATTATTATGGATTAAATTAAATTATTTCACGTGTTGAATTAATTAATCACTAGTGGACCTAGTAGAGTCCAAATAATTAAATTAATTTAAGTGTTGAATTAATTAAATAAAATTGGGTCTTGTAAAGTCCAATTGGAATAATTATTTAACTAGTAGACTTGAGAAAATTCAAGTAATGTTTAATTAGTCTCAATTTTGTTTGAGATAACTAAATTAAGTCCATGGGTTTTTAATTGTTAAAAACCAAATAAAATTTGCATGAATGAGAGGTGAAAGGTTGGGAGACAACTTTTTCTATAATCAAGGCTTGGCATGCAAAAGGTGCTTTTAGCTTTTCCCACAACCAAGACTAGTCTATCCTCCTCCCATTTTGAATATGCAATGGCCGAAACTTAGCAAGCATTCTCTCCAATTTTTCTCTCATTCTTGTTCTTCAATTGTTGGAGAAAACCCTTACTTCTCAATGAAAAATCCTCTTATTTTTCTAGTGCAAAATATGAGGGGATCTACCTAGTTGGTGGTGGGTTTGATTTTGAAGGAAGGACTCAAGGACAAGGAGAGCTTGTAGATTTGTCTTGCATTTGAAGAGCCAAGTTGTTTACAACTTGGTTGGAGCCATTACATCAATCTTTGATATTGATAGGTAAAATTTCACAACACCCTATGAATGTCATAGTTTGTGTTCTTGTATTTGTTACACGACTTAATAGGTGCTCGGTTTTCTCCCTATAAAATATGATTTTTGAAACTTCCGTTACGCTACCGGCACCGTAACCGATCCCCTTTCAAGTGGTATCCGAGCTATGGTTACATTTTTTTGGTGTATCAAATACATAATATTATATTAAGGTCGATTTCTAACCGCTTGAGATAAATTTTGCAACAAAAATCAAGGCATATTTGGGCGATTTTTTGGCAGCAAGTTGCTGCCCATTTCGGGCAGCTAGGGCTGCCCGAGGGGCTGCCCGAACAACCCCTTTGAAAAAAAAAATTTTGGGTTGGCCTGAATCCGGCGATGACGACTAGGGTTTCCAAAAGTGTTTTGGATTATCAAAATATCATGGGCCTTGATGTTGTTGGGTCATTAGATGGCTAACATATTTGTGAATTTAAATGGGCCAAAATGTTTTTGGGTGAAAAATGATTTTTTGGGCCCTTAAGTTTAAATTTACAAAAGTTGCAAAATTTTTCTCATGCAATAAATACTTTAAGTTGGACTTTAATTATTTATAGTAAATTTTGATTTAAAAGAAATTTGGTTATAATAAATTAATTAGAAAGTAGACAAAAGTGTTTGTATACTTTGTTAATTTAGTTTATAATCGTGACGATTAGTGATTGGATCAAGATATATAATATTGGATCAATTAATTATTGTGATAATTAATTGATAGTGTATGATATGTGATATTATGCATGAAAGATGATCAAAAGCCCAAGCCCAATTTGCTAGGTGTATGCTAGGATATTTTGTGTTGAATGATTGTAATAATTATCAATTTATAAAGTAGGCTTGGTTTATGGCCCGTTCCCACCTCATGAGATGTATCCCTATTTGCCATGGATATTTATTTGTAAATATAAGTATAGTGGAAGATCAAGATTGGAAGATGGTGGCCTTGGTGATTATGAAGATCGAAGACATGTAAATATTGGAAACATATGTAATAGTTGCATTTGCATACCTTGCATTTCCCTAGGATTGGACCTAGGCCCGTGTTTAGCTCACACGGGCATTAGTTTTGGGGCGATTGATCATCCTTGTTTTGTTTACTGTTTATAATATATGCATGATATGTTATAAATAATGAGTATGTGCGTTATTATTATGATAATAACAAAGTTTCATGAATCCGGCAAACATACGATCAAACATGGCGAGCTTTTAAATAAAATTAATGATGAGACCTTTCAAAAATTAAAAAAACCTCATTTTGAATAAGATTCAAAATTAATATCAAGCCCGAAAAGGAGAATTATAAATTTTTTTATAATTTCCATGTCTTCCATCGACAATGGATGCATGATGAACGCTACACGTGCTCGGGGCTCGGCTCTTATTATTGGGGGGGCCGTGGGTGCCGGAAAGCTGTGACATCCATTGACATGATTATGTGAACTACGTGGAACTCCCATGATTTCGGCTCGTATTATTGAGGGAACTCATGGCGACCGTCCATTAAGGTTCAACATCGATGGGTAAGGCTTGACACGTGAAGATGAACAACGTCATATTATTAGGTCCTAATCAACCGTGAGACAAAAGTTTATGTAAAGGGTTGCATGGTGATGCAATTGGAAACTACCTTTTAGGGATTGTGATTGGCTGATATTATTCGGGATCATAATTCGCTAATTGGACCTTGCATACCTACTGAGGAAAGGAGTTTCCCGTTTTCACTAGAGGGTAGTGAAAATGTCAAAACAGTGGGAGCGAAAATTTATAAAGTAAAAGTCCATACTTTATAGCTTACTAAATATTTTAAAATAGTCATTAACATTTATCTGTTTTACTTTTCAGTACAAAATTGACAATGTCTTTCGATTCGCAATCCGCTGTCTGTTATTCTCGAAAAACACGTATTAATCGGACCTAATTACCTCACTTGGCTAAGAAACCTAAAGATCGTCTTGAACTCGGAAAAGATTGCATATACACTGACTGAGTCGCCCCCTGTTGAGGCTCCGACTAGCTGCACTCCTGAGGAATTGCAGACCTACAAGGATTGGTGTGGCCATGACTTGAATGCTAGGTGTTATATGCAGGCTTCTATGAATGATGAGCTGCAGAGGCGTTTTGAGGATGCAAAGAGTGCTGCTGACATTCATTTGCACCTCAAGGAGCTCTTTGGTGAGCAGACTCGGCCTCTTAGGCATGCTACCGTCAAGGAGCTGATCACTTTGCGCATGCGAGATGGGGCCTCGGTCCATGAGCATGGCCTAAATATGATCGGGCTCGTGGACAAGCTCGTTGACATGGATTTGATGTTGCCTTCGGAGCTGACCACCGACGTGTTGCTGTTGTCATTGCCTAGCTCATTTGATCCTTTTGTGGTGAAATTCAACATGTACAAGATGGAGCCGACCCTTGAGGAGTTGGTGAATATACTTGTGACTTTTGAGTCCACTATCAAGAAAGAGAAGCCGGTTCTTTTTGGGCTCTTCATCTGGTAAGAAGACCGGTCCACCTGGAAGGGATAGAAGCGTTCTTTCCAACGTCCCAAGAAGAACGTGCCCTTGAAGAGGCAGACTCCGGGTCCTGTTGTGTCAGCCACACCAGTGAAGACTGAGAAGACTGTTGACATCTGTCATCACTGCCAGAAGCCTGGACATTGGAGGCGTAACTGCAGGGAATATCTTGCCCAGAAGATTTCTGGAAACAGTATGTTCTATATTGAAGTAAACATTTCAATTAACTCTACTTCTTGGGTATTGGATACCGGCTGTGGCTCAAATCTCTGTAATGATTTGCAGGTGATGGGAAGAAGTAGGAGGCTCAGAGATGTTTGCTTGCATTTAAACAATGATTTTAAGTTAATGTTAAGAGACGTTTTGTTTGTACCTAAATTGGTGAAAAATATTATTTCCATTTCTATGCTGATAAAGATGGATTTTCTTGTTTATTTAGCAAAGGTGTTTGCAATATTTACAAGAATGAATGTTTAATTAGTACTGGAGAACTTGAAAACGATCTCTACACCTTAAAAATGAAAGATATTACACTAAACAATGTCCAAGCAATAACAACAACAAACAAGCGAAAACAAGATACTCTAAAATTCGGCACAATTATGGCATGCTTGATTAGGATATATTTCCCTAAGAAGGATGAACAAGTTAGTGGGAGTGGGCATGTTTGATATGTCTGATATTAATGCTCTCACGACTTGTGAATCCTTTCTGAAAGGAAAGATGACCGAAATTCCCTTTAAGAGCCAAGTGAAGCGAGCCAAAGGGTTATTGGATTTGATCCATACCGATGTGTGCGGTCCGCTTAGCATCACCACTAAGTATGGACATGCCTACTTCATCACCTTTATCGATGACTTTTCGAGGTATGGGTATGTGTATTTGATGAAATACAAGTCTGAAGCCTTTGAAAGGTTCAAAGAATTCAGAAGTGAAGTAGAGAAACAATTGGGATGAAGCATCAAGACACTTCGATCAGATCGAGGTGGTGAGTACTTGAGTGCCGAGTTCCAAGAGTATCTCAGGGAGAATGGATTCTCTCGCAGTGGACTCCGCCCGATACACCACAGTTGAATGGTGTTTCAGAACGTCGTAACCGGACTTTGATGGACATGGTTCGGTCTATGATGGGGTTCACGGAGTTGCAGCCATCCTTTTGGGGATATGCGCTTGAGACAGCGGCACTGTTGTTGAACAATGTCCATTCAAAGGCAGTTGACAAGACACCATATGAGATATGGATGGGTAAGCCACCCAAATATTCTTATCTTACAATATGGGGGTGCCCTGCTTATGTGAAGCAGGTAGTGGGAGATAAATTGGAGAGTCGATCCATTTTATGTTACTTTGTGGGATATCCAAAGAATTCTGTTGGATATTATTTCTATCATCCCCAAGAAACAAAGGTGTTTGTTTCTAGGAATACAACCTTTTTGGAAAAGGAATTTCTATTGGATAGAAAATGCGAGATGATAGAACTCGAAGAGGTTCGAGAGACACCCACAATTATAGAACCCACACCCGAAGAGCCAAGAGAGGAGATACAAGCTCCTACAAGATCCGAGAGAGTCTCGAGACCACCTATGAGGTATGGTCTGCTTCTTGAAGAGGGCCATGATGAGCCTAACCATGGATGAGATCCAAGAACTTTCAAGGAAGCATTATCTGATGTCGATTCATCCAAGTGGCTTGAAGCAATGGAATCTGAGATGAATTCCATGCATTCGAACAAATTAAATCTGTAATCTCGTGGATCCATCTGAGGGAATTGTTCCTATAGGGTGTAAATGGATTTACAAGAGAAAACTTGGGGCGGATGTGAAGGTATTGACCTTCAAGGCGCGATTGGTAGCAAAAGGATATACTCAAAGACAAGGAGTTGACTTTGAGGAAACCTTTTCTCCAGTTGCAACGTTCAAGTCCATAAGGATATTTCTAGCCATAGCTGCATGATATGACTATGAGATATGGCAGATGGATGTCAAGACAGCCTTTCTTAATGGGGATACTAAGGAAGAGATTTACATGTCTCAACCCGAAGGGTTTACATCTGTCGGAAGTGAGCATATGGTATGCAAACTTCAGAGATCTATTTATCGTCTAAAGCAGACATCTAGGAGTTGGAACCTTAGAGTCGACAGTACAATCAAAGAGTTTGTTTTTACTAAGAATTCTGAGGAACCCTGTGTATAAGAAGGTTAGTGGGAGTGCTGTGACATTCCTGGTGCTGTATGTTGATGACATTCTACTCATTGGGAATGATGTAGGAATGTTGCAATCAACTAAGATATGGTTAGCGAGTAAGTTCTCGATGCAGGACTTGGGTGAAGCATTTTTTGTATTGGGAATACAGATCTATAGAGATAGATAAAAAAGATTGCTTGGTCTTACCCAGTCCACATACATTGATACCATCGTGAAGCGGTTCTCGATGGATGAGTCCAAGAGAGGACATCTACCAATGTGTCATGGCGTGTCCCTATCCAAGTCTATGTCTCCCAAGACTGATGCAGAGATAGCGGCGATGACAAGCATTCCTTATGCATCTGCGATTGGTAGCATCATTTATGGGATGATATCTACTCATCCTGACGTGGCTTTCGCACTAAGTGTAGTGAGTAGATATCAATCGAACCATGGTCTTCCACATTGAAAAGCTGTGAAATACATCCTCAAGTATTTGAGAAGGACCAATAAGTTGTTTTTGGTCTATGGGGATGGAGAACTGAAATTGGAAGGATATACCGACTCTAGCTTCCAAAGCGATATCGATGATTCGAAGTCAACCTCTGGATTCATATTCATGCTCAATTATGCTGCTGTCTCTTGGAATAGTTCCAAGCAAGACAGTACAGCGGATTCCACCACTGAGGCAGAATATATTGATGCATCAGCTGCAGCAAAGGAGGCTGTTTGGATAAGGAATTTCGTCCAAGAGTTGGGCGTCATTCCTAATCGAGTTGCTCCAGTCCCGGTGTTTTGTGACAACACGGGAGCTATTTCTCAAGCAAAGGAGCCGAGGTCTCATCAGAAGTCCAAACATATACTGAGAAAGTACCACATCCTCCGAGAGATAGTGGAAAGATGAGATGTCACGATTGACAAAGTCGGCTCCGCAGATAATGTTGCTGATCCGCTAACTAAGCATTTAACTGGACCATTGTTCGAGAAGCATCGCGAATCGATGGGTTTGAAGCATATGGGTACTTGGCTCTAGTGCAAGTGGGAGATTGTTAGAGTAGGTGCCCATCGAGCCAAGTGTTGGCCGAATGTTCATGTTTAAACTCTATGTATTAACAATCTTTATTTTAATAATATTAGAATTTATTAATTTTGTCACTTCTTTATCTGTATACCCATGCTAGTTGCATAGATAAAGTCCTTGAATATATAAAGAGTAGAAAAAATATGAGATACTCATATGATGAGTATCATGAAACTCATATTTGTAATACTGTATATTCTAAACAGTTCCTAGTCGATTCAGCCGCCGCTAAGAAGGATATAGGCCGCTCAAGTTTGAGACTAGTATCGGTGATGTGAGTACCATGTTTCATTGGTAGGGAACATTGTGATGTCCGAGCATGCAGATAGGTGCTCCTAGTAGAGTGCACTGAACAACCCTCCATAAAGGACTTTCTAAGTGGTTCTCACTTATCGAGTGCAAATGTCCTAGTTTATGGTTGTACACTTTTAGTCCTTATGACCCGGGACAACATTGAGACTCTATTTGCTAGCACTACACTTTGACTTGTTTACCGACTCTCAAGGGGTTATCAGGCGGCAAGGTTGGGTGTTCTGTCGAAACATATAGGAGTCGATGCATTGTAGTCGGGGATTCACCGCTTACCTTCGGGTATAGATATCCTATGTGATATCATGTGTATGTAGTTTGAAATCTCTGATCAGATTATGGTGGTAATTATGAAAGGGGTTTCATAGATTACACCATCGATGCAACTACGACATGACACATAGTATTGATTCATTGACAACTCTCGATATACCAATGGTTGTCGAATCGGTCGGGATATATGAGTTGAAGGGACCGTACTGTACGCTAACCATAATAGAATGGTTCTTGCAGGCACTATCATTTGATACCTAGGGAATCATGTAAGCGATGCTGCTAGGCGTTTAACATGATTGGTTGGGTACTATCAGACTTAAGTTCCGACGTTCTTATTATCAAGGAGTTTATAATTAAGAATGGAGCAATTGAGGTATGCTCGTATAGGGACATGTTTAGTCCGAATCACATGGAGATGTGAACCCACGGCTATTTGTATCAGTGAACCATTGAGGGCCACACAAGTACTAGCTTTCTAGATCCCATTGAGAAGTAAAATAGTTCAATGTGTTGAACGGCTTACAAAGGAGTTTATATTCGTAAGAAAAAATAAGAAGTATGACTTCTATGAGAGAATTGTAACTTTTAATTTGTGGAAATGTTCCTAGATTAAAAGTTGGTCAAATAAATAATGTATTTGAAAATTGTGATTTTCATTAACATTATTATGAACTAAATTAAATTATTCAAGTGTTGAATTAATTAATCACTAGTGGACCTAGTAGAGTCCAAATAATTAAATTAATTCAAGTGTTGAATTAATTAAATAGCATTGGGTCTTCTAGAGTCCAATTGGAAGAATTATTTAACTAGTAGACTTGAGAAAATTCAAGTAATGTTTAATTAGTCTCAAATTTGTTTGAGATAATTAAATTAAGTCCATGGGCTTTTAATTGTTAAAAACCAAATAAAATTTGCATGAATGGGAGGTGAAAGGTTGGGAAACAAATTTTTCTATAATGGCCGAAACTTAGCAAGCATTCTCTCCAATTTTTCTCTCATTCTTGTTCTTCAATTGTTGGAGAAAACCTTTACTTCTCAAAGAAAAATCCTCCTATTTTTCTAGTGCAAAATATGAGAGGATATACCTAGTTGGTGGTGGGCTTGATTTTGAAGGAAGGACTCAAGGACAAGGAGAGCTTGTAGATTTGTCTTGCCTTTGAAGAGCCAAGTTGTTTACAACTTGGTTGGAGCCATTACATCAATCTTTGAGATTGATAAGTAAAATTTCACAACACCCTATGAATGTCATAGTTTGTGTTCTTTTATTTGTTACAACACTTAATAGGTTCTCGGTTTTCTCCCTATAAAATATGATTTTTGAAACTTCCGTTGCACTACCGGCAGCGTTACCGATCCCTTTCAACTGCAACTTCTGGAAATCCCCGAGTGGAAATGAGAGCATATTTCCATGGACTACGTGGTAGGATTGCCAAAGTCTGAACAAAACCACGACGGTATATGGGTGATCGTAGACAGACTCACGAATACCGCACACTTCCTACCCGTCCGCATGAATTACAATCTCGACAAGTTGGCTTCACTGTACATGGACAACATTATGAGACTGCATGGAGTGCTAGTAAGCATCCTATCTGATAGAGACCCGAGGTTCATCTCGCGCTTTTGGAGGAGCTTTCAAGAGGCCATGGGAACGAAAGTAACCCTCAGCACAGCCTATCATCCTTAGACCGATGGGCAAACTGAGAAGACCATACAAACCTTAGAAGATATGCTGCGCGCTGGAATTCAGTAGCAACTGGAGCACTCATCTACCCTTAATTGAGTTTGCTTACAACAACAGCTATCACAGCAGCAATCAGAATGGCCCAATACGAAGCTCTCTATGGAAGGAAATATCAATCACCACTTTATTGGGACGAAGTGGAGAGAAAGTCATTGTGGGACCCGAGCTAATACAGACGACATTGGACAAGGTTAAAATTGTCCGAGAAAAGCTCAAGGAAGCTCAAGACCGACAGAAGAGCTGGGCAGATCTTAAAATAAGGCCTGTAGAGTTCAGTGTGGGCGAGAAGGCTTATGTGAAAGTCTTGCCTAGGAGAGGAGTTGTTCGATTTAGTAAAGCCGGGAAACTGAACCCTCGATATTTTGGACCATTCGAAATCTTGGAAAAAGTGGGCACACTAGCATGAAGGATGACAATGCCACCAAACATGTCAAGAATCCACAACGTGTTCCATGTGTCTCAACTGAGGAGGTACAATCCAGACCTGAGTCACGTATTAGAAGTAGAACCGCTCCCGGTCGAAGGTAACTTGGGAGAAGAACTGAAATACGAAGAAATCCCTATTAGAATCATGGACACCAAGGACCAAGTTCTTAGACGACGTATCATTCCCTACGTCAAGGTACAGTGGTCCAACCACACAGAGCGAGAAGCAACTTGGGAAGTTGAAGAGAAGATGCAAAAAGAATATCCCTACCTATTTGGAGACCAAGCCAACTCCAGTTTAGAGGACGAAACTTCTCATAAGGAGGGAGGGATGTGAGAACCTAAAATCTTGCACTAATGTAAATAATATTTGTAAGGAAATTTAGCATAAGATTTTTATTATTGTATTAAATAAGATATTCTTATGGGAAAATAATTATTGGGAAATCTTTGGTAGCAAGATAATAATATCTACACCAAGGCATGATTATTTTCGAAATTTGGGAAGAGAATTTGTGAGATTGGAATACCTTACAAGTTTTAAGGAATTAATGCATAAATATTTCAAGCAATTTTGAAATTCCTCTATATTAAATGCCTAGATTTTTGTGATGGTTAGATGTCTGGTTAATTGGAAGGAAATCATCAAAACTTTGCACTAAAACCGTTGGATCTAGCCATCATATTTTCAAGCCAAGTCAAGGGCCATGAGATCAAGAAATCTTACAACTTAAGTAGATGAATTTTCGAAAATTGGCAAGGATATTGGAGTCAAATATTGAGAGATTTGGAGCAAATTTTGGTATGATTTGAGTACCAAGTTTAGACCCGCCATCCTCTCCTATAAATAGTCCATCAACCGCTAACATTCCCTACCCATGTTTGAAAATCCCTTGCTGAATTTTGAAAATTCCAGCAGCCTCTCAAGCCGAAATATTGCCCAAAAATCGTCCCGAAGTTAGGCCAAAAATCGAAGCCGAAGCACTGTCCGAGCAGAAGCGACCCAATTCCCGAAGCCAAGCAGCCATGTTTTCTTAGCATTCAAATACTGTAAGTGGGCTGTTTTAAATAATTAATTTGATTATGCATTCTTCGCGTGTTTTTGAAAATACGACCGAGTACATGTTCTTTTCTACTCCTTTTCTTGTGTCGAATTGTCATACTGTTTTAAGCACTGTGAGAAGTCGACTGTATATGGGTAGCAATCCCAACCATGACTTACCCTTACGCGGTGAGGGATATAACCGCTATACGGCCTCGCCCCCTTCGATGAGTAAAAATTAGGGACTGACGTCAGTAAACTATATAAAGTTAGATAAATCACAGTGGCAGGTAAATGTTATGCATGTTGATGAAGTATGTATGCAAGTCATGAACATTCAAAATTTATGCATGTTGTTTTATTGTGTTCGATATGCCCCCACTTGCTGAGTATTCCCAAATACTCACCCCCCTTACAACCCTTCCCAATAAGCTTGAAGAAGAAATTGAAGAGGAAGAGTCTGAACAATTCTGGGGATGGTGAATGTTCGAGAATTAGATTAAGTTTAAGTTTATGTTATTCAGTTTTACGTTTCCGCATTTAAACTCTGTCGTTTTGCGTTTCTGAGTTGTAAAGACAAATGTTCTTTCATTTGAGATTATGATTTATAAACTGGTTTCGGTTTACATTATACTACGAGGCTAGTTGTTTTCAATTGTGTTATTGTTAAACGACGCCGGTGTCAATCCCGAGTTTCGGAGCGTGACGCACATACTTATCTAATGTTTGGTTAAAATTTTAATATATATTAATAATCATTTTGACCCGGTTTAAGACCTAATTTTATGATTAATTATTTGATTATTAATCTAACAAATTAAGTGAGATAAGTTATCAACACACCACAAATTACATTTTCATCCTCTTATCTCTTATGAAAATAAATATTTATTAAATTCTAATTTATTGTGTTTAATGATTACTGTAATATTTTCAAATATATTTCTAAAAAAATATTTAAATTAATTTTAATAAAAATAAATTATAATTATAAATATTTAATTATTTTAAAAATGTTTATAATTATTTAAAAAAAACAATAATATTATAATATCACTAAATTTTATTTAACATTAAAATTATATTCAAAATATTGCTACTATTTTAATTATCAATTATAAGTATTTAATTATCTATCAAATTATTTTTAAAATATTTATAATTATTTTAAGAAAAAAATAATAATATTGTAATTATTACTAATACTTTATTTAACATGATTAACATTCAAAATATTATTGCTATTTTAATTATTAAAATAAATGTATATTTAAAAAAGTTATTTCTAATAAATATATTTAAATTAATTTTAATAAATGTAAATTATAATTATAAATATTTAATTATCTATTCAATTATTTTAAGAATATATATTTAATTAGCATTGGAACATTTTGGTAATTACAATAAAATTTACAAAATTAATCCATCATTTTAAAATCATACCAAACACCATGTTATATATCCCACCATACTATTAATCCATATATCTCAATTTTTAATCACTTTAATTATTAATCATTTACTTATCCTATCACACGTACCAAATAGAGCCTTAGGGTATTATATAAAGGAAACCAAAATATTTAGTAATATAATTTTTAATAATAATTAAATGAATAAAATTTTCACTTGTTGATTGTAACAAAGATAATATGCATATATCTTTCAATGAGGTGAAACAGACATTTAATATCTTTTAGTGTGTATTGAATAAACTGTCGAGTAAAAACAGTAGACGAACAATATGTTTTCGATCCTATATGTTTGAAGCATAATGAAAATATATTCCCTATATATATTAGTGCATTTACAAACTCTTACTAGGTAACAAAGATTTCTAGGCGCTCTGGCTCGTGAATCTTCACCCATTCTTTAATACTAACACAGACGGTTCTTTTTATTTTATTTATTGTTGCTGCGATTCATTCATTTTTTGAGTTGAAATTTATATTCCAAAGAAATTTTTTGGGGATCGGATGCTTTTTCTATTCGATCGAGGAATATATGCGTACATCGATCTTTTGTACGATCTTCGGTTAGGAAACTTATGATTCAAGATTTTCTTTTTTGTGTGGTATGTAATAATTGGCGTGGTCATCCAAGACTCCAAATTAAGCAATCTGTAATAAATGGGATGATCAAAGATATATTATTACTTGTTACCATATATTATTACATTGTTTTGCTTACTGTCTGATTCCAATCATATTTTTTCAGACCATGGAAATAAATTCCATCATATTGTGCTTGCCAATAACAAAATTCCTCGCCACATTCTCCACTGATTTTTGAGTTAAATACCTCGAATGCACTGTCCTTGGATCCCCACCAGAAATGACAAAAGAAAACAGTATTTAAGAAAAATGCGTTGCAAAACTTCCAAGTATATTCTCCATTCACTTGAAGATTATGATATCCTAAATCATCGTCCTTAGACGCACAGTGCAACCTTAACACAGATCCCGGAGGAAGATTATTGGCCACATCGATACGATAATTTTTTGTCAAGCAAAAAATGCCCTTTTGTTCTAATGCAAATGATGTGTGGACATGAAGGTTATAAAATACAAGCACACACAACATTAACAGGGCTTTCATTATAATGTTTGTATATAGATAAATATGCATGTTTGGTTCAAGGACTAGCTAGCTAGGTTTCTTTAATTTATAGTGTTGAAAAAGATCCAAGAAAAGGAAATTAATTATATATCTCGAGAATCAATTTTTTTTTTTTTGTAATTTGACGAAAGTCTTTGGGAATTTTAAGTGAATTTTCAAATATGTATGCATGTGAAAAAGTGTAATACATGGCTCGAATGTAAAAAAGAAAAGATTAAAAGTTAAATTAATTCTCTCTTTCTTGTAATATTGTAGGAATACATTTATACGCACAAATTAAATGTAACAAAGAAAAGATTATAAGTGAAGGTAATTTTCTATACGAGAAAATTGCAATTTTAGTCTCGTAAGTTGGTTTATTTTTGCTTTAGTAATATAACTTATCGAAATTTGGTTTTCTTTAATAAGTTTGATTTTTTCGTCCTTTTTTTTGTTTAAATTGATTTTAATGTATGTAACATATGTTTTACTCTAGTCATATGAGTCATATATAAGAGGATCGGTGTCAAATAATCAATATTCAATAGATTTATTGACTTAAAGCGGAAAACAAAAATCCAAGAAACTCCAGGTTAGATGAAATCCAAATTAAATTTTGAATAACTAATGATTAAAATTTAAAAGAAATCAAATTACTGGATTAAAATATAATTTTACGTTCTATATGTATAATTATGTTTTCAAGGTCGTGTAAAGATTCATGCCACCACTGAGGTGGACTCATTGAAGAATAATAAAGTTTACAATTAAATATTGACCACGAGTTGAAAACGTGGTAATAATATTATGGCACATGATGCGATATTGTGTGTATCTAACTTAATTTAATGCGTATATACCAATATTTATATATTTATATTTCTACATATTAGTGAAATATATAAATATAATTACTAAAACAAATATTCTGTTACTAGATGAAAATAATACAAGAGAAACACTAACATAATAAAATTTAACTAATAGTATAATTATTAGAGAATGATGAAAAAAAAAGGGAAGCATGAAAACGTTATAAGAAGTGAAGGAAAAACATATAATGGAATATTAGGATTTAAAAAAATTATTCGTGTTTAACTTAATAACATGATACTGAATGCGAAAAAATAGATCGAATGTTATTTACAACCATTGAATGTCAAGAAAGCTTAGAACACCTCATTTGAATTTCTTTAAGTTGTTTGAGAGTCTTCTAAGCAATCTGAATCTCACAATTGATGGTGTTAAATATCTTCGGGGTGTTTGCTTAGAGACCCCAAATGCCAATGTTTACTGAAAACTCGTATTATCATCGAGTAAATTTAAATTTAAATTGTGGCTTATCATGACGAGATATTTTGAATTTCAAAATATGATAAAATTATAAAGATAACCAAAATATGATCAAGATAATTTATCAAGATATAATTTTGCATACCTAAACCTACACAAATATATGGCCATTAGATAACATAAATTTTTTGCATGATTAAATCTTTTAATTTTCATCATATATGGGTCACTTAATAGGATAAAAATTTACAACTTAATAAATATTTTCCAGCATTCTCCTACTTGGCTATATATCTCATTATCACAAAGTGAGTAAAAACAAACGAATCATGGCGACAAGTCCCCTAAATACAAGTATTATCTTCCATGTATCACAATTTATCATGTTTCTCGAACTTAAATTTTAATGAATAAACCATATGTTTACTCAGGTCCAACTTTAGTGAAATTTCTCAAATCAATAAATTTGTACACAAATAACAAATATAAGAAAAATATCATAACAGAGTTTCATTAGTAAATGAATTTCTTCATAAAACAAAATTATACAGATAAACCAAGTCCTATATTTTCTACATGATCCATAAATTTATGTGGTGGCATATCTTTAGTCGAAGGATCAATCATCAATTCAGTGCTAATGTTTTCGATAAACACTGTCCTATCTTAACACGTTCTCTTATGGCTAAATAATTAATTTCGGTGAGCGCGCTTACTTCGATTTCCACTTTTGTTATTTTCAACCATAAAAACAACAGCTGAATTGTCATAAAACAGTATCAATGGCCTAGAAAAGAATTCAGGATTCTAAGCCCTGAAATGAAACTCATTATCTAAACACCACGTGACGTGTTCGATAATCATTTAAATTTTTGAATAATTCTTTGAATTTCATTTATAAATCAATCTTGTTGGAAATGGTACGATGATTGATGGTCTTTTTTCAATTTCCTTGCAAAATGATATCAAAATCACTATGCATGTTCAAGCATGTATTAAAAGATATGTTATAGATGAAGATTCTTTTATATTGTGACACTCGAGATTAGGACACGTCTCCATATAGAGGAATAAGGGAATGTAAGGGGTGAGTATTTGGGAAATACTCAGTAAATGGGGGTCGATCGGACATAACAAATATCAAAGTTATACTTATACGAATACATAGCATAATTTCAATCATAAGCATATTGAAGCGAATACGAACAAAATACAATCATTGCAATGAAAATCATCTCATTTCCATAGTTTACTGATCAGTCCCCTATATGTTACTCTTCTAAGGGGGTGAGGCCAAAAGAACGGTTATTATATCCAGCGTGTTAGGGCCTTAAACAAAACATATCAAATATCGGAATTTTCTTACCATTTCTAATTCGAATCATTACAGTGCATTTCAAGTATGCTTTCAAATATTATAACTAATATCAAACAAAAAATTGTTCAAGGATTTTAATAACAAATAGGAACAAATATATCATGCCGATCGAATTCCAAGAAACATACGTGGTGTATTTTTAAGCAATTGTGGATATACTTACGAAGAACAAGTATATCGATATATATATTTATATATATATATATATATATATATATATATATATTATATATATATATATTTATATATATATATTTATATATATATATATTTATATATATATATTTATATATATATATATATTTATGAAATAGTACACTTATGAAATGCAAGTGTACTTAAGTGTATAGAAAAAACCCACTTACTTGATGATAATCTTCAAAGATTTGAGGGAAAGACAACTAAAATTCGGACACGAAAGCTGTTGGACTGCGTCGAATCGGACAAGAATTCGGCTGCTGCGGTGCTTCGAAAATGTACAAGAATGAGTTGCTGAAATGCTGCTGGAAGGTGTGATTTCTCTCACCCTTTGGCCACTATTTACAGGCTGATGGAAGGGAGGTGAAAAGGCTACCATTACAACCATGTTTAGGGCCTTCTTAATGGCCTTAAACACCATTAACATGTTGTTATGACTCTTCAAATTCTCCTTTGAATTCATAGCTTGAATGTGTTTTTAATTCAAGGCTTTGTGGGTCTTCAAATTCCTCTTTGAATTCATGGCTTTGTGTCTTAATTCTTTGGGTCTTCACATCCTTCCCACCTTATGAGGAGTTTCGTCCTCGAAACTTGTCTATACCCGATCTTCAAAGAGATAAGGATATTGTTCTCACGTATTTTCTTCAAACTCCCAAGCAGCTTCTTTTTCGGCGTGATTGAACTATTGTACTTTGACATGTGGAATAGTTGTCGCAGTACTTGGTCTTTGTTACCCACAATTCGGATTGGAATTTCTTCGTACTTCAGCTCCTCATTTAGCTTGCCCTCAACCAGAAGTGTTCCAGCCTCCAGAATATGACTTGGATCGGAAATATATTTCTTTAGCTGTGAAACGTGGAAAACATTGTGGATTCTTGACATATCAAGTTGAAGTGCTATTTTATAAGCAAGTGTTCCCACTTTCTCTAGGATTTCAAAAGGTCCGACGTATCTAGGATTCAATTTCCCAGTTTTATTGAACCGCATCACACCCTTCATGGGTGACACTTTCACATATGCTTTTTCGCCCACTTCAAATTCCACGGGTCTTCAGGTCAACCAAGCTTTCTGTCGATCCTGTGCGGTTTTCAGTCTTTCTTTGATCATAACAACTTTATCCACTGTTTCTTTGATCAGTTCGGGTCCAACCATGGCCTTTTTCCTTACTTCATCCCAATATAGTGGCGATGGACACTTTCGTCCATACAGAGCTTCGTACGGTGCCATTCTAATACTGCTGTGATAACTATTATTGTATGCGAACTTGATTAAGGACAGATGTTCGCTCCAATTACCACTGAAGTCTAGAGCACGTGCTCTCAGCATGTCCTCAAGAGTTTGTATTGTCCTCTCAGTTTGGCCGTCTGTTTGAGGGTGATATGTTGTACTAAGAGTAACTTTTGTCCCCGTAGCTTTTCGAAAGCTCTTCCAAAAACGGGATGCAAACCTATTATCTCTATCTGATAGTATGCTAACTGGAACTCCGTGTAACCGTATGATATTATTCATGTATAAGACAGGCGGTTTATCCAGATTAAATTTCATGCAGACAGGTAAGAAATGCACAAATTTTGCGAGTCTATCTACGATTACCCATATACCATCATGGCTTTGTCTAGACTTTGGTAAACCGACTACAAAGTTCATGGAAATATGTTCCCATTTCCATTCCGGGATTTCCAAAGGTTGAAGAAGTCCACCAGGTCTTTGCTGTTCTGCCTTGACTTGTTGGCACACGTGACACTTGGAGACAAACACTGCAACGTCCTTTTTCATTCTAATCCACCAGAATTTTTTCTTCAAATCTCTGTACATCTTGGTACTGCCGGGGTGGACTGAAAGTTTTGAATTGTGTGCTTCAGACATTACTTCTTGTCGAAAATTTTCAACGTCAGGTACACACAATCTCCCTTTCATCCACACAACTCCTTATTCATCTGTCTGGAGATCCTATGGTTTTCCTTCTTCAGCTTGTTATTTCAGTTTCACCAAAGTGGGGTTTCAATCTTGACTTATCTTGATTGTTTCCCGGAGGCATGTTTGTGATGAAAGGGACGCTAGGATCACTTTGCCCATATTCTTCCGACTCAAAGCGTCAGCTACCTTGTTTGTCTTGCCGTATGATAGATTATCGTCAAGTCGTAATCTTTCAGGAGTTCAATCCATCGTCTCTGCCGCATATTTAGTTCTCTTTGCGTGAACAAATATTGAGACTTTGGTGATCAGTGAAAATCTCATACTTGGCTCCATAGAGATAATGTCTCCATATTTTTAGTGCGAACACCACCGCAGCTAGTTTGAGGTCATGCATCGGATAGTTTTGCTCATATGGTTTCAGTTGCCTTGAAGCGTAGGCGATCACCCTTCCATCTTTCATGAGCACACATCCTAAACCTCCTTTTGAAGCATCACTGTAGATGGTGAAGTCATTTCCTTCAGTTGGCAATACCAATACCGAAGTAGAGGCAAGTTTCTTCTTCAAGGTCTCGAAACTTTGCTCACATTCTTCAATCAATTGAAACTTAGAGTACTTTTGCGTGAGTTTAGTGAGGGGTATGGCTATTGAAGAGAACACTTCAACAAATTTTCGACAATAGCCTGCTAGTCCCAAGAAGCTTCGAATTTCTGTTACATTCTTTGGCCTCGATCAATCCATGATTGCTTCTACCTTCTTAGGATCCACAGATACTCCTGCTGCTGATATTATGTATCCCAAGAATGTGACGCTCTTTAGCCAGAATTCATATTTCTTGAACTTGGCGTACATTTCCTTTTCTATAAGCGTCTGGAGGGTGTGACGAAGATGTTCTTGGTGGTCCTCCTCACTTGATGAATATACCAGAATATCGTCAATGAACACCACAACAAACTTGTCAAGAAACGGTTTGAACACCTTGTTTTTGAGATCCATGAAAGTTGTCGGAGCGTTTGTTAACCAGAACGGCATTACCATGAACTCATAGTGTCTATACCTTGTTTTGAAGGCTGTCTTCGGAATATCGTCTATTTTGACCTTTAGTTGTTGGTAGCCTGACCTTAAGTCGAGCTTGGAGAAGACTGTAGCTCCTTTGAGTTGGTCAAACAAGTCATCTATCCTTGGAAGCGAGTACTTATTCTTGACTGTGATTTTATTCAATTCCCTGTAATCAATACACAATCTCATGCTTCCCTCCTCTTTCTTCACAAATATGACAAGAGCTCCCCACGGAGATGCGCTTGGTCGGATTTGCTTCTTATCCAACAATTCTTGAAGTTGTTCTTTGATTTCTTTCAATTCTGCTGGGGCCATTCGATACGGTGCTTTTGAGATTTCTTGTAGCATTGGGTACTAAATTAATCTCAAATTCCACTTCGCGGTCGGGGATTGTCCCAGAGAGTTCTTCAGGGAAGGCATCCGAAAACTCTTGTACTACCGGAATTTCTTCTAGTGCAAGTATGGTTTCTTCCTTTACCTCGCTTAACATAGCTAGGTAAATTCTTCTCCATTTTTCGTGGCTTTCCAAGTCTGGGAAGCAGATAGTAAGGATTCTTGTTTCTTGACTTCTCCATAGTAAACGATTTCTTCTTGGTTTGGAGCCCTTAGTTTGACGTTCTTCAAGCGCCAATCTACAATTGCGTGATTCTTTGATAGCCAATTCATTCCCAGAATGGCTTCGAACTCTACCATGTTTAGTTGAATCAATTCAGCTTGAAATAGGTGCTCATTGATACAGATCTTACAATCTCTGTGAACTCTATGTGTTTCAATTTTCTTACTAGTAGGAGTTGCTACGCTAAAAGGTTCGACAAGTATCTCAGGTATAGACCTTAATTTCTTAGTGAACCTTTTAGATATAAATGAATAAGTGACGCCACAATCAAACAATACATAAGCTGGCATTTCATTGATTAGAATGATACCTGCCATGACATCATTTGAGTCATCTGCATCTTTCTGAGTTATTGCAAACACACGAGCGTTAGGCTTATTTTCCTTCGGCATGTTGGGATTAGTATCAGTATTTGACCATGTCCCTTTCCTAGGCTCGGGACAATCATAAATTCGATGTCCCAACTTCCCACAATTGAAGCATGCACCAGTCTTCCTTCAGCATTCCTCAGAATGGTGATTATTTCAGATTGGGCACATCTTGGCCTCTTGGTAGGTTGGAATGGACGAAGCGCCTTTGAATGACCCACTGGACTGATTTGGTCTTTTGAATGGCTGTTTGCCTTGAAAAGATTGTCCAGAAGGAGGTCGCTTATTATTGTTCTCATCCTCCTGGCGCTTGATGTATGTCTCGGCTCTTATTGCTGTGCCCATTAGATCAGCAAAGCTCGTGGGTGGGTAATATGCTAAAGCTGACTGGATACGGCTATTCAGACCACGCTTGAACCGATGCATTTTCAAGGTATCATCAACCATGATAGTGGGTGCATAGGTTCCAAGAGAGTTTGTCACGCCCCGGGACGGGGGTTAGTTGACACCGGCGTTGCTCTCCAATTTACATTCGAAAACAACAAGTCTCAGAAGTACAAAATTCAGAAACAAGTCTTTTATTCATAATAATCATTTTCTGATACAAACTCCATGATAAATGTTTTACAGCGGAAATGTAAAACCAGAAAATACAATGTCTGAACAGATACAGCGGAATATAAAATATAAATCAGAACTAAGAACAACGATCTTCATCACCATCCCCAAAACTGAAGTTGCTCCTCTTCTTTTAACAACTCTTCCTCGTTCTTATCTGAGATGGGTTTGGTGGGTGAGTGATATATCACTCAGTAAGCAGGGGCGAGAATAAATCCCAGTTTTCGAAATCATTTTCATACAGAAACAGTAATATGAATAATATACAGAAATTCTTATTTTCATAAAAGAAATCAGTATTCAATATTCAGTATTCAGTAATCGGTATTAAGAAATTTAACAAATAAGTATTGAGCACGTTCATGAATTTCATGGCTAAACTGATATCGGTCCCCTATATGTTCTCTCCTCTAAAGGGTGAGGCCAGTAATCAGTAATGTTCAGAATATATATTCCTCTCATTAGTTCACTAAGTTTCAGTGCTTCAAAAACTGCTATCAGAAATCAAGAATATACTTTGCTTTAAAACAGAAATCATCAAACGGGTTTCCAGATATTTGTGGGGACCCGGTTGCTAACTCATCTTCTTAATCGTTCTTTGGGACTAATTGGATCAATTAAGTAAAATACTTTGATAAAAAAATTCATAATATCAAACATTACTAACAAAAATGTATACTAACATAAAACAAATTTGATTTCTTTATTGTACAAGATCAAAGGTAAAATCTACAACACATGATCAACGTACAATTTATTCTAAATAAAAATCACATAACTAGTGTTTGTTTCTCATCACTACAAGTCTAGGAATAAACCATCAGTTTCATATCTAAGCCCGGATCACCATGCTAATCATCACTCGTTCAAGCTCTTCTCGGTACTGATCATGTCCCACCTGTTTCCATGCACACATACAAACACGACAACAGCCGGAAACTCCGGTGAGAATAAATCCCAGTATAAAACATGTATACATGCAATGCATAAAATCATATACAAAAGCATAAACCATGTATCAAAGAACATGAATCATAATTTATGACACATTAGTGAATATAGATAAAACTATTTGACTCGACTCATATCTAAGTCTAGGGATCCCAATGTGAATAAGACATAACAAATCTCCCACCTACTCTCTCAATCGGGGTGGCGGTAAGTATATTCCCAGACTTCGGTCCTCTCTGTATCGAATATCTACAATAGGAGTCGATATTCTCCTACGCACATCGATACTACCGAACATCCAGTAACTTGGAAACTCTGCCAATGACTCATCTATCTCAAGTGCATTTATATAACTCAATAGACAAATACACACATATCAAAGCATAAACAATCTAGTATGTGGTTTTGGGAAACTTCAGTCCAATCTGACTCGAGTCGTATCTCCTAGTTCAACATTGATTTATGCCTTTCTTTTCTCGATGTTTGGTTGGATGAAATCAATGTCAATCTTCAAAACCTTCAATACAAATCTGAAATAACATGTTTGATACGCACTATATCAACCTCCAACTCAACGTAAGAATATCAATATGCAATCTTGATACATTTCGACGGCATAACAAAGAAATCTTGATATACCGGCAATATAAACAAGATACGGCCCATCTTAACATCTCATAATCAATCAACACATAATGTCAATACCAAATCTGTATATTCTATATCACATATAGCATGGAAAATCGATAAAAATCTCATACGATAACATTTCTTTGATCCGGTGCTTGTTGCTGAATAATGAAGGAATGAAGTACAATTTATATATACATATATATATATATATATATATATATATATATATATATATATCTTGGATGTAAGGGGCAAATGGCTTCACCTTAACACAACACGTCTCGCGCATATGCGTGACCTCAACCGGCGTATATGCGCGAGACTTACTGGTCTCGGCACTCTTCATTTCAGCATCTCGCGCATATGAACGCACCATCGTCGTGCTTATACGTGAGGTTCTCTGGACATAGCATTCGTCAATGCACCTCCTCGCGCATATGCGTGCCCTATCTCGTGCATATACGCGAGGTCCTCTGCCAGCCTCACGCATATGCGCACATCAGTGACGCGCATATGCACCAGGGGTACTGTCCTCGCACATAATTCGTCACATACAATCTCATTTCGTGTCTCGGTTGACCCCTTCTGATGTTAATCTTTGTACGAATAAAAGCAAACACGATTAAAATTGAATCGCGCCCTCAATTTAATATCGAACAAAGCATCGTTGTGTTGTCCCGATCTTTTGAATCAAGTGTGTGTTGTGATATTAACTTCTAAACTATGAAAATTTTAGCAACAAATAAACACGGAATAAACAATCGCGATTAGAACGAACCTTCGAAGAACTAGTCTAAGACATTCCGCACAAGAACGATCGACAAACGCCACAAAGTTGAAAACTTTGATAAGTTTGATTTTTTTTTTGTTACAAAGCGAAGCTTTGAATAGTTGAGAGAAAAATCTCAAAGTTTGATATTCAATCAATAATACTCTGAATTGTGTTCAAAATTTCGTCCAAAATATGTTTTAATAACAAAAGATATCAAAATCTAGTCTCCCAAAATAATAAAACTCTAGAAAGGAAACTTTTTTCGCGCAGCCGGCTCAGACTGGGTATGTGTACACTCGGGAAATAAACTTCAGCTGGAAACAATGGACATGGACCCCGTGCCCACCTCCGTGTATGGGTCCGTGTAGACACTGTCTTCGCAAATATCATAGGACACGGACCCCGTGTACTGGTCCGTGCTTGGGTCCGTGTAGACACTGGAATTCTTCATCCTTGGCTGTAAAGGACACGGACCCCATGTGCAGGTCCGTGTGCACATCCGTGTAGACTCGGCCTGATTCAATAATGCTTGAATAATATTCCTTTGGCCTCCCAACATACTCCCATGCATCACGACCCCTTCATGCTTGCTCATGACCCCTTGTAATGCCTCCTTGAACTTCTTTAGGCGTCCCCTCGTGATTGGTCAGTCCGACAACTGCAAAGGATCCCATGCTTTCCTTGGGGCTTGACCACCCGTGTTCACATCATCCTCCCCTTCTTGAAAGGGATTTGTCCCCAAATCTTGCTCATCACCTACATCAAACAACGACAAGTCACTAACATTGAAAGTAGAACTGACGTTATACTCACCTGGTAAATCGAGTTTGTAGGCATTGTCATTGATCATTTCAAGGACTTGAAATGGTCCATCGCCCCTAGGTAGTAGCTTTGAACGTCGCTTCTCCGGAAACCTTTCCTTCCTCAAGTGTAGCCACACCCAATCTCCCTTCTCAAATATCACCTTCTTCTTCCCTTTGTTGGCTTGCTTGGCATATTGCTCATTTCTCTTCTCAATGTTGGCCTTGACCTTTTCATGCAACCCCCTAACAAATTCAGCTTTCTTCTTGCCATCCATATTTAGCCTTTCACTCACAGGTAAAGACATCAAATCCAATGGAGTCAAAGGATTAAAACCAAAAACAATTTCAAATGGCGAATAATTTGTAGTACGATGCACGCAAACGATATAAGCAAATTCAACAAAAGGCAAACAGTTATCCCAATTCTTTAAGTTCTTTTTAAGAATAGCACGCAAAAGTTTTCCTAACGTCCTATTAACAACTTCAGTTTGCCCATCCGTTTGAGGATGACAAGTAGTAGAAAACAACAATTTTGTACCAAGTTTAGCCCATAAAGTCTTCCAAAAGTAACTTAAAAACTTAACATCACGGTCAGACACAATAGTCCTAGGCATGCCATGCAACCTAACGACTTCTCTAAAGAACAAGTCCGCAATGTTAGAAGCATCATCGGTTTTGTGACAAGCAATAAAATGTGCCATCTTAGAAAATCTATCAACAACAATAAATATTGAATCCCTCCCCTTCTTTGTCCTAGGCAACTCCAAAACAAATTCCATAGAAATATCAACCCAAGGTTCACTAGGGGCGGGAAGTGGTGTATACAAGCCATGTGGTTGTGTTTTAGATTTAGCTTGCCTACAAGTAATGCACTTGTCACAAACACGCTCAACGTCACGTTTCATGTGTGGCCAATAAAAATGTTCATGCAATGTACTTAAAGTTTTAGCCACACAAAAATGTCCCATTAAACCACCCCCATGTGCCTCCCTAACAAGTAGTTCACGAATGGATGATTTAGGGATACACAACCTATCTTCTCTAAACAAGAAACCATTATGCAAATAGAATTTATCATGTGGACCATGCATACACGTTTCAAACACACTCTTAAAGTCCTCATCTAGCACATACAACTCTTTGACATGCTCAAACCCCAAAATTTTAGATTCCAAGGTAGAGAAAAGAATGTACCTTCGTGATAGCGCGTCGGCCACTATATTTTCCTTACCTTGTTTGTACTTGATGATGTAGGAGAATGTCTCTATGAATGCCACCCACTTGGCATGCCGCTTCTGTTGCCCCTTAAGGTGCTTTAGAGACTCGTGATCTGTATGAATCACAAACTCCTTAGGCCTCAAGTAGTGTTGCCACGTCTCTAGGGTCCTCACAAGTGCGTAGAACTCCTTATCATACGTGGGATAGTTAAGCGCTGCTCCATTGAGCTTCTCACTAAAGTATGCCACCGGCCGCCCTCCTTGCATCAACACTCCACCAATACCTACACCTGAATCATCACATTCAATTTCAAAAGTATTAGCAAAATCAGGTAAAACAAGTAAAGGAGCATTAATTAATTTTTGCTTAATGAGATTAAAGGACTTCTCTTGCTCCTCGCCCCAATGGAATGGAGCGTTCTTCTTGATCACCGCTGTCATCGGTGCCGCCAATATGCTAAAGTCCTTTACAAACCTCCTATAGAAGCTTGCAAGACCATGAAAGCTTCGAACTTGACCAACAGTAGTAGGCGTTGGCCAATCTCGAATAGCACTTACCTTCTCTTCATCAACGTGTATACCCTGTGAACTTACCACAAACCCAAAGAAGACAAGTTTACTAGTACAAAAATCACATTTCTTCAAGTTAGCATATAAATTTTCAGCCCTTAATGTGATTAGGACAAGTCTCAAATGGTTAACATGCTCTTCCAAATTTTTGCTATATACTAGGATATCATCAAAGTAAACCACAACAAATTTCCCTATGTGCGCACGCAAAACATGATTCATTAACCGCATAAAAGTGCTAGGAACGTTAGTTAAGCCAAATGGCATGACCATCCACTCATATAACCCATACTTGCTTTTAAAAGCAGTTTTCCACTCATCACCTTCCCTCATTCTAATTTGGTGATAAGCACTCCTCAAGTCAATCTTGCTAAAGATGCAAGCACCATACAATTCATCTAACATATCTTCTAGTCTAGGAATGGTGTGCCTATACTTAATGGTTATGTTATTGATTGCCCTACAATCTACACACATACGCATGAGCCATCTTTCTTAGGAACTAATAAAACAGGTACCGCACAAGGTGACATGGACTCACGCACAAAACCCCTATCTAACAATTAACTTACCTGCCGTTGAAGCTCCTTAGTCTCCTCCGGATTGCTCCTATAGGTTGGACGATTTGGCAATGCACTCCCCGGTACGAAATCGATTTGGTGCTCGATTCCCCTCAATGGTGGTAAGCCTTGAGGTAACTCCTCTGGAAAGACATCTTCAAATTCCTGCAAAAGTGACACAACAATGCTCGGAAGGGACCCGGCTATATCACTTGTGTTAAGGAGAATCTCCTTGTAAAGAATCAACACAAGTGGTTCTTGGGTGTGCATCAATTGTTTCAACTCACTTTTTTGGGTCATATATGATTTCTTTTTGGCCTCTTTCCTCTATTTTTCTTTCCCCTCAATTTCTTTCCTCTCTTTTTTCTTTTGTATGGCTATCTCACTCTTTTCATCTCTTTTTTTTCAGCCATTTCATTTTTATTTTCGAAGGCCACCTCACTCTTTAATTCACTCTTTTTTTCGACCTCATCTCTCTTTTTCTTTTTCAATTGGTCCTCCAACACTTGCTTTTGGGACAAAGGAAGCAATACAATGGATTCTTTCTTTAAAGTAAATGAGTAACGATTTTTGAACCCGTCGTGAGTAACGTGCCTATCAAATTGCCAAGGTCTACCCAAAAAAATATGGCAAGCATGCATTGGAACCACATCACACATCACCTCATCAATATACTTCCCAATCGAAAACGCAACTAGAACTTGCCTATTTACTTTCACCTCCGCACAATCATTCAACCATTGAAGCCTATATGGTTGAGGGTGTTTTATTGTAGGCAACCCCAATTTCTCCATCATCTCCACACTAGCCACATTAGTGCAACTACCCCCATCTATGATTACATTGCAAACCTTACCATTCACAAAACATCTAGTGTGGAACAAATTCTCCCTTTGGCTAGCCTCCTCATCTTTGACTTGGGCACTCATGATACGCCTAGTCACTAGTGCTTCTCCTACAACCGCCCCATATCCCTCATCGGGATCCTCCAACGCAGGCATATCACCATCACTACCCTCGCCATCTCCCTCACTTTGAGACTCATACTCACCATAATCATTCAAAAACATCACCCTCTTATTAGGACACTCACTAGCAATATGACCCAACCCTTGACACCTAAAACATTTAGTATCTCTAGAACGATTAGAAGGAGTTTCAGATTTACCTTGGACTCCTTGCTTAGGTGCCTCTTGCTTAGTGTCAAATCTTGGCTTGGCCACCACTTTATTTTCCTCACGCTTCACTCCACCTGACCGCCAAGAAGATGATGCACCTCCAGTTTGATTGGTGCGGCCAACTCCACGTCTTTTGAGTTGTTGCTCCACTTTTATAGCCATTTGCACCATCTCATCTAGGTCCAAGTAGTGCCGCAGCTCCACTTGATCTTGTATCTCCCTGTTCAAACCACAAAGAAAACATGCCATGGTCGCCTCACTATCCTCCTCAATATTGTCCTAATCATGACTACTTCCATCTCCTTATAGTAGTCTTCCACACTCTTTACCCCTTGCCTCAAAGTTTGTAACCTCTTGAACATCTCCCTATAATAGTGATTGGGCACAAACCTCTTCCTCATTACCCTCTTCACCTCATCCCAAGAATCAATGGGTCTCTCATTATACCTCCTCCTAGTGGTCACTAGTTGATCCCACCAAATGAGAGCATAGTCTAAGAATTCAACCACCGCCAACCTCACCTTCTTTCGTTTGGAGTAGTGGTGACATTTAAATATGAACTCTACCCTCTTTTCCCACTCTAAGTATGCCTCCGGGTCAGATTTCCCATGGAACGATGGAATTTTCATCCTAATGCTACCCATGTGACCATCTTCCCTAGTCTCCTCATATCTACCTAGCATGGCTTCCCTTCTTCCTCTACGAAATCCTGTACCTCTTCCATTTCTACCCCAATTCTCATTTTGACTCTCCTCGTCTCCTCCCAAATCACATTCCTCATCATATCTACCCAAATCCCTAGGTTTAGATTTACTCCCACTAACACCAACCTCAAGCTTATCCAACCTTTCATGTAACGACTCCATTTGGGTCGTCATCATCCTACTAAAATGCCCCAACAACGCATCCATTTGGACCTTAGGCAACCCCGAATTCGAACTATCTCCTACCTCCCTCTCCATTTAATTTTGGATTTGTACCTGCAAGAAAACGTTAGTAGAAAAAAAAAATAGTCCTCACCCAAATGCTCACGGTCACTCCAAAGAAGTTCACTCGTCTCTCCTCTCCTATTTTTTTTTTGCTCACAACAAATACTCACTAGTCACTCCAAAGAAATAACACTCACTCAAATGTTTCCACTCGAATTGGATGCTTCTCTCGAAGGTGTGCTCAAGCTTTGTATTTGATTATATCAAACAATCAAGTCCCAACTTGTGAACAAATGCGACCGACTCACTTGGACTGTGTAGACAAGAATTCGAAGATATGAAATATATATTTATATATATATATATATATATTTATATATATATATATATATATATATATATATATTATATATATATATATATATATATATTGACTGTGAGAGGTAATTGATTATGACTCTCTAAAGAAAATAGAACAAGATATCAAAAAATAATAATGGTGAATTTTCGAAATTTTTGTACTCATTTTTTTTTTTTGGCTGAGTACTACTCGAAAATCCCAATAAAAAAAAACACCAACAAATTTCGAGAATCACAGATTCACGAAAAAAATTACGAAAACGATAGAACAAACAGATCTGAAAGCGGAATTAAAGGAGTTATACCCAAGAGAAATCCTTAAGTCGGGTTCCATAAGGCCTGTAAAGCCAAAAGGTAAGGCAGGGTAAAGCCTTGACAGTATCTACCATATTCTTGAATGGATAAATTAATACGATCTTTTACGAAGAATAAATCTTCAAATAGTAATACTAAGAACAAAGAATTAATTATTTCTGAAAATTTCGAGAAAAATATTCAAAACTGGAAAATACCAGCATCTTCTAATATGAAGATCTATAGATCTAATGGATTTAATTTTAAATCCGACTATATTATTAAAACAATTGAAGAAGCGATTCCTTTAAAAGGAGGATACGACTCATTTAGTTTATTATCTCAAAAACTTGTTAATATTCACAAGCAAAATTACAAATTTATGCATTTGGGAATGATACAAGTAGGTTTAAAACCTCTTACCAGATTAGGCCTAAATACTTCAGCTTTAATTTTGGTAAGAGACCAAAGGCATAATAAATTCGAGGATTCCTTATTAGGAATAGTAGAGTCCTCATTATGTGAAGGACCAATACATTTTAGTTGTTTTCCTAATTTTCCAATTTCTCTTTCTGATCCAAATATCATGAAAGCCCTCACCTTAAATATAAAAACTGAAGGTTTTGATATGATAGATGGAACAGAAAATGTTGTTCTATTATATAGAATTTGTTACAAGGTCATGAATTCAACGATATCTAATTTTAGAATCAATACTAATCAAATTAGTTCAAAAAGGGGAGAAACTACTCTTTTCATAACTGATATTACTAAAAGCAATATTATGATTCCTAAAACAATTAATTGGAGTCAAGCTACTTTGCCAGAAATCTGGAAAATGGAAAATATAGCCCCTTCTCTAAAAGAAGAATCTAGAAAACTGGAAAGTATAGTTCAATATGTTGATAGAGATGTTGAAATAAAATTCTCATCTCAAAGACATCTACGAATTAAACTTCCTGAAGAAAGTAGAAATTCTACTTCTTCTATATCTGATTTTGAAAAAATTAGTATATCTGGTCTTCAAAAGACTAATGATAATGTATCTCATCCAGAATATAAAGTGGATATTCCCGAATCTAGTACTTCTCGATTTCAACGAAGTTATTCTGTTAATAATAGAAAATCAGATTCCCCTACTTTTTCTGATATGGGATATAATGTTATGGTTATTAATAATAACTCTATTCAAAAAAGTTTAGATAAGATTAAAAATATTAATAAGAAAAAATGGTTTTTAAGTTGTTTAAATTCTAGACAACAAACATTATATGTTTCAAGATATTTAGAATGGATTGAAGAAACTAAATTAAATTTAGATTTTTTCAAATGGATGGAAAATTTATATTTTCCAGCAAGAAATAAAATATTTCCAAATTTTAAAGATGAGTTTTTTATAAATACTCTTGAATCAACATATAAGTTATATGTTCATGAAACTGGAGAAGAATCTTTTGAGATTCATCCTCCTTTTACTACTTTACAAATTAAAAAAGGTAATAAAGAAATTTATGCTACCCCTATAAAATCAGAAATAGGGCATGGTAATTTTGACCATATTATTCAACAGAATAATTTTACCAATCTTACTTTACATTCTATAAGAAATCAGACTACTAGAATTGAAGAAATTTTATCAAAGTCTAAACTAGGAATTTCTAGTGGGGAAAGTTCAAAAACTTTGATGATAAAACCTCCTCCTAATCTTAAAAAAGAAAATTTTCTTTTAAGTTCTAAAAAGGATGATGATTTTATGGAAGGTCTAATAGATCGATTACAAAAAATCAATATTAAAGAAAAAGGTTCTATTTCGGTAATTAACAAATCTGAACAACTAGATAATATTTCTAGTTCGTCAGAAGATGAAATGCAGATTAATAAAATGCATAAAGTATCAATTGTAAAACCTTTTTATAAAAAAGCAACACCTGTTGATCTTCAAATTGAAGAGAAAAAAGATTATGTTCATTTTAATGGAGAAGCTATTACTGAATGGAATATAGATGGAAAATCTGAATATTAGATTAAAACTATTATTAAACAAATGTTAATATATTCTTCTGCAGCAAAGATAAAAGGTAATAATGATAGGCAAATTGCTCAAGCCATTATTACTGGTTTCACAGGCCAACTTCAAGGTTGGTGGGATTTTTATCTTTCTAAAGAAGCAAAGAATAAAATTCTAAACTCTTCTATAGTTGATCTATGGACGAGAAGAGTCAGATGCTGTAAATACACTTATTTATACAATTTTATCTAATTTTATTGGAGCAAATGAACTCCAATTAGATAGATCTCAAGAACAATTAATGAATCTGATATGCCCAACATTATCTGAATTCAGATGGTATAAAGATGTTTTTATGACCAAAGTCTTAACCAGAAATGATTGCAATGCAAATTTCTGGAAAGAAAAATTTATATCCGGACTTCCGGTACTTTTTGCAGAAAGAGTAAAAAATAGATTAAAATCTAAATCTCCAACAAATTCTATAGATTGGAATATTCTTACTTATGGAGATTTATCTGCAGAAATAACTGCAGAAGGAATTAATCTTTGTAATGATATCAAGTTAAAAAGACAACTTGATATGCAAAAAGAAGAAAATAGAAATATTATTGGTGATTTTTGTGAGCAAATAGGCTTTCAATCAATACAATATCCTAAAAGGGATAAGAAAAAGAAACGATTTCCTTTTAAAAGAAAGAAACATTACTTAAAAGATAAAGAAAAATCTAAAAGATATTCTAAGAAAAGGTTTAAAAAACCTATAAAAAATGATTCTAAAGTTCCAGTATGCTGGAAATGTGGAAAAATTGGACATAAAGCTAATAAGTGTTATGTCAAGAAAAAGATTAATAATCTCAATATAAACAATGATTTAAAAGAATCATTGATAAACATTCTTCTAAATAAAGAAGAAGATTCAAAACAAAAAGATTTCTATATTAATATTATTGATGAATTATCAGAATATTCTAATAGCAGTTCAGATAATGATTCTGATAATGAAATAACAGAAAATAAAATATGTGATCCAAATTGTGATTGTGACACCTGTCTCATAAATTTTATGGGATTAGAAATAAATGTTAATATATTCTTCTGCAGCAAAGATAAAAGGTAATAATGATAGGCAAATTGCTCAAGCCATTATTACTGGTTTCACAGGCCAACTTCAAGGTTGGTGGGATTTTTATCTTTCTAAAGAAGCAAAGAATAAAATTCTAAACTCTTCTATAGTTGATCTATGGACGAGAAGAGTCAGATGCTGTAAATACACTTATTTATACAATTTTATCTAATTTTATTGGAGCAAATGAACTCCAATTAGATAGATCTCAAGAACAATTAATGAATCTGATATGCCCAACATTATCTGAATTCAGATGGTATAAAGATGTTTTTATGACCAAAGTCTTAACCAGAAATGATTGCAATGCAAATTTCTGGAAAGAAAAATTTATATCCGGACTTCCGGTACTTTTTGCAGAAAGAGTAAAAAATAGATTAAAATCTAAATCTCCAACAAATTCTATAGATTGGAATATTCTTACTTATGGAGATTTATCTGCAGAAATAACTGCAGAAAGAATTAATCTTTGTAATGATATCAAGTTAAAAAGACAACTTGATATGCAAAAAGAAGAAAATAGAAATATTATTGGTGATTTTTGTGAGCAAATAGGCTTTCAATCAATACAATATCCTAAAAAGGATAAGAAAAAGAAACGATTTCCTTTTAAAAGAAAGAAACATTACTTAAAAGATAAAGAAAAATCTAAAAGATATTCTAAGAAAAGGTTTAAAAAACCTATAAAAAATGATTCTAAAGTTCCAGTATGCTGGAAATGTGGAAAAATTGGACATAAAGCTAATAAGTGTTATGTCAAGAAAAAGATTAATAATCTCAATATAAACAATGATTTAAAAGAATCATTGATAAACATTCTTCTAAATAAAGAAGAAGATTCAAAACAAAAAGATTTCTATATTAATATTATTGATGAATTATCAGAATATTCTAATAGCAGTTCAGATAATGATTCTGATAATGAAATAACAGAAAATAAAATATGTGATCCAAATTGTGATTGTGACACCTGTCTCATAAATTTTATGGGATTAGAAATAAATGTTATATCAAATGAAGAAACTTTCATTTTAGATCTCATAGATCAAATTAACGATCATATAGAAAAAAGAAAAGCTATAGAACATTATTTAAATATGGCAAATCATAAGCCTCCTAAACTTGTACAAAATACAGTACAAGAACATGAATTATATTCTTACAATAAAATATTAGAAAAGGCTAAACAAAAAGAAAGAGAGCCTACTATTTCTGAATTAAAAGGAGAAATAGATCAGATAACATCTGAAATAAAATATTTAAAAGAAAGAGTAAATACTCTTAGTATCAATAATAACACTTGGGAAAAAGATTCGACTTCTGATGAAGAAGAAGAAGATATTTTACCAAAAAATGATAATGATCATGAAATAAATCAAATGGTATGGATCAATAAAATTGATCAGATTATTTCCCAAAAATGGTACTCAAAAGTAACATTAATTATTAATAAAAAATTTAAAATTACTATTGAAGCATTATTAGATACGGGAGCTGATGTAAATTGTATCAGTGAAGGAATTGTTCCTTCCAAATATTATAAAAAGACTACTCAATTTATAACAGCTGCTAATAAGCAACCTCTTATAGTTAATTACAAATTGTCTGATGTGGCAATATGTAATTCTGGAGTTTATTTAAATACAACTTTTATTCTCATTAAAAATATATCTACTCCTGTGATTTTAGGAACTCCATTTTTCCAAATGTTGTTTCCTATTAATAAAATTAATGAAAAGGGTTTATATACCAACATTAAAGGTAATGATTTATTTTTTCTATTCACAACAATACCATTTTCAAAATCTATTAATATTTTACAAAAAATAGTGTGTAATAAAGAAAATTTTATTACTTCATTAAAAGATGAAATTCATTTTAAAAATATTAAAGAAAAATTAAATTTTGAAAAAATTCAAGAAAAAATAAAAATTATTTCTGAAAATATATCCAAAAAGATATGTGCTGATGTTCCTAATGCCTTTTGGAATAGGAAAAAACATCATGTCAGTCTTCCTTATACAGATGATTTTAATGAGGATAAAATTCCTACAAAAGCAAGGCCTATAGCTATGGGGCCTAGACTTTTAAATTATTGCAAAGAAGAAATTGATAGTCTTCTTAAAAAAGAGTTAATCAGACCAAGTAATAGTCCTTGGAGTTGTCCAGCTTTCTATGTTGAAAATGCAGCCGAAATTGAAAGAGGAGCTCCAAGACTTGTTATCAATTATAAACCGCTTAATAAAGCATTAAAATGGATAAAGCATCCATTACCAAATAAAAGAGATTTACTAAATAGATTATTTAAAGGAAAAGTTTTCTCTTCTTTTGATTTAAAATCGGGATTTTATCAAATTCTTCTAAAAGAAGAAGATAAATATAAAACAGCTTTTACTGTACCATTTGGCCATTACGAATGGAATGTAATGCCATTTGGATTAAAAAATGCTCCAATGGAATTCCAAAATATAATGAATGAAATTTATAATTCATATATAGACTATATTATTGTCTATATAGATGATGTCCTTATATATTCTGATAATATTGATCAGCATTTTAAACATTTAAATATATTTATTCAAGTTACTAAAAAAGCTGGTTTGGCAGTAAATCAGAAAAAAGTAAAACTTTTTCAAACTAAGATAAAATTCTTAGGACATTATATTGAAAATGGAATAATAATTCCTATTGAAAGAGCAATTGTTTTTGCTGAAAAATTTCCTGATAAAATCACTGATGTAAATCAATTACAAAGATTTCTTGGAAGTTTTAATTATATAGGAGATTTTTATAAAGATCTCGCTCAAGATTGTAAATTATTATTTCAAAGGTTGAAGAAAAATCCTCAACCATGGACTGATAGTCATACTTTAGCAATACAAAAAATAAAAGAAAGAGTTAAAGAACTCCCTTGTTTATCTATTGCTAATCCAGAAGCATTCAAAATAGTTGAAACAGACGCCTCTGATATTGGATACGGAGGAATACTTAAACAAAAATTAGATAATACATCTAAAGAAATTCTTGTGAGATATACTTCTGGTACTTGGAATAATATTCAAAAGAATTATTCTACAATAAAGAAAGAAATTCTTTCAATTGTTAAATGTATTACAAAATTTGAAAGTGATCTTTTAAATAAGAAATTTTTATTAAGAGTTGATTGCAAATCTGCTAAAGATATTCTTTTAGAAGATGTTAAAGTAATAGCATCTAAACAAATATTTGCTAGATGGCAAGCTATATTAGCATGTTTTGATTTTGATATTGAACATATCTCTGGAAAATCGAATTCTTTACCAGATTTTCTAACCAGAGAATTTTTGCAGGGAGCAACCTTGGAAAACGGTTCTAAAGAGACCAGCAACAGGAAAAAAGCCTATGAATAAGCCACCTTTTAAAAGAGGTGCTAATGTTCAGCAGCCTAATATGGCTACTACAGATGAAGAGAAATTTGATCCCATTAAAGAATTCGCAGATGATCCAACTGCATATGACATTCATTATTATAATAATGCTATATTTGCCTTAAAGGGATCAAAAGAGGAATTAAAATATCCTTATCTAATTTCAGGATGTCTTCATTGCTGTCCTGTTGACAAAGATCTAAAAGGTCTATCTCCAATTCATATAGCTCAAAGCTATTTAATTAAAGATTTACAACCCATATTGGGAAGAAAAACTCGTGATTATTTTGAAACTATTCTAGTCGAAACTGGCTCAGTTGAAATCCAACATATGGATCGCAATCGCGATTTTGCATTCTCTAAAATGATTATAAAGAAAATTATCCCAGCGGCTAATTGGGGTTTACCTCTCGGACAAGCCAGACAATTAAACACTTTTCAAGCAATGCCAAATATGTTTAATTATCATGATTATATCATGGCATGGGATACAATTCTTATTTATGAGAATTCTCAAAGAAAACATTCATGGTGGATTAAATTCCAATTAGATGATATTCATCAATTTATCCCTACCTGGTTCAAAACTTTTTTCTTCTCATGGGGGGTAATGCCCTCTATTTTCCCTAGAAATGTTAAAAACATATGGATTAAGTTTCAGCAAGCCAATCCACAATTCGACGGAATGACCGCAATAATTCAATTCTCCATTAATTATAATGTTCCCTGGATTATAAGATGGGAGTATGGATTACAGGATTTGCCAAAAGAAAAATTTGAAATCAAATTTGCCCCTACCATTTTGATCAGAAAAATATTAATAAAATGGTGGGGAAAAGAAGACTTCTTTGGAGAAGGTAAAGCCTATGATCGACAAGGGGTAATAGCTCTTGGACCTGCCAGAGAAACTATGAAAAACATGAATCATGATACCCCAACTCAAACCACTTTACTTAAAGAACTTTTCCAACATTTGGACAAAGATACCATTACTTCTATGTTTTCAGAAGTATTTGGTGAAAAATCAAATATATCTACACAAGCATCTACCTCTTCAAAAGGAAAAGATAAAATGGAAGATGATACTACTATGGCAGAAAATGATGATCAAAATCAAGATGCACAGGATCCCTATGATGATGATGGTGATATTTTCGCATTACTTAATGCATGATGATTCAGTAGATGCAAGTTGGATGCCACCACTGATTGAGCTGGATGCCACTACCGACTAAAAGTCTCTTGTCATATGTGTGTATTATTGAGTCTGTAATTTTTATATTTTATTGAGTACGTGTCTTAATTGTATTGGTTTAAGTATTTCGATAGTGGATGTACTGTTTGCTTTTGGAGTCTATAAGAGTAGAGGTTTTCCTTTGTAATGGACACACCGAAAAACAACTACTCTCTTTCTGAATAAAAGGTTTAATATTTCGAAGATTTCTCTCAAGCTTTGCTTTTTCAAACTTCTGCAAGATTATGTAAGTTTTAGTTTATGTCATATAATTATATTTATGATCCACCCTTCGATTATATTATGCCATCTGCAAATTATCTTGTTATTTTAAAAAAGAAAATTAAATTAATTAAAACTCAAATTGAGGTTCTTGAGAATCAATTAAAAGACCCCGAAATCAATCCTGTTTATAAACAGTGGTTTACACATCCTCATCTGGAAAGATCCATAATTACCTTAAAGGCTTACGAGAAACAAAGCTCACATTTAGCTGCTTAAAGTCGAAGATTTGAAGATTAGAGATTAAATCTATTAAATCTCTTGTAAAGTCTAGATTAGAGATTATATCTCTTGTAAAGTCTTGTGCTTGTAAAGTCTAGATTAGAGATTATATCTCTTGTAAAAGCAAACACGATTAAAATTGAATCGCGCCCTCAATTTAATATCGAACAAAGAATCGTTGTGTTTTCCCGATCTTTTGAATCAAGTGTGTGTTGTGATATTCACCTCTAAACTATGAAAAGTTTAGCAACAAATAAACACGGAATAAACAATCGCGATTAGAACGAACCTTCGAAGAACTAGTCTAAGACAATCCGCACAAGAACGATCGAAAAACGCCACAAAGTTGAAAACTTTGATAAGTATGATTTTTTTTTTGTTACAAAGCGAAGCTTTAAAAAGTTGAGAGAAAAATCTCAAAGTTTGATATTCAATCAATAATAATCTGAATTGTGTTCAAAATTCCGTCCAAAATATGTTTTAATAACAAAAGATATCAAAATCTAGTCTCCCAAAATAATAAAACTCTAGAAAGGAAACTTTTTCCGCGCAGCCGGCTTAGACACGGACCCCGTGTAGTCCTCCGTGCCTGGGTCCGTGTACACTCGAGAAATAAACTTCAGCTGGAAACAATGGACACGGACCTCGTTCCCACCTCCGTGTATGGGTCCGTGTAAACACTGTCTTCGCAAATATCATAGGACACAGACCCCGTGTACTGGTCTGTGCTTGGGTCCGTGTAGACACTGGAATTCTTCATCCTTGGCTGTAAAGGACACGGACCCCGTGTGCAGGTCCGTGTGCACATCCGTGTAGACTCGGCCTGATTCACTAATGCTTGAATAATATTCCTTTGGCCTCCCAACGTACTCCTATGCATCACGACCCCTTCATGCTTGCTCATGACTCCTTGTAGTGCCTCCTTGAACTTCTTTAGGCGTCCCCTCGTGATTGGTCCTTATGACAACTGCAAAGGATCCCATGCTTTCCTTGGGGCTTGACCACCCGTGTTCGCATCACCTTCATAATCATTTCAAATCATAATTCAATAGTCGCAGGTTAACAAGTAAAAATCTCGGGCACTACAATATTTATACATAAGACCACTTACCGTAATAATTTGCTTGAAAGTTTCGGTTGCAATCTTCTGGAATCTGGTTGCTCTTTCTACTGGATTTTACAGCTCGAAAATTCAAGTGATAATCTCAAGATTTGTGTAACCCAATTGAGAGGTTGAGGTTGCTATTTATAGGCCAAGATCTGACTGTCTACTGAAATCTTCTGTTGCTGGATTTTGTCTGCTGGAAAATGCTCGCTGCTGGAAATTGCTAGCTGCTGGAAATTTGGGTTCTCACATCCCTCCCTCCTTATGAGAAGTTTCGTCCTCGGACGAAACTTGGCTATACATGCTCCTCAAAGAGATAAGGGTACTGATCTCGCATCTTTTCTTCCAATTCCCAAGTAGCTTCTCTTTTGGTGTGGTTGGATCATTGTACTTTGACATATGTAGTTCGTCGCCTCAGTACTTGGTCTTTGTTATCCACAATTCGAATCGGAATTTCTTCATATTTCAGCTCTTCATTTAGGTTGTCCTCAACCAACAGTGGTCCAGCTTCAAGAATATGACTAGGATCGGAAATATATCTTCTTAACTGTGAAACGTGGAAAAAATTATGGATCCTTGACATATCAGGGAGAAGTGCTAATATGTAAGCAAGTGTTCCCATTTTCTCTAGAATTTCAAATGGTCCGACGTATCTGGGATTCAGTTTCCCAGCCTTATCGAATCGTCTTACAACCTTCATGGGTGACTGTGGGGACCCGGACGCTAATCACGTTCTTAATCATAATTGGGACAAATAAATCAATAAAAAACAGGGTCTAATTTTTTTTTAAAATACAAAGCGGAAACGTAATGTAATTACTCAAATTACATATTAAACATGAACATACAAATCTTATGTTATCTACAAGAATTCAACTAGGTTCAACTACATATCAGTGCTGAATCCTATGTTGCTTCGAAGCCCGGATCTCCACGCTATCTAATCTTCTCTCATCCTCTTCTTGACCCTTATCCAGCCCCACCTGTTGTCGTGCACACATACAAAACAAGACCACAGCCGGATAACTCCGGTGAGATATAATATCCCAGTATAAACAATGTATACATGCAATCATATAAAAGCATATATAAAAGCATATATAAGAAATATTCTTAACCTGTATCAAATCAGAATACATAAATCACTATCAAGCATTCAATAATCATGAATTATATAAACAATGTAAATCAACATGTCGTATCAGACTCAACTCAACCGACGCGTCGTCTCAGACTCGACTCCACTGACGCGTCGTCTCAGACTCGACTCAACTCTAACCTAGGGATCCCGATGTCTGGATATAGGTAATTATATCGAATCTCAGTCGATAGGAATGAATCAATCCCTAAACGGCATCGATATAATTCATATATCAGTGTCTAGGCGAATCAGCCACAGAATTGATGACTCAGTCAATAACCCGACGAATCAGCCGGTGATTAGGCGAATCAGCCAATAATCAGACAACTCAGCCTGTAATTAAGCGAATCAGCTTAAGTTTAGACGAATCAGTCAATAACCAGACGAATCAGCCGGTGACTAGGCGAATCAGCCTATGACTCAACGACTCAGTAATCAATACATGCATTCAGTATCTAAGCAAATCAATCAATGACTAGCGAATCAGCAGTCATTACATGCAGTGGCTATAAATCAATAGACTACAATCATAAGTCTCATCAATTGCAAATATCAATGCAATAAATGACAGTATGTGATTTAGGGAGACTCGAGTCAAACCTCACTCGAGTTGTGCAATCCCAACACAACATTAATTTATACCTTTCTTTCTGATACTCTGGCTCTGTCGAAGTCTCGAACCCCAAGCCTGTCAATACTCAGTCTGACAATAACAATATTGAGGGTACAGTATCAATACACCACTCAAGCACTACTGGATATAATCAGAATTCAATCAAATTCTGTTTCAACAACATAACGGCGTAATCTCAATATATCCAGCCATATCATATCAGTCAGATATCAATTCTAATATCTCATAATCAATAACAACTCAATTCTGATATCAAATCGGCTCCAAAACTACTCCGAAAATCATAACCATTTCATATTCAGTCTGTTTCTTAATCTGACTTCGATTCTATGATGTCTAATATGTCAAGAACAACATATATGAGTTCCATTCAATTCTGAAAATATCATAATTTCAAAGCATGTCAAAACGTAGCAAAACTTACGTCCAGTTGTAGCCTACGTTGCTAGGAACTCAATACCGAAGTCGGATTCAAAATCAGACGGACGGATTTCTCGCAAAAGGCGTAAGGATTTTCTCCTTTCTTCTTCAGACCTTTTCTTCAATTCTCTGAATGATTTTCGAAGGAATTCCATGCTATATATACTCGTGCCTGCATGCTAAGAGGTGTCACCATTTTCGCAACACACGTTGCACCGCGGGTGCGGTAAGTGTAAGACCGCGGGGGCGCTCAAGCTTCGGCAATCTTATCTATTCTGAAATTGCACAACCGCGGGTGCGGTAAGTGTCGAGCTTATCCGTTCTGTCTATAATCATTTTAATTGATGAATCAATCATTTCAAATTAATCTCAAATTACTGTACTAACATCTCGGGCCTTACAGTGACACTTTCACATATGCCTTTTCTCCAACTCCAAATTCCACGGGTCTTCTTTTCAAGTCAGCCCAGCTTTTCTTTCGATCTTGTGCAGTTTTCAAACTCTCCTTAATCACCGCAACTTTATCCATTGTTTCTAGGATTAGTTCGGGTCCAACAATGGCTTTTTCCCCTACTTCATCCCAATACAGTGGTGATCGGCACTTTCGTCCATACAGAGCTTCGTATGGTGCCATCTCAATACTGCTGTGGTAACTATTATTGTATGCAAACTCGATTAAAGGTAGGTGCTCACTCCAATTACCACTGAGGTTTAGAGCAAATGCTCTCAGCATATCTTCTAGAGTTTGAATTGTCCTCTCTGTTTGGCCATCGGTCTGAGGATGATAAGCTGTAATGAGAGTGACCTTAGTTCCCATAGCTTGTTGGAAACTCTTCCAGAAACGAGATGTAAACCTCGGGTCTCTGTCTGACAATATGCTGGTGGGAACTCCATGTAATCGTACGATCTCATTCATGTACAATGTGGCTAGCTTGTCCACATTATAGTTCATGCGTAATGGTAAGAAATGGGAAGATTTTGTGAGTTTATCTATGATTACCCAGATGCCGTCATGACTTTTTCTAGACTTTGGTAACCCGACAACAAAGTCCATGGATATATGTTCCCATTTCCATTCTAGAATTTCTAGAGGTTGCAGAAGTCCTCCAGGTCTTTGGTGCTCTGCCTTGACTTGCTGGCACACGTGACACTTAGAAACAAACATTGACACGTCTTTCTTCATTCCATTCCACCAGAAATTTTTCTTCAAATCTCTGTACATCTTGGTATTGCCAGGATGCACTGAAAATTTTGACTTGTGTGCTTCAGACATTACTTCTTGTTGAAGGTTACCGATGTCTGGTACACACAATTGTCCTTTCATCCACAAGATTCATTTGTTGTCCGTCTCGAACTCTAGCGATTTCCCTTCTCTGGCTTGCTCCTTCAGTTTCACCAAAGCGGAATCTCTATCTTGACTTATCTTTATTGTCTCTCGGATACAAAGTTGTGCTGACAGTGATGCCAGGATTACCTTACTTGTATTCTTTCGACTTAAAGCATCTACTACCTTGTTGGCTTTGCCTGGGTGGTAGCTTATTGTCAAGTCGTAATCTTTAATGAGTTCAATCCACCATCTTTGTCTCATGTTTAACTCTTTCTGAGTGAACAAGTACTTGAGACTTTGGTGATCGGTGAAAATCTCACACTTGGCTACATAAAGATAATGTCTCCAAATTTTTAGTGCGAACACCACCGCAACCTAGTTCGAGGTCATGCGTTGGGTAATTCTGTTCATACGGCTTCAACTGTCTTGACGCGTATGCAATCACTTCCCTCTTGCATGAGTAAACATCCTAAACCTCCTTTAGATGCATCACTATAGATGGTGAAGTCTTTGCCTTCCATAGGTAATACCAACACTGGCGTGGAGGTAAGCTTCTTCTTCAAAGTCTCGAAGCTGTGCTCACATTTTTCACTCCATTGAAACTTAGAGTTCTTCTGTGTGAGCTTGGTGAGAGGTATAGCTATTGAAGAGAACCCCTCAACAAATTTTCGATAATAGCCTGCTATTCCCAAGAAGCTTCAAATTTCTGTCACATTCTTTGGTCTAGGCCAATCTGAGATTGCCTCTACTTTTTTATGGTCCACCGATACTCCTACTGTTGATATTATGTGCCCCAAGAATGTGACGCTCTCTAGCCAAAATTCGCATTTCTTGAACTTGGCGTAAAGTTCCTTTTCTTTCAGCGTCTGGAGGATGAGACGAAGATGTTCATTGTGATCTTCCTCACTAGACAAATATACCAGAATATCATCGATGAATACCACAACAAACTTGTCAAGAAACGGCTTGAACACCCTGTTCATGAGGTCTATGAATACTGCCGGAGCGTTTGTTAATCCGAACGGCATCACCATAAACTCATAGTGTGCATACCTTGTTCTGAAGGTTGTCTTCGGCACATCGTCTGTCTTGACCTTCAGTTGGTGGTAGCCTGACCTTAAGTCGAGTTTGAAAACTGTAGCTCCCTTGAGTTGGTCAAACAAGTCATCTATTCTTGGAAGTGGATATTTATTCTTGATTGTGATCTTATTCAGTTATCTGTAATCGATACACAATCTCATGCTTCCGTCCTTCTTTTTAACAAATAGGACAGGAGCTCCCCAAGGAGATGTGCTTGATCGGATTTCTTCATAACCAACAGTTCTTGAAGTTGCTCTTTGAGTTCTTTCAACTCTGCTGGAGCCATTCGGAACGGTGCTTTTGAGATCGGCGTAGCATTGGGCACTAAATTAATCTCAAATTCAACTTCGCGGTCGGGAAGTTTGCCAGGGAGTTCTTCAGGAAAGACATCTGCAAACTCTTGTACTACCGGAATCTCCTCTAGCATAAGTGTAGATTCTTTCTTTACCTTGCTTAACATAGCCAGGTAAACTTCTTCTCCACTTTTCATGGCTTTCCAAGTTTGAAAAGCAGAAAGAAGAGTCTTTCGTTCTTTTTTCTTGCCATTAAATAAAAGTTTCTCTTGATGTGGAGCTTGGATGGTTACTGTCTTTCCATGACAGGCTACTAAAGCGTGATTCTTGGCTAACGAATCCATTCAAAGAATTATATCAAATTCCACCATGTTTAGTTGGATTAGATTTGCCTTGAAATTCTGATCTTCTATGAGAACACTAATATTCCGATATAGAGTACGAGTTTCTAAAATTTGATTTGCAGGAGATGCTACTCTATATGGTTCTTCTACGTTATCAGGCTTAGCTCCTAACTTCTTGGCAAATCTCTTAGACATGAATGAATGCGTAGCACCACAATCAAATAACACATAAGCAGGTATATTATTGATTAGAATGGTACCAGCTACGACATCATTCGAGTTGTCAGCCTCTTCTTGAGTGATAGCATAGATTCGAGCATTTGGCTTGTTCTCCTTAGGCTTGTTTGTAGTTATTCCTCCTGCTGGACCATCTCTTGGATCTGGAAAATGACATTGAGCAATGCAGTGGCCCATCTTTCCACAACGGAAACAAGCTACAGAATTCTTACGGCATTCACCAGTGTGAGTGAATCCACAATTTGTGCACTTGACTCCCTCTTTGCTTGATGGAGAAGAAGTGGTTCCTTTGGATGGATCACTGGTGAATTGGTTGTTTGAAAACCTAGGCCTCTTGAATTGTTGGCCTGATTGGTACTGGCTTGACTGAGGACATTTATGTTTGTTCTCACTTTCATGTCTCTTAATGTCGTTCTCGGCCCTGATGGCGTATCCCATCAATTCATCAAAACTATTGGGTTCGATAACGGCAATGGCAGATTGAATGCGACTATTCAATCCTTTCTTGAAGCAATAAATCTTCATGGCCTCGTCTCCCATGATGGTTGGGGAGTAAGTTCTCAATGAGTGGAACTTGGATGAATAATCCACCACTGTCATGTTTGGTTTTTGAACTAAACTTTCAAATTCTGACAGCTTCGGCACTCGAACTGCTGTCGGAAAGTAAATGCCTCTCGGAACCTTTGCCAAGTGATAGGTACCGCCTCTAACATAGCTGGTGAGACTCCTTCCCACCATTTGGCAACTTTATCCACAAGAAATGGTGTAATCACATCTACTCTGATCCCTTGTGGAACCTCGAGTAGTCGAAGATGATTTTCCACCTCTTTCATCCAATTTTTTCCGACCTCAGGATCGGAGCTTCCATCGAAGGTTGGAACTCTTGCTCTTCTGAGAGACTCATAGTGCTACTTGGTCACATTCTGAGCTGGAGGTGGTGGTGGTGGCTGGTTATCATTAGTGTTGACCAACCCTTGTAGCGTGGTTGCCACAATCGTGGCTATAGCCATCAGATCCACCTGGCTAGGACCAACTGCTGGTGGTGGTTGTTGTGCATCTTCGTCATTGTGATTATTGTTGCGGTTCCCTTAACGAGGGTTGCGATTGTTTCTAACTGGTCATCCGTCTATTTCCTACAATTACGAAAGTTCTAAGGTTGATGGTAGAATAGAGAATAAACAAAGGAATCACAATGATCGAGTAATTGCTCCAAAAATTAAATATGAAACCAATGGATAGAAATAAATTTTTATTGATTTCCCAATAAAGTGCAATTACAACTGAACTTCGAAAATGAAAACAGAAATGCAAATGGAACATGTGTTGTTACAAAGAAAACTACTACTGATGTTCTAATCTATCACTTCTCTTAATCCCAAATCCATAGGATCCTCTTCGACTTCTTCATCTTCTTCGAGATGCTCCTCATGTTCATCTTGAGGGTTGGCTATCACTATTTCCAGATGTTCAATATGACCATGCAGAACTGCACTCTGGTCACTAAGAACTTCAACAGTGTCCTGCAGCTCTTGAATCTGAGCATCAGTCTGTTCACTATTCTAATTATGCTGGTGCACGAGTTGGTGATTTTGATCCTTAAGTATTTGGATCTTCTCAACTAATGTATCACGTAGCTCGATGAACTCTGCAACAGTCTCTTAAGAGGTTTCAAACTCTTCTTGAGTCTTCCTATTTCTCTCTTTTGCTTCATGCAGATAGTAAGCATAACGTTGAACATCACTTATCAAGTGTTCTGTTCTTTGTCCAGCTCTAAGCAATAGTTATGTTCCTTGAGTTTTTCTAGCTTCCTCTCTAAGCTCTTAATATAGCTATTCTGGTCAGTCATATCCTACATCCAAAACATGAGAGTAAAGGTTCAGAAGTGATCTCAAGAGTATAGGCCAAGTTATAGACAAGTACTGGAATGAATAGAATCAGCAAGCCTATAACATTCAATAGCAGAAATAGTTCAAAATTTTTTCGATCTCAGAATTGCATGAAAAATTTACTAAAAGTCCTTCACCTCAAGAACATGAATGGTACCAAATTTGGTGCAAAAATACTAAGCCATTTGGAAATGAAAATTTCTCAAAATTTCGAAAATTTGAAATTTTTTACAGAAATGATGATATCACTATCTTAACGAAGGATTTTGGGGTTTGTCGGCGTTGCAAGATTGATTGGATGGTTCTAGGTTAGGTTTTTCTCGTCGAGTGCTTTCCAACGCATACTATTAATAGTAAAAATTCCTCCTAGATCAAAAGTTATGGCCGTTTGAAGTTTGCGCGAAAAACACCTCAACTTCCATGTCATTTGCAAGGCCTACTGCATGCGCTTGCTGGAATTCACTTCCTACTAAAATTCAGCTGCTACTGCAACCAAGTCTGTTGTTTTCCAGCATTGTCTGCTGCTTTCCAGTACTTTTAGAACCAGTCTGCTGCATTCTGAATCTACCGACCTAGTCTTCTGCATTCAGATCTACTGATTTCCATCTACTGGTTCTAGTTTCGGGCTACTGGTTTTGGGTCTACTAATTTTTTTTCTACTCGTTTCAGTAGTCTATGACAGTAGCTTATTTTCAGTAGTCTATTACAGTAACTTTCACAACTAATTTTCAGAAGTCTATTAGAACTTATTATTTCTAGTTCCTCCTCCCCAAATTATGAAACCTGGTTTGCTCTGATACCACTTCAATGTAACGCCCCGGGACAGGGGTTAGTTGACACCGGCGTTGCTCTCGAATTTACATTCGAAAACAACAAGCCTAAGAAGTAAAAAATTCAGAAACCAGTCTTTTATTCATAATAACCATTGTCTGATACAAACTCCATGATAAATGTTTTACAACGGAAATGTAAAACCATAAAATACAATGTCTGAACAGATGCAGCGGAATATAAAATATAAATCAGATCTAAGAACAACGATCTTCATCACCAGCCACAAAATTTGAATTTGCTCCTCTTCTTCTAACAACTCTTCCTCGTTCTTATCTGAGATGGGTTTGGTGGGTGAGTGATATATCACTCAATAAGAGGGGGCGGGAATAACTCCCAGTTTTCGAAATCATTTCATACAGAAACAGTAATACGAATAATATACAGAAATTATTATTTTCATAACAGAAATCAGTATTCAATATTCAGTATTCAGTATTCAGTAATCACTATTCAGAAATTTAACAATTAAGCACTGAGCACGTTCATGAATTTCATGGCTAAACTGACATCGGTCCCCTGTATGTTCTCTCGTCTAAGGGGTGAGGCCAATAATCAGTAATCAGTAATGTTTAGAATATATACTCCTACCATTAGTTCACTAAGTTTCAGTGCTTCAAAATCAGATATCAGAAATCAAGAATATACTTTGCTTTAAAACAGAAATCATCAAACGGGTTTCAAGATATTTATACATAAGCCCACTTACCGTAATAATTTGCTTGAAAGTTTCGGTTGCAGTCTTCTGGAATTTGGTTAATCTTTCTACTGGATTTTACATCTCAAAAATAAGCACTCTCTTAGCTTGAAAATTCAAGTGATAATCTCAAGATTTGTGTAACCCAATTCAGAGGTTGAGGTTGCTATTTATAGGCTAAAATCTGAATGTTAGCTTTCCAATTAATGAACATAATCCGTCATCAACAGCCTTTATTCCATGTTAAATACTTCAGTTACAAGTCCTGAGCAGAATCAGTAGCTCTCTGCTGGAATCTCGCTACTGAACTCTTTTGTTGCTGGATTTTGTCTGCTGGAAAATGCTCGCTGCTGGAAATTGCTAGCTGCTGGAAATTTGGGTTCTCACAGAGTTTAACTTTGAAGTATACTCCACCACAGACATATCCAAAGCTTGAGCGAAATTTTCGAATTCACTCAACTTCTGTAATCTCACTTCAGCGGGGTAATACTGTTTCAGGAATACCTCTCGAAATTGTTGCCATGTGATTAGTCCATCTGCTATCAAATCTGGTGAGACTGTCTCTCACCATTTGGATGTTCTGTCTTCTTAAAATGGTGTCACCACATCCACCTTGAACTCGTTGGGAATCTCGAGTAGGCGGAGATGTGTCTCGATATTTTTGATCCAGTTTTGGGCAATTTCGGGGTCGGGGTCTCCTTTGAATGTTTGAGTTCGATTCTTTCATAGAGACTCATAGTGGTACTTGACCCCATGTGCTGGAGGTCCTGGTTGTGGCGGATTGCCGTTGGCATTTGTGTTACCCAACCCTAGGATGGTAGTGGCCACAATAGTTGATATGGCTATTAAGACAACTTGACCTAGGTCCAATCCTGGTGGTGATGGTGCAGGTAGATTCCCTTCATTTTCGGCGTTATTCCGATTGTTGTCGTGATTTCCGTAGTGCGGCTTGCGGTTGTTTCGTACCGGTCTTCCGTCCATATCCTAAAAAGTGTACAAGTTTCTAAGATATTTGTTTGCCAACATATATAAGAGTTAATCATGAACTAAAATAGAATGTTGATAAAACCAAATAAATTTTTTATTGATTCAAACGAAAAAAAAAAGCAATACAAATCCAAGTTTTGGAAGCACAAAAAGAGAGAAAATTAATGAGAAATCAAATAGATTATAGATTCTTATTACAACTAGTCGCGACACTAAATCCTCAATCATCTAAAATCTCGCCATCTCCTAATGCTTCGTCTTCCATTGGCTCTTCTTTTGGTTCTGTAACGTCCCGAAAATTTGAAGGTCTACATGAACCACATGCATGCAGTTTATTAAATTTCTTTGGTATTTTATTAAATTCTTTTAAATCATAAAATGTATGTTTATTTTATTAAATCGTGTTTAATTATTTTTATGCATTTATGCATAATTCATGTATGATAGGATTAATTCATGAAATTTTAAAAGTTCATGCATTAAAGTTTCTAGGTCCATTTCACGCTCGAATGAGGTTCGGAGACCGGAGGTTTTTCAAGAAAATTATTTTAATTATACGATTTATTTTATAAATTAATTTTAAAACATTTTTAAGTGTATTTTTCAAAAAAATGGGATTTTAATGGGTATTTTTACCCGCAGGACTTTATTTTTATTAGCAGTACACGAATTATATCCAATCGGGGGACTTTTAATGGTTCGGCTATTATTTTTACTCACATAAATCACTTCCTGTGGTGCATTATTGCAAATTTTAATGACATTCTGGCCTCAAGTGAAAAACGAGAGGAAATTGATCGCCCAATATGGATGATCAGGGGCTTCAGAGAAGAAGTAATGCAATGCATGCTACAAGACATTCAAATGAAAGGATACTTATTCACATGGGAAAAAGGTAGAGGTGAACCACACTTTGTGGAGGAAAAACTTGATCGTGCCCTTGCCTCCACATCATGGAATGAGCGATTCCCAGATGCATTAGTTCTGACCATGGTTGCTACGTGCTCAGACCACTTACCTTTAATTCTTGTAAATGAAGCTCAAGCAACAAAAATCAGTAGAATAGCTTTCCGATTTGAGAATAGATGGAAGGAAGACGAAGGCTTCGGTAAACTTGTAAATGATCAGTGGGAGATTACTGATAGCACTGCAACAATAGCGGAAATACTCAGATCCCTTTCCACGGAATTAACGAGATGGTGTAGGAAACACCCAAAAATAGATCGGAAAAACATTGAGGAACTGAAAAATACGATTGAAGAATGCGATTTAACACAAACCAGGAATCAGCGGTAAAAGCCGAGGAGATGAAGATGGAACTAAATCAGATGATGATAAAAAAATGATATATACTGGAAACAAAGAGCCAAAAAATTTTGGCTAAAGGAAGGAGACCTGAATACTAGATTCTTCCATTCCATGATAACAAGGAGAAAAGCGCATAATAGAATTCACAGTTTGATTCATGATGAAGGAGTAGAACTTACTGATCCGCAGAACCTTGGACACATCACATGCGATTACTTTGGCAAGCTATTATCATCAAAGAATGCATCTTATGACAAAGTGATAAATCAGATTGATCCCAAGCTATCAACAGAGGACAACACTTTCCTTATGTTTCCCTTTACCATTGATGACTTCCGAGAGGCGCTGTTCCAAATGGACCCAAACAAATCACGGAGTATAGATGGATATAATTCGGTTTTTTTCCAAAAAAAATTGGCATGTTATGTGTCAAGAAGTAATTCCAGCAAAGTGTGCAGTGGCTGCAACAGGTAAAATTCCCACCTAAATTCAATGATACTATTATTACCCTTATCCCGAAGTGTGCTAACCCAAACACGATGAAAGATCTTCGCCCGATTCCCTCTGTAATGTGATATACAGGGTGATAGCAATTGTGTTGGCAAATCGTCTAAAAATGCTCCTGCCAAAATTAATCTCAGAAACGCAAGCGGATTTTGTTAAAAGAAAGATCGATCATAGACAATGTAATAGCAGCCTTTGAGATTATACATCATATGAAGTGGAGGAATAGAGGAAAACATGGGGACGTGGCACTTAAAATCGACATGAGCAAAGCTTATGATCGAATCGACTGGGGATTTTTGAAACTCATGCTGTTAAAATTGGGCTTTGATGACAAATGGGTAGAAATTATGATGCTCTGCATTACAACGGTGCAATATCACATCGAATAAATAGAAATCTTGTTGGACCAATAATCCCAGAACGAGGACTTCGCCAAGGGTGCCCTCTCTCGCCCTATTTATTTATAATTTGTGCCCAAGGTCTATCTACTATGATAGAAAAAGCAGAGGATAGAGGCACCTTGCATGGTGTGAAAATTTGCCGTCGAGCCCCCGAAAGTGTCTCATTTGCTGTTTGTCGATGACTCTTTTATATTCTTCCGGGCAACAAATGAATAAAGTGCAGAGATGAAGAGGATATTAACCACATATGAGAGGGCCAGTGGACAAGCTATCAACTTTGACAATCTGGGATTTTCTTTGGCAAGAATACCGAAGACCAGAAGCAACAAGAGCTGTCAACAATCCTTGGGGTATCAAAACCACTAGATACGGGGCGCTATCTTGGCTCACTGATCGGTAGCAATAAAAAAGTGATATTCAGTTACTTGCGAGACCGACTGTGAGTCGTATTCAAAATTGGCTGGGTAATTATCTCTCAAAGGCTGGAAAAGAAGTGTTACTGAAATCGGTGGCCCAAGCGCTTCCAGCTTATTGTAGGAATTGTTTTTTGCTTCCCACATCTCTCCTCGATGAGTTACAGAAAATGATAAACTCCTTTTGGTGGGGCTAAACATCCCAAAGATCGAGAGGAATACACTGGACAAATTGGAGCAGATTATGCACTCGTAAAGAAAGCGGAGGTCTTGGCTTTCGAAATCTCGAAGCTTATAATCTAGCCATGCTTGCTAAGCAGGGTTGGAAACTCATTTCAACCCCAAATACTCTATTATCAAGGATACTCAAAGCTAAATATTTTCCGAAGAAAGACTTCATGGAGACGAGCTTAGGATCAAACCCAAGCTTTATATGGAGAAGTATTTGGTGCTCAAAAGCAATGCTGGCTCGAGGATTACGCTAGAAGATTGGAGATGGTCGATTAGTGAAGATATGGACACAAATGTGGCTAAGAGATCCTCGCAACCTCTTCGTCCAAACACCGTATCAAATCAAGAGGAATGTATTTATGTGAAGGACTTGATGATGCAAGAGACAAAGCAGTGGAATCAGGTGATGATAAATGAGATTTTTATCCCCGAGATGTCGTGGAGATTACCAACATTCCGCTAAATCCTTTGGCCACCAAAGATGAACGTATATGGAGCTTTAGTAGGTATGGAGATTATACAGTGAAGTCTGGATACCATCTAATCATGGACAATATCTTGAACCATACGCATACAAATCAGAAAGAGGGAGATTGGATGAAGCTATGGAATATCTTAACACCTCCAAAGATTCAAGCATTCTTATGGAGAGCAGCGAGGAACTACCTGCCTTGCCGAAACAAGCTTAAATCTAGAAATATACTTGTGCCTTCTCAATGTGTGATATGTGAATCGGGAGTGGAAAACAACTGGCACATTTTCATCGACTGTCTGTAGCAAAAGAATGCTGGAAAGTGGCAAAGCTTGTTAATTTGGTATCAGATTGTGAGAGAGCAGCGGAATCCTTCCCGAATCGACTTTTTGAGAGCTTAAACAAGTGCCCCACTGCCATTCGCCGAACTAGTCGGCTGTTTTGTGGAGTATCTGGCGATATAGGGATGAAATACTATGGAACGGGATATCTAGACCACCTCAAATCACAGTGTCACTCGGCCTTGAAATGTTACTGAGTTGGGCTCGAGCTCAAAGGAAATCTCCACAAGAACCTGCGTCCACATCTCGTCAAGATGAGGATGACCGATGGATGAAACCACCCGACCCATATATGAAGTGAAACGTCGATGCAGCATTGTTTGAAGAACAACGAGCAGTTGGTTTTGGAGTTGTGGTAGACTCGACAGGAACCTTTATGGTGAGCAAATCTTGCATGAGAAATGGTTTGTTGGAAGTAAAAGAGGCTGAAGCACTCGCCCTACTTGAGGCTTTTCAATGGACATCTTTCTTAGAACTCTAAGATGTTATCTTTGAATCTGACTCACAGAAGGTGGTGAACGCAATAACATCAAAGAATGTAGACTACTCAGAGTTTGGATCGATTATCTGTGGCTGCTGTCAGTTGTTAGACACTCATCCTTCTTTCAAAATTCAACATGTGCGAAGACAAGCAAATATGGCGGCTCACACATTGGCACGAGCGGCAAAATCCTTAGCAAATCCTTTTATTACGTATCACCCTCTAGATATTATTTGTAATTTCATCAACCACGATTGTGGGATTCAAGTTTGATTAATGGAACCTTTCATTTCAAAAAAACAAAAAAAAAACAACGTTTAATAATTTATTTTTCCTTATCGATAGGATTGATCACTGGGATATTTTACTGTAACAAGCCCGAAAAAATTTTGCTCTTAGTTAAATGGGCTTTGAATTCTGGACCACTTAGCCAATGAAGTGAGGAGCTCGAATATCGTAGGTTGGCCCCTTCAAGTGTTCATCAAGCCAATATGCAATTCACATCATTTCAAGTTTTCAAATAGCACACAAATACATAGATACTATATTTATTCCATTCAAGTGCTAAATCATGTGTTTTGAAATTTCATAATCAAATATGTAATGTTATATATTCTTAGGCCCTAATATTCAATTAAGCATATTTATTTAAAAAAAAAATTGTGCTCAAGAAACTTAAAATTTATCCACGGATAGAAAAAATTCTCAAAATACACAAGTATGAAAAAAATTTGCTTATAATTAAAATTAAGATGTAGGTCATATTTTATTAAAGCCCCATGTTCGCTGTCCCGACTAAAACGCGTACTAATAGCGCCATCTATTGGGTACTATGGCAGCTGGTGGGCTAATTTAGAGTTTTCAGCGGTGGGTCTACAACTACGCAGCCTTATGAAGGTCCATGTTCGACGGCATGATTCTTCCTTTTAGGAGAAATAGTATAATTTAGGCACAGTGCTTTCACTCTTTAGGGCAAAACTTGTTCTTCATATAACTTATGTTGCCTTTTCAATTCAAATCCCAAAATAAAAGGCACGGTTTTGCCTATGGGGTTTTCAATTCATGTAAAAGGTAATGCTGTGGTAATATTAATCTCCGTACGCCATATGAAAAATAAAAATAAGAACCACACATTTATATTTGGAAAGATCGGCTAATCGGGTCTGATACCATTGTCAGAATTTAATGTATAAAAAAAATTATGTCTTTTTCAGTTGAAGTAAGACACATTATGCCGGATCTCTTACTCTATCTACAAGTCATAAACAATACTTTTGTTCTTTTAGTCTTGTTGGAATATAATTAGAACAGAAAAAATTAGGATTTTGTAAGTCGGTATATTTTGGATTTTAGTCATGGAATTTGTCAAAATTTGGTTTTGAACCTGTAACTTTATTTTTTGGATCTTTTTTGTCTGAAACTACTAAATCTAACGAATATTGAATATTTAAAATGGACGCTCTCCTAAGTGGTGATAATAAAACATATATAAAAATTTTCCTAAGAAAAATTACAAGTGTTTTCCTCCTATTTTGAAATATTAGATGTTGTACTGCTTTTTTTTTTTCTTTTTTTAGATGCATTTTGATGTGTATAATGTTAACATGATATTTATTGCACCATATAAGCTGCATAATTAAAACATTGGTGTCAAATAAACAATATATTCATAAGATTTAGTGACTTCGAGAAAAATAAAACGTTCAAAGCAAAAAATTTCTAAAATTTTGAATTAAAACAAAAATTTAACAAGTTACTGGAATAAAATCCAAAACATACTAATTAATAGGACTAATATCTTAATTTTTCCCCACTATAATATTTCGATCATTTGCTTACTTCAAACCTTGGAGATATCTAAAGAGTATATTTTTTTGTGTGTTGTAGATTCTGTATTGTCAATGCGTACATGAGTTATATATTATATATTGGCAATATAATTTTTTAATAATAATAAAATGAATAAAATATTTGATTTTTATTGACACAGAGATAATATATATGCATAAATCTTATAATATGACACTATTTACTAATATCGGGATTTTTTTATGGCAATGGAATCCACAATCAATATTTTTCAGTGTGTGTTGGATAAAATCTCTGAATTGACAAAGTATTCTGACGAGATCTCATGTTATTTGAAGCATAAAGAAAATGTCTTTTCTATACTTGATACTCACGGGAAATTTAGGGTCCGTTCCCAGCAAGTGTCAAAAGTACAGACGCAGGGTTTTGAAATTTTCCTGAGCCTGAAATCACAATAAAGACCGTTAAAAGGGGGCCAGGAAGGTTCTGGCGTAGCCCCTCCGACGCTCAAGTCAGTGACTGAGGATATATATATGGGGGGAGCAGCTAAGGAAGCTGCTGAAAACAATATAGAAAACAATATAGTGAATCTATAATTAGACACCCAAATCTCGTATTTATTGGAGAATACCTAGGTCCTTGGTGGACCTGTCTTCCATTTGAGATAGGGATGGGCCATGGGTGGTGGGCCCATCCAGGGGGTATAACTAGTCTCCCCCTCACGAGTCGAACTGAATCGCAGGTTCGATGTTCGATTAGTTGTGTTGTCCTCGGGTTACCAGGTGGGAGTTGTGCATTTTCTTCCAGCCATTTCAATTTCACTTCTCCCCTACAGAATTTACACTTCAATTCACCAGCTCTCTCTCGTCTACGTATCATCTGCGTGTTAACCCTAACGCCGCTTCATCATCACTTTACCGTCATCGTCGTGCACACCCTAGCCACCACCTCGCTCGAACCGCCGCCGAGCGTCGCCCAACCACCACCCCACATTGCCACACTCTCGCCCAGCCACCACCCCACACCGCCCGAGCCAACGCCCAGCCAGCCAGCCAACGCCCAAGCCAATGCATCGCCCCTGGCAGCGCCCAAGATAACGCCTCGCCCTGCCCCTCCTTCTCCTCGCCTCGCCGCCCCTGCCTGCTCGCCCCTCGCCACGGCCCACGCCAGCTCGAGCGCCTCGCCCAGCCACCCTCGCCCTGCCCCTTCTTCTCCTCGCCTCGCCGCCCCTTGCCTGCTTGCCCCTCGCCACGCTCGCCCACCCCCGCTCGAGCGCCTCGCCCCTGCCCTTCTCGCCCACGCTCGCCCGAGCGCCTCACCCTGCCCCTCTTTCTCTTCGCCTCACCGCCCCTGCCTGCTCGCCCCTCGCCATGCTCGCCCACGTTGAGCGCGCCTTCGCCTAACGCACAGACCCCCGCGCGTAGGCTCACCCATCGTACACCCGAGCTCCTCGCCTAGCGTGCCTGCTCGCCTCCAACCCGAGTGCTCACGCTCGCCTAGCGCCCCTCGTCCAGCACGAGCGCCCCTGCCTCGCACACCCATCCCGCACTCTCGCCCAGCATAGTGCCTCGCACTGTCCCTTTGCCCGCGTCCCTTGGTTCCTGAAGAGCTTCTGGGGGCAGGTCGATCCCCGTAATTTTCGCAGCGGCAAACATATTTCGTTATCGACAAACTAAATAAATTTTTCTCCTCTCCAACTCTGCTCCTATGCTAGGCGATGCCTTAGCAGGAAAATGAAAATTTTCCCTCCCAACCTCTGCTCCACTGCTAGGCGATACCTTAGCAGGAAAATAAAATTTTTCTCCTCCCTAACTCTGCTCCTCTGCTAGGCCATGCCTTAGCAGGAAAATAAAAATTCTCCACCCTCACACTCTAACTCTTCTGCTATGGGACGTCATAGCAGGAAAATAACATTTTTCTCATCCCAAACTCTGCTCCTCTGTTAGGCGACGCCATAGCAGGAAAATAAAATTTTTCTCCTCCTCAACTCTGCTCCTCTGCTAGGCGATGCCTTAGCAGGAAAATGAAAATTTTCTCTTCCCCACCTCTGCTCCTCTGCTAGGCGATACCTTAGCTGGAAAATAAAATTTTTCTCCTCCCTAACTCTGCTCCTCTGCTAGGCGGTGCCTTAGCAGGAAAATAAAAATTCTCCACCCTCACACTCTAACTCCTCTGCTATGCGACTTCATAGCAGTAAAATAACATTTTTTTTCCTCCCAAACTATGCTCCTCTGATAGGCGATGTCTTAGCAAGAAAATAAAAATTTTCTCCTTCTCAACTCTGCTAGGCGATGCCTTAGCAGGAAAATGAAAATTTTCTCCTCCCCACCTCTGCTCCTCTGCTAGGCGATTCCCTCCCCACCTCTGCTCCTCTGCTAGGCGATGCCTTTGCAGGAAAATGAAATTTTTATCATCCTCACCATACAACAACATTCATGAATTGAAAAGAAGAACTTGATTTTATTGAATTCCAACTGATTACATGGGAAAATGCAAAGATGAAATACATCAACGATAAAATCCAGAATGATATTCTCTAAGGTGGTAAGCATTCCAGGAACTCCTTAAAGCCTTTCCTTGTGCATTCTCCAACTTTCTTCTTTGCTCCTCTTACACCTCCCGAGAACAAAGTCACATACTTCTTCCTTTCCTAATCATGTTAACCTCCACATGCGCTCTTTTGCCTTCCTCCCTCACTACCCCTTCATAACACCGACGCACGACTTTTTGGTCCCCGCACAAGACTCCAACTCCTTTTCCCACAGGAAACTTAAGCTTCTGATGACAAGTGGAAGCTACGGCTCTAAATTCTTTCAGGACTGGCCGTCCTAGATTTCCATTATACGCTGACGGAGTACACACCACGGTGAAGGCTATTATTTTTGTTACCCGCCGAGGATCAGTCCCCAAGGATAGGGGAAGAACAATCTGACCCAAAGACAATATGGCGTGTCCAGCAAACCCATGCAGCGGGGTGGAGACCGGCTCAAACTCGAATCCTTTCACCTTCATTTGATCCAACGTGCTTTTGAACAAGACGTTTACGGAGCTTTCATTATCAATAAATGTAGTGACCCGTTCCAGAATCACCTACTAATCAAGAATTAAGCATGCAATTAACTTAATTAATAACAATCAGAGATAATTGCGGAAAAAGCCAACAAACGATAGTTATACAACCCAATCGAAATCCAGAACAACTCGAACTAAAATGAAAAAATGCGGTACAACCATATCGAAACAAAACAGTACTGAAGAACTAACTCAATCGGCTACTCAACGTCCTCCTCATCCTCCTCCTGAGCCATCCAACCTGAGGCCTGTCCCGTGGGAATGGGGTGTCCAAGATAAACAAAACCGAGGACGTGAGCGATAAGAACGCCCAGTACAAAAGCATGAGTATACAAGCCTATATGAAATGCACATGCTATGATATGATACCAGGGTAGTCAAGAAACAGGAGTCACAAAAGATCTCAATATGCTCAGTCTAGATGCGCCAAGTGGATAGTGCCGCGCGGTGCTCCTCTGGGTCACTGCATCCACTACAAGATCAGACGTGGACCTAAAATGTCCCGGATCACCGAAGCCCTCCGGACCCGTCGGCCACTGTGTACTCTCGGTGTCCATGCGTCCACAAGACAGGGCTGAGCGGCCCCACAAGATATAGCTTATCTCGAAAGAGATACAGCTCAACAATAAAGGCTATCTCGAAAGAGATACGGCTCAACATGAAATGCAACATGCAGCATAAAACGTGACATAATAGCATGCATCATATGACATATATCAATGCAGCAAATAATCATGCAACACATATAAGAATGTATACTCAACCAGGATATCTCGGATAGTACTTTCGTACCTCTAGTAAAGCAATCCTAGTCCACAGGAAATCCTATCAATCGGGTCTAGTCCGTCGTCTGACCTGACGATACTGAGCTCCCTGACTGCCCTTCTCGGACCGTCGGCTATGCCCGGCTGCTCTGTCCGGGCTGCTCTGTCCTTCCCGGGTTGCTCTTCCCTTCCTGGGCTGATCTTCCCTTTCTGGCTGCTCTTCCCTTCCCGGGCTGATCTTCCCTTCCCGGGCTGCTCTTCCCTTCCCGGGCTGCTCTTCCCTTCCTGGCTGATCTTCCCTTCCCGGGCTGATCTTCCCTTCCCGGGCTGCTCTTCCCTTCCTGGCTGCTCTTCCCTTCCCGGGCTGATCTTCCCTTCCCGGGCTGATCTTCCCTTCCCGGCTGATCTTCCCTTCCCGGGCTGCTCTTCCCTTTCTGGGCTACACCTCGGCTTACTCACACGAACTCTAAAGCCAAATTACACATGATTTACTTAATTAAATATACTTAATCATGTTTATTTAAATAAATAGAATTCGGGCTACTACAATAAATATCCTCAACACATCATAATTGGCAATGGTGGCCGTCACCACCAAGGCATCGTTATGTGGAGTCACAACACCTCGGAGGTCTTCCGGTCCAAAGCTGATGATGGGATCTTGTGGTAAGTCTTCACCCCTAGATATCTCAAAGTTCTCCAACCTTCTCACATGTGCCTTCCGAGCTCGCCCAGAGTCTCCATCAGTAGCACCCCCCGAGATCATATGAATCATTCATCTCGTAGGGTGGTTATCCTTGTTACTTCCCCTTCTCGGCTCGATGGGCTCTTGACGGACATCTTGACCTCGACCTTCCCTTCTCTGCTCCCCGATCCTCTGATTTATCCATGGAGGGCCTTGACCACGCTTAGGGGACGAACGAGACCTCTATCGACTCCTGGATGAGGATCCTTCTCGTCTATCCCACGAAGGCAATCTAGCACTGCACTCAACCCTTTGTGACTTGTCCCACCTCCCCTTGGGCTCCCTCACTTCCATCACCTTGTCACGACTCCCATAAAGAAGAACATGGGATGAGAACTGTCCTCTGCCCCTAGCCTTGTCATCTTCCCTCTCGCCCGCGCCTCTCTTTCTACCTCTTCTTTCTGCTCCCTCAGCTCTGCTTCCCCCAGGCCGCTGCTCCATCCTCTTATGCCGCTGGGCATCTTCAAGATTTACATATTTTTCCGCCCGAGATAACAGATCATCATAACTTGATGGAGGTTTCTTCACTAATGATTTAAAGAACTCTCCTCCTCTAAGTCCCTGGGTAAAGCACTTATCATTATGTCAGGAGTGGCCGTTGGTATCTCCAGCGCTGCTTTGTTGAAACGCTGGACAAACTCTCACAAAGTTTCAGCTTCTTGTTGTTTCACCACGAACAGGCTCAAATAGTTTTTTTGGTGTTTTTTGCTGCTATCAAATCTGTGCAAGAAAGCAGCGTAAAAATCCTCGAAATATCGTATGGAGTTGGGCTGCAAGGTATTAAACCATGCTGGGCTGACCTAACCAACGTGCCCAGAAACACCCTGCACCTGGCCCTAACTGAATATTGATGTAACAGGGCCGCATTCTCAAATCTCCCCAAGTGTTCCTCGGGGTCAGTATGTCCATCGTACTCTCCCACATCCGACTGTCGAAAATTTGTAGGAAGTCCTTCTTCTAAAATGGCTAGTGAAAAGGGATTTCTTCTCTTGGATGCCGGCGCTCTGCTTCCCAACTGCTGCCTCAACATCTTTAATTCCTTCCACATTTCTCTCATCTCACTAATCTCCCCACTTTGGTGGGGCTGTGTCTCTTCAACCCTGCTCTGGTGGCCCTCAGCATTTTCTTCTTGCTCCTGGCGAGTGGCATGCTCCTCAGCAAACATAGATTCTTGGTTCCTCTTCATAGCCTCATCCACTTTCCGAGTGATAAATCGACCCAACGGCTCTAGGGTCAAGTTCCCCACATTCTCATTAGGACGGGATTGCTCGACCCTTGTCTCGTGAAGGGGCTGCTCGGCTCTTGTCTCTTGACGAGGTTGTTCCTGTCTCGTCTCAAGCTGTGGTTGTTTCTGTCTTGTCTCAACATGAGATTGTTCGAGTCCCCTTTGAGGACGCGATGATGCTGAGGTAGCTCTTCTACTCCCTCTCTAACCTACCATCTCTACGTCTCAACTCAAATTTTCCCACAGAGGGCGCCAAATGATACTCACGTGAAATTTAGGGTCCTCTCCTAGCAAGTGTCACTAGTACAGACGCATGGTTATGAAATTTTCCTAATCCTGAAATCACGAAAAAGACCGTTAAAAGGGAGCTAGGAGGGTGTTCTGGCATAGCCCCTCCGACGCTCAAGTCAGTGACTGAGGATATATATGGGGGGAGCAGCTAAGGGCGCTGCTGAAAACAATATAGTGAATCCATAATTAGACACCCAAACCTCGTATTTATAGGGGAATACCTGGGTCCTTGGTGGGCCTATCTTCCATTTGGGCTAGGGATGGGCCATGGTTGGTGGGCCCATCCATGGGGGTATCAATACTATTTCATAAACTCTTACAAGGTAATATAGAGTTTCAAGACACTCCGACGAATGAATCTTTCACACATTATTTAATATTAAACTTCTTGGCGTTGCGCTTGATGCATCTCTTGGATTGAAATTCATAATCCAAAAAAAATGTTTTGGGATTAATTTCTATTTGAATGGTCAACCCTAGCCTGCAAGCTACATATATAAGATATACAAAAACTTGTGCGAGACGGTCTCACGGGTCGTATTTTGGGAGACGGATCTCTTATTTGGGTCATCCATGAAAAAGTATTATTTTTTATGCTTAGAGTGTTATTTTTTATTGTGAATATCGGTAGGTTTGACCCGTCTAACATATAAATATTCGTGAGACCGTCTTACAAGAGATCTACTGAGATAAGATATGGTCAACATTGATCTTTTATACGTGCTTTGTTAGGCAATTTATGAATCAAGATTTGAATTTCTTTTGTGTGGTTGGTAATTCATAGATTCTGGTGTGATCATCCAAAGCAATCTGTGATAAATAGGAGAAAATCAAAGATATAACTGATTTCTCATACATATTACATTGCTTTACTTATTTCCCAATCATATGTTTTCGAACCACGGAAATAAATGCCATCACTTTCTGCTTGCCAATAACATATGGCGTCGCGCCCACAATCTTTGCCGAGCTCTGAATAGAAAGCCTCGAATGCTATGTTCTTGGATCCCCACCAGAGATGACAAAAGAAAAGAGTGTTTAACAAAAACGAGTCGCAAAAGGTCCAATGAAAATTTTCATTCACTGCAAGAGTATGATATCCTAATTCATCGTCCTTAGACGCACAGTGCAACGTTAATGAAGATCCCGAAGGAAGCTTATTTGCCACATAGACATAATACCTTTTTGTAAAGCAATGGCGCTTGTACTCTAATGCAAATGATGCGTTGACATGAAGGTTAAAGACAAGCACAAACAGTAAGATCAGGGCTTTCATTATAATGCTACTTGTATATATTGGTATTCAAGATCATGCACGCATGTTTGGTTCAAGGTCGATTTAGTATTGATTTATAGTGTTGAAAAATATATCTCCAAGAAAAGGAAAATACATATCTCGAAATTCTTAATTTTTGTAATTTGATAAAAAAAAAACTTTGGAAATTCCAAGTACAATTGCAAATATGTGTGCATGTTGTGAAAAAGTATCATTACATTGCTCGAATATTACAACGAAAAGATTCAAAGTGACTCCCTTTCTTGTAATATTATAATGATGCATGATCGAAATTAAATGTAACTGAGAAAAGATTTGAAGCGAAGTTAATTTTCAACATATGTAATGTTATTTTAAGTTGTGAAAGGATTTATGACATCGGATAATCAACTTTATAATTACATTTTTATCAAGGATTGGAAACTGAAGATTCAGATGGAATTTTATTATTTATAATTTTTGGATGCATATTGTAAGAATATTTCTATTACTCTAAGTATTATTGATTGACAAAAAAACAGCTGATACAAGATCCAATTGCTTACAGTTTTGTAATTATAGGTTTTTCTAATCAAATTCTAAATGCTCAACATATTTCTAAAATACTCTAGCTGCAGATCATCTATTTTCTGATCAGACCACATCAAATAAAGTGCACAAGCATAACCGATCTAGTCCAACTGCACCTGTCATATATGAGAAATTCAAGATGGATACTTTGGATTGAGTGGGATGACATTTTCTCATTCCGAATCTATAAAATAAAATTTTTGATCAAATCACACATCACAATAAACCAGGCCTTCTAATTTTTTAAGAGGTTTATCTAAAATATTCACAATATAACTAGGAAGACGTTTTAAATACCACACACGAGTTGCTGGGCATGGGAGTTTGATGTAGCCCATTTGGTATCTTCGTATCTGAAAATCAAAAAATTCTACTCTGAATTGTTCACTCAAGACGCTTAAGCCCGATAGAATGTTATAACAAGGTCATTCTGTCGAGTAACAAGTACAGATGATCACTGGAAAGAATTTCCGACCGTTGGAAATTTTCAACTTTATATATGCACATTCTAGATTGAAGAACAAATAATTGAACCACAATTTCAATTTTACATCTTTCGAGTCTACAAAGATCACTTAGCACAGTTAAACTATCATACTTCAATAGCTCACTTAGCACACATATATCATAATTTATCAGATCTTCAATGATCACTTTGTGATACCCCATCAACTCAAGCCGCTCAAGCTAACTGTTAGTTTTTTTTGTTTTTTTCTGGTAAACGAGGGTTCTTAAATAACCATATATTGTAAAGTGAGTACTAAGAGTTTCAGATTAGGTAGTGATAATTCTTAGTTGAAGTGAATTATTACAAAAGTTGTCAAACCAAAGTCTTTCACTAGTAGAATTTTTGGTTTTTAAGAGTGTTTTCTCTGAATATCCACAAAATATATGTCTTATTTCATTTAAATGCTTGTTTATTTATTATCCACCTATTCCTAGTTAATTTTGTTAATTGTTTTTTTCATCGAATATATAACTTATCACTAATGAAACGGAACCTTGCGCACTTTTTTATTTTCAGTGCTCCAGTGAAGTTAGCAGTTCAGGAATCTTAGTTTTAATAGCTTATAAACTATTAGAACAACTTATTTTTTAGAAAATATTTTAAAAATTTATTCACCCCCACTCAAAACTCCAATTTATTCCCATCAAGTAATATCAGAGCGAGTTTTTCTTGAACTCTGATAACTTTATATATTTGAAATGTCATCTTTTAAAAAGATTCTGATGTTTTCAAAAGAAGAATATGATGATTGGAAGATTTGTATGCAAGAACATTTTGTTGCACATGATGATATCATATAGTGTGTCATCACTAACGGTTCAATGAGGATTTTTAAAGACAATACAACTATAGTCGTTTCTGAGGGTGCACTACAAATGATTGAGAAATAAAAGTTAGAATGGACCGTTGAGGATAAGAAGAATGCCAACCTCAAAAATGTGACCGAAGATATCATTTGCAAATATCTTGATAAGAGTATGTTTAGCAAGATTAAAAATTGTTTTAGAAGAAACTAACAAAACTTTGTGAAGGTAATGGCCAGACTAAGGAGACCAATTTGATTATGGCTATCTAGAAATTTGACAGCATAAAGATGAAAGCTAGATACACAATGAGCGAGTTTGATGAGAGATTTAGTAGTATTGTAATTGAGTAAGTTGCTCTTGGGAAAGAGCACAACAACATAGAGGTTGCACTGAATGCAATGAGAGCTCTTCCAAGAGAGTGATATGTAAATTCCATAGCCATGTAGAAGTCAAAAGATCTCAACAGACTCGAGTTGCACAACCTATTTGCATATTTGAAAGCATACGAGCTTGAGCTGAGTATCAGGATGGAAGAGTAGTCATCCATTCCACAACTCACCAAAGCTCTATTTGCAACCGGAGATATTTGAAAATATCAACAAGAAATAGTAATAATGAGAAGGTTAGTGTCTCATGGCAGATGTTGAACTGGAGACCCCTAATATTGAGATGGAGCATGTCGATGATCCGGTATTTGATTTTTGATTCTGATGAATTTACACGAGTGGATCTTGTCACAACACTGCATAACGTGGTAGATGACTACAAGAGAATTTTGCAATCATTCGGGAAATTAAAAGCAGAGAATAGAAGCCTAACAGATAAGTCGAGCAGAAAAAAAAATGACAGTCGGGTGAAATTCAATATGGTAGAGGCTGAGAATGATGATATTCCAATAGTGTTCCAAGAAAAAATTAATTAGAATAAAAAATTAACTCTTCTAGTCAAATCTTGGAATGATTCGTCTTTATTGACAAGATGCACGAGTTGCAAAAAATGTGAGAACCCGAAATTTTCGAATACATTCAAATGGATTGGACAAATTCATTATGCATTAAATGTCCCTTGAATATACCAAAGTGACTCTTGGTGTGCTTGGATAAATGTATGAATACAATTAATGCTTGCTTGGAATGCAAGGGATTGGCCATGAGGAAGTTCAAAGGGAAAAATCTCACCTATAAATATGTTGCGTGTTTTCTTGATTGCTCGCAAGCGCACGATGTCCAATTTTAGTAAAATGTATTTTTGAGTACAAGTGTCGATCCCACGAGGAGTATGTATATAAATGTATATTAGTGCTTGTGATTAAAATAGTCTCGACTTTATTTAGAAAATTCAATTAAAAGATTTGGTCGCAAGAATAATTAGATTGAAAATGGATTTAAACGTAACACCAATTTTAACAATTAACAATAGAATAAAAGATCTAGAGGTCCAATTTCACGCAACTGTCCACTATGTGTAATTTCTTGTAGTTATGTCATAAAAATCCTTCTTATTCATTAGCCAAGAATCCTATAATTATCTACTCCTTCTCCCGAGTGTTAAGTAGATATTAGTTATCTAAAAATAGATTGCAACGTTCCCATCAACCATCTACAATTAAATAACACATCAAGCATTAGATTCTCTATGAGCTTCGATAGCATTATAGGAACTCCCGAACTCTATAAATACCATTGATGTATTTTTCCTTTTTTTTGTTTATAATTTCCTCTTCCGAGTGATAAATTGTAAACATATAAATCATTCAAATTATGGCCAATAAATTGAAAGCATTAAGATTAGAATAATACAAATGAACAATAATAAAAACTTAAATAGCTTAGTTCATAAAATCCAACACATGGTTTCTAGTTTTGTTTCATCTTTCCTCTAGAAATAAAAATTAGTTGATGATAACACAAGAAAAACAACAAAATATAGTTCTAAAACAAGACATATCAAATGAAAAATAAAAGAAAGAAGAACTTAGAACAAGAGTTTGAAGTGCTGAGTCCGTCCCCGGAGTTGTGCAGCAGATTTTTCCAAAAGAACTTGATGAACTTGGATCTTCAATTCTCTAGCAGCAGCCTCTACTCCATCCTTGGCTCCCCAATGCCCTGGATGGTAAGTAAATGATGTCCTTTTATAGTCCAGACAAGCCTCAAATCGTAGCACACCAATATCTTGGACTTTTATGCGCAGCACACAAAAATACAGATTTTCCAGATTCTGTTTTTCAAGGAGTGTGGGTGCGGTCAAGAGGACACCGCGGGTGCGGTGTTGGTTCTGGTGTGCGAGCGCAGGTGCGGTCTGGATTTTAGCGTGGGTGTACTGCTTTACTGCTGGTGCGGTGTATGTATAAGAGCGGGTGCGCTGCAGCTTCTGCAATTTTAATCTTTTGCACTTTCCAATTCAACACTTTACTATTCCAAACTCTCATTCTAAGCTTCCAAATTACAACAACAAAAACAACAATAAATCACATAAAACCTGCTAAAGAATCACAAAATTCCAAGTTAAATATAAGTAATAAAAGTACAATAAATTGCACTTATCAAACTCCCCCAAACTTTAGATTTTGCTAGTCCCGAGCAAAACAAAAAACACGAACAAACAAGTCATGAAATATTTTAAAGAACTTGGCCTCAAGATAATTTAACCAACTATTCATGCATTCACAATTCAAATCAATTCAACCAATTTTTCATCCGGATATAATCATGCAATCAGTTAATTTTCTTAACTTCTAATTTCTTCAACTCATGTTTCAAAACATTCTCAATTGATTTCAATTTTTACAAACACAATCAAGAGGTATTTTTCGGTAAAAATTTGGTTCAAGGCAATATTCATTCAAGAAAGGTGTACCCAATAAATATTTGATGCAATGAAGTGTGTGTAAAGTTGATCAAGATTCGTACTCAATGGAAGTGTTTATCGATTGTCCATAGGCTTGATCCTCCCAATCCCTCTCCACTAGTATATTGGACAACTATGACTAGGTCAATATGATTCGCAATGGTTGTAATGTTAGGCCTTGACTTATGGCTACAAATGAAGATTAGGAATTCAAATAAGGAAGTAAGTTGAATTTTTATCTCTTTTGCATACTCCACTTTTTTTTTTATCTCCAATTTTTTATTCATTTCTTCTCTTTTTGTCCCATTTTTCTCCAACTTCTTCAATGAAACATCATTTATTTTTCTTTTCTTTTGTAGGAGAATTTCAATTTCTTTGATATTTTGAATTCTTTCTCCCTTGAGAAGGTAGGAAATAAATGTATAAGATATTAAAAGGGTTGGTAAATGTGGGGTATTTGAAAGGATATCGAATGGGGTTCTTTTACACATATTTATGTGTGCCATTCGAATTAATATAAGCTACAAAGAGGTGACAAATGATAAATTATTTTTATTTCGTAGCTTGAAAGGCTCAATCGATCCAAAAAATCACCTAAATCATAGTTTGTCTGTATTTCCCCTCGAGTGTTGTTTGGATAGTTCTAGACAAAATCTCAATTCACCAACACAAAGTAGAATCTAATCATCGTGAACAAATGGTGTCTCAATGCATCAACCAAATACATATATATTCAAAAGAAAAGTGCTTGGCTTCCAAGAAATTTCAAGAACACAATTATTTTCTCATATAGGCTCAAGAGGGCTTCAATTGGATATTTATGAGCAATATAAATAGGCCCAAATAAAATCAAAGATTGCCTCAATCATATATGTGTTTGCAAAAATTTATTTCAATATTAATTGAAAATCACAGAGTTGTATAGAAATTATAAGTCTCAAACTTACCAAATCTCATGATTGTTCCCTAAATTTTTCCAATTGATTGATGATCATGAATGAAATACATGACATTTCTTCCAATACATAAATTTTGTTCATCATTGGCCATTTCAAAGATATTCATAACTATGACACTACAAACACACAAGCAAATAACTCAAATGTAAATAAAACACTCAAATAAAACTAAATGACACTACAAAAACACAAGCAAATATAAATAACATCTCCCCCAAACTTAAATATGTGCATCGCCCTCGATGTAAATGATCGTGAAAGTTAGGGAATACACATACCTCGGGCAATGACCGTCAGTGTTCATCGCCATCCTCATCGTCTGCTCCTTCTTGTGGTGGGTGATACTCAGGCGGATCATATGTGGGCGGCCATTGCGGAGGTTGTGGAAATGGATTACCAGATTTGGAAGCTGATGGAAATTGCTGAGCCAAGACAGATGTGAAATCCATCACATAATCCATGAATGTATCGGTCCTAAACCGAAACGCGTCCATGTCTTGGCGTTGTTGGTGCATCTCCTCTTCCAAATAAGTTAATCTATCTCGCACATTTCTTGGTTGCGGTTATGTTCGTTGTTGTTGGGCCTGAGCATGGCACGTCTTTCAGCAGCTCTTCGGTTGAATTCTCTCTGAGCTTCACGTGTATCTTGTTGATCAGATGTCAGTGACCTATATGGTTGAATTACCACAATGGCATTTTTTGGTTTCAACAATTCTTCGTTTGCTGTCCAAGTCACTCCCGCATAATGGCATAAGTCTGTGATAAGAGAAGGGTGGAGGAGTCCACTAGGAGAGTTACCTTTTGCATAATCTAGCATTGAGTTCTGAAGCAATTGACCTAAATCAATCGTCTTTTCTGTTAAGATGCAAAACGTCAGGATTGCCCTCTCCTTGATGACAATAGTAGTATGTCCAGTAGGCTTAATTCTAGCCGAAATGAAGGAATACCAATCCTTCACAACATTTTTCAGATCAGATTTGGCTAGGCTTAAATGTACATTGTTTCTCATTCACCACTCCGCTCTCTCAATGCAAATAGTCTTAAGAATTTTATTATAATCAACTTCTTCGGTTCGATATTCTTCATATTCATCATGCATGATTGGAGGGATACCATACATTGTGTTGATGGTATGAGCATCAAAAGCTAACATCTTGCCTTGCACCAAAACTTTCAAGTGATCATGCTTAACCTTAAGGTTAGCATAAAATTCTCTAACCAATGAAATAACCGCATCCGGTGGTGGCTTGCCAAACTCCTCCCAATGCCTAGCAGTAAGCGAGAATCCGATTTCAGCTCGTGGGAAGCTCAAGTCAAATCCCCTCTCTTTCACAATGCTCTTGTTTAGAATTTTAGCATAACTCTCCTCCGCCTTCTCATCCCAAAACTTGTGTGCATCATAATTTGAAGACGAGGATGCACCCTTTGATTGTGTCTTTCTTGGAGGCATTTTGTCGAACACTATCTGTAAGGCCCGAGATTATATCACATTAATCCGAGATTATTTAATTTACGAATTTTGGAATGATGATTTAAATTCCACGATTTTTTTGTAATTAATTAGGATTGAAATGGAATTAAAAAGAGTTTTGAGGACCAAATTGCAAATAGGGAAGAGTTCAGGGGCTAAAGTGTAATTATGACTTGAGTGACATTTGTCACACATGCAATTGAAGTATATATATATTGCAATCTCCTTCACAATTCACAAGGAAGGAACCGAGAGTTCTCCAGAGTAAATTCTCTCAAGCTTCAATTTTGCTTAGAATTTGATTTTGTACGATCCGTCTATCAGAATTTAAATCCGGACACGGTACCGTACTCCTCTCGACACGAGCTACAACTGGACGTAAGTTTCATTGAGTTTTATTATCATTTGAAATTATGATGTTGATGGAATTGAATATATTTCATATATAGTGTTCTTGATATACTAGACACCGTAGAATCGAAGTCAGAATGAAGAAGGGATTGATTCTGGAATTATTATGATTTTCTGATTATATTGATTGGGAATTGAATAGATTTGAGTTATGGATTGATTACAAATTGTAATGGATATGGGTTATGATTTGTAATTAATATCTGGTGATATGGTATTGACGGGAATACTGAGATTGTGCCGTTATGCCGCTGATTTGATTTAATTCAGATTAATCAGATTCAGAGTTGAATTGAGAATGAAATATTGATATTATGATTCTTGATATATCGTTTCAGATTTACAGAGACAGTCTTGAGTTCAGAACTTCGATTTCTTTAGACCGGGACTACAAACGAAAGGTATAAGTCCATGTGGTATTGGGAGATCGACTTGAGTCGGTTTAGACTTGAGTTTCCCTAAATCACATACTTTACTTTATTGCACTGATATTGCATTGATTTGATTGATGTACTTGTTCTCTTGAATTGTAGATAACATGTATTAGACGAGTAATCTTGTGACAGAAGTTCCTGATAGTGGTGGGATCGCCACGGGCACATTGCACGATGTCACAAGATAGTGTAGAGATCTTGGGACAGAAGTGCCTGACGGTGGCGGGATCGTCACGGGAACATTGCACGATGTCTCAAGATAGGATATTAGCCATAGAGCTATAGTCCATGACGGTTAGGTCAGGACACCAGATGCTTGGTTATATCGAGTAAATAGAATTGGAATTTCTTCTATTACGGAATTCGATATAGGAACACCATATTTGGTTATATCGAGTAATAGGATCAGAGTTCTTTCTATTACGGAATTCGATATAGGAACACCACATTTGGAAACCGGGATCCCTAGGCTAGGATTGAGTCTAGTCTAAAACGTAGAGTCACGAGTTTGAGTGACAGTTATATCGATTGATATTGATGGATGTTGAATTATGTTCCTGATGTTGGTACATGCTTAGAATGGAATTTATTCTTGATATTGAATTATGTTCCGGAGTAGGGTACATGTTTAGAATATGACTTATTCTTGTTATTGATTCATATCATGATTTTGATATAGGATATGATTTGCTGTCTTATGCTTTTATATTGTTTATATGATGGCATGTATACATGATTTATACTGGGATATTTATATCTCACCGGAGTTATCCGGCTGTTGTCTTGTTTGTATGTGTGCATGGCAACAGGTGGGATAAAAGCGGGGTCAGGACGAGAACGAGGCTGGACTAGATAGCATGGAGATCCGGGCTTCAGAAGCAACTTAGGATTCAGTACTGATATGTAGTTGAACCTAGTTGAATTATTGTAGATCCTACAATAATTGTATGTTAGGTTTAATATGTAATTTGAATTTTAATTACATTATGTTTTCGCTGTGTATTTTTTTTTTAAAAAAATTAGACCCTGTTTATTATAATTGATTAATTAGTCCCAATGACGATTAAGAACTGTATTAGCTTCCGGGTCCCCACACTATCAAAGCACCAACTTCTCCTTCAATCCAATTCACTAAACTTGATGATTTTTTACTCCCCCAAACTTATTAATCACAAGAACTACAACTCAACAATATACACACCAATCCAATCAACTCCAATCAACAATGTCAAGAATATACTCCACTAAATTTGATATTTCTTCCATAACCAATGGCACCAATAATTTTTGAATTTCAAAGCCAATATAGTATGGATTTGCTCACCTTGAGTGTTGAATTGGCTCTTGGAAGAACAAAATCGAAGCCCCTTTTCAATTCTTGGTGAAATTTTCGAGACCCCTTTCAAACCCTAGGTTTGGTGTTGATTTTTTTTGTGGAATGAAGATGGATATTGGATGAAATGATTGAAGGTATGAATGTGTGGAGTGGGAAATGTGTATATGGGAAAAAAAATCGAGTGTGGATTGTGTTCTAGAATGAGTATTTCAAAGTGAAGGAGATGTGGAGTAGAATTGTTCTTCGTTATGTCCAATGTGTGCCTATTTCAGAATTTAAAAACATCGACAGCGGGTGCGGCGATAAACATACCGCAAGTGTGGTCAGGATTCTTGAAAATTTTTATTTTCAAAATTCATTGACCGCGGGTGCGGTGCTTAGCTTATCGCGGGTGCTGTGTAGCTACTGGAATTTTTTTTATTTTAGACCTTCAGTGACCGCGGGTGCAGTATAAAACGTAGCGCGGGTGCGGTAAGACTACTTGAATTTTTGAATTTTCGACTTTCATCGACCGCAGGTGCAGTGTAAAACGTAGCGTTGGTGCGCTAATGGTTCTGAAATTTTTCTGTTTTTGCTTCAACATCCACCGCGGGTGCGCTCTATAAACTACCGCGGGTGCGGTATGGCTACTGGAAAATTTATTTGTTTTTCTGTCTTCAACCACCGCAGGTGCGGTATACTTCCAGCGTGGGTGCACTCTTAGAAATTGTTTTCTCCTCCAATTTTAATCCTGAAAAAACACACTTGGGATTCATAAGATTTGAGAAGATATAAAAACCAATTATACCAAAAATACACAACCTAAAATAAGAATACAAAAGTAAAAGCAAAACCAAAGACGAAATGCAATAAAGAAACCAAACAATTTGGGTTGCCTCCCAATAAGCGCTTGGTTTAACGTCGTCAGCCCGACTATTTCAATTTTGTTCATGGTGGTTCGCTCAACCCAATGATGTCGATATTCCTTACTTCGGTCCCATAGTAAGGCTTAATCAGCTGTCCATTCACCTTGAAAGTTCTTCCATCATTACACTTTAGCTCGATAGCCCCATGAGGGTACACTGTTTCCACAACAAATGGCCCTGACCAACGCGACTTCAACTTACCAGGAAACAACTTCAGAAGAGAAATGAATAATAATAATTGTTGCCCTGGTTTGAGCTCCCTTCGAACAATGATTTTGTCATGACACCTCTTAGTCTGATCTTTGTAGATCTTGGCATTCTCATATGCGTCAGGAGGAAAAGGTCCCATAATCAATGCCCCAAACGTCAAAAAGTTCTACTTCTAAAATATTCGTCAGTGGTAGTTCGTGACGTCTAGAAATGTTTCCTAACCTCTGGCATCTATCACATGAATTTACTAAGGTATAACTATCTTTAAACATACTAGGCCAATAGAAACTAGATTGCAATACCTTAGCTGTTGTTCGTGTTGCTCCAAAATGTCCACCATAAGGTGACGAGTGGCATTGCTCCAGAATTTGTTGTGCTTCGACGCCATCAACGCATCTCCTTATAACTTGGTCAGCACATCTCTTGAATACGTATGGATCATCCCATAGGTAAAATTTTGCATCGTGAAAGAATTTCTTCTTTTGGTGATAACTCGAATCTGGAGGGAGTGTATCACAGGACAAGAAGTTAGCTATATCAGCAAACCAAGGGGTTTCGAATTTACCTTAAACAGCTGTTCATCTGGAAATGCTTCTTTTATGGTTCCTTCATTTTTTTTATGTTCAAGTTCGAACCGTTACAAGTGGTCGGATACTTGATTTTCACACCGCTTCCTATCTTTAACTTCAAAATCAAACTCTTGGAGCAATAAGATCTACCTTATCAAGCGTGGTTTTGCATCCTTTTTGGCAAATAGGTATCGAATAGCTGCATGGTCAGCGAAAATAATTACCTTTGTGCCAACCAAGTAAGGTCTAAACTTGTCAAATGCAAACACTACTGCAAGCATCTCCTTTTCAGTAGTTGTGTAATTTTGCTGTGCAGCATCCATGGTTCGACTTGCATAGTAGATTGATCTAAAAAATTTATCATGCCTTTGGCCCAACACCATACCTACTGCATAATCACTAGCATCGCACATCAACTCAAAAGGCTCCTTCCAATCTGGTACTATCATGATTGGTGTTGTCACCAATGCCTTCTTGATCTTCTCAAATGCCTGTAGACAATCATTATAAAAAATAAAAGTGGATTCTTTTTCAAGCAAATTACACAAAGGTTTAGTAATCTTAGAAATATCTTTGATAAATCTACGATAAAACCCGGCATGTCCTAAGAAACTCCTTATCTCTTTGATGTTCTTTGGTGGTGGAAGCTTTTCAATGCAACCACTTTGGCTCTGTCTACCTCTAATCCCTTAGAAGAAACTTTATGTCCAAGAACAATACCCTCTTGGACCATAAAATGATACTTCTCCCAATTAAGAACTAAGTTCTTTTCTTGATATCTCTGCAACACAAGGGAAAGGTTATGTAAACATCGATCAAATGAAGAGCCAAACACCGAGAAATCATCCATGAAGACTTCAATGATGTCTTCCACCATGTCTGCAAATATGGCCATCATACATCTCTGAAAAGTAGCAGGTGCATTGCATAGCCCAAAAGACATCCTCCTAAAAGCAAACGTTCCATAGGGGAACGTGAATGTTGTCTTCTCTTGATCCTCTGGTGCTATAGCAATCTGGTTATAACCTGAATAACCATCTAAAAAACAGTAGTGACAATAACCAGCAAGTATATCAAGCATTTGATCAATAAAAGTTATTGGAAAATGATCTTTACGTGTGGCATTGTTCAACTTCCTATAACCAATACATACTCGTCATCCAGTCACAGTACGATTAGATATTAGTTCATCATTTTTATTCTTTACCACAGGCATTACACCCTTTTTAGGCACTACTTGCATAGGAGACACCCAACTACTGTCAGAAATAGCATATATAACTCCAGCATTTAACAATTTCAACACTTCATTTTTTACTACCTCTTTCATGGCTGGATTTAACCATCTCTGATGATCGACATAAGGAGCGTATGACTCTTCCATTAAAATCTTATGCATGCATGTGGTGGGACTAATCCCCTTGATATCAAAATCGACCACCCAAATGCAGTTCTAAATTTCCTCAACACTCTCAACAATTTCTCTTTTTCATCTAAAGTAAGAGAGGAAGAGATAATTACAAGATATGTCGACTTCTCACCCAAGAAAGCATAACAAAGATGGCTTGGCGATTCCTTCAAAACAGGGGATGAAGGTATTATCTCTGAACATTTTTCTTCTTCCAACTTCTCCTGTGCGGCTTCCTTCACCTTTGGCAACTCTTCAAGAGCTAAAAGTTGCTCTCTCAATTCCCAATCATCATCAACTCTACTGACAGTACTAGAAAGACATCTTTCTAATGAATCTTCTATTGTATGACCTATACCAATCTCAGCAACACAAGATTCAATTATATCAATGCTTTTACAAGTACTTACCTCGTCGTTACCTTTATTGGCTTTATAGATGTTGAATATCACAGCTTCCCCACCAACTCTCAGGGTGAGTTCTCCTTTGTGTACATCTATCAATGCTTTTCCAGTGGCTAAGAATGGTCTCCGAAAAATCAATGGAGCATCTTGATCTTCTTCCATATCAAGTATTACAAAATCAGCAGGAAAGATAAACTTGTCAACTTTTACCAAAACATCTTCAACAATTCCACGAGGATAGGTGAGTGACCTATCTGCAAGTTGCAAATTATAGTGGTTGGTTTTACCTCCCCAAGCTCCAAGTCCCTATAAATAGAAAATTGCATAAGATTAATACTAGCTCCAAGATCACATAAAGCTTTAATAACATGAGTACTACCAATAATACAAGGAATAGTAAAACTCCCTGGATCTTTTAGTTTTTGTGGTAACTTCTTTTGGAGAATGGCGTTGCACTCTTCGGTCAACTTCACTGTCTCGAACTCTTGTAACTTCCTCTTCATTGACATCACATCTTTGATGAACTTTGCATAGTTTGGCATTTGCTCTAAAGCATCAGCAAATGGAATGTTGATGTGAATCTTCTTGAAAATATCCAAAAATTTTGCAAATTGATCATCAATAATCTTCTTCCTAAATCTCTGTAGGTAAGGAAGAGTCGGTTTCAGTATAGGAATCCGTTCAACTTCAGGTTCAATCTGAGACTCCTCAACCTTGTTCTCCTTTCCATTTTCACATTCATCTTCTTTAACTCTCTTCTCATTTTCCTCATTCTCATTGAATTTTTTAACCTCAAGTTCTCTTCCACTTCTCAAAGTTACAGCTTTGCATTGATCCTTTGGATTCACTTCAGTATTACTATTTTGATCTCTCAATGCATTAGCCAACTTTCCAATCTGTGTCTCCAATGATTTCATCGTGGCACCCATATTTCCAATGTGAGTTTACATGCCATCAATACGAGATTCAGTCCTAGCCATCCTTTTACTAGATTCAGCAAAAAATGTCCCAACTAGATCCTCAAGTGAAGGTTTTCCTTCCCCCTTCGATGTAGTGAACCCCGGTGGAGGATTCAACACATTCTTATTATTAGCATATGAAAAATTCTCATGATTTCTCAAACCAGGATGATAAATGTTAGGGGGAGGGTTACCTCGATATCTTCCGTATCCACCAAAATTCCTATTATTGATATAATGAGCCTCATCAGGAATATGTGGTTCGTCAATAACAACCGATGATTTTCAACCTCTGGTGTACTAGCTTTATTCATGGCTGCAATTTGAGTTGTTAAAGCTGAAACGTGTGCGGTCAATGATGTATTAGGATCTATGGCAAAAATTCCAGCTGGTTTCTTTACTCCTGACCTCTCAGACGGCCACTGATAACTGTTAATGGTCATCTGTTCAAGCAAATCATATGCTTGATCAGGTGATTTGGCAAATATCGTGCCACCAGCTGCTGCATCCACAGTGCCTCTTGTTTGTCCATTCAAACCATTGTAAAACAATTTAATTTGTACTCAATCTTCAAAATCATGGTTTGGACACCTCCTCAACAACTCCTTATACTGTTCCCATGCCTCATATAATTGCTCAAAGTCAGTCTGACTAAAAGTACTTATCTCAATTTTCAACCGTGCAGACTTCGCAGGTGGAAAATATTTATCAAGGAACTTGGTTGCTAACTCCTGCCAAGTAGTGATACTCCCCAAAGGAAGCGATTACAGCCATACTATTGCTTGGTCCCTAAGAGAAAAAGGAAACAAGCGCAATCGAATTATATCATCAGGAACATCATTTATCTTTACCGTGTCAGTGATTGCAAGGAATGTTCTGAGATGTAGATGAGGATCTGCAGTAGCGGTTCCCCCAAATTGGTTCTGTTGAACCATGTTTATCAATGCGGGCTTGAGCTCAAAGTTGTTTGCATTAATAGTCCCTCGTGCTATGCCCGATTAATGAGCATTTAATACCGGCCTAAAATGATCTCTGATGGGTATTGCAGGGGGTGGATTTTCATTATCTCAGTTGTCAGCCATTGCTTGAATCTCGTCTCTTCTCGCCTTTCTTAATCTTCTTACGGTTATTTCGATCTCGGAATCAAAGATAAGCAAGTCAAGATTTTGCGATCTTCGCATGCACTGTCAAACAAAGATAAGAAACAAATCAATTTTTTTTAATTTAATACAATAAAAACAGCTCTAAATTAAAATCAAGACTAATTGATAACAATACTAATATAAATTTAAAATAAACACTCCCCGGCAACGGCGTCAAAAACTTGTTGTGTGTTTTCTTTATTCTTGATTGCTCGCAAGCGCACGACATCAAATTATAGTAAAATGTATTTTTGAGTACAAGTGTCGATCCCACGAGGAGTATGCATATAAATGTATATTAGTGCTTGTGATTAAAATAGTCTCGACTTTATTTAGAAAATTCAATTAAAAGATTTGGTTGCAAGAATAATTAGATTGAAAATGGATTTAAACGTAACACCAATTTATAACAATTAACAATAGAATAAAAGATCTAGAGGTCCTATTTTACGTAACTTTCCACCATGTTTAATGTGGGGACCCGGGTTCTAATTCGAATCTATCTGGGATTAATCAGATCTTTATAATAAATTACGGGTCAATTTTTTTTTTTTGATTTTACATTAAATCAAACGTAATTTAAACATAACCTGATCGGTATTATTCTAACAAACATAAGGTACATACAAGATCTGTTTGGTACCAACATACAACTAGTGTTCAAATCCAAGTACAAGTCTAGTACAAGAAGTAGTAGTTTCTTCTACACCCGAGATCTCCACGCTAAAAACTCTCTCTTCATCGTCGTGACCCTGTACCTGCCCCACCTGTTGTCAAGCACACATACAGACAAGACAACAGCCGGATAACTCCGGTGAGAATAAATCCCAGTATAAAACATGTATGCATGCCATGTAATAAATCATGTACAAAAGCATAGCATAAATCGAATAACATGAATTAAAATCTAAAACATGCAAAGGAATACAAATCTGTATTCACATCTAGTCATTGACTCGATTCATTTCTAATCTAGGGATCCCGGTGTGAATAAGACGGTCTGTCACCTACCCAGCCACTCGGGGTGACGGTACGTCCTATTCCTAGACTCCGGTCTGGTCTGTATCGAGTGTCTACACGTAGAGAAAATCTGCAACTACGCGACGATACACCGAACGTCTAGTTTGACAAATCTGTCAATGATTCCTATCTCACAGGCTTAAATATAAATCTATAATCAAAGCACAATAGAAATCATAAATCAATAATAATCTAGTATGTGATTTAGGGAAACTCGTATCAAATCTGAATCGAGTTGTGCAATCCCGTGACCACATGAATTATACCTTTCTTTGTCGAATAATCTGTGTCGTAGCCGAAGTCTCGAGATCGGTATGTCAACTCTGTCAAGTCAAATCTGATATGACAATGTATAGAGGTTCTTTATCAAAATATAACTCAACTAAGTCTTGAACAATTCAATAATCATTCTCGGTCAATAAAACACAAGTAAGGAAATATTGCTCATTTTTCTATCCATGGTTGGAGCTACACATTTGAACTCAAGGCTATCCACACCGAATCTGGAATGCACCATTCGAACTCCACCATATCAATATCAAATTCCATTCAAGTCATGACATTGATTAAAACTCATTATATATCAAATTCGACGGCATAACGACGCAATTTCGGTATCCCGATAACTCAAACAACAATCAACTAGCATCAACAACTCATAATCCACCACAATACCAATCCAAAACATAATAATTCTGCACCCTCTAATTTCGGTCAACATGCTGGAATTTTACACAAATTGCATATGACATCCGATAATCGATCCGTTTACGGCGTTATGATCTCTATCTACTCAAGAACACATAGCACCAATAAAATCATAAATCCTCCAACATATTATTTTCGAAACTTGTGGGAAATATATAAAAGTTACCTCCTTTTGAAGCTCTTGAGGCAAGGAACAAAAATCTATACTTGGATTGAAAACTTGATGGTTGGATCTTGAGATATCAACTTGCAAAATGAGAAATGGATTTGAAGCTTTCTTCCATGGTGGTTTCGGCCATCTCACACCAAAGAGCTGAATGAAATGGAGTGGAATATAGTCATGTGGCACGTATCAAGTTTCTTTTTGCATGGCATGACAAGTGGCAAATCCCACTTATTGCACTTTAGTCCCTCAATTTCTCATTAATTGCAATTTGGCCCTCGATCCATCTTTTTAAATCAATTCAATCCTAAATAATTCCAAACATCTTGGAATATAATTCAACAATCCATAAATCTCTAATTCAATAATCTCGGTTTAAAAATAATATCATCTTTATTATCTCGGGCCTTACAATTCTCCCGCTCTAAGACATGATTTCGTCCTCGAAATCTCAAGCAATCATATCACAGGCAATCAATTCAGAAATAATAGAAACTGAAATAGGAAACTCACATCAGTGGAATAACTCTGGGAATTCATGTCTCATATCTGATTCAGTCTCCCAAGTAGCTTCTTCAATTCCATGACGAGTCCACTGAACTTTCACAAGCGGAATGGTCTTGGTTCTGAGCTGTTTCTCTTTCCGATCAAGGATCTGTACCGGTTTCTCAACATAGCTCAAAGTCTGATCTAACTCGGCTTCGTCAGGATGAATGACATGAGAATTATCTGGCATATATCTGCGTAGCATCGATACATGAAATACATCGTGTATCCCCGATAATGAAGGAGGAAGAGCAAGTCTGTAAGCTCGATCGCCAATCTTCTCTAAAATCTCGTACGGACCGACATATCTAGGAGACAACTTTCCTTTCTTGCCAAATCTGACAATGCTTCTAAAAGGAGAAATCTTCAAGAATACTCTGTCTCCAACTTCGAATACTAACGGTCTGCGTCTGATATTGGCATATTTCGCTTGCCTATCCTGTGCCGTCTTCATTCTCTTCTGAATGATCTTCACTTTCTCAGTCATATCACAAATCATATCAGGCCCCAACTCTGGTACCTCAGAAATATCATCCCAGTACAACGGAGATCTGCACTTCTTACCATACAAAGCTTCGAACGGTGCCATCTCAATGCTAGTCTGATAGCTGTTGTTGTACGAAAACTCACACAACGGCAATAAATCTTGCCAACTAGTACCGAAATCTAGTACTACAGCTCTCAACATATCCTCTAAAGTCTGGATAGTCCGCTCTGACTGTCCGTCTGTCTGAGGATGATAAGCAGTGCTCAGGTGCAAAGTCGTACCTAGAGCCTGCTGCAGACTATGCCAGAAATGAGAAGTGAATCGTGGATCACGATCTGATACGATCTACTTCGGCACACCGTGCAATCTAACGACCTCTCTGACATACAACTCTGCCATCTGGTCGTGTCGATAGGTCATTCTGTACGGAATGAAACAGGCAGATTTGGTCAATCTGTCAATGATGACCCAAATCGAATCACAGCCCCGGGATGATCGAGGTAACTTCGTCACAAAGTCCATGGAAATGTGGTCCCATTTCCATTCAGGAATAAACAAACTCTGAAGTAAACCTCCGGGCTTCTTCCTCTCTGCCTTCACCTGTTGGCAATTCAGACATCTAGACACAAATTCTGCAATATCTGTCTTCATCTGCTTCCACCAGAATTGCGTCTTCAAATCATTCTACATCTTTCTGCCTCCAGGATGAATGCTGAACCGACTACAATGTGCCTCTGACATAATCTGTCGTTTCAAATATGAAACATCTGGCACCACTAGACGATTATTCACATACAGAACAGAATCTCTGACCTGATATTCTGAGATATGTCCAGCTCTGACCATATCAATCGACCTCTGAATACTCGGATCAGTTCTCTGCACTTCTTTGATCCTCAAAATCAAATCTGGCTCAATCTGAATCGCAGCAAGTCGCAATGGTCTACTCTCTGTATCAAATGTCAATCCAGACAAGCAACAATCTTCTACTAAACTCGATACACCTACAGTCGACAAGGAAAGAGCACATACCTTTCGACTCAAGGCGTCTGCCGCTGCATTCGACTTCCCTGGATGGTACTTAATCTCGCAATCAAAATCTTTCAACAGATCAAGCCATCGTCGCTGCCTCATGTTCAACTCTAACTCAGAAAAGAGATACTTCAGGCTCTTATGATCGGAATAGATCTCAAATTTCTCACCATATAGATAATGACGCCAGATCTTGAGTGCAAAGACAATCGCCGCCAATTCAAGATCATGAATCGGATAACGAGTCTCGTGTGGCTTCAGCTGTCTTGAGGCGTACGCTATCACATGTCCTCGCTGCATAAGCACACATCCTAACCCTCTGTGAGATGCATCGCAGTATACAACGAAATCATCTGAACCTGAAGGAATCATCAAGACAGGCGCACTAGTCAGCCTCTTCTTCAGCTCAGCAAAACTGGCCTCACAATCTTCTGACCATACAAACTGTGCATTCTTCTGTGTCAACTGGGTAATCGGCTTCGCTATACTGGAGAAATCTCGGATAAAACGTCGATAATACCCTGCTAGACCCATGAAACTGCGTATCTCAGGCACTGAAGTCGGTCTCGGCCAACTGATAACAGCTTCAACTTTACTCGGATCTACAGCAATACCATCTCCAGATATAATATGCCCCAAGAAGACAACCTGTTGCAACCAGAATTCACACTTGGACAGTTTGGCATACAACTGCTCTTTTCTCAAGGTCTGCAATACAACTCTCAAATGATCTGCATGCTCAGTCAGACTCTTAGAATATACCAAAATGTCGTCAATGAAAACAATAACAAACTCATCTAAATAGCTCTGAAAAATACGGTTCATCAAACTCATAAAAACTGCTGGCGCATTCGTCAAACCAAAAGGCATAACAACAAACTCGTAGTGTCCATACCTGGTTCGGAATGCAGTCTTCGGTATATCGACATCTCTAACTCTGAGCTGATGATACCCGGATCTCAAATCAATCTTCGAATAAATAGATGAGCCCTGTAACTGGTCAAATAAGTCGTCGATGCGCGGCAAAGGATACTTGTTCTTCACTGTTGCATTGTTCAACTGTCTGTAATCAATACACAATCGCATCGAACCATCTTTCTTTCGAACGAAAAGCACCGGAGCACCCCAAGGAGACACGCTTGGTCTAATGTATCCCTTGGACAAAAGATCTTCCAACTGTGCTTTCAGCTCTTTCAGTTCTATCGGTGCCATCCTATACGGAGCTCTCGAAATAGGAACAGAACCGGGCATAAGATCTATGCTGAAATCAACCTCTCGAGCTGGAGGTAACCCTGGAATCTCATCCGGGAACACATCTGCAAACTCACAAACTACTGGCAGATCTGCCGAAGTAGGACTCGACTTCAGTAGATCAACTGAATAAATGAGGAACCCCTCTGCTCCTGTCTGTAACAATCTACTCATAGTCAGAGCAGATACTAAGGGAATCCGAGATCTGGAACCCTTACCAAAGAATTTCCACTCTTCTGTCAGTTCAGGTCTGAATCTGACAATCTTGTGGAAACAATTTACAGTGGCCCTGTACTTGGTTAACATATCTATACCAACTATACAATCAAAGTCAGCTAAACCAAGCACTATACAATCTAGATCAATCTCATGCCCCTCAAACTGAAGCATACAGTGTCTAACCGTAGTCACAGATATCAGACCACTCCCCAAAGGAGAAGAAATAGACACTACAGTTAACAAAGATTCGACAGGCAATGAATGTCTCAATGCAAAATGCTCAGATATGAATATATGAGATGCACCTGTGTCAATCAACACATATGCAGGATAACCGCAAAGAAAACAGTTACCTGCGATCACGTCATCTGGTGCATCCTGAGCCTGCTCCTCTGTCAAGGCAAACACACGAGCCTGCTGTCTAGGAGGTTGACTCACAGTCTGACTACCTCCGGGCCTCTACTGTGTCTGTGTAGGAGGCTGGAATGAATGTACAGAGGATGCCTGTCTCTCCATCTGAGGCACTGCAGCAGACGATCCTGTACTCTGAAATCGCTGGGAACTCCTCTGTGGGCACACTCTGGCGAAATGCCCCTGCTGTCTGCAGATATTGCATCGCCCACTCACTCCCTGACACTGATCTGTGGCATGTCTACCTCCGCAAGAACTGCAATATACGCCACTATAATCTGAACCCTGACCTCTCTGTCGAGATCCACTCGAACTCGATGAACTGCTTCCAGATCTCTTAAACTGCTTGCCCTTAGCCTTCAGAAATTCCTTCTTGCCACTACCACTAGCTCCACTGTCAAAGCGAGGAGGAGGTGGTGGAAACTGTACGGTGGTAGGCTGTTGCGGTCTCTGCCCCTGAACACCGTAGGAAGCTCCTCGCTGCCTGATCAAGCCAGCCTCTGCTCCCTTCGCTCGGTTCAGTGCCTCTGAAAAAGTGTTAGGCCGTCCCGTGTTCACCAAAGTAAAGACATCCGGATTCAATCCGTTGATGAACTGATCGGCCACTGCCTCGTCGTTCCCGGCCACATGCGGTGCAAATCGTAGCAATGCAGAAAATTTAGCAACATACTCCTCGATGTTCCACTGTCCCTGTCTCAGATTCGCAAATTCAGCTCCTTTATCTTTTCGGTATGACACGGGGAAGAAGCGCTGATAGAACTCATCTTTGAAGACTTTCCACGTGATATCAATGCCTCGGTGCTCCAAGGCTCTCTTCGTAGTCAACCACCAGCTCTTTGCAACCTCTTGCATCTGATGCCCTATCAACTTCACACGTCGCTCATCAGTATATGCCAAAGACTCAAACAACATCTCGATATCATCCAGCCAGCTCTTGCACTCTACTGCACTCTCTGTGCCCTTCAGGGTAGGGGGATGGAAAGACTGAAATCTCTTCAATAAGGTCTCCATCGGCGTAGCGGTAACATCCATCTGTGCACCGGATGTGCTACCCTGCTCTGGCTGTGGTATACGTCTAGGTGGCATAAATCTGATTATAAAACTGATTAGTACACAATCATTATCATCTGTCTCAGCCCTCCTCTGATCATAACCTCTGATCGAGAATCGGTTCTGATTCAGGCTTGACAAGTATATGCTGTAAATCAATTCAGATAACAATACAACATATAATAGGGAAAGCATTAAATCATGACATGCTAGCATGATATAAGTAAGGAAGATAACTCGATCTACCCCGCTCATTCTACTCTATCTCAGTCTACAGAACCTACTGCTCTGATACCACCTGTTGTGGGGACCCGGGTTCTAATTCGAATCTATCTGGGATTAATCAGATCTTTATAATAAATTACGGGTCAATTTTTTTTTTTTTGATTTTACATTAAATCAAACGTAATTTAAACATAACCTGATCGGTATTATTCTAACAAACATAAGGTACATACAAGATCTGTTTGGTACCAACATACAACTAGTGTTCAAATCCAAGTACAAGTCTAGTACAAGAAGTAGTAGTTTCTTCTACACCCGAGATCTCCACGCTAAAAACTCTCTCTTCATCGTCGTGACCCTGTACCTGCCCCACCTGTTGTCAAGCACACATACAGACAAGACAACAGCCGGATAACTCCGGTGAGAATAAATCCCAGTATAAAACATGTATGCATGCCATGTAATAAATCATGTACAAAAGCATAGCATAAATCGAATAACATGAATTAAAATCTAAAACATGCAAAGGAATACAAATCTGTATTCACATCTAGTCCTTGACTCGATTCATTTCTAATCTAGGGATCCCGGTGTGAATAAGACGGTCTGTCACCTACCCAGCCACTCGGGGTGACGGTACGTCCTATTCCTGGACTCCGGTCTGGTCTGTATCGAGTGTCTACACGTAGAGAAAATCTGCAACTACGCGACGATACACCGAACGTCTAGTTTGACAAATCTGTCAATGATTCCTATCTCACAGGCTTAAATATAAATCTATAATCAAAGCACAATAGAAATCATAAATCAATAATAATCTAGTATGTGATTTAGGGAAACTCGTATCAAATCTGAATCGAGTTGTGCAATCCCGTGACCACATGAATTATATCTTTCTTTGTCGAATAATCTGTGTCGTAGCCGAAGTCTCGAGATCGGTATGTCAACTCTGTCAAGTCAAATCTGATATGACAATGTATAGAGGTTCTTTATCAAAATATAACTCAACTAAGTCTTGAACAATTCAATAATCATTCTCGGTCAATAAAACACAAGTAAGGAAATATTGCTCATTTTTCTATCCATGGTTGGAGCTACACATTTGAACTCAAGGCTATCCACACCGAATCTGGAATGCACCATTCGAACTCCACCATATCAATATCAAATTCCATTCAAGTCATGACATTGATTAAAACTCATTCTATATCAAATTCGACGGCATAACGACGCAATTTCGGTATCCGGATAACTCAAACAACAATCAACTAGCATCAACAACTCATAATCCACCACAATACCAATCCAAAACATAATAATTCTGCACCCTCTAATTTCGGTCAACATGCTGGAATTTTACACAAATTGCATATGACATCCGATAATCGATCCGTTTACGGCGTTATGATCTCTATCTACTCAAGAACACATAGCACCAATAAAATCATAAATCCTCCAACATATTATTTTCGAAACTTGTGGGAAATATATAAAAGTTACCTCCTTTTGAAGCTCTTGAGGCAAGGAACAAAAATCTATACTTGGATTGAAAACTTGATGGTTGGATCTTGAGATATCAACTTGCAAAATGAGAAATGGATTTGAAGCTTTCTTCCATGGTGGTTTCGGCCATCTCACACCAAAGAGCTGAATGAAATGGAGTGGAATATAGTCATGTGGCACGTATCAAGTTTCTTTTTGCATGGCATGACAAGTGGCAAATCCCACTTATTGCACTTTAGTCCCTCAATTTCTCATTAATTGCAATTTGGCCCTCGATCCATCTTTTTAAATCAATTCAATCCTAAATAATTCCAAACATCTTGGAATATAATTCAACACTCCATAAATCTCTAATTCAATAATCTCGGTTTAAAAATAATATCATCTTTATTATCTCGGGCCTTACATTTAATTTCTTGTAGCTATGTTATAAAAATCCTTCTTATTCATTAGCCAAAAATCCTATAATTATCTACTCCCTCTCCCCAGTGTTAAGTTGATGATAAAGATAAAATATTGTATATTAATTAAATGTTTTATAATAAAAATATATAGTTTTTGTTTTATTAAATGTTTGAATATTATATGTTTTATAATAAATTGTATAAAATATAAGTTTTTGTGTAATTATAAGTTTTTACTATTTTTTTACAGGTTCGATAAAACAAAAATAAACTTGGCGTTGCAAATGGGATTAAGATGATTCTTGGACCTGTAGAAAGTTGATATTAATATCTACAATATTGGTGGCAAGCATGAGATAAAAATCTTCTCTCAAGTGGGATCAAATTAGGCAACAATAAAGTTATCAAAGAAGTGGCAGTTTTACCATACTCTAGAATTTTGACAATGTCTCTCAAATAACTTGGTCAAATGGTTACAAAAAATACCACAATTCAAACAACTCAGATATCTACATGTTTGTTTTTATGTGGAGAAGAAAATTCAGATGGGAAGATTTTCAAAAGTGATGTGTATTAAAATATTAATTTCTTGGAACACCAATGAAGACTTATGTGTAAAAATAATATTTTATTTGTGGTTGTCTCCACAAATTTGGCTATAAATAGGGGTGTATTGTAATGTATTGAGATATCCCTCATTTTATGAACAAATCTTTAGTTCATAATATTTCTCTATTTGTTTTTCTTTATTTCTTCATTTAAATATAATTAGCATGTTAAATTCATATTCAAAGTTTTACACTTTGAATAATGAGTAGCTAACTTCCCAAAGTTGAGATGAAAAAGGTGAAACTCTTGGCATGATAATAAGGTTATTTAAAGGTAAGAATCTATGTTTTATATTATTTAATCATTATTTATTGTTTATATTATATTTCTTTCTTTAAGTATTATTATTTCTTACTTATAAGTGGGAGTTTTAATTTATTGTTGTTATATGTTACACTAAATTCTTGGAACCATTTAAATGTTTGTTTGGTTTTACCAAACATTTAAAGTGGATGCCTTGATTTATTATATATGAATATATCATAATATTAATTTCTTGGTACCATTTAAATGTTTGTTTGGTTTTACCAACCATTTAAAGTGGATGCCTTGATTTATTATATATTAATATCATAATATTAATTTCTTGGTACCATTTAAATTTTTGTTTGGTTTTACCAACCATTTAAAGTGGGAACCTTGATTTAGTGTTCACAAATATATATATAGCGCAATAAATACTTGACAACATTTACAAGTTTTGGTATATATTATATACTTATAAGATAATAATAATATATAACATAATAAAAATATGATTATTTAATACATATTGGAACCATTTTATTAAGTGAATTTCAATAATGTTCATTAATGTTAACTTTATTAAAATACCATGAGTGGATCCTTTAATCTCAACTACTTAAATTAAAATTTGAACAATTAAAAATTACCAATTAAAGATTCAAACCATTAAAAGAAAACAAAAACAAAAACAAAAAGACATTGTAGTGGACTTGCAATTACCTTAGCTTCCCTTTGGATACGATATTCGGACTCACTGAATTATACTACTTGTGGACAACCTGCTCTTGGGAGTGCAACAATCAAAGTCGTAACAAGTTTTGGCGCCGTTACCGGGGAAGTATAATTTAATTTCAAGTCTATTTAATTTCGTTTATAGTTTATTTTCTTTATTTGAATTTTTATTGCTTTTGTATGTTTTTATTCTTTTGCATTTGCATTTGTATGAGCATTTAGTCATGTACATTTAGTGGTCGACTCATTCGAAATAACCCTTTATTTTACAAAACATGGCGGAAGAACCCATCCAAGAAAATGAAGATGAAATTCAATCTCAGCTTGATCATGATAGACGAAGAACACTTAGAGATCACATGAATCCTACACGTACTAGTGCACCTTCATGTCTAGTTTTTCCCCCTGATGCATCTCATTTCAATTTTAAGCCTGGTATTATCCAACTTTTACCCAATTTTCATGGCTTAGATTCTGAAAATCTATACATTTACGAGAGTTTGAAGAAGTGTGCAACACATATAATGATTTAAATTGTAGCATGAACACCATTCGACTTAAAATTTTTCCTTTTTCTTTAAAAGATAAAGCTAAAATTTGGCTACAAAATCTTAGATCGGGATCCATTCGAACTTGGGATGAATTGCAACAACAACTTTTGAAAAAGTTTTTTCCATGTCATAGAACAAATTCTTTCAAAAGCCAAATCATCACTTTCACTCAAAAACAAGGAGAAACTTTTTATCAGTGTTGGGATAGATACAAAGAATTGCTTAATATTTTCCACATCATGGTTTTGAAATTTGGAGAGTTGTTTCTCAATTTCATGAAGGCTTAACACCTAAAGATAGGCAAATGGTTGAATTTATGTGTAATGGAACATTTGAAGATAAAGATCCAAATGAGGCAATTGAGTATCTCGATTCATTAGCTGAAAATGCTCAAAATTGGGACACTATAGGTACAATCGAACCATCAAACAAGTTTCAATCTTTCACATCTGGTGGAGGTATGTACACCCTCAAAGATGAACATGATCTCCAAGCTAGATTAACCTCTTTGGCAAGAAAAGTTGAGGCACTTGAATTGAAAAAAAATGGTCAATTAAAAGCTATTCAAGAAATTGCGTGTCACATCTGTGATACAAGTGATCATTCCACAAAAGATTGTCCCACTTGGCCCTCTTTTAAAAAATGTCTCCAGGAACAAGTCAATATTTTGAACAATTTCAAAAGGCCAAACTTTGAACTATTTTCTCAAAATTACACAGGTTGGCGAAATCATCCAAATTTTAGTTGGAGGAATGATAATGCTGCACAATTTCCGCAACCACATTTTCAAAATCAACAAAAATTTCAAAATTATGCACCTTATGTTCCTCCACCGAAAATGAATTTGGAAGATTTATTGAATTTTTTCATTGCAAAGCAAGAATCTATCAATACTCAAACTGCTCAAACCATGACAGATTTGAAAGATACTCTTGCTAAATTTGCATATGCATTTATGTTCATGAAAAAGGTAAATTTACTTCACAACCACAGCCTAATCCCAAGGATCATTATTCACAAACTGGAACTTCTTGAACTCAACCGATGAATCAAGTAAAATCTGTTATTACCCTTCAAAGTGGTAAGTTTGTGGAAAAATCCATTCCTGAACCTTGTGAAGATGATGATAAATCAACTCCAAAAGGTAAGGATGTGGAACCCATAACTTGAGAAGAGGAGATTCAACAGATAGTGTCACCACCATTCCCTCATGCATTGAAAAATACAAAAAAAATCTAATTTGAATTCGGATATATATTATATTTTTAAACAAGTAAAAGTTAATATTCCTTTATTAGATGCAATAAAACAGGTACCATCATATGCCAAATTTTTGAAAGACTTGTGCATTGTGAAAAGAAAATTGAATGTGAAAAAGAAAGCATTTTTAGCCGAACAAGTAAGTGCAATCATTCAAAATAATAATACTTTGAAATACAAAGACCCTGGTTGTCCTACTATCTCATGTATTATTGGAGAACGAAAGATTAAAAAAGCCTTGCTTGATCTTGGAGCTAGTGTTAATTTACTTCCATATTCAGTTTATCAAGAACTCAATCTAGGCGAGTTAAAATCTACTTCGGTAACATTTTTACTTGCCGATAGATCTGTTAAAGTGACAAGAGGTATGGTAGAAGACGTGTTGGTCCAAGTTGATAACTTTGTATATCCTGTCGATTTCATAGTTTTGGATACACAACCTATCGAAGCTTGTAATGCAATTCCTGTAATTCTGGGTCATCCATTTTTAGCAACTTCTAATGCTCTTATAAAATACAGGAATGGAATAATGAAGTTGTCATTTGGTAACATGACCTTAGAGCTCAATGTTTTTAATCTTTGTAAGCAACCACATGACAAAGGAGATGAAAGTGAAGATGAAAATCTTATTGAAACTCTTGTGGAAGAAAACATTCGAGAAGGGAGTACTCGTGATCAATTAGATATTTGTTCAATTGAAACTGTAAAAGAAAATATTGAAATTGATCTTGATGATTTTATCAGGTATCACTCGTTACCAGGATTAGAGAAAAAATTTGATGCAAAATATGATGACAAAGACGAACCACCCATATTGGAGTTAAAACCCTTGCCAGAAGAATTGAAGTATGCATTTCTTGGAGAAGATGAAACATATCTGGTGGTAATTTCTTCCAAACTAGCAAGTGATCAAGAAGGTAAATTAGTCGATATGCTTAAAAGACATAAAAATGCAATTGGTTGGACACTAAAAGATCTCAAGGGCATTAATCCACTAATTTGCACTCACAAAATTCAATTAGAAGAAAATGCAAAGACATTTCAACAACCACAAAGGAGATTAAATCCACACATGGAAGATGTTGTGAAAATTGAAGTTTTCAAACTACTTGATGTTGGGATTATCTACCATATTCCTGATAGTAAGTGGGTAAGTCCAACACAAGTAGTTCCAAAAAAATCTGGCATCACAGTGATAAGAAATGAAAAAGGTGAATTGTTGACAAGTCGAGTCCCATCTAGTTGGCGGATGTGTATTGATTATAGAAAATTAAATGACGCCACTAAAAAAGATCATTTTCCATTACAATTTTTGGATCAAATTTTAGAAAGAATAGCAGGTCATCCATACTACTGTTTTTTTGATGGATATTCAGGTTATTATCAAATTCCCATTGCACTCGAAGATCAAGATAAAACAACATTCACATGTCCTTTTGGAACATTTGCATTTAGAAGGATGTCATTTGGATTATTCAATGCCCCAGCAACATTTCAAAGATGTATGCTAAGCATTTTTAGTGACATGGTTGAAAATTGTTTGGAGATTTTCATGGATGATTTAACTGTTTTTGGGAATACATTTGATAATTGTCTTGAAAATTTGGAAAAAGTTTTAAAAAGATGCGAGGAAAAAGGCCTTATTTTAAATTGAAAAAAATGTCATTACATGATTACTTCTGGGATTGTTCTGGGACATGTCGTGGCATTTCATGGAATTGAATTTGATGCCAAAGTTGATGTCATTGCCAATTTACCCCCTCCAAAAACCATTAAAGAAATTCGCTCATTTTTGGGACATGTTGGATTTTATAGGAGGTTTATAAAGGACTTTAGTTCAATCTCTAAACCCATTTGTAACCTATTAACAAAAGACACTGCATTTGAGTGGACTCAAGAATGTCAAAATGCTTTTGATAAAATCATTCGACATTTAACATCAGCTCCTATCATGCAACATCCTGATTGGTCTTTACCATTTGAAATCATGTGCGATGCGAGTGATTATGCAGTCGGTGCAGTACTGGGTCAAAGAAGAAACGGTAAGTCTTACGTGATATATTATGCAAGTAGTAATTTAAACAATGCTCAAATGAAATAATCCACGACTGAAAAAGAACTGCTTGCTGTAATATTTGCATTAGATAAATTTCGTTTTTATTTGATTGGATCAACGACTATTGTGTTTACTGATCATTCTGCTATTAGATATTTGTTGACCAAACAGGATGCAAAGCCACGACTGATATGATGGATTTTGTTGCTCCAAAAATTTGACATTGTGATCAAAGATAGAAAAGGAACCGAGAATGTCGTAGCCGATCATTTATCGAGATTAGTAACATGATCATCTTGTGAAATGGCACCAATTAACGATAATTTTCCTGATGAACATCTATTTTCAGTTACTACTATACTTTGGTTTGCTAACATAGTAAATTTTCTTGTGACAGGAAAAATACCACCGCAATGGAGTTCCCAAGATAAAAGAAATTTTTTGAATGAGGTAAAAACTTTTATTAGGATGATCCGTATCTGTTCAAGTATTGTCCAGATCAAATTTTTCGACGTTGCATACCCGACAATGAGGTAAGTAGTGTCATTAAATTTTGTCATTCAGAAGCATGCGGAGGACATTTTTCTTCAAAGAAAACGGCTGCAAAAATCTTGCAGTGTGGCTTTTATTAGCCCACTTTGTTTAAAGACACCCACGAAATCTGCAAGATCTGTGAAAATTGTAAAAAATTGGGTGCGATTTCAAAAAGAAACATGATGCCTTTGAATCCTATCATTGAAATTGAAATCTTTGACTGTTGTGGAATTGATTTTATGGGACCTTTTTCACCGTCGTTTGGATACTTGTATATTTTAGTTGCAGTTGATTATGTTTCCAAATAGATAGAGGCAATTCCATGTCGAACAAATGATCATAAAATCGTCATCAAATTTTTGAAAGAAAATATTTTTAGTAGATTTTGAATTCCTCGAGCCATGATAAGTGATAGGGGAACTCACTTTGTTAATAAACCATTTGTTTCATTAATGAAAAAATATAGTATTACTTACAAAGTAACTACTCCTTATCATCCTCAAACAAATGGACAAGTTGAATTAGCTAATAGGGAGATAAAGAAAATTTTGGAAAAAACTGTTAACTCAAATAGAAAAGATTGGTCTCTGCGACTTAATGATGCACTTTGGGCATATCGAACAGCTTTTAAAACATCACTGAATATGTCTCCCTATAGGTTGGTTTACGGAAAACATTGCCATTTGCCTGTGGAATTGGAACATAAAGCTAATTGGGCGATCAAAACTTTTAATTCAAGCATGAATGATTGCAACAAATTGAAACTTAATGAACTTGATGAACTCAAAAATGATGCGTATGAGAATTCAACGATTTATAAAGCAAAAATCAAATCATTTCATGATAAAAAAATTCTTAGAAAATCTTTTGAGATTGGTAAAAAGTTTTGATTTATAATTCTCGACTTCACATATTCCCAGAAAAATTACGATCAAGATGGATATGCCCATATGTTTTAAAGCATGTGTATCCTTATGGAGCTGCGGATATTGAAAATCCTAAAAATGGTGATGTTTTTAAAGTGAATGGACAAAGGATTAAACCATTTTTTGAAAATGAAATATTTCAAAAAGAGTTTATTTCTCTTTCTGATCCTTCAATTTTTATGTTGCATTTAATTTTGTTTGTTTTTTATTTCAGGTTTCCTTGATCTTTTTATTTTCCCGGTTAAATGGCGGATAACGGTACTCCGTGACTCTCATAGTCGGTTAAATCAGTTTCCCACAATTGCTGATACAAAAATAAAAAAAAATCATTTCTTTTCTTTTAAAAATGGATGAAAATCTCTCAAAAATTTGTAAATATTTTCCTTCTGTTTCTGAAAATGTTATAAGAAAAATTTATGTAGGTAGATGTGAAAGAATGAGATTGTTAATGCAAAAAGGAATTCTAGAAGATATTCGTCTTGTAATAGAAGCTAAGGTCCGATTAGGAGGAGAAGTTCCACAATCATTGCTCATTCGGTATTTGCCTGGATTAGGAAAAAGCACTTATGCGAAAAAACAAAGGGCCAAAAATTTAGGGGTTTGTCATAAGTGTGCAAGATGGACTTGTGACAAATGATGCAGATATTTGGGATGTGTTTCCGATAACAGAGAAGATAAAATTGGTTTCATTAAGAATGGGCTGAGTAACGAGTCTTTAGATAACATCTTATTGACTCTTGAGATGCATTCTAGTGGACATGTGCATATTGAACTTCTCTGTTTATATAAACAATTTCAAGATGACCGTCATAGTCTTGGGAATCTGACTAAAAAAGACCCTGTTTGCCAATTTATAAGAAAATTGGATGTGAAGCATATCCTCGACTCATAGAAGGCGTTGAAGCCGTTTCTGGACGTAAAACCAGAGGAAAATTGTGAGCCACAATCACACTACTTTTTATATGCATGTGTGTCATTATTATTTTTATTGTTTATTCTGCTTACAGCTATGACCCATAGTTTTGTCATGATAACATATTACCCCTATAAAATCTCTCATCTTTCTCTCTATTTTCGCAGACCAAAAAGAAAGTAAAAACATGTTTGGATCTTTGCACAAACATTGAAAAATATTTGTGTATTTTGTGGGTCGAGTTCTGGAAAAAATGAAGTATTTGTAGAAGCAGCGAATAAAACTTGGAAAGATATTGGCTGAGAGAAAAATTCACTTGGTAAATAGGGGAGGTAATATTGGGTTAATGGGATCTGTTTCAACATCTGCTCACCTTGGAGGTAGTCAGGTTTTAGGTATTATTCCTACAACTTTAGCTGAGGGAAATATTACAGGTGTTACGATTGGGGAGGAATTAAAAGTTTCTTCTATGTATGAAAGAATCACCAAAATGATAGAAAATTCTGATGTTTTTATCGCACTACCAGGTTGTTTTGGTACATTAGAAGAAATTTTTCACACTGTTTCTTGGGCACAACTTAATATCTATAATAAACCTGTGGTCTTGGTGAATATCAATAATTATTATGACAGTTTGTTGGCATTTCTTGATAAAGCTGTGGAACGGAATTTCATTTCAGAAAATTCACGATGGATGCTCATTTGTCCTTCGACTGCCGACCAATTAATTGATGATTTGGAAGCTTTTGTTCATAAGCCTAATCCGATGTTAAAAAATATCAATTGGTCGCAATCAAGCAGTAAGAAAAGAAAGTTGGATCATTGATTCAAAATCGTGGATTGGTTTGCATTTGTTTCAGTTTGTTATCTTCAATAAAATTTCAGTTGATATCTCTTTCATTATGTACTATTTATTAATAGTTATTTTGACATTAGGGACAATGTCATATTCTGATTGGGGGGGAGAACAAACTTAAAATTTTTTAAAAAAAAATTATTTTAAAATAAAAACATGTTTATTGTTTGTATCTTAGTAATTTTTGCAAAAATATCATACATTACATGTTTGAAAGGTTTAGATTAGAAATTGTAATAATCTATCTTAGGATGTTTAAATTTTTATTTGAGAAAAAAAAAAGTCAATTTTAATATTTTGATCACTATAAAAATATGATTTATGAAATCTTTTTGAATGATTAATTATTGTGATAAAATCAGTTATTAAAGTATATGTCCCAAGATATACCTGATAAGAGTGCCTAAAATTTTTAAACTTACACATATTTTGTGAGTGAGTGGAGAGGATTAAGAAAAAAGCTTGCGAGCCTTTATTGATCATCAGAGAGGCTATCTATTGTTTAGATCTTGTGTTCTTATTTAGAAAAAAAAAATTGATATTTTCTGAAAAAAAAAGAAAAAAAGAAAAAAAAAGAAAGATGTTGAAGATTTATGTAATTTTTAAGTTATATGCTGCGACCCATTTATCTCTCATACAAATACAAATAAAAAAAGAAAAAAAAAAGAAAGAAAGAGAGAAATATATTGTACAAATTAAATAAATATGTGGTCAAGAAGCATAAACTTAGTCTGATTCCTTGATGTAAAAAAAAATCAGGAAAAAAATATATAATAAGAACAACTGGATTTTAAATCAATGGATTTTCTATCTTTTGATTAGTTTGGCTCGTTTCTCTGTCTGCATTCTGTAAGCCATTTTCCTGAGCATTTATTTGTATTCCAACTCCATGAGAGAAATCATTCCCATAAATTGAAACACTTATTAACATGTGAGAATATGGAGCTGAGACTCTTACTAGGAATTTCTGAAGGCCATGTACATTTAACTACCTGAAAATAAGCTTTGAATTGATCAGTTCAGATTATTTCATAAAGTATAATTATAATGATCTTGATATAACTTTTACAGTTTTCAAATATAATTTAAACACTTGGATAGTTCTGATTACATTTCTATTTAAATTAATCAATATGTTTTGTGTTGCTATTAACGCTTAAATTGCTAGGGACTAGCAATAAGCTGGTTGGGGAGTGTGATAAAGATAAAAAATTATATATTAATTAAATGTTTTAAAATATAAATATATAGTTATTGTTTTATTAAATGTTTAAATATTATATGTTTTATAATAAATTGTATAAAATATAAGTTGTTGTGTAATTATAAGTTTTTACTATTTTTTTACAGGTTCGATAAAACAAGAATAAACTTGGCGTTGCAAATGGGATTAAGATGATTTTTGGACCTATAGAAAGTTGATGTTAATACCTACAATATTGGTGGCAAGCATGAGATAAAAATCTTCTCAAAAGTAGGATCAAATTAAGCAAAAAATAAAGTTATCAAAGAAGTGGCAGTTTTACTATGCTCTAGCATTTTGATCATATCTCTCAAATTACTTGGTAAAATAGTTAAAAAAAATACCACAATTCAAACAATTCAGATATCTACATGTTTGTTTTTATGTGGAGAAGAAAATTCAGCTGTGAAAATTTTCAAAAGTGATGTGTATTAAATTATTAATTTCTTAGAACACCAATGAAGACTTATGTGTCAAAAAATAATATTTTATTTGTGGTTGTCTCCACAAATTTGGCTATAAATAGGGGTGCATTGTAATGTATTGAGATATTCCTCATTTAATGAACAAACCTTTGAGTTCATAATATTTCTCTATTTGTTTTTCTTTTATTTCTTCATTTAAATATAATTAGCATGTTAAATTCATATTCAAAGTTTTACACTTTGAATAATGAGTAGCTAACTTCCCAAAGTTGAGATGAAAAGTTGAAACTCTTGACATGATAATAAGGTTATTAAAAGGTAATAATCTATGTTTTATATTATTTAATCATTCTTTATTGTTTATGTTATATTTATTTTTTTAAGTATTATTATACCCTACTTATAAGTGGGAGTTTTGATTTATTGTTGTTATATGTTACACTAAATTATTGGAACCATTTAAATGTTTGTTTGGTTTTACCAAACATTTAAAGTGGATGTCTTGATTTATTATATATGAATATATCATAATATTAATTTCTTGTTACCATTTAAATGTTTGTTTGGTTTTACCAACCATTTAAAGTGGATGCCTTGATTTATTATATATTAATATCATAATATTAATTTCTTGGTACCATTTAAATTTTTGTTTGGTTTTACCAACCATTTAAAGTAGGAACCTTGATTTAGTGTTTACAAATATATATATATATATATATATATAGCACAATAAATACTTGACAACACTTACAAGTTTTGGTATATATTAATATATTATATACTTATAAGAAAATAATAATATATAACATAATAAAAATATGATTATTTAATATATATATTGGAACCATTTTATTAAGTGAATTTCAATAATGTTCATTAATGTTAACTTTATTAAAATACCATGAGTGGATCCTTTAATCTCAACTACTTAAATTAAAATTTGAACAATTAAAGATTCAAAACATTAAAAGAAAAAAAAAACAAAAACAAAAACAAAAAGACATTGTAGTGGACTTGTAATTACGTTAGCTTCCCTGTGAATACGATATTCGGACTCACCGAATTATACTACTTGTGGACAACCTGCTCTTGGGAGTGCAACAATCAAAGTCGCAACAGTAGATATTAGTTATCTAAAAATATATTGCAACGTTCCCATCAAATATCTACAATTAAATAACACATCAAGCATTATATTCTCTATGAGCTTCGATAGCATTATAGGAACTCCAGAACTCTATCTAGAAATTTGACAGCATAAAGATGAAAGCTAGATAAACAATGAGCGAGTTTGATGAGAGATTTAGTAGTATTGTGATTGAGTAAGTTGCTCTTGAGAAAGAGCACAACAACATAAAGGTTGCACTGAATGCAATGAGAGCTCTTCCAAGAGAGTGATATGTAAATGCCATAGCCATGTAGAAGTCAAAAGATCTCAACAGACTCGAGTTGCACAACCTATGTAATGCCCGAGATTTTGATTATAATAATCCGGAATGAATTGTTGATAAATTGATGTGATTATAGACGGAAAGGATAGGATCGAGAAAGACGAGAAAATGCATAAAAATGTGCGAGGAACAGTAGCCCTCGCGCATATGCGCGACCAGTAGGCGCGCATATGCCCGAGATGGGCAGAGGACCTCGCGCATATGCGCGAAAGAGGTGCGCGCATATGCGCGAGCTGTGCAAGAGAAGTCCAGAGGACCTCGCACATATGCGCGGAGATGAGTCGCGCATATGCGCGAGGAGAAAGGGTCGAAGCTTTGGAGAGAAATATCCTTACGCCTTTTAGAAATTGATTTGTTCAAAATCGGATCGAAGCTTTGGAGACAAATAGCCTTGCGCCTTTTAGAAATTGATTTGTTCAAAATCCGTCCGTCCGATTTTGAATCCGACTGCGGTACTGTGTTCCTATCGACGTAGACTACAACTTGACGTAATTTTGGTTACGTTTTGATATGTCTTGAAATTATGATATTACCAGAATTAGATATGATTCATATATGATGTTTTTGACATGTTAGAAATCGTAGAATCAAAGTCAGATTTAGAAACAGACTGAATATAGAATTGTTATGAATTTCAGAGTTAATTGGGCTAAGATATGATATCGGATGTGTATCGTTATTAACCATGAGTTGCAGAAATTGATATGTATCGAGTTGTATGGCTGGGTATATTAATATTGTGCAGTTATGCTGTTGAAACAGAATTTGATTGAGTTATGAACATATCCAGTATTGATTGAGGAAGGTAATGACATTGTATTCCTTCGATATTGTCATTGCCAGATTGAGTATTGACTGGCTTTGAGTTCGAGACTTCGACAAAATCAGATAAACAGAGAAAAGGTATAAATTAATGTTAAGTTGGGATTTCATAACTCAAGTGAGGTTTGACTCGAGTTTCCCTAAATCACATACCTTAGTTTATTGCAGTGATATTTGCAATTAATGATATTGATGTGTGTGGTCTATTGATTCATAGACAATGTATGTATTGAGTCATAGACTGATTCGTCTAGCTATCCGCTGATTCGCCTAGTCATTGGCTGATTCGCTTAGTTACTGGATGATTCGCCTAGTTACTGGCTGATTCATCTAGTTATTGGCTGATTCGCCTAGTCACCGGCTGATTCGTCTAGTTATTGGCTGATTCGTCTAGTTATTGGCTGATTCGCCTAGTCACCGGCTTATTCGTCTGGTTATTGGCTGATTCGCCAAGTCCTTGACTGATTCGTCAATTCTGCGGCCGATTCGCCCAGACACTGGATATATGAATTATATCGATGCCGTTTAGGGTTGATTCATTCCTATCGACTGAGATTCGATATAATTGTCAATATCCAGACACTGAGATCCCTAGATTAGAATTGAGTCGAGTCTGAGACGATGCGTCTGTTGAGTCGAGTCTGATACGACATGTTGATTTACACTGTTTATATCATTCATGTCTGTTGAGTTGCTACATGTTAATGATATTTTATTTATGCTTTTATATATGTTTTTATGTAATTGCATGTTTACATTGTTTATACTGGGATTTATTCTCACCGGAGTTATCCGGATGTTGTCTTGTTTTGTATGTGTGCATGACAACAGGTGGGGCTGGATCAGCGTCAAAAGAGGATGAGAAAAGACAGTTACTGTGGAGATCCGGACTTAAGAATATATCTGTTATATCACCTGAGGGTAGTGAAGAAACAACAGTTATTATGATTTATTGTTGTACAAGACTTGTACTTAGATCTGGATAGTGATCTTGTAAATGGGATAAGACTTATTTCATATGCTGCGTACTCTCGTATTTTAAAAAAAAAATTAGACCCTGTTTATTTTAATTGATTAATTATTCCCAGAAAGTGATTAAGAATTGAATTAAGTTCAGGTCCCCACAACAGGTGGTATCAGAGCGATAGATCCTTTAGCTGAGATAGAAGCTAGTGAGCGGGGTAGATTGAGTTTTCTTTCCTTGCTTGTGATTGCTAGCATGCTTTACTACTTTATATAATACATGTTACTTGACTTATCTGATTTGATTTTGTAATATGTATTACTGGGAACGAATATGAACCGATTATCGATCAGCAGTAAGCTGATCAGAGGAGGACAGAAACAGAATTGTGGTATTTGTTACTAATCCACTTGATTATCAGATATGCCTCCGAGAAGAATACTAGAACAGGGTAGCACTTCGAATCCTCCCATGGATGTTACCGCCACTCCTATGGAAAAATTATTGAAAAGATTTCAGTCATTCAAACCGCCAACCCTGAAAGGAACAGAGACTTCGGTTGACTGAGAGAGTTGGTTGGATGATATAGAAATGTTGTTTGATTCGTTGGAATATACAGATGAACGACGAGTTCGGCTGATAGGACACCAGTTGCAGGATGTTGCAAAGATCTGGTGGATTATGACAAAAAAAGCATTAGAGTATCGAGGTACGACTATTACCTGGAATGTATTTAGAACTGAATTCTATCAGCGATTTTTCCCGGTGTCGTATAGGAAAGACAAGAGGGCCGAATTTGCCAATCTGAGACAGGGTCAATTGAATATTGAAGAATATGTGACCAAGTTCTCTACTTTGTTGAGATTTGCCCCACATGTTGCTGAGAGCGAGGAAGCTACTGCTGATCAGTTCATCAATGGTTTGAACCCCGAGATCTTTACATTGGTGAACACAGGGCGACCGAATAATTTTACTGACGCCATGAACAGAGCCAAAGGAGCAGAAGCCGGTCTGATGAGACAGAAAGGAGCTTCGTTTTTTCTTCCAGCACCGAGACCACAACAACCACCTCCCAAATTTGAGAGTGGCAGTAGCAGTGGTGGAAAGAAATATTTTCTGAAGGCTAGAGGAAAGCAGTTTAAGAAGTCTGGCGGTATTTCTTCTAGCTCCAGTGGTTCTAAACAGAGTTATACCGGGGTTTACTGTGGAACTTGTGGAGGGAGACATTCCACTGAGCAATGCCAAGGAGTACTTGGTAGTTGCCACTTCTGCAAACAACATGAACATTTTGCCAGAGTGTGTCCACAGAGGGGTTCCCAAAGATCCCAGGGAGCAGAATCATCTGGATCAGCGGCACAGTGGAGTAGACGATCAGCTGCTGTTCATTCATTTCAGCCAGCACCATCTCAGTCACAGCAGAGGCCAGGAGGAAGCCAGATAGTTGGCCAGCCTCCTAGACAGCAGGCCAGAATATTTGCTTTGACCGAGGAGCAGGCTCAGGAAGCACCAGATGATGATGTTGCAGGTAACTGTTCTTGATGTAGTTATCCTGCTTTTGTATTGATAAATACGGATGCTTCCCATACGTTTATTTTTGAACGATGTGCATTGAGTCATGCATTTCATGTTGAGTCTTTATCTACTGTAGTGTATGTCTTTGCTTTTTTGGGGATAGGTTTGATATCAGTGAATTCTGTAAAACATTGTATGCTACAGTATGACGAGCATGAAATGGAATTAGACTGTATTGTGCTTGGAATATTTGATTTTGATTGTATCGTCGGTATCGATATGTTGACCAAGTACAGAGTTACAGTCGATTATTTTCACAAGATCGTGAAATTCAGACCTGAAATGGCTGAGGAGGGGAAATTTTATGGTAAGGGTTCTCGAGCTAGAATTTCTTTGATATCTACTATGAATATGACCCGATTATTGCAGAAAGGAGCGGATGGATTCTTTGTTTATTCAGTTGGTTTACTGAAATCGAGTCCATAATTAGCTGAGATGCAAGTGTTGTGCGAGTTTGCTGACGTCTTTCCATATGAGATTCCTGGATTGCCTCCGATTCGAGAAATAGACTTCAGCATCAAGTTGGTGCCAGGTACAGTTCCGATTTCTAGAGCTCCCTACCGAATGACACCAATAGAATTGAAAGAGTTAAAGGACCAGTTGAAAGATTTGCTAGTCAAGGGATACATCAGACCAAGTGTTTTTCCTTGGGATGCGCCAGTATTGTTTATGAGGAAGAAAGACGGTTCAATGAGACTCTGCATTGACTACCGGCAACTGAATAAGGCAACAGTAAAGAATAAATATTCCTTGCCTCGTATTGATGATTTATTTGATCAGTTACAGGGTTCTTCTATATATTCCAAGATCGATCTGAGATCTGGATATCATTAGCTAAGAGTCAGGGAATTCTGATATTTCAAAGATAGCGTTCAGAACCAGAAGACTGTGAATCCAGTTTTCTTGAGTTGAAGAAGAGATTGACCAATGCTACGGTGTCGACTATTCCACCAGATATTGGTGATTTTGTGGATTATTGTGATTGTGAAATCAAATACCATCCGAAGAAATCCAATACGGCAGCTGATGCACTGAGTCGAAAGGCATGTATCCTTATCGACTACGAGTGTGTTGAAGATGGTAGAAGATTGCTGTTTGTCTGAATTGGTATTTGAGACATATAGCAGACCATTGAGATTATATGTTGTTCAAGTCGAACCAAAGCTGATTTTGAGGAATAAAGTATCTCAGAAATGTGATCAGAATGTATAGAATCGATAGCGATAGTTAGAACAGAACATCGATCCGAGTATCAGGTTCGTGATAATGTTCTGTATGTGAATAATCGTCCTGGTGTGCCAAATATTTCAGAGTTGAAACGACAGATATTGTCAGAAGCGCATAACAATCGATTTAGTATTCATCTTGATGGCAGAAAAATTTATAATGATTGAAAAGACAGTTTTGGTGGAAACGAATGAAAACTAATATTGCTGAATTTGTAGCCAAATGTCTAAATTGCCAACAGATGAAGGCCGAGAGAAAGAAACTCGGAAAACTATTACAGAGTTTGTCTATTCCTGAAGGGAAATGAGATCACATTTCCATGGATTTTGTAATGAAGTTACCGAGATCCTCCCAGGGTTGAGATGCGATTTGGGTTGTGAGTGACAGATTGACCAAATTCGCATGCTTTATTCCGTGCAAGATGACGTACTGACATGACCAAATGGCTGAGATTTATGTCAGAGAGGTAGTCAGACTACACAGAGTGCCGAAGTCGATTGTAGCAGACCGTGATCCTCGGTTTATATCGCACTTCTGGCAGAATTTACAGCAGATTTTGGATATGAATTTAAATTTTAGTACCGCATATCATCCACAGACCGATGGATAGACGGAAAGGATCGGACCGGGAAAGACGATTAAATGCATAAAAATGTGCGAGGAACAGTAGCCCTCGTGCATATGCGCGACCAGTAGGCGTGCATATGCGCGAGATGGGCAGAGGACCTCGCGCATATGCGCGAAGGAGGTGCGCGAATTGCATGTCTCTCCTAAGAATTCCAGAGAAAGGATCGAAGCTTTGGAGAGAAATATCCTTACGCCTTTTAGAAATTGATTTGTTCAAAATCCGTCCGTCCGATTTTGAATCCGACTGCGGTACTGTGTTCCTATCGACGTAGACTATCTGGACATAAGTTTGGCTATGTTTTGATATGTCTTGAAATTATGATATTACCAGAATTAGATATGATTCATATATCATGTTTTTGACATGTTAGACATCATAGAATCAAATTCAGATTGAGAAACACACTGAATATAGAATTTTTATGAATTTCAGAGTTAATTGGATTGAGATATGATATCGGATGTGTATCGTTATTAACCATGAGTGGCAGGAATTGATATGTATCGAGTTGTATGGCTGGGTATATTAAGATTGTGCAGTTATGCTGTTGAAACAGAATTTGATTGAGTTCTGATTATATCCAGTATTGATTGAGGAAGGTATTGAAATTGTATTCCTTCGATATTGTCATTGCCAGATTGAGTATTGACTGGCTTTGAGTTCGAGACTTCGACAGAATCAGATAAACAGAGAAAAAGGTATAAATTAATGTTAAGTTGGGATTTCAAAACTCGAGTGAGGTTTGACTCGAGTTTCCCTAAATCACATACCTTAGTTTATTGCAGTAATATTTGCAATTAATTATATTGATGTGTGTGGTCTATAGATTCATTGACAATGTATGTATTGAGTCATAGACTGATTCGTCTAGCTATCGACTGATTCGCCTAGTCTTTGGCTGATTCGCTTAGTGACTGGCTGATTCGCCTAGTCACTGGCTGATTCGCCTAGTCACTGGCTGATTCATCTGGTTATTGGCTGATTCGCCAAGTCCTTTACTGATTCGTCAATTCTGCGGCCGATTCGCCCAGACACTGGATATATGAATTATATCGATGCCGTTTAGGGTTGATTTATTCCTATCGACTGACGATATAATTGTCAATATCCAGACACCGGGATCCCCAGATTACAATTGAGTCGAGTCTGAGACGACGCGTCTGTTGAGTCGAGTCTGATACGACATGTTGATTTACTGTGTTTATATCATTCATGTCTGTTGAGTTGCTACATGTTAATGATATTTTATTTATGCTTTTATATATGTTTTTATATAATTGCATGTTTACATTGTTTAAATTGGGATTTATTCTCACCGGAGTTATCCGGATGTTATCTTGTTTTGTTTGTGTGCGTGACAACAGGTGGGGCTGGATCAGGGTCAAGAAGAGGGTGAGAAAAGACAGTTAGCGTGGAGATCCGGACTTAGGAATATATCTGTTATATCACCTGAGGGTAGTGAAGAAACAGTAGTTATTATGATTTATTGTTGTACAAGACTTGTACTTAGATCTGGATAGTGATCTTGTAAATGGGATAAGTCTTATTACATATGCTGCGTACTCTCGTATTTTAAAAAAAGAATTTAGACCATGTTTATTTTAATTGATTAATTATTCCCAGAAAGTGATTAAGAATTGAATTAAGTTCGGGTCCCCACAACCTATTTGCATATTTGAAATCATACGAGCTTGAGCTGAGTATCAGGATGGAAGAGTAGTCATCCATTCCACAACTCACCAAAGCTCTAGTTGCAACCGGAGATATTTGAAAATATCAACAAGAAAGAATAATAATGAGAAGGTTAGTGTCTCATGGAAGATGTTGAACTGGAGACCCAAAATATTGAGATGGAGTATGCCGATGATCCGGTATTTGATTTTCTATTCTGATGAATTTACACGAGTGGATCTTGTCACAACAGTGCATAACATGGTAGATGACTACAAGAGAATTTTTCAATCATTCGGGAAATTAAAAGCAGAGAATAGAAGCCTAACAGATAAGTCGAGCCGCAAAAAAAATGACAGTCGGGTGAAATTCAATATGATAGAGGCTGAGAATGATGATATTCCAATAGTGTTCCAAGCAAAAATTAATGAGAATAAAAAATTAACTCTTCTAGTCAAATCTTGGAATGAGTCGTCTCTATTGACAAGATGCACGAGTTGCAAAAAATGTGAGAACCCGAAATTTGCGAATACATTCAAATGGATTGGAAAAATTCATTATGCATTAAATGTCCCTTGAATATACCAAAGTGACTCTTGGTGTTCTTGGATAAATGAATGAATACAATTAATGCTTGCTTGGAATGCAAGGGGTTGACCATGAGGAAGTTCAAAGGGAAAAATCTCACCTATAAATATATTGCGTGTTTTTTTGATTGCTCGCAAGCGCACGACGTCAAATTATAGTAAAATGTATTTTTGAGTACAACTGTCGATCCCACGAGGAGTATGTATATAGATGTATATTAGTGCTTGTGATTAAAATAGTCTCGACTTTATTTAGAAAATTCAATTAAAAGATTTGGTTGCAAGAATAATTAGATTGAAAATGGATTTAAACGTAACACCAATTTATAACAATTAACAATAGAATAAAAGATCTAGAGGTCCAATTTCACGCAACTGTCCACTATGTGTAATTTCTTGTAGTTATGTCATAAAAATCCTTCTTATTCATTAGCCAAGAATCCTATAATTATCTACTCCTTCTCCCGAGTGTTAAGTAGATATTAGTTATCTAAAAATAGATTGCAACGTTCCCATCAACCATCTACAATTAAATAACACATCAAGCATTAGATTCTCTATGAGCTTCGATAGCATTATAGGAACTCCCGAACTCAATAAATACCATTGATGTATTTTTCATTTTTCTTGTTTATAATTTCCTCTTCCGAGTGATAAATTGTAAACATATAAATCATTCAAATTATGGCCAATAAATTGAAAGCATTATGATTAGAATAATACAAATGAACAATAAGAAAAACTTAAATAGCTTAGTTCTTAAAATCCAACACATGGTTTCTAGTTTTGTTCCATCTTTCGTCTAGAAAAAAAAATTAGTTCATGATAACACAAGAAAAACAACAAAATATAGTTCTAAAACAAGACATATCAAATGAAAAATAAAAGAAAGAAGAACTTAAAACAAGAGTTTGAAGTGCTGAGTCTGTCCCTGGAGTTGTGTAGCAGATTTTTCCAAAAGAACTTGATGAACTTGGATCTTCAATTCTCTAGCAGCAGCCTCTACTCCTTCCTTGGCTCCCCAATGCCCTGGATGGTAAGTAAATTATGTCCTTTTATAGTCCAGACAAGCCTCAAATAGTAGCACACCAATATCTTGGACTTTCATGCGTAGCACACAAAAATACAGATTTTCCGGATTCTGTTTTTCAAGGAGTGCGGGTGCGGTCAAGAGGACACCGCGGGTGCAGTGTTGGTTCTAGTGTGCGAGCGCAGGTGCGGTCTGGATTTTAGCGCGGGTGCACTGCTTTACTGCGGGTGCGATGTATGTATAAGCACGGGTGCGCTGCAGCTTCTGTAATTTTGATCTTTTGCACTTTCCAATTCAACACTTTACTACTCCAAACTCTCATTCTAAGCTTCCAAATTACAACAACAAAAACAACAACAAATCACATAAAACCTGCTCAAGAATCACAAAATTCCAAGTTAAAAATAAGTAATAAATGTACAATAAATTGCACTTATCAAAATACACCATTTTATGTTTAAGAGACCACACCCAAAATCATCACAAAAATTTGTCCCTCTCCTCTCTTCTCCTCTCCATTTCGGCATCTAATGCAAGCAGAAAAAGGGAGAAGGCTTCGTGCAGTCCGAGTGATCAGAAGATTCAAGATACGTCGAAGTGCTGCTGGATTTGCTTCATAAATCTTGGCAAAGTACTGAAAAGTTTCGGTCATCATTTGACCGAGATTAAACGGGAGTTGTACGTCTAGACTCGGCAATTTCGAAAACTACACCTTTGAATTCAGTAAGTGGGTTTTTGCTGTGTATTTCTTTGTAACTTAAAATTTGTATAAGTATGACATGATTCAAGAGAACAAACAATTAATTAAACACCACAAGAAAACGAATAAAGTCAACTTAAATGAGAGAGCATTGCATATGACACTCATCCACCATGGATGAAGTTGTATGAATAACTAAAGAGATTGTTTCATATCTCTACCAAAACTCTCATTTAATATATGACTTGATATAATTTGTTTTAGTGTAAAATAGCCTCCATCTAAAATAAAAACTATAATATAATATTTACAACAACATGAAATTCTCACCAACTTAAGCTAATGTGGTCAAAATAAGCTCCTGATTTCATAGTAGCAGATTTAGATAATCGATGGATTTGTTCCCTCTTTAATGTGTGTATACAATTTACAACGTATGATATTTGTTTGCCGGAAACGTGTTTCACTGGACCAGTGGACATCCAATGTGCCAAAAATATTTGAGTAAATCAATGGTTTTGTTTTCACTGGATTAATTCCCTCTTTAAAATGTCAAAAATGTGTGTACAAGAAGATTTTGTTTTGTGATTATTCGGCCAGTGGACTGTCAATGTGCAAGATTTTGTTTTGTGATTATTCGGGTTACCTTATTGAATATTTTGGATTTCAGAAATTTATTGTGTAAATGGAGAGTGTAATAAAGCATCTAATGGAAGAAGCTGATAATGCTGATGAGAACAAGAAAAATGATGCTGATTGTGTGGAAAATTTAGATGATGATGGTGATAAAGATGAAGTGAAACCCGAGTCTAAAAGAGAGCTAGGAAAGATATGAACTCTAGATCACAATATTGGTAACACTTTGAAAAATTCTATTGTGAAAGTGACAAGGTGCAAAATTTTAGGTGCAAATATTGTTGTAGAGATATTAAGGCAGATCCAAGAATACATGAGACTCGACCTTTACAGAATCACTTCGCTTCTTGTAAAAAAAACCTCATGAAGTTGCAACTAGTCAAGCCCAGGTTTATTTTCAACCATCAAAAGATGATCCGAAAGAAGCGCAAATTGGTACTTGGAAATTTGATCAAAACAAATTAAGAGAGGCGCTAACTTATTGGTTGATTGTGGATGAGCTTCCTTTCAAAATAGTTGAGAACAAAGGCTTTAGACACTTCATGTCAATTGCATGTCCAACGTTTAGCATTCCATCTCGAAGGACAACAACCAAGTATGTTTATAATTTGTACATGAATGAAAAAGTGCAGTTGATGTCTTTTATGAAATAACATGGTTCAAGAATTTCTATAACTACAGACACATGGACATCAATACAAAAAGTGAATTATATGTGTCTAACAGCTCATTTCATTGATGATGAATGGACTTTGCAAAAGAGAATTTTGAATTTTTGTCTGATTTCTGGACATAAGAGTGATTATATGGGTAAAGCAGTTGAAAAATGTTTACTTGATTGTAGATTTTATAAAATCTTTACCATCACAATTGATAATGCCTCATCAAATGATGGTTCAATAACATATTTGCAAAAAAGGTTTGACAATTGGAAAACAAATATTTTAGGGGGGAAATATCTACATATGCGATGCATTGCACATATTTTCAACCTTATTGTGCAGGATGGTCTGAAAGTGAAAGAAGAACATTTAGCTATCTCTCGAATTAGAGGATCAGTGAGGTATGTCCGAAACTCCCCAGCAAGGTATAAAAGATTTTGTGAATGTGTTGAGATCGAAAAGATATATACAAAGAAATTGTTAAGCCTTGATGTACCAACAAGATGGAACTCAACATATCTAATGTTAGAGTCAGCAATATCTTTGAAAAGAGGATTTGATTCATATGCCGATATAGATCTTGCCTACGTGAATGATCTCTTGAAACCCGCGTATGATGCGATTCCGTCGGAAGATGATTGGGAAAGGGCTAGTTTGTTAGTCAAGTTTCTTGGACACTTTTACAAGCTCGCTTTAGAAATTCCTGCCTCTCTATATGTCACTTCGAACACCATAAGTGCTGCTGACAAGCTTCTAAAACAGTGGTTAGTAAGCGATGATTTTGAATTAAGTGAAATGTCAAGAAAAATGAAAGATAAGTTTGACAAGTTTTGGGGTTCGATTGAAAAATGAACATAATGTTATATTATGCAATGATTCTTGATCCTCGTCACAAATTAAAGTTTGTTGAGTTTTCATTTGATACAATGTATGATGATATCACAAAGAGCGCGATTATGAAGGAAAAGGTGAAGAGTGGAATGCAAGAAAATTTTTTCGCTTATAAAGTGACAAATGGAACTCCAGGAAGTCCGGTACGTTCTGCATTAGGTTCTACATCATTTTCAAAAGATTCTCAATCTAATAATTCAATGACTTCTCGAACATACTTGAAAGATGAGTTTAGAAAATACAAACTTGGTGGGAAAAAAAGAATATGTGAAGTCAGAATTGGAGAAATATCTAAGTGAGGATCCTGAGGATTATGATGAAAATTTTGACATCCTTCAATGGTGGAAAGTCAATTCTCACAAATTTCCTATTCTTTCTTGATCGGCACGTGATATCTTAGCTATTCATGTCTCCACCGTTGCTTCGGAAGCATCATTTAGTACAATTGGTCGTGTTTTGGATGCGTTTTGAAGTTCATCATCTCCTAGAATAGTTCAAGCTTTGGTATGTACCCAAGATTGGAAAAGGTTGGATTCTAAGCCTATATGCGTGGAGGAAGATTTGGCTGAAATCGAAATACTTGAAAAATGCATATTTTTTTGTCTCTTTACTTTTCTATATTTATTTTAATGATTATGTTTTATTCCTTAATGACTAATCTATTTGTTTTTTTTTTTAATTTTGGCATAGAATTAACAAACTCAGGGAAGGATTCAACCATAATTGATATATAATTATGAAAAACATCAACAATCGATTATTGTAAGTTTTTAAATTTTAAATTCATTAAATTCGATGACTGTAAATTTTTAAATTTTAAATTCTTTATATCTATCTACTTTAATAATGATTGTCTTAGAAAACTAATAGAATTATAACATTTCAGGTTCTTTGATTTGATTGGACAGATGATGCTTTAGCTTGTAAGTTGGAAGATGATTTACCACTTTTTTTTTAATATGTTTTTGTTGATTTGAAGAAGTTGATGTTTTACTTTCCAAGATGATTGGATTGGTTACTATGTGATGGATTTTTGGTCTATGGTGAATTCAAGTGGTTTTGCCTTTGATTGACATATGTGTTTATTTAGATTGATGATTTTCTAACAACTTTTTATTGTTGTTGTGCTATTTTGTGCAGAGTAGGTATTTACATATACATTGAGAGACAAAGAAGATAAATTTTTTGACAAAAATTTCGGGTATCCGAAATCGGGTACCCGACTACACATGCAATTTTCGGGTACCCAAACCGTCGGGTAGCACCGATTAAAGTTCGGGTTCGGGTACTAAATAAATTACCCGAAAATTTCGGGTACCCGAGTTACCCGAACCCGTGAAACCCGACCCGACGCCCACCCATACATCTATATGTTCATACTAATGAATTGTATCGTTTAACATTACAAATGCTATTTCGAGCTCGAGCGTATTTTATCTTATTTTAGGCGGTTAAATCAACTATAGACTGGTTTAGAATTCACAGTAACTAAAATGTGTTTCACGATCAATGTGACATGAACGACCTCATTTTATCATAGTATATTCAATGTTTTTAACATTGCAACTTATATGGATAAACAAATAAATTAATGTCATAATTTGTTAAAACTTGAAATATTATTAAAATGAAATTTGTTTATTATATAAGAGTCAATAAAATAAAAATCATGAATTATTTGGTTGGAAACATACTCTTGCAAAGACAAGCGATAATTAGATGCAAGTTGGCAAATTTTGTTGAAGTCATCCTAGAAAAAACAAAACAAAAAAATTGACGAATATAATATTAGGTTACTTTCTCTGGATCTCCACCTTTGTTAGGAAGGTTTTTGATGACGGATTTACAATAACCTTTCTTCAAATCATTCTGCAATGCATTCTTGGCGACACCAAGAATTTCATACTAATTGGTGTTATCGCATTTCTCGGGCGCTCTCCCAAATATCGCTATGGTTTCTTCATCTTCAAGCCAAACAACTGCGTGAAGAATAAATAATCAATATATCATCAAGAATGTGAATCCGTGAGGAATAAGAGAAGGCAAGTTTTAACAGCCGAGTTTTGTTTTCTTGTCATCCATCGCCTGCCAGGAAAATTGGACTCCAATTAGCTGGACGACTCATTCCCTATTCATGGAATTAAAAAAGTTCTGAAAATGCGACCAAATCTTTTATCGATATATAATATAAACTTAGAAGTGTCATTTTATAAAATATTTCATCTTCCATACAACCATGATCATCCTAAGTTGGAACTGCCGAGGATTGGGCCACACTCGAGCAGTTCCAAATTTGCGTGAGCTAGTACGAGCTCACAGGCCGGCGGTGATTTTTTTATATGAAACTTTGGCACACTCACAGAAGATTGAAGAAGTTAGAATCTCACTTGGCTTTGATGCGGCTTTCTCAGTTGACAGAGAGGGACGCAATGGCGGAATTGCTATTCTTTCGAAAGTCTCAAATCATTGTACAATCAAAGGGTATTCGGGCAACCATATTGATCTAAAAATCACTGAACATGGACAAGAAGAGTGGAGTTTAACTGGATACTATCGCTTCCCAGAACAAAGTCGACGACATGAAGCATGGAATCTATTAAAGGCTCTTGCTCGCATAAATCACCTCCCGTGGTACATTATTGGAGATTTTAATGACATTCTGGACTCAAGTGAAAAACGAGGGGAAATTGATCGCCCAATATGGATGATCAGGGGATTTAGAGAAGCAGTAATGAAATGCATGCTACAAGACATTCAAATGAAAGGATACCCATTCACATGGGAAAGAGGTAGAGGTAAACCACACTTTGTGGAAGAAAAACTTGATCGTGCTCTTGCCTCCACATCATGGAAGGAGCGATTCTCATATGCATCAGTTCTGACCACGGTTGCTACGTGCTTAGACCACTCACCTTTAATCCCTATAAATGAAGCTCAAGCAACAAAAATCAGTAGAATAGCTTTCCGATTTGAGAATAGATGGATGGAAGAAGAAGGCTTCGGTAAACTTGCAAATGATCAGTGGGAGATTACTGATATCTCTGCTACAATAACGGAAATACTCAGATCCCTTTTCATGGAATTAACAAAATGGTGTATGAAACACCCAAAAATAGATCGAAAAACCATTGAGGAACTGAAAGATAGAATCGAAAGAATGCGATCCAATAAAGAGTACTAGGAATCGGCCTTAAAATTCGAGGAGATGAAGATGGAACTAAATCAGATGATGATAAAAAATGATATATACTGGAAACAAAGAGCCAAACAATTTTGTCTCAAGGAAGGAGACCTGAATACTAGATTCTTACATTCCATGGAAACAAGGAGAAAAGATCATAATAGAATTTAGAGTTTGATTTATGATGAAGGAGTAGAATTTACTGATCCGCAGAACCTTGGACGCATCGCATGCGATTACTTTGGCAAGCTATTATCATCAGAGAATGCATCATATGACAAAGTCATAAATCAGATTGATCCAAAGCTATCAACAGAGGACAACACTTTCCTTATGTCTCTCTTTACCCTTGATGACTTCCGAGAGGTGCTGTTCCAAATGGACCCAAACAAATCACCGGGACCAGATGGATATAATTCGGCTTTTTTCCAAAAAAATTGGCATGTTATGGGTCAAGAAGTAATTCCAGCAAAGTGTGCAGTGGCTGCAACAGGTAAAATTCCCACCAAAATTCAATGATACTATTATTACCCTTATCCCGAAGTGTGCTAACCCAAACACCATGAAAGATCTTCGCCCGATTCCCTCTGTAATGTGATATACAGGGTGCTAGCAATGGTGTTGGCAAATCGTCTAAAAATTCTCCTGCAAAAATTAATCTCAGAAACGCAAGCGGATTTTGTTAAAGAAAGATCGAACATACACAATGTAATAGCAGCCTTTTTGAGATTATACATCATATGAAGAGAAGGAATAGAGGAAAACATGGGGACGTGGCACTCAAAATCGACAAGAGCAAAGCTTATGATCGAATCGACTGGGGATTTCTGAAACTCATGCTGTTAAACTTGGGCTTTGATGAAAAATGGGTAGAAATTATGATGCTCTGCGTTACAACGGTGCAATATCAGATTCGAATAAATTGAAATCTTGTTGGACCAATAATCCCAGAACGAGGACTTCGCCAAGGGTGCCCTCTCTCGCCCTATTTATTTATAATTTGTGCCCAAGGTCTATCTACTATGATAGAAAAAGCAGAGGATAGAGGCACCTTGCATGGTGTGAAAATTTGCCGTCGAGCCCCGATGACGCGATCCCGACCACGAGATCTCTGATTTTTCCCGATCTTTGAAACAAGTAATTGAGATAGGTGTGATAATCGCCTCTAGATCACGCGGTCTAGCAACAATTAATCAACGAAAGAAACAATCGCGTTCAAGAGAACCTCCAAAGAACCCGTCCTTGGCAACCCTCGTAGAAATCGATTGACAAACGCCACAAAAGATAAATCTTTTGATAAGTTTGATTTGATACAACGCAAAAGTTGTAACGAAACTTAAGCTTGTGTTTGAGAGAATTCTCAATGATAAAATATCATAAAAGATGAATAATAATCAATTGTTGTTTACAATGATGAAATTTTCGAGTATATATTGTCTCAAAATCAAAAGATATCAAATCTACTTGCCAAAATAAATAAAACTCTAAAATAGGAAAAATCTTCTCTCCAATTCGTAAAGGACACGGACCCCGTGTACAGGTCCGGAAGGGGGTCCGTGTAGGCACTGTAATTTTCATGTCTCGAAAGTAGTGGACACGGACCCCGTGTACAGGTCCGTGCTCGGGTCCGTGTAGGCTCGGGATTTCTATTCCTCAAGTGTAATGGACACGGACCCCGTGTACTGGTCCGTGCTCGGGTCCGTGCAGCCTGGGTTCTTCAAAATAATGCTTGAATAATGTTCCTTCGGCTTTCCAACATGCTCCCATGCATCACGAGACCTACTTCCTTGCTTATCAATCTTTGTAGGGCCTCTCTGAACTTCCTTAGCCATCCTTTGAACGCCATGCCCGGCCAGATTCACATCATACTCCCCTTCTTCAAAAAGATTTGTCCTCAAATCTTGCCTACCTGCACAAAAACGAAGCAAGTTAGTAATAACAAAGATGATATTATCAACATGCTTACCCTTAAGCTCAAGTTTGAAGAAGTGAACATTTGCTCTCTCCTTCAGCACTGGAAATCCCAACATCACTGTTGCCTTTCCTATAAACTCATCAACTTCACCACAAACCAAATAATAATTGACACCAAATGATAATATATCATTAAGTATCACAAAAATTAAATTTCTCCCCTTCTTAGACCTAGTTAACACCAAAGCAAGTATCATACAAGTGCACAACCATAGTTCACTAGGAATAAGAGTTAAGTCATGCATGTCACAAAACCCTAGCCTAGTTGCTATCTTCATACATGCAAGACCCTCGTCACAACACCATTCGACATACTTCTTCATATGTAACCAACATAGAAATTCATGTATCTTATCAATAATGAAATCATAACAATATGCATCACTAGCGGGTAACTCATAAAATGAGCATAACATGAACAATTTAATCTCCTTAAAATTATATTAATTATGAACAAAGAAATTCTTATACTCATTCATGCTCCTTCCAATGCCATCATCAAACAAATATGAATCATGAAAATAGGACACACCAGATGTACTACCCATGTAAACATTTAACACATCACAAAGATTCGATCATAATGCATACAACCCATTGTCATAACAAAGACTCACCAATTTGACAACTTTTGAAAAATCATAATCACTAACATTTAAACTTGATCCATGCAATATTTCACCATTCTCAATACATATCACTTTGACAACTTGTGAAGAATCACAATCAATATTATCGAAACTTAAAGCATGTGCTTCCTCACTAATATCAAACCCATAAAAACTAGAACTCATATAATTAATAGGGAAAAGTAGCTCATACCTCATAGTTGTTGCATTAACAACTATTTTTACCTATGCTCGATTGATATGTGGATCAACCCATTGAACCCATCCATCCTCGCCACTCACTTGCCTCCTCATCTCGAGGGCGCCAAAGTCCTGCAAAGAAGAATTAATATTGCTCGGGATTGAACCGGCTATATCACCACTAGATATATAAACCTCACCTTTGTACAAATGTACTTGGAGAGATTTATACAAAATTAAATCACTCTCACACTCCCTCTTTTGGGCCTTTAATTTATTTTCTTTTTCTCTTTTTTTGACCTCTTTTGCATTTTCTTTTTCTTTTCTTTCTATGGCCATCTCACTCTTTTGATCACTCATTCTTTTGGCCATTTTAAATTCTTTTTCACTCTCACAATTAAATTGCAGTTGATCATCAGTAGTTACAATTGAAATATGTTGATCAAGAAAGGTACATGATGAATCATAACATGCGTGAAACAAATTATTGCTACTCTCTCCTTTCTCCTCCTTAGCACACACATTAGAAGCAAATTCACCATCTAAGGATTCACCCTCCACAACACAACGTTCTATGCTCAAGTCAGAAATCAGTGGAGTGCCAACCTCCTCAATTCTCTCAACCTCCACTTTAGGCTCAACATCAATTCTCACTTCAACTCTGTGGGGACCCGGGCTCTAACTCAATTCTTTTGGGATTTATTGGATCTTTGCTCGAAAATGTGGGTCAAAATTTTGCTTTTAACATTAATTCAAATGTATAATTAAAGCATAACATGTCTTTATATTAGTTAAACAACATAATGTACATACAAGTCTGTTTAGTACAATCATACGCTAGTGTTTAAATACCAACTACAAACATAAGTAGTCCAAGTCTAATGAGCAAACACTAGAAATGTTCAACGCCCGAGATCTCCACGCTATCGTCAATCTCTCATCTAGCTCGAGACCCAGATCCTGCCCCACCTGTTGCCATGCACACATACAGACACGACAACAGCCGGATAACTCCGGTGAGAACGAATCCCAGTATAAAACATGGATGCATGCAATGTAACTAAATCAAGTACAAAAGCATAGCATATATCAAATAACATGAATAAAATCTAAACATGGAAGAGCAGGCGGGTTACACGTTCCACTGTGCCGAGATGTGAGGACCCTCCCGTTCGATGAGCTCTCTCGCAACAAACAGAGGAACCGAGAATGATCTTCCAGTTTTTGATCTGCCACAGCCTGAGAAAACTTCGACGGAATCGGTCTGTAAAGGAATACAAATCTGTATTCAACATATAGTTCTCGACTCGATTCGTTTCTAATCTAGGGATCCCGGTGTGAATAAGACGGTCTGTCACCTACCCAACTACTCGGGGTGACGGTACGTCTTATTCCTAGACTTCGGTCAACTCTGTATCGAGGGTCTACACATAGAGAAAATCTGCTACTATGCGTCGATACACTGAAACGTCTAGTTTTGGCCGATCTGCCAATATCTCCTATCTCAGGACTTGAATATAAATCAATAAACCAGACATTACATAATCAAATGTAATAACAATCTAGTATGTGATTTAGGGAAACTCGTATCAAATCTGAATCGAGTTGTTCAATCCCGTGACCACATGCATTATACCTTTCTTGTCGAATAGTCGGTGTCGTAGTCGGAGTCTTGCGTTCACAATAGCCAATACCAATCTGAAATGGCATAATCAATGCGCACTCTATCAATATACATCTCAAGCAATTCAATATACAAGGCTGAAATCGGTTTCAATATAATTCGACGGCGTAACGGCGTAATTCTTCGATACCGATGACTCAATAATATCACAGTCAATATTCACAACTCATAATCTCATCACAAGCATTGGATAATACTCAAAATCTGTATTACTTCAATCTATACATGCTGTAAACTACCCACCATAGCATATAACATCCGTTTCTTGATCCGATTGCAAATATATCATGTTCGATACGTCAAAAACGCAATATAACCAACATATTACAATTTCCCCAACATCTATAATTCAAACCATACTGAAACTGAAAGAAACTTACATCCCCTTGAAGCTAACGATGAGAGGAGCTCAAAACCGAAATCGGATTAAAGTTTGGATGTATGAATCTTACAAAATCACAATTTAAAAGCATGAGGAATGAAGCTTTCTCTCTCCCTGAAATCCTTCGGTTCTTGCTTCTGAATGAGGAGAAACGAGACACCTCTATTTATATCTTGCATGTTATATAACACATGGCTCATTCTTCAAAGGGCACGCATGACTGCGGGTGCGGTGGCTCAGGAGCGCGGGTGTGCTGTGCCCACGACATGCCTAACATTTTTCCGGAATTCTCCGACCGCGGGTGCGGTAATTGCAGGACCGCGGGTGCGGTCTTGCTTCGCACAAATCCACCAACTTTCTGTCAATGCACCGCGGGTGCTGTGTCTCTTAGCACCGCGGGTGCGGTGTAGCTTCGGCCATGCTCCCTCAAAATTCCATAATTCATGCAATAGTTTCTACTTTCATCTTATAACATGCATTCTCCTATCTTCCAAGTCTCTCACGAATGAAAACTAATGAATCTCGAGCCTTACATTTCTCCCCCTCTAAGAAATGATTTCGTCCTCGAAATCACACATCATTCTATTAATGTAAGCATCAAAAGTAATAACATCAAAGTTAGATTAATACCTACATTATTGGAATAACTCGGGATGCCTCTGTCTCATCTCAGACTCTATTTCCCAAGTTGCTTCCTCGCTGCCATGACGACTCCATTGATCCTTCACAAGCGGAATGGTCTTGGTTCTAAGCTGTTTCTCCTTCCGATCAAGAATCTGAATCGGTTGTTCAATATAGCTCAGAGTCTGATCCAACTCGGCTTCTTCAGGCTGAATGACATGAGAATCATCTGGCATATATCTGCGCAACATCAAAACATGAAAAACATCATGTATTCCCGACAAAGAAGGAGGAAGAGCAAGTCTGTAAGCTCGATCGCCAATCTTCTCAAGGATCTCATACGGAGCGACATATCTAGGAGACAACTTTCCACGCTTGCCAAATCTGACAACGCCTCTGAAAGGTGAAATCTTCAAAAATACTCTGTCTCCCTGCTGAAACACCAACGGTCTGCGTCTGACATTGGCATACTTCGCTTGCCTATCCTGCGCTGTCTTCATTCTTTTCTGAATGATCTTCACTTTCTCGGTCATCTCATGAATCATATCAGGCCCCAACTCTGGTACCTCAGAGATATCATCCCAGTACAACGGAGATCTGCACTTCTTTCCGTATAAAGCTTCGAACGGTGCCATCTCAATGCTAGTCTGATAGCTGTTGTTGTATGAAAACTCACACAACGGCAATGAATCTTGCCAACTAGTACCAAAGTCTAGCACTACAGCTCTCAGCATATCCTCTAAAGTCTGGATAGTCCGCTCTGACTGTCCGTCTGTCTGAGGATGATAAGCAGTGCTCAGGTGTAAATTCGTACCCAAAGCCTGCTGCAAACTGTGCCAAAAGTGAGAAGTAAATCGGGGATCACGATCTGATACGATCGACTTCGGCACACCGTGCAATCTGACGACCTCTCTGACATACAACTCTGCCATCTGATCGTGTCGATATGTCATTCTGTACGGAATAAAGCACGCTGATTTGGTCAATCTGTCTATCACAACCCAAACCGCGTCACAGCCCCGCGAAGATCGAGGTAACTTCGTCACGAAATCCATGGAAATGTGGTCCCATTTCCATTCAGGAATATACAAACTCTGAAGTAAACCTCCGGGCTTCTTTCTTTCTGCCTTCACCTGCTGTCAATTCAAACATTTAGACACAAATTCTGCAATATCTGTCTTCATCTGCTTCCACCAGAATTGCGTCTTCAAATCATTGTACATCTTCCTGCCACCAGGATGAATGCTGAACCGACTACAGTGTGCCTCTGACATGATCCGTCGTCTCAAATCGGGAACATCTGGCACTACTAGACGGTTATTCACATACAGAATAGAATCTCTAACCTGATACTCTGATATATGACCAGCTCTGACCATATCAATCGATCTCTGAATGCTCGGATCAGTTCTCTTTGCTTCTTTAACCCTCAAAACCAAATCTGGATCAATCTGAATCGTAGCAAGTCGCAACGGTCTACTCTCTGTATCAAATGTCAACCCAGACAAGCAACAATTCTCTACTAAATTCGATATACCTACGGTCGACAAGGAAAGAGCACATACCTTTCGACTCAAGGCGTCTGCCGCTGCATTCGACTTCCCTAGATAGTACTTGATCTCGCAATCAAAATCTTTCAGCAGATCGAGCCATCGTCGCTGCCTCATGTTCAACTCTGACTGAGAAAAGAGATACTTCAAGCTCTTATGATCGGAATAGATCTCAAATTTTTCGTCATACAGATAATGACGCCAGATTTTCAAGGCAAAAACAATCGCCGCCAATTCAAGATCATGAATCGGGTAACGAGTCTCGTGCGGCTTCAGCTGTCTAGAGGCGTACGCTATCACGTGCCCTCGCTGCATAAGAACACATCCTAGCCCTCTGTGAGATGCATCACAATATACAACAAACTCACCTGTACCAGAAGGAATCGTCAAGACAGGCGCACTAGTCATCCTTTTCTTCAACTCTACAAAACTGGCTTCACAATCTTCAGACCACACAAATGGCATGTTCTTCTGTGTCAACTGAATGATAGGCTTCGCTATACTGGAGAAATCTCGGATAAAACGACGATAATACCCGGCTAGACTCATGAAACTGCGTATTTCCGGCACAGAAATCGGTCTCGGCCAACTGATCACAGCCTCAACTTTACTCGGATCTACCGCAATACCATCTCCAGATATAATGTGCCCCAAAAAGACAACATGTTTCAGCCAGAATTCGCACTTGGACAATTTGGCGTATAACTGCTCTTTTCTCAAAGTCTGCAATACAATCCTTAGATGATCTGCATGTTCAGTCAGACTTTTCGAATACACCAAAATATCATCAATAAACACAATCACAAAATCGTCTAAATATCTCTGAAAGATACGGTTCATCAAACTCATAAATACCGCTGGTGCATTCGTCAAACCGAAAGGCATAACAATAAACTCGTAATGTCCATACCTGGTTCGAAACGCAGTCTTCGGGATATCACGTCTCTAACTCGGAGCTGATGATACCCTGATCTCAAATCAATCTTCGAGTATACAGAAGATCCCTGTAACTGATCAAACAGATCGTCGATGCGAGGCAAAGGATACTTGTTCTTCACTGTTGCCTTGTTCAACTGTCTGTAATCAATACATAACCGCATCGAACCATCTTTCTTCCGAACAAATAGCACCGGAGCACCCCAAGGAGATACACTGGGTCTGATATATCCCTTGGACAGAAGATCTTCCAACTGTGCTTTCAATTCTTTCAGTTCAATAGGCACCATCCTATACGAAGCTCTCGAAATAGGAACACTGCCTGGCACAAGATCTATGCTAAAATCTACCTCTCGAACTGGAGGCAACCCTAGAATCTCATCTGGGAACACGTCTGCAAACTCGCAAACTACTGGCAGATCTGCCAATGCTGGGCTCGACTTCAGTAGATCTACTGAATATACGAGAAAGCCCTCTGCTCCTCTCTGAAGCAATCTACTCATAGTCAGAGCAGATACTAAGGGAATCCGAGATCTGGAACCCTTTCCGTAAAATTTCCACTCATCTGTCATTTCGAGTCTGAATCTGACAATTTTGTGGAAGCAATCCACTGTGGCCCTGTACTTGGTTAACATATCTATACCAACTATACAATCAAAATCAGCTAAACCAAGTACTACACAATCAAGATCAATCTCATGCCCCTCAAACTGAAGCATACAGTGTCTAACAGTAGTCACAGATATCAAACCACTTCCCAACAGAGAAGCTATAGACACTACCGTCGACAAAGACTCAACAGGCAATGAATGTCTCAATGCAAAATTCTCAGATATGAATGTATGAGATGCACCTGCGTCTATCAACACATATGCAGGATAACCGCAAAGAAAACAGTTACCTGTAATGACGTCATCTGGTGCCTCCTGCGCCTGTTCCTCTGTCAGCGCAAATACCCTAGCCTGTTGTCTGGGAGGCTGACTCACTGTCTGACTACCTCCTGGTCTCTGCTGGGTCTGTGTGGATGGTGGCTGAAAGGAGTGTACAGAGGATGCCCGTCTCTCCATCTGTGGCACTGGTGCTGATGACCCTGTACTCTGGAATCGTTGTGCACCTCTCTGGGGACAAACTCTGGCAAAGTGTCCCTGTTGCCTACAGATGTTGCAGCGTCCCATAACTCCTTGACACTGCTCCGTGGCATGTCGCCCTCCGCACGAACTACAGTACGCGCCACTGTAATCTGACCCCTGACCTCTCTGTCGAGATCCACTCGAACTCGATGAACTGCTCCCGGATTTCTTAAACTGCTTGCCCTTAGCCTTCAGAAATTCCTTCTTGCCGCTACTACTAGATCCACTATCGAAACGAGGAGGAGGTGGTGGAAACTGAACGGCGGTAGGCTGTGGCTGTCTCTGCCCCTGAACACTGTAAGAAGCGGCTCGCTGCCTGATCAAGCCAGCCTCTGCTCCCTTAGCTCTGTTCAGTGCTTTTGAAAAAGTATTAGGCCGTCCCGTGTTCACCAAGGTAAAGACATCTGGATTCAACCCATTGATAAACTGATCGGCCACTGCCTCGTCGTTTCCTGCCACATGAGGTGCAAATCGTAGCAATGCAGAAAATTTAGCAACATACTCCTCGATGTTCCACTGTCCCTGCCTCAGATTCGCAAATTCAGCTCCTTTATCTTTCCGGTAGGAGACGGGGAAGAAGCGCTGATAGAACTCATCCTTGAAGACTTTCCACGTAATGTCAATGACTCGGTGCTCCAAAGCTCTCTTCGTAGTCAACCACCAGCTCTTTGCAACCTCTTGCAGCTGATGTCCTATCAATTTCACACGTCGCTCATCAGTATATGCCAAAGACTCAAAAAACATCTCGATATTATCAAGCCAGCTCTCGCACTCTATTGCACTCTTTGTGCCCTTCAGCGTAGGAGGATGGAAGGATTGAAATCTCTTCAATAAGGTCTCCATCGGCGTAGCGGTAACATCCATCTGTGCACCTGATGTGCTACCCTGCTCTGGCTGTGGTATACGTCTAGGCGGCATAAATCTGATTACCAAACTGATTAGTACACAATCAATATCATCTGTCTCAGCCCTCCTCTGATCATATACCTCTGATCGAGAATCGGTTCTGATTCAGGCTTGACAAGTATATGCTGTAAATCAATTCTAATACAATACAACATATAATAGGGAAAACAATAAATCATGATAGCACATCAAAAGCAAGGAAGATGACTCGATCTACCCTGCTCATTCCCTTCTATCTCAGTCTACAGAACCTACGGCTCTGATACCACCTGTTGTGGGGACCCGGGCTCTAACTCAATTCTTTTGGGATTTATTGGATCTTTGCTCGAAATGTGGGTCAAAATTTTGCTTTTAACATTAATTCAAATGTATAATTAAAGCATAACATGTCTTTATATTAGTTAAACAACATAATGTACATACAAGTCTGTTTAGTACAATCATACGCTAGTGTTTAAATACCAATTACAAACATAAGTAGTCCAAGTCTTGTAGTAGCCCGAATTCCAAATTGGGTAATTAACGGAGTAATGGTGATTAAGAAGGTTTAAGGTGTAATTTTGGCTATGGTCATGATCGGACGGACCGAAGAGGGTTCGGAAGCACCGAAGAGTTCGGACGATCCGAAGTGTAGTTCGGTGAATCCGATCATAGGTGTCAAGTGTTGATCGACACGTCATTTTTCCATGCATGTTCGGACGGTCCGAAGTGTATGATCGGAGGATCCGATCATGAGCTGTCAAGAGCCAATGGACACGTAGCGTTCGGACGTTCCGAAGTGTTGTTCGGAGGATCCGAACATGGCCTATAAATAGTGCTCGGATTTCTCATTTGTGACTTGCCAATTCATGATTTTGCCTCATAGTTGAGAGGATTTGGAAGGTTTCTAGGGTTAGTTGTTGGTCGAGCGATAGCCAAGAGCTGTCAGGAGTAGTAGCGTAGCGGCGCCTGAGTTTCAAGGCAATCGACATCAAAGGGCTGTCGACGGACGAAGGTAAACCCTAAACCTTTGGTAGTACTAGGGAGTACTGGTTTTGCTAGTCGAGCATGGTAGTATTGTTTGAGTATGCTTTTGATGCGTAGGCTTGTGCTAGACCTGATTAGCGGTGTTGCGTAAGGCTAGGCTTGCTGTGATAGAGGTACGAAAGTACTATCCGAGATATCCTGGTTGAGTATACATTCATATATGTGTTGCATGAGTATTTGCTGCATTGTTATATGTCATATGATGCATGCTATTATGTCACGAGTTATGATGCATATTGCATATCATGTTGAGCCGTATCTCCTTCGAGATAGCCTTTACTGTTGAGCTGTATCTCTTTCGAGATAAGCTATATCTTGGGGCCGCTCAGCCCTGTCTTGTGGACGCATGGACACCGAGAGTACACAGTGGCCGACGGGTCGGGAGGGCTTCGGTGGTCCGGGACATTTTAGGTCCACGTCTGTCTTGTAGTGGATGCAGTGACCCAGAGGTTGGACCGCGCGGCACTATCCACTTGGCGCCTCTAGACTGAGCATTTTGAGATCCTTTTTGATTCCTGTTTCTTGACTACCCTGGTATCATATCATAGCATGTGCATTTCATATAGGTTTGTATACTCATACTTTTGTACTGGGCGTTCTTATCGCTCACGTCCTCGGTTTTGTTTATCTTGGACACCCCATTTCCACGGGGCAGGCCTCAGGTTGGACAGCTCAGGAGGAGGAGGAGGAGGACGTTGAGTAGCTGGTTGGTTTAGTTCTTCAGTTGTTTTTGTTTCGATATGGTTGTACCGTATATTTCAGTTTAGTTGAGTTGTTCTGGATTTTCGATTGGGTTGTATATCTATCATTTGTTGGTATTTCCGCTGTTATCTCTGATTATTATTAATTAAGTTAAGTTGCATGCTTAGTTCTTGATTAGTAGGTGATTCTGGAACAGGTCACTACATTTATGGTATCAGAGCATGCTTACGATTTTGGGATATAGATTCTGTTTTGGGATGTTTCGTGGACCATTTTACCATTTTCCCTATTCTATCTTGTAGCGATGGCTGACCATTTTGATGACGGGAGTAGTCAGGGGAGTGTAGGTCGATGGGGTGACCAGGACGATCATAGACGTCATCATGAGCATCGTCATCGTCGGGATGGTCCTAGGCGTTTCGATATGCATCGTTTCATGCAGATGGGGCCTAAGCCTTTAGTTGGCGGTGAGACTCCCGATGATGCGGAGGATTGGTTAGAGCGCATGGAGAGTTGTTTCCGCGCATTCCAGTGCACCGATGAGCAGAAGATGGAGACCCTTAGTTTTCTTCTCGAGGGCCGTGCTCGCAGGTGGTGGCGATCAACTTCTGCGCCGATAGTCCAGTCCCAGGGTAGGGTGACTTGGGCCGATTTCCGTGCAGCTTTCATGCAGCTGTACTTTCCTCCAGCCCTTCGCCAGGCCAAGACGATTGAGCTCCTGAACCTTAAGCAGGGGAGTATGTCTGTTGATGAGTATCAGCAGAAATTCTTCGAGTTGTTACCCTTCGCTCCTCATATCAGTGGCAGTTCTGAGGCCAAGTATGACCATTTCCTCCAGGGTCTTAACCAGGAGATCTTTGATCGAGTCACTGTCTGTGATAATCCTACTTCTTACGATGGGTTAGTGAACCGGTGTCGCCAGGCAGAGATCAGTCTCCAGCGTGGTAGGGCTATTTTTTCTTCTAGACCTTCGAGTACTTTGAGCCCTAGGTCTCAGTCGTTCAAGAAATCTGGTTCTTCTTCTTCTGGATCTGGATCACGGTCTAGCGGTGTTTTCCGCTTTGGTGATAAGAAGGATGCTTGTGTGCATTGTGGAAAGAACCATCCCTCGGAGCAATGCCGATCAGTCGCGGGAGCTTGTTTTCAGTGCGGAGAGATGGGGCATATTAAGAAGTATTGTCCTCAGTTGCGAGGTGGAGCAGGATCTGGTTCCGGATCACAGACGACTGTTCAGCAGAGGAGGCAGGGTCAGGCAGTGGGTAGTTCGAATCTTCGACCTCGTGCCCAAGGTCAGGTATTTGCGCTGAACCAGGATCAGGCTGCAGATGACTGAGAGAGTCATAGCAGGTACTTTTCGTTTATGCGGTATTCCTGCTTTTGTTCTTATTGATACCGGAGCATCGCATTCATTCATTTCTGCACGATTTGTTAAGCGTCATAAGTTACTGTATGTTTCTCTTGATGTCATTCTTTCCGTTTCTACTCCGATGGGTCATTCGGTGTTAGCTAAGCGTCTAGTGATGGGTTGTCCCTTAGATTTTGAGGGTAACGATGTTGTTATTTTCGTTTTGTTCATCCTCTAAACTTGATTTCGAGGACGAAATCGTTTTAAGGGGGGGAGAATGTAGTAGCCCGAATTCCAAATTGGGTAATTAACGGAGTAATGGTGATTAAGAAGGTTTAAGGTGTAATTTTGGCTATGGTCATGATCGGACGGACCGAAGAGGGTTCGGAAGCACCGAAGAGTTCGGACGATCCGAAGTGTAGTTCGGTGAATCCGATCATAGGTGTCAAGTGTTGATCGACACGTCATTTTTCCATGCATGTTCGGACGGTCCGAAGTGTATGATCGGAGGATCCGATCATGAGCTGTCAAGAGCCAATGGACACGTAGCGTTCGGACGTTCCGAAGTGTTGTTCGGAGGATCCGAACATGACCTATAAATAGTGCTCGGATTTCTCATTTGTGACTTGCCAATTCATGATTTTGCCTCATAGTTGAGAGGATTTGGAAGGTTTCTAGGGTTAGTTGTTGGTCGAGCGATAGCCAAGAGCTGCCAGGAGTAGTAGCGTAGCGGCGCCTGAGTTTCAAGGCAATCGACATCAAAGGGCTGTCGACGGACGAAGGTAAACCCTAAACCTTTGGTAGTACTAGGGAGTACTGGTTTTGCTAGTCGAGCATGGTAGTATTGTTTGAGTATGCTTTTGATGCGTAGGCTTGTGCTAGACCTGATTAGCGGTGTTGCGTAAGGCTAGGCTTGCTGTGATAGAGGTACGAAAGTACTATCCGAGATATCCTGGTTGAGTATACATTCATATATGTGTTGCATGAGTATTTGCTGCATTGTTATATGTCATATGATGCATGCTATTATGTCACGAGTTATGATGCATATTGCATATCATGTTGAGCCGTATCTCCTTCGAGATAGCCTTTACTGTTGAGCTGTATCTCTTTCGAGATAAGCTATATCTTGGGGCCGCTCAGCCCTGTCTTGTGGACGCATGGACACCGAGAGTACACAGTGGCCGACGGGTCGGGAGGGCTTCGGTGGTCCGGGACATTTTAGGTCCACGTCTGTCTTGTAGTGGATGCAGTGACCCAGAGGTTGGACCGCGCGGCACTATCCACTTGGCGCCTCTAGACTGAGCATTTTGAGATCCTTTGTGATTCCTGTTTCTTGACTACCCTGGTATCATATCATAGCATGTGCATTTCATATAGGTTTGTATACTCATACTTTTGTACTGGGCGTTCTTATCGCTCACGTCCTCGGTTTTGTTTATCTTGGACACCCCATTTCCACGGGGCAGGCCTCAGGTTGGACAGCTCAGGAGGAGGAGGAGGAGGACGTTGAGTAGCTGGTTGGTTTAGTTCTTCAGTACTTTTTGTTTCGATATGGTTGTACCGTATATTTCAGTTTAGTTGAGTTGTTCTGGATTTTCGATTGGGTTGTATATCTATCATTTGTTGGTATTTCCGCTATTATCTCTGATTATTATTAATTAAGTTAAGTTGCATGCTTAGTTCTTGATTAGTAGGTGATTCTGGAACGGGTCACTACAAGTCTAATGAGCAAACACTAGAAATCTTCAACGCCCGAGATCTCCACGCTATCGTCAATCTCTCATCTAGCTCGAGACCCAGATCCTGCCCCACCTGTTGCCATGCACACATACAGACACGACAACAGCCGGATAACTCCGGTGAGAACGAATCCCAGTATAAAACATGGATGCATGCAATGTAACTAAATCAAGTACAAAAGCATAGCATATATCAAATAACATGAATTAAAATCTAAACATGTAAAGGAATACAAATCTGTATTCAACATATAGTTCTCGACTCGATTCGTTTCTAATCTAGGGATCCCGGTGTGAATAAGACGGTCTGTCACCTACCCAACCACTCGGGGTGACGGTACGTCTTATTCCTAGACTTCGGTCAACTCTGTATCGAGGGTCTACACATAGAGAAAATCTGCTACTATGCGTCGATACACCGAAACGTCTAGTTTTGGCCGATCTGCCAATATCTCCTATCTCAGGACTTGAATATAAATCAATAAACCAGACATTACATAATCAAATGTAATAACAATCTAGTATGTGATTTAGGGAAACTCGTATCAAATCTGAATCGAGTTGTTCAATCCCGTGACCACATGCATTATACCTTTCTTGTCGAATAGTCGGTGTCGTAGTCGGAGTCTTGCGTTCACAATAGCCAATACCAATCTGAAATGGCATAATCAATGTGCACTCTATCAATATACATCTCAAGCAATTCAATATACAAGGCTGAAATCAGTTTCAATATAATTCGACGGCGTAACGGTGTAATTCTTCGATACCGATGACTCAATAATATCACAGTCAATATTCACAACTCATAATCTCATCACAAGCATTGGATAATACTCAAAATCTGTATTACTTCAATCTATACATGCTGTAAACTACCCACCATAGCATATAACATCCGTTTCTTGATCCGATTGCAAATATATCATGTTCGATACGTCAAAACGCAATATAACCAACATATTACAATTTCCCCAACATCTATAATTCAAACCATACTGAAAATGAAAGAAACTTACATCCCCTTGAAGCTAACGATGAGAGGAGCTCAAAATCGAAATCGGATTAAAGTTTGGATGTATGAATCTTACAAAATCACAATTTAAAAGCATGAGGAATGAAGCTTTCTCTCTCCCTGAAATCCTTCGGTTCTTGCTTCTGAATGAGGAGAAACGAGACACCTCTATTTATATCTTGCATGTTATATAACACATGGCTCATTCTTCAAAGGGCACGCATGACCGCGGGTGCGGTGGCTCAGGAGCGCGGGTGTGCTGTGCCCACGGCATGCCTAACATTTTTCCGGAATTCTCCGACCGCGGGTGCGGTAATTGCAGGACCGCGGGTGCGGTCTTGCTTCGCACAAATCCACCAACTTTCTGTCAATGCACCGCGGGTGCTGTGTCTCTTAGCACCGCGGGTGCGGTGTAGCTTCGGCCATGCTCGCTCAAAATTCCATAATTCATGCAATAGTTTCTACTTTCATCTTATAACATGCATTCTCCTATCTTCCAAGTCTCTCACGAATGAAAACTAATGAATCTCGAGCCTTACAAACTCCACACTCGACTGCAACCTTAGATTCACATTCAACTACCACCTCAACCTCATCCTCAACCTCCACTTTAGATCCACGTCCAACCGCAACATCAACCTCCATTTGAGATTTAAACTCAACTGACGATTTTACTACAGTCACCTCCTCACGTGGACATTGGGTGATATCATGCCCAACCTCTAAACACCAACAACAGATAATATCACAAGTACTAGAATTTGAGTTTTTAAATGTACCTTGATATTCATGTTTGCTAGCTTGACGTCTCGACTCCTTCTTTGGCCTACCGCAGTGTTTCTCTTCCAAGCTCGTCCTCCAATTGGATGTCAAAGGAGTCTCATACAAGCCACGCTCATCTCTTCTACCACCTCTCCTATTATTGTGATTTGGAACAAACTGCTTCCTCATCACCCTTTTCATCTCATCCCACGTAACTATAGGGTCATCCCCACATCGTCTCCTACGCAATACTAACTTATCCCACCAAGTCGTATCATAGTCGGTAAACTCACTGCAAGATCGTCTTACCTTCATTGCTTCAGTATAATCATCCCGGCTCTCCAATACACACTCCATTCTCTCTTCCCATTCAAGGTACGCCTTCGGATCGGCTTCCCCACTGAAAGATGGAATGGTCATCTTTGTGCCACCCAGTCTATACCCTTCTCGGCTTCTATACCCCTTATCCTCATCAAATCTCCTATCATCATAACGATCCAAATGCAATACTCTATCCCCACAAAATCTACTACCTCGTCTCTTCTCATTAACACTACACTCAAGCCTATCCAACCTTTCATGTAAAGGCTTAAACTCTTTCTCCCACATTTCACCCAACCCCCTTAACAAGCTTTGAAATTGACGATCGTCAACCATTATACCTGCAAGAAAAGGTTAGTATAAAACAATAAAAAAAATAAAGTTTCCTCACCACAAATTCTCACTGGTCGCTCCAATGAAAAATTCACTCGCACTCGTCTTTTTTCCTCACCACAAAACCTCACAATTCACACCAATGAAAATTCACTCCACTCAAATATTTTCACTCAAGTGAGAATTCTCAAGGACGCTTAAGTCTCGTGGCTTCCACGTATCAAACTTATGAGATCAATCTAGTGACGCTTGAAATTCGACTCACTTAGACCACACAAGAACAAGCAACTTTGAAAATTGACTAGAATGCGACTAAATGACAAGAACAAACTTAACGCTGAAGTATATAAGCGCTAAAATTCCAACAAACACCCGATTCAATTTTTTTTTGGGTGAACAGTAATTCCGGCAGACGAACAGTAACTCCGGCAATGAATAGTAACTCCGATGAACAGTAAATCCGGCTTGAATAGTAAATCCGGCGAATGAACAGTAAGCACGAATTTTTTCGTGAACAGTATTTCCGCCGCGATGAACAGTAATTACGCCGCAATTAATAGTACTTCCGGCAATGAATAGTAATTCCGTCTATGAACAGTCGGAGATAAATAGTGATTCCGGCAATGAACAGTAACTTCGGATATGAACAGTACTTCCGATGAACAGTAATTCCGGCATGAATAGTACTGTCGGATGAATAGTGTCGGCAATGAATAGTAAGCGCGATTTTTTTTTTTTAAATTCAACAACAACGTAGAAATTGCTACACGAAAATCGGTATTGAAAATCCTACGAGGAATTGAATGGATACGCTTACTTGAATAAAAAACCTTGAGCTCTGATACCACTTGACGCGAACCCGACCACGAGATCTCTGATTTTTCCCGATCTTTGAAACAAGTAATTGAGATAGGTGTGATAATCGCCTCTAGATCACGCGGTCTAGCAACAATTAATCAACGAAAGAAACAATCGCGTTCAAGAGAACCTCCAAATAACCCGTCCTTGGCAACCTTCGTAGAAATCGATTGACAAACGCCACAAAAGATAAATCTTTTGATAAGTTTGATTTGATACAACGCAAAAGTTATAACGAAACTTAAGCTTGTGTTTGAGAGAATTCTCAATGATAAAATATCATAAAAGATGAATAATAATCAATTGTTGTTTACAATGATGAAATTTTCGAGTATATATTGTCTCAAAATCAAAAGATATCAAATCTACTTGCCAAAATATATAAAACTCTAAAATAGGAAAAATCTTCTCTCCAATTCGTAAAGGACACGGACCCCGTGTAGAGGTCCGGAAGGGGGTCCGTGTAGGCACTGTAATTTTCATGTCTCGAAAGTAGTGGACACGGACCCCGTGTACAGGTCCGTGCTCCGGTCCGTGTAGGCTCGGGATTTCTCTTCCTCAAGTGTAATGGACACGGACCCCGTGTACTGGTCCGTGCTCGGGTCCGTGCAGCCTCGGTTCTTCAAAATAATGCTTGAATAATGTTCCTTCGGCTTTCCAACGTGCTCCCATGCATCACGAGACCTACTTCCTTGCTTATCAATCTTTGTAGGGCCTCTCTGAACTTCCTTAGCCATCCTTTGAACGCCATGCCTGGCCAGATTCACATCACCCGAAAGTGTCTCATTTGCTGTTTGTCGATGACTCTTTTATATTCTTTCGGGCAACAAATGAAGAAAGTGTAGAGATGAAGAGGATATTAACCACATATGAGAGGGCCAGTGGACAAGCTATCAACTTTGACAAATCTGGAATTTTCTTTAGCAAGAATACCGAAGACCAGAAGAAATACGAGCTGTCAACAATCCTTGGGGTATCAAAACCACTGGATACGGGGCGCTATCTTGGCCTTCCATCAATAATTGGTAGCAAAAAGAAAGTGATATTCAGTTACTCGAGAGACCGACTGTGGAGTCGTATTCAAAATTGGCGGGGTAATTATATCTCTCAAAGGTCGGAAAAGAAGTTTTACTGAAATCGGTGGCCCAAGCGCTTCCAGCTTATTACATGAATTGTTTTTTGCTGCCCACATCTCTCCTCGATGAGTTACAGATAATGATGAACTCCTTTTGGTGGGACTCAACATCCAAAATATCGAGAGGAATACACTGGACAAATTGGAGCAGATTATGCACTCATAAAGAAAGCGAAGGTCTTGGCTTTCGAAATCTCGAAGCTTATAATATAGCCATGCTTGCTAAGCAGGGTTGGAAACTCATTTCAACCCCAAATACTCTATTATCAAGGATACTCAAAGATAAATATTTTCCGAAGAAAGAATTCATGGAGACGAGCTTAGGATCAAACCCAAGCTTTATATGGAGAAGTATTTGGTGCTAAAAAGCAGTGCTGGCTCGAGGATTACGCTACAAGATTGGAGATGGTCGATTAGTGAAGATATGGACACAAACATGGCTAAGAGATCCTCGCAACCTCTTCGTGCAAACACCGTATCAAATCAAGAGGAATGTATTTTTATGTGAAGGACTTGATGATGCAAGAGACAAAGCAGTGGAATCAGGTGATGATAAACGAGATTTTTATCCCCGAGATGTCGTGGAGATTACCAACATTCCGCTAAATCCTTTGGCCACCAAAGATGAACGTATATGGAGCTTTAGTAGGTATGGAGATTATACAGTGAAGTCTGGATACCATCTAATCATGGAAAATATCTTGAACCATACGCATACAAATTAGAAAGAGGGAGATTGGATGAGGCTATGAAATATCTTAACACCTCCAAAGATTCAAGCATTCTTATGTCGAGTAGCGAGGAACTACCTGCCATGCCGGAACAAGCTTTATTCTAGAAATATACTTGTGCCTTCTCAATGTGTGATATGTGAATCGGGAGTGGAAAACAACTGGCACATTTTCCTCAACTGCCCATATGCAAAAGAATGCTGGAAAGTGGCAAAGCTTGATAATTTGGTATCAGATTGTGCGAGAGCAGCGGACTCCTTCCCGAATTGACTTTTTGAGAGCTTATACAAGTGCCCCACTGCCATTCGACCGAACTACTTGGCTGTTTTGTGGAGTATCTGGCGATATAGGAATGAAAAACTATGGAACGGGATATCTAGACCACATCAAATCACAGTGTCACTCGGCCTTGAAATGGTACTGAGTTGGACTTGAGCTCAAACGAAATCTCCACAAGAACCTACGTACACATCTCGTCAAGATGAGGATGACCGATGGACGAAACCACCCGACCCATCTATGAAGTGCAATGTCCATGCAGCATTGTTTAAAGAACAACGAGCAGTTGGTTTTTGAGTTGTGGCACGAGACTCGACAGGAACCTTCATGGTGATCAAATCTTGCATGAAAAATGGTTTGTTGGAAGTAAAAGAGGCTGAAGCACTCGCCCTACTTGAGGCTATTCAATGGACATCTTTCTTAGAACTCTAGGATGTTATCTTTGAATCTAACTCACAGAAGGTGGTGAATGCAATAACATCAAAGAATGTAGACTACACAGAGTTTGGATCGATTATCTGTGGCTGCTGTCAGTTGTTAGACACTCATCCTTCTTTCAAAATTCAACATTTGCAAAGACAAGCAAATATGGCGGCTTACACATTGGCACGAGCGGCAATATCCTTAGCAAATCCTTTTATTACGTATCACCCTCTAGATATTATTTGTAATGTCATCAACCACGATTGTGGGATTCAAGTTTGATTAATGGAACCTTTCATTTCAAAAAAAACAAAAAAAAAAACAACGTTTAATAATTTATTTTTCCTTATCGATAGGATTGATCACTGGGATATTTTACTGTAACAAGCCCGACACAATTTTTCTCTTAGTTAAATGGGCTCTGAATTCTAGACCACTTAGCCAATGAAGTGAGGAGCTCGAATATTGTAGGTTGGCCCCTTCAAGTCTTCATCAAGCCAATATGCAATTCACATCATTTCGAGTTTTCAAATAGCACACAAATACATAAATACTATATTTATTCCATTCAAGTGCTAAATCATGTGTTATGAAATTGCATAATCAAATATGTAATGTTATATATTCTTAGGCCTTAATATTTAATTAAACATATTTATTTTAAAAAAAATTGTACTCAAGAAACTTAATATTTATCCACGGATAGAAAAAAATCTCAAAATATACAAGTATGAAAAAAATTTGCTTATAATTAAAAGTAAGATATAGGTCATATTTTATTAAAGCCCCATGTTCGCTGTCCCGGCTAAGACGCGTACTAATCGCGCCATCTATTGGGTACTATGGCAGCTGGAGGGCTAATTTAGAGTTTTTAGCGGTGGGTCTACAACTACGCAGCCTTATGAAGGTCCATGTTCGACGGCATGATTCTTTCTTTTAGGAGCAATAGTATAATTTAGGCACAGTGCTTTCACTCTTTAGGGCAAAACTTGTTCTTCATACAACTTATGTTGCCTTTTCAATTCAAATCCCAAAATAAAAGGCACGGTTTTGCCTATGGAATTTTCAATTCATGTTAAAAGGTAATGTTGTGGTAATATTAATCTCCGTACGCCATATGAAAAATAAAAATAAGAACCGCACATTTATATTTGGAAAGATCGGCTAATCGGGTCTGATACCATTGTCAGAATTTAATGTATAAAAAAATTATGTCTTTTTCAGTTGAAGTAAGACACATTATGTCGGATCTCTTACTCTATCTACAAGTCATAAACAATACTTTTGTTCTTTTAGTTGTTGCTGGAATATAATTAGAACAGAAAAAATTAGGATTTTGGTTTTGTAAGTCGGTATATTTTGGATTTTAGTCATGCAATTTGTCAAAATTTGGTTTGGATCCTGTAACTTTATTTTTTGGATCTTTTTTGTCTGAAACTACTAAATCTAACGAATATTGAATATTTAAAATGGATGCTCTCCTACGTGGTGATAATAAAACATATAAGCTGCATAATTAAAAAATTGGTGTCAAATAAACAATATATTCATAAGATTTAGTGACTTCGAGAAAAATAAAAAGTTCAAAGCAAAAAACATTTCTAAAATTTTGAATTAAAACAAAAATTTAACAAGTTACTGGAGTAAAATCCAAAACATGCTAATTAATAAGACTAAAATCTTAATTTTTACCCACTATAATATTTCGACCATTTGCTTACTTCAAACCTTGGAGATATCTAAAGAGTATATTTTGTTGTGTGTTGTAGATTATGTATTGTCACTGCGTTCATGCACTATATATTATATATTGGCAATATAATTTCTTTTAATTAAATGAATAAAATATTTGTTTTTTATTGACACAGAGATAATATATATGCATAAATCTTATAATATGACACTATTTACTAATCCTCATCGATGATTGACCATATCAACATTCTAAATACTCTATTTTCCCAACTCACCTCTATTAGGCATAAATTAAAGGAAATATAACATGAAAAACTTCTACTTCAAAGTCTACCAGATTCATATAATCAGTTTTCATCAACTTAATCAACAACATCCTTACGAGCTCTCTAAAATTCGATGATGTCTTAACTATGGTTCTTGGAGAAGAAAGCCGACGCAAGAATAAGGAAGATAGGTTGGTAACTTTGAAGCAGAAAATGGCTTTACTGATGATAAGAGAAAGATTTATGGACCATGACTCCAGTGTGAGCCAAAGAAAAGGTAGATCAAATTTAAGAAGTATAAAGAAAAATATTTACAATTTAAATGTGGTGGTAAAAGAAACTTCAAGAAAGAGTGTACGAGTATTGAGAAGGGTTCTCAAGGAAATGAGGCCCGTACTTCAGGCGATGGTGAAATATTATTTAGCGAAGCAGCAACAATTTAGAAAGCAGAAACAAATTTTTGACAAATGAATTATGGATTCAGGAACGATGTGGAACATGACGTCTAGGATGGAAAGGTTTGATCAGTATGAACAAATCCCAGGAGGATATGTATTCATGGGAAATGAACATGCCTTGGAAATCGTTAGAGTCAGTAAAAATAAAATTGTTTAATAGCACTAGTATCATACACAAGGTACGACATTTGAAGAGGATGACGAACAATCTTTTGTCCTTGGGGCAATTGGATGATATCGAGTTTAATACCCGTATCGAGAACGAGATCATGAAAATTTTGAAGGGTTTGCTTGTGTTTATGAAGGCGGAAAAGATTGTTGTAAATTTGTATGAACTTTTGGAAGAAACACACAAAGAATTGGAACCAGAACGGAAGCTGCTGCCAGGGCTTACAAATGTATCTCTACCTTTTTGTTAATATTTTGTTACCGGTAAACAACATAGATTAAAGTTTGGCACTTCCACTGCCAAAAGCAAAAGCATATTGAAGTTGATTCATTTGGATGTTTGGCAAGCACTAGTTGTATCCCTAAGAGGAGCGAGATACTTTGTCTCATTTATTGATGATTTCTCTAGGATATATTAGTTGTATCCAATCAAGAAGAAATAGGATGTTTTTCAGATATTCAAAGATTTCAAAGCACGAGTTGAATTTGATTCTGAAAAGAAAACCAAGTGTGTGAGGTCTGCCGATGGAAGAGAATATACCAGTGTAAATTTGATATATTTTGTCATCATGAGGACATTAAAATATAGTTCATAATGACTTATACACCTCAATAGAATTGTGTGGCAGAGCAGATGAACATGATCTTGTTAGATACAACAAGAGCTATGTTGAGTAATGTGGATTTAGAAAAGTCATTTTGGAGGGAAGCAGCCAAAACCACTTGTTATATTATCAATCGTTCTCCTTCAGTGAAGATTGATTTGAAGACTTCGATGGAGACGTGGATTGAGTAGGTGGCTAATTTTTCTCATTTGCATACATTTGGAAGTCATATGCACGTTCTGTATAATGATAAAGAAAGATTGAAGTTGGATTCAAAATCCAGAGAGTGTAACTTCTCAAGTTATGCTGATATACTAAAGGGGTTTCGTTTGTGGGTTCCTACTTTCCACAAGCTTGTCATCAGCAGAGATGTTATCTTCGAGGAAGATAAACTAAAGGGAGGCAAATGCATACTAAATTTAGAAACTAATATACACAAAGTCCATTTTTGTTCACACATGGCGACGCCTTTTTTGGCAAAGACAATGCTTTTACAACAGATAAAAAGTTCTGTGTTTGTGTTTTTTTTAACAAAGAAAACGCTTTCCAAATATGACGGTTTTTATCCATTACGAAAGTATTGTCTTTGCTACAAAAAACAACTCTTTTATATGTTATCTTTGAGAGGAATTTTCATAACATTTTTTCGATCACAAAGAGAACAGATAAAAATGTTGTCTTTCATCTTTTTTTATTTTAGTGATAAAATCCACTTATGAACACATGTATAAGTTATACGTTTGATTTTCGTCAAACTAAATCACAAAATTCAAATCCTTTAATTTGACTATATAACCAGGATTATAGAATCCAATACTTGTATGATCCTCAATTATTCAGAGATACATCTAAGGGTGAGTTCACAACTCATGTAATTCGAGATAACATTTCTTGTTTGCCCCATTATGTGCATCAACCCCCGATCAAGAGAACGTCAAACTTAGTTATGATTGTTCCCATTGAATCATAGTAAGAACGTCTAGTAACATCATCTCATTATTTTATAGGTATCACTTATAATGCTTGCAAGAACCACTAGGTAGTTAACGTACTATATAATATCTGCAACATATATATCTCAATCGAATCTGCAACCATTGGTATATCAAAAACTGCATATGAATTCGATAATAATATGATGTATCTTTGAGTAATCATAGTTTCATCGTGTGTACAACTAGGAAAACATTTTTCCCTAAAACACAATTTATACTCAGACAAGAAATTATTTGCAATATTAACTCATCAGATCACATCGGTATCAACACTCGTAGATGAGTGGTGAATCTCTGAAAAAAATTCATAAGCTCCTACATATGTCAAAATTACTCCCAATCTCGTCATCTGATGACCCTCAAAGAGTCGGTAAACGAGTCAAAGTGCAGTCAATAGTGCATAAAGCATCTATGTTGTCTCGGGTCAAATGACTAATAATGTATAACCATGAACATAAAGTAATACACTCGATAAATAATAACCAATTAGAAATTACGGATGAGGGTTGTTCAATGACTCATCATATGATCACTCATCTGTATGATTAAACATCTATATGTGTTTCACGATCAACGTGACACGAACGACCTCATTTTATCATAGTATATTCAACGTCTTTTTCATTGCAACTTATATGGGTAAACAGATAAATTAAATGTCATAATTTGTTAAAACGTGAAATATTGTTAAAATGAAATTTGTTTATTATATAAGAGTCAATAAAATAAAAATCATAAATTATTTGGTTGGAAACCTACTCTTGCAAAGACAAGCGAAAATTAGATGCAACTTGGTAAATTTTGTTGAAGTCATCCTAGAAAAAACAAAACAAGAAAATAGACGAATATAATATTAGGTTACTTTCTCTGGATTTCCACCTTTGTCGGGATGGTTTTTGATGACGGATTTACGATAAGCTTTCTTCAAATCATCCTGCTATGCATTCTTGGCGACACCAAGAATCTCATACTACTTGGTGTTATCGCTTTTCTCGGGCGCTCTCCCAAATATCGCTACGGTTTCTTCATCTTCAAGCCAAACAACTGCGTGAAGTGTTGGAAACTAAATTCTGGAGTTTGACAAAAACATAAATCAATCGATTAAATCATCTAATACGCGAAAGCAAATTCGGCAGCTGATTCGGCAGCTGGACTTATCAACTGAAATCAGTTAACACAAACTGATCAGTTGAGAACTGATCAGTTAAAACATTCAGCCGAAAATATTAAAATCTCTCAACTGAAGATACCTCGGGAAAGATCATATCAGACAGAATATGGAAAGCCGCACTGCATAGAACAACGTATTACGGCTATTGAAATTAAAACGCCGTTTTACAATCAATAGTGAAGTGGCAATCAAGAACACTATCCAAGAAATGATGAAGTGGCAATCAACGGATACATACATTCAAAGTTACCGTTGAAAGACAAGTCTATAAATATGACAAAAGAGCAGTTGAAGAAAGACGACGATCTATCAATCTCAAACTTGCTATTACTCTGTCAAAATCTCAGCTCACTCTTATTAGATTTATTCGTAGCAATCAAGGCTACAAGTTGAGCAAACTAGCACTCTGTAATATTGATAATTCAATAAGTGCTAAGTTCAGTTACTCACAGAGATCATTGTATTATACTAAGAGTTTCAGTTTAGGCAGTAGATAAGTCCTAACTGAAGTGGGTCTGTACAAGTGTTGTACTCGATCAAAGTCTTTTAGTGAATATCCTATCTTTGAGATAGAAGGGGTGACGTAGGAGTTATTCAAATCTCCGAACATCAAGAAACATATTGCGTTGTCTTTACTTCAGTTTTTCATTTTCAGTTAGATACTCTATCTTTCAATCAGTTTACTTTCCGCAACTGTTTATTCAGTTTAACTGATTGTTATTGACCGACGGGATATTTAGTTCAGTTTGTAATAAGACTGAACTACCTTTTTCGAAGAACATTTAAATTCGTAGAAGTGTTTATTCAACCCCCCCTTCTAAACACTCCTTAGTCAATAACCGATCCTATCAAGTGGTATCAGAGCAAGGCATATCCTATCAAAGACTATCTATACTCAATCTGATCACTATGTCCTCATTCAATAAGATTCCTATGTTCTCCAGAGAAGATTTCGATGATTGGAAAATAAGAATGCAGGCTCATCTAGCTGCACAAGACGATGACATGTGGTACGTTATAACCGACAGACCCATGAAGATTTTGAAAGCAAACACAGCTGTTGCTATTACTGAAGGGGCACCTCACCGAATTGAAAAGCCCAGAGATGAGTGGACTACTGAGGACAAGAGAAAAGCAAATCTAGACAATGTTGCAAAAGACATATTGTATAAGACACTAGACAAAGTAACGTTCAGTAAAATCAAAATGTGCAAAACCGCCAAAGAAATTTGGGAGAAGTTAATTCAACTTTGCGAAGGCAATGAACAAACCAAGGAAAACAAACTTTCAGTTGCTATGCAGAAGTTTGACAACATCAGAATGAAGATTGGAGAAATAATGCACGAATATGATGATAGAACCAGCTGTATCATCAACGAACTGAATGCACTTGGAAAAGTGTATACAAATAAAGAAGTAGCGTTGAAAGTAATAAGAGGACTTCCCAAAGAATGGGATGTCAAAACTATGGCAATGAGGGAATCAAAAGATCTGAACAAAGTTGAACTTCATGATTTATTTGCTGACCTGAAAGCATATGAGTTTGAACTTCAAACTCGAGAAGGGGAACCATCTACCCCAGCAGCAACTACTGCCTTGACTGCTGTTAGAAGTGAACCAACTGGTTCAGTTGAGAAAGCTGCTGATCAACTGAGCAATGACGCTATGTCACTATTCATTAAGAAATTTGGAAGATTCATTGTGGGGACCCGGGCTCTAACTCAATTCTTTTGGGATTTAATTGGATCTTTGTTCGAAAATGTGGGTCTAAAATTTGCTTTTAACATTAAGTCAAATGTATAATAAAAGCATGACATATCTTTATAATAATTAAACAACATCAGGTACATACAAGTCTGTTTCGTACGAACATACACTAGTGTTCAAATACCAACTACTAACATAAGTGATACACGTCTTGTAGGAAACACTAGAAATCTTCAACGCCCGAGATCTCCACGCTATTATCCATCTCTCATCTAGCTCGAGACCCAGATCCTGCCCCACCTGTTGCCATGCACACATACAGACACAAAAACAGCCGGATAACTCCGGTGAGAACATATCCCAGTATAAAACATGGATGCATGCAATGTAATAATCATGTACAAAAGCATAGCATATATCAAGTAACATGAATGAAAATCTAAACATGTAGAAGAATACAAATCTGTATTCAACATTTAAATCTTGACTCGACTCATTTCTAATCTAGGGATCCCGGTGTGAATAAGACGGTCTGTCACCTACCCAACCACTCGGGGCAACGGTACGTCTTATTCCTAGACTTCGGTCAACTCTGTATCGAAGGTCTACACATAAAGCAAATCTACTCCAATGCGTCGATACACCGAAACGTCTAGTTTTGGCCAATCTTCCAATATCTCCTATCTCAGGACCCGAATATAAATCAATAAACAAGGCATTACATAATCAATGTAATAACAATCTAGTATGTGATTTAGGGAAACTCGTATCAAATCTGAATCGAGTTGTGCGATCCCGTGACCACATGAATTATACCTTTCGTCGCACAATGTCTGTCGAGATCTTGAAGTCGGAATGTCACTCTGTCAAGACTAATCTGAAATGACAATATACAAATGTTTTATATCAAAACACAACTCAACCAAGTCTTGGAATAATCAATAATCAATCTCGGTACAAATTGACGGCATAACGGCGTACGTCTTCGATACCGATAACTCAATAATAGTCTACTCCATCATACTCAACTCATAAACATCATCATAACATAGGTCAATACTCCAAAATCTGTATCACTTCAATCTATACATGCTGTAAACTATCCACCATAGCATATAACATCCGTTTCTTGATCCGATTGCGAATATATCATGTTCGATACGTCAAGAACACAATATAACTAACATATTACAATTTCTCCAACATCTATAATTCGAAATATGTTGGAATTACATAAAACTTACGTCACCTTATAGCCGTCGATGCAAGGAACACAAATCTTACCTCGGAACACAAATCGGATGGCTAAATCTCGCACAATCACAACTCTAAGCTCAAAAAAAATGGAAGCTCCCTCCTTGAAGTTCCCTCTCGGCTGAATCATCTGAGCAAAAGGAATTGATGACACATAATCTATATTGCATGGTTTAAAACACATGATTCATTCTTCACAAGCCACGCATGACCGCGGGTGCGGTACACTAGCAGCGCGGGTGCGCTGTGCTCACGGAGAATTAATCAAAAATTGCAACACCTAGACCGCGGGTGCGGTCCTTGCATGACCGCGGGTGCGGTCACACCACCGCGGGTGCGGTCTTGCTAACACCGCGGGTGCGGTCTTGCTTCGCACAAATCCATCAACTTTCTGTCAATACACCGCGGGTGCGGTCCTTCCTGTACCGCGGGTGCGGTGTGGCTTCGGCCTAGCTTCACAATTCTGATTTAAATGTCATGCATTCTTACCTTTACAAGTTTAACATCAATGCCAGTTGATAATTCTCGAGCCTTACATTTCTCCCCCTCTTAGACAAGAGTTCGTCCTCGAACTCGTAAGCAATTAGTCATGCAAGTATATATAACATAGTATAATCAAAGTTGAAAGGAAGACTCACATCATCTGAATAGCTCGGGATGTTTCTGCCTCATATCAGACTCTGTCTCCCAAGTTGCTTCCTCGATGCCATGACGACTCCATTGAATCTTTACAAGCGGAATGGTCTTGGTTCTAAGCTGTTTCTCTTTCCGATCAAGAATCTGTATCGGTCTTTCAACATAGCTCAGAGTCTGATCTAACTCAGCTTCGTCAGGCTGAATAACATGAGAATCATCTGGCATATATCTGCGCAACATCGATACATGAAAAACATCGTGTATACCAGACAATGAAGGAGGAAGAGCAAGTCTGTAAGCTCGATCGCCAATCTTCTCAAGGATCTCGTACGGACCGACGTATCTAGGAGACAACTTTCCTCGCTTGCCAAATCTGACCACGCCTCTGAAAGGTGAAATCTTCAGAAATACTTTGTCTCCCTGATCAAACACTAACGGTCTGCGTCTGATATTGGCATACTTCGCTTGCCTATCCTGTGCCGTTTTCATTCTTTTCTGAATGATCTTCACTTTCTCAATCATAGCTCGAATCATATCAGGCCCCAACTCTGCTACCTCAGAAATATCATCCCAATACAAAGGAGATCTGCACTTCTTTCCGTATAAAGCTTCGAACGGTGCCATCTCAATGCTAGTCTGATAGCTGTTGTTGTATGAAAACTCACACAACGGCAATGAATCTTGCCAACTAGTACCAAAATCTAGTACTACAGCTCTCAGCATGTCCTCTAAAGTCTGGATAGTCCGCTCTGACTGTCCGTCTGTCTGAGGATGATATGCAGTGCTCAGGTGTAAAGTCGTACCCAAAGCCTGCTGCAAGCTGTGCCAAAAGTGAGAAGTAAATCGTGGATCACGATCTGATACGATCTACTTCGGCACACCGTGCAATCTGACGACCTCTCTGACATATAACTCTGCCATCTGATCGTTTCGATAGGTCAATCTGTACGGAATAAAGCACGCTGATTTGGTCAGTCTGTCTATCACAACCCAAATCGCGTCACAGCCTCGCGAAGACCGAGGTAACTTTGTCACGAAGTCCATGGAAATGTGATCCCATTTCCATTCAGGAATAGACAAACTCTGAAGTAAACCTCTGGGCTTCTTTCTTTCTGCCTTTACCTGCTGGCAATTCAGGCACTTAGACACAAATTCTGCAATATCTGTCTTCATCTGCTTCCACCAGAATTGCGTCTTCAAGTCATTATACATCTTCCTGCCACTAGGATGAATGCTGAACCGACTACAATGTGCCTCCGACATGATCTGTCGTCTCAAGTCTGAAACATCTGGCACTACTAGACGGTTATTCACATACAGAATAGAATCTCTAACCTGATACTCTGATATATGACCAGCTCTGACCATATCAATCGATTTCTGCACACTCGAATCATTTCTCTGCGCTTCTTTGATCCTCAAAATCAGATCTGGCTCAATCTGGATCGCAGCCAGTCGCAATGGTCTACTCTCTGTATCAAATGTTAATCCAGACAAACAACAATTCTCTACTAAATTCGATACACCTACTGTCGACAAGGAAAGTGCACATACCTTTCGACTCAAGGCGTCTGCCGCTGCATTCGACTTCCCTGGATGGTACTTGATCTCGTAATCGAAATCTTTCAGCAGATCAAGCCATCGTCTCTGCCTCATGTTCAACTCTGACTGAGAAAAGAGGTACTTTAGGCTCTTGTGATCGGAATAGATCTCAAATTTCTCGCCATACAGATAATGACGCCAGATCTTGAGTGCAAAGACAATCGCCGCCAATTCAAGATCATGAATCGGATAACGGATCTCGTGCGGCTTTAGCTGTCTAGAGGCGTACGCTATCACGTGCCTTCGCTGCATAAGAACACACCCTAGCCCTCTGTGAGATGCATCACAATATACAACGAACTCACCTGTACCTGAAGGAATCGTCAAGACAGGCGCACTAGTCAGCCTCTTCTTCAGCTCTACAAAACTGGCTTCACAATATTCGGACCACACAAATGGCATATTTTTCTGTGTCAACTGGGTGATCGGCTTCGCTATACTGGAGAAATCTCGGATAAAACGACGATAATACCCGGCTAGACCCATGAAACTGCGTATCTCTGGCACAGAAGTCGGTTTCGGCCAACTGATCACAGCCTCAACTTTACTCGGATCTACTGCAATACCATCTCCAGATATAATGTGACCCAAGAAGACAACCTGTCTCAGCCAGAATTCGCACTTGGACAGTTTAGCATACAACTGCTCTTTTCTTAAGGTCTTCAATACAATCCTCAGATGATCTGCATGCTCAGTCAAACTCTTCGAATATACCAAAATATCATCAATGAATACAATCACAAAATCATCTAAATATCTCTGAAAGATGCGATTCATCAAACTCATAAAAACTGCTGGTGCATTCGTCAAACCGAAAGGCATAACAACAAACTCGTAATGTCCATACCTGGTTCGGAATGCAGTCTTCGGAATATCAACATCTCTAACTCTGAGCTGATGATACCCTGATCTCAAATCAATCTTCGAATAAATAGATGAGCCCTGTAACTGGTCAAATAAGTCGTCGATGCGCGACAAAGGATACTTGTTCTTCACTGTTGCCTTATTCAACTGCCTATAATCAATACACAGTCGCATCGAACCATCTTTCTTTCTAACGAAAAGCACCGGAGCACCCCAAGGAGATACACTGGTCTGATATATCCCTTGGACAGAAGATCTTCCAACTGTGCTTTCAACTCTTTTAGCTCTATCGGTGCCATCCTATACGGAGCTCTCGAGATAGGAACAGAACCAGGCATAAGATCTATGCTAAAATCAACCTCTCGAACTGGAGGCAACCCTGGAATCTCATCAGGGAACACATCTGCAAACTCGCAAACCACTGGCAGATCTGCCAAAGCTGGGCTCGACTTCAGTAGATCTACTGAATATACGGGAAAGCCCTCTGCTCCTCTCTGAAGCAATCTACTCATAGTCAGAGCAGATAATAAGGGAATCCGAGATCTGGAACCCTTTCCGTAGAATTTCCACTCCTTTGTCATCTCGGGTCTGAATCTGACAATCTTGTGGAAACAATCTACAGTAGCCCTGTACTTGGTTAACATATCTATACCAACTATACAATCAAAATTAGCTAAACCAAGTACTACACAGTCAAGATCAATCTCATGCCCCTCAAACTGAAGCATACAGTGTCTAACAGTAGTCACAGATATCAACCCACTTCCCAACGGAGAAGCTATAGACACTACAGTAGACATCGACTCGACATGCAATGAATGTCTCAATGCAAAATGCTCAGATATGAATGTATGAGATGCACCTGTGTCTATCAACACATATGCAGGATAACCGCAAAGGAAACAGTTACCTGCTATCACGTCATCTGGTGCCTCCTGCGCCTGCTCCTCTGTCAGCGCAAATACCCTAGCCTGCTGTCGGGGAGGTTGACTCACTGTTTGACTACCTCCTAGTCTCTGCTGGGTCTGTGTGGATGGTGGCTGAAAGGAGTGTACAGAGGATGCCTGTCTCTCCATCTGTGGCGCTGGTGCTGATGACCCTGTACTCTGGAATCGTTGTGCACCTCTCTGGGGACAAACTCTGGCGAAGTGTCCCTGTTGCCTACAGATGTTGCAACGTCCCATAACTCCTTGACACTGCTCCGTGGCATGTCGCCCTCCGCACGAACTGCAATACACGCCACTGTAATCTGAACCCTGACCTCTCTGTCGAGATCCACTCGAACTCGATGAACTGCTCCCGGATTTCTTAAACTGTTTGCCCTTAGCCTTCAGAAATTCCTTCTTGCTGCTACTACTGGATCCACTGTCAAATCGAGGAGGAGGTGGTGGAAACTGTACGGTAGTAGGCTGTGGCGGTCTCTGCCCCTGAATACCGTAAGAAGCGCCTCGCTGCCTGATCAAGCCAGCCTCTGCTCCCTTAGCTCTGTTCAGTGCCTCTGAAAAAGTATTAGGCAGTCCCGTGTTCACCAAAGTAAAGACATCCGGATTCAATCCGTTGATGAACTGATCGGCCACTGCCTCGTTGTTCCCGGCCACATGAGGTGCAAATCGTAGCAATGCAGAAAATTTAGCAACATACTCCTCGATGTTCCACTGTCCCTGCTTCAGATTCGCAAATTCAGCTCCTTTATCTTTTCGGTAAGAGACGGGGAAGAAGCGCTGATAGAACTCATCTTTGAAGACTTTTCACGTGATATCAATGCCTCAGTGCTCCAAGGCTCTCTTCGTAGTCAACCACCAGCTCTTTGCAACCTCTTGCATCTGATGCCCTATCAATTTCACACGTCGCTCATCGGTATATGCCAAAGACTCAAACAACATCTCGATATCATCCAACCAGCTCTCGCACTCTACTGCACTCTCTGTGCCCTTCAGGGTAGGCGGATGGAAAGACTGAAACCTCTTCAATAAGGTCTCCATCGGCGTAGCGGTAACATCCATCTGTGCACCGGATGTGCTACCCTGCTCTGGCTGTGGTATACGTCTAGGCGGCATAAATCTGATTATCAAACTGACTAGTACACAATCAATATCATCTGTCTCAGCCCTCCTCTGATCATAGACTCTGATCGAGAATCGGTTCTGATTCAGGCTTGACAAGTATATGCTGTAAATCAACTCTGATAATGCAACAACATATAATAGGGAAAACAATAAATCATGATATGCTAGCATGATATAAACAAAGAAGATGACTCGATCTACCCTGCTCATTCCCTTCTATCTCAGTCTACAGAACCTACGGCTCTGATACCACCTGTTGTGGGGACCCGGGCTCTAACTCAATTCTTTTGGGATTTAATTGGATCTTTGTTCGAAAATGTGGGTCAAAAATTTGCTTTTAACATTAAGTCAAATGTATAATAAAAGCATGACATATCTTTATAATAATTAAACAACATCAGATACATACAAGTCTGTTTCGTACGAACATACACTAGTGTTCAAATACCAACTACTAACATAAGTGATACACGTCTAGTAGGAAACACTAGAAATCTTCAACGCCCGAGATCTCCACGCTATTATCCATCTCTTATCTAGCTCGAGACCCAGATCCTGCCCCACCTGTTGCCATGCACACAACATATCCCAGTATAAAACATGGATGCATGCAATGTAATAATCATGTACAAAAGCATAGCATATATCAAGTAACATGAATGAAAATCTAAACATGTAGAAGAATACAAATCTGTATTCAACATTTAAATCTTGACTCGACTCATTTCTAATCTAGGGATCCCGGTGTGAATAAGACGGTCTATCACCTACCCAACCACTCGGGGCAACGGTACGTCTTATTCCTAGACTTCGGTCAACTCTGTATCGAAGGTCTACACATAAAGCAAATCTACTCCTATGCGTCGATACACCGAAACGTCTAGTTTTGGCCAATCTGCCAATATCTCCTATCTCAGGACCCGAATATAAATCAATAAACAAGGCATTACATAATCAATGTAATAACAATCTAGTATGTGATTTAGGGAAACTCGTATCAAATCTGAATCGAGTTGTGCAATCCCGTGACCACATGAATTATATCTTTCGTCGCACAATGTCTGTCGAGATCTTGAAGTCGGAATGTCACTCTGTCAAGACTAATCTGAAATGACAATATACAAATGTTTTATATCAAAACACAACTCAACCAAGTCTTGGAATAATCAATAATCAATCTCGGTACAAATTGACGGCATAACGGCGTACGTCTTCGATACCGATAACTCAATAATAGTCTACTCCATCATACTCAACTCATAAACATCATCATAACATAGGTCAATACTCCAAAATCTGTATCACTTCAATCTATACATGCTGTAAACTATCCACCATAGCATATAACATCTGTTTCTTGATCCGATTGCGAATATATCATGTTCGATACGTCAAGAACACAATATAACTAACATATTACAATTTCTCCAACATCTATAATTCGAAATATGTTGGAATTACATAAAACTTACGTCACCTTATAGCCGTCGATGCAAGGAACACAAATCTTACCTCGGAACACAAATCGGATGGCTAAATCTCGCACAATCACAACTCTAAGCTCAAAAGAAATGGAAGCTCCCTCCTTGAAGTTCCCTCTCGGCTGAATCATCTGAGCAAAAGGAATTGATGACACATAATCTATATTGCATGGTTTAAAACACATGGTTCATTCTTCACAAGCCACGCATGACCGCGGGTGCGGTACACTAGCAGCGCGGGTGCGCTGTGCTCACGGTGAATTAATCAAAAATTGCAACACCTAGACCGCGGGTGCGGTCTTGCTAACACCGCGGGTGCGGTCTTGCTCCGCACAAATCCATCAACTTTCTGTCAATACACCGTGGGTGCGGTCCTTCCTGTACCGCGGGTGCGGTGTGGCTTCGGCCTAGCTTCACAATTCTGATTTAAATGTCATGCATTCTTACCTTTACAAGTTTAACATCAATGCCAGTTGATAATTCTCGAGCCTTACATTCATGAGGAAAAATCAAGGAAATTTTCAGAAGAATTATCAAAGAAACAACTCTAGAGAAGAGTCTAATGTATGTTACAATTGTGGCAAATCTGGTCACTTTATTGCTAACTGTCTCAAGCCTAAAAAGGACAATCAAGTCTCAACTGAAAGAAAGAAGAAATTGTATGAGCATAAGAAGAGATCTAAGGACGACAAGAAGCCTTACAGAAAGAAACATGAAGTACTCCTAGCTGAAGATAGCAAAGCCAAATGGGCAGAAACTGACAGCGAAGAGTCAGAACCAGAAAGTTCTTGCAGTTCTAGTGAGGATGAGGAAGAAGTAAAATGTCTGATGGCTGATAACATAGAAGATCAATCAAGCTATCAGCAGGTATTTGATTTTAGTTCAACTGATTTTACAAGAGAAGAACTCATCTCAACTCTTCATTACATGGTCAGTGAGTATCAAAAGCTTGCTTTATCATTTGAAAAAATCAGAGTAAAGCAAGATGATCCCAAAGACAATAAGACAAAAACTGATGAATCAGTTGATATGTTGAGTCTGAGAAGGGAGATTGCTGAACTCAGAAATGAAAGAAGCAGGGATCAATTAATGATTCAAAAATTGTTGCTTGAAAATTCAAAGCACAATGAGCTTATTCAGGCTTGGAACAAATCATCTAAAGCTTTAACTAATATACAGAATTCTCAGAAATCAGTTGAAAATAAAACTGGTTTAGGATTCTGTAGTAAAGATGATTCGTCTTCCCAAGATACTCAACCAAAACTGAATATGAACAAAGGAAAATATATTCACTTTGTAAAATCAGTTATGGTACAAGAACAAGCAGAGTCGAGTAAACTGATTGAACAGCCATCTCAGAATATGAATAAAGGAAAGAGATGTGGGATTGGGTATAATCCAAAAGGTGAGACTGACTCATGGAGTCAGCAACTAAAAACTCTTAGCAGAAAATATTCAAATGGCTACTCAAACTACTACAACAGTAAGCCAGTTCAGAAAAGATATCGGTTGAACAATCAGTTGAAAAAGGGCAAAACACATGTTGTATCATCCACACACCATACACCAAGCACACACAGACAAGGAAGGATCATATGGAATACAGCAACAGGACGGTCAGTTAGACTGATTCAAGTCTGGATTCCTAAAGGACTAATCAACTTTGGACCCAAATAGAAAAGGGTACCAAAATCTTATTTAATGTTTAATTGGAGAAAGTAGATACAAGCATTGGATCAATATGGTATTTGGACAGTGGATGTTCACGACATATGACAGGAGATTCAAATTTATTATCTCAACTGGTCAAATACACTGGTCCAAACATCAGTTTTGGGGATAACTCCAAAGGTAAAACTGTGGGTAAGGGTAAGCTTATCCATGGTAACTTCACCATTAATGATGTTTTATTAGTCAAGAATCTTAAGTATAATCTGATAAGCATTAGTCAGTTATGCGATAATGGATTCTCAGTTCAGTTTGACAAACACTCCTGTTCAGTCAAAAACTCAACTGAAGAGATTATTTTAACTGGCAAAAGGTGTGGAAACACTTACAAAGTCAGCTGGAATGATCAACCTTATACACCAGTATGCTTTATTGCCTCTAAATTATCTCAAAACTGGTTGTGGCATAAAAGGTTAAATCATTTAAATTTTAAATCCCTTGCCTATCTGAGTAAGCATGAACTTGTAACTGGTTTGCCCAAAATAAATTTTTAAAAAGAAAAACTTTGCTCAGCATGTCAGTATGGAAAACAAGTACGATCCTCTTTCAAAAACAAAGGCTGTAAATCTTCATCCCGATGCTTAGAATTATTGCACATGGATCTTTTTGGTCCAATACCAGTCATGAGCTTAGGGGGAATGAAATACACCTTGGTGGTCGTAGATGACTTTTCAAGATTTACTTGGGTTATATTTCTCAAATCCAAAGACCATACGGCTGCACAACTGATTAAACTCTTCAAAATACTTTTAAATGAAAAATCAGTTGGGATTGATCGAATCAGATCTGATCGAGGAACTGAATTCATCAATCAAACACTTTCAAGCTTTTTAGAAAATACTGGAATCAAGCATGAGCTCTCAGCAGCAAGAACACCTCAGCAAAACGGTGTAGCTGAGAGAAGGAATCGGACTCTTAAAGAAGCTGGAAGAACAATGCTTGCTGATTCTGGTATTTCTCAAAGATTTTGGGCAGAAGCAGTAAACACTGCATGCTATACTCAGAACAGATCGATGATTAATAAGAATCATATGAAATCACCATATGAGATCTGGCATGGAAGAAAAAGTATAATCACCTATTTTAAAATATTTGGCTGTAAATGCTTCATTCATGATAATGGTAAAAATTATTTAAAGGCTTTTGATGCAAAATCTGCAGAAGGAATTTTCCTTGGATATTCATCAGTTAGCATAGCTTACAGAGTATTTAATAAGAAAACCTTAAATGTTGAAGAATCTGCACATGTTGATTTTGATGAAACGACACTAATTGATAAGCCAACTGATCAAGTTGAGCTAGCTGATCAATTTACAGATATCAGTCTGGAAGATGATGACTCAGACGAAAGTCGTAATAATCAAAATATCCTTCATACACCTGAACCTGAGATATTGGATCAACCAGCCGAATTGGAAGCAAATCTTGACAATCAGTTAGTGGAGCAAACTAATGTGAATCAGTTAACAACTGAATTAGCTCCAACTGAAACTGAGAACATTCAGTTACCTAACGAATAATTTGCTGACAGTGTAGCAACAAATGCTGAACTTAGATGGAAGAAATCACACCCTCCAGAACTGGTAATAGGTAACCCATCTGATTCAGTAAGAACAAGAAATCAAATGCTCAATCTATTTACTCATTCAGCTTTTGTATCTCAATTAGAACCAACAAAAACTGACGAAGCTCTTGCTGATCCGAATTGGATTAATGCAATGCAAGAAGAGCTAAATCAGTTTGTTCATAACAATGTTTGGAACTTAGTTCCAAGACCATCTTCTAAAACTGTTATTAGGAACAAAATGGGTGTACAGAAACAAACTGAACGAAGATGGTTCAGTTGTGCGCAACAAAGCAAGGCTAGTGGCACAAGGATATAGACAAGAAGAAGGAATTGATTATGATGAAACATATGCACCAGTTGCAAGACTGGAGGCAATCAGAATATTTCTTGCCTATGCATCCTTCAAGAACTTTAAAGTCTATCAAATGGATGTGAAAAGTGCATTCCTAAATGGCCAATTGCAGGAAGAAGTCTACGTTGAACAACCTCCAGGTTTTGTCGATCATAACTACCCTGATCATGTCTATTATTTGAACAAAGCGTTATATGGTCTCAAACAAGCTCCAAGAGCTTGGTATGAAACCCTTTCAAAATTCCTAACTGATCATGATTTTTCTGTTGGATCAGTTGATAAGACTTTGTTTAAATTTTCGAAAAATGATCATATCTTACTTGTTTAAATTTACGTTGATGACATTATTTTTGGGTCAACTAACCCTAAATTGTGCAAGAAATTTTCCAAGTTGATGCAGGATAAGTTCGAGATGAGCATGATGGGTGAGCTGACATTCTTTCTTGGTTTACAAGTGAAGCAACTGGATTCAGGAACATTTATCAGTCAAACCAAATATACCAAGGAATTGCTGAAGAAATTTGGCATGGAATCTTGTTCAGCAGCAAGCACTCCAATGAGCTCATCAGTTAAATTAGACACTGATCAAGGGGGAATATCAGTTGAGACGACACTATACAGAGGTTTAATAGGTTCATTATTGTACCTAACTGCTAGTCGTCCTGATATTATGTTTGCTGTATGTATATGTGCAAGATTTCAAGCTAATCCTAAGCAATCACACTTTTCTGCTGCCAAACGTATCTTGAAATATCTTAAAGGCACGGAAAATGTTGGATTATGGTACTTTAAAGACTCATCTTTCAATTTAGTTGACTATTCAGATGCAGATTATGCAGGATGCAAGCTTGATCGGAAAAGTACAAGTGGATCATGTCAGTTTCTTGGAGACAGACTGATCTCTTGGTTTAGTAAAAAGCAAACATCCATAGCAACTTCCACAACTGAAGCAGAATATCTTGCTGCTGGAAGCTGCTGTGCCCAACTACTCTGGATTCAGCAACAACTGAAAGATTATGGTGTTGATGCAAAGAAATCACCAATATTCTGTGACAACACAAGTACAATTGCTATTACATACAATCCAGTTCTTCACTCCAGGACTAAGCATATAGATGTCAGACATCATTTCATCAGAGATCATGCACTGAAGAAGAACATCAGATTAGAATACGTCTTAACGGAACAACAAGCAGCAGACATCTTCACAAAACCATTACCAGAGGCTAAGTTTTCTTATTTCCGAAATATTCTTGGTTTAATTGATTTATCTTAAGATATTATTAGTAATATAACTTCACTAACAGAATTAAGTACAAAAAATAAGAACACAACAAATTGAGAATAATATTTCACTAAGAATACCAACGTTCCCAATTTACAGAAGAAATCATAGATCCAACAGTATCTAGCCATGCCCTAACCCAATCATTCAACTCATAAATTCGAACTCCAGCAAATGCCCTTGACTTTGAGATCTTATCAACGACATGCCACTCCTTCCATAGCATTGCTTCTAAAAGACACTTGTCTTCAACCAAATCATTAACATGTCTAACCTCAAAACGAGCAAGGTATTTCAGTGCTCTTGCTTCCTGAGCACGAGTAGGAATGACACCACTGTCACTCACCATCTTCAACTCATAAATCTTTTCCCAGGTTGTCAATACCTTCTGAAAGACATATCTTTCCATTTTTCTTTTAATTTCAGTTAAGCGAGGAGCTGACTGATCAGTCACATGAACGTGAGTGCTACTGCATGCATCAGAATCAGACATGTTGAAATAGTTTTGAACTGATATGGAATCACATTTTTATCACTATCATCTCATTTATAAGAAAAAGGTGTTGAAGAAGTTGAAGAATCACAAGTCAATTAAAGCGTCTCTCACATTTACCGAGGACATTTAAGATATCAGTTGATCATTGTCAACTGCTAACAGTTTGAATTTTATTAGTAGTTTCATTATCAACTTATGAAAATTAGTTTTTCATCAGTTCATTTGTTTACTTATCAAAACTGATGACTGTTAGCATTTCATTAGATCATATAACAGATAATTGTGTGAAGAAATAAAACAAAAAACGATGCACTAAATATTTTATTCATCCATAAATATTTGAAAGGATTACATTATCATAAGTTTCCTTCACACTAGCTATCCACATATTCATCCAAACAGCTAGTGCTGAGGACGAAGTTTTGGAGAAACTGTGAGAAGAAGCGATGCTGTTAAGAATCTCCAACTCTTTGCGCAGCATCAGCTCATAAAGATGGCCTTCCTTGAAGGCACCCACCTCTGCAGAAATCTTTAAGTGCTCTCGCACCTCTCTCAGTTGGGCCATCCGCCTGAACGAAGTAACCCTTCCTGAGTTATACAAGAGCTCGAGCTTCAGTAATTCTTCCCAGTAGGGAAGACTAGCATAGAAAACTTTGTCTTCTATAGCAGCTTTCTGTGCTTCCAGCGAAAAAGGATCAACGTTTGAACTACTTGCACCTGCCATTTATCTTTGAGTATTTTCTGCTGATGATAGTGACTAACTTCTCTATTCTTATTTATAGGCCAGGTCAAAGAAGATGAAAGGACACTCCTTTAAAAGACGATTACACTACCAAGCCTTGGGATTCTCTTAATCAGGATTATTTTATTTATTGCATCTATTTAGGGGGAATGAAGGTTTAAGAAGTTAACTGGGAAAACAGTTTTTAGTGAATTCTCAACTGAAAGGAATCAGTTTTCCCTAACTGGTCGTTCAGTTGATTATTCAACTAATCTTCTCATCAAAGTTAAATAATTAAACCTATTATATTCCACATCAAATGACATGACTGTCTGCTAATTCATGATGAATTTCGGATTATAACGTGTACACATTTTTAACCGCTCATTATTTTACACACACAATTACAGTACACGTACACATATTTTTACTCAAAATTTTACTGGACTGACACGTGTCCGAAAATTCAAACAGTCATAAACATTAGTACTATTTCCCGCTTCATCTTAGTTTCCCTTTACGAGAATTTTATCTTTCTAAAGAATTCTCACTTCTCTTAATTTTTATCTTGAGAGATATCAGAATTTCTAACACTTTCAAATGGCAAACCAGATTCCAGCACATCTTTTGAACGCCATGGCTATCAACTTCAACTCAATTATGTCCATTACAGACGCTGATGTAAAGAAAGTATTTCAGCAACTGGAATCAGCAGGCTTAAAACCCTTTTTGGGTCTCTATGCTCAGGAAATTTATCCCAAAGAGCTTCACGACTTCTATTCAACAGGATTCATCAATTCTGATGAAAACATTGCTGCTACCATCAATAACAAACTAATGATCATCTCTGAAGATTATTTTGGAAATTTGTTTTCACTGCCTTCTGATGGGCTAGCACAAATTTCTGAGATCAAAGCATCGGAAATCGAAGAGATGCAAACTTTACTCTCTGCAGATGGACGGAAAATCAAAGTTTCCGATCCCAAGAAGGAGTTAAAGCACGAGGTGCAACTGCTAGCAGACATTGTAGCCAAAGGGCTTTTGGCGAAGGAACTGCGCAATAAATCCAAGTTGAAAAGATTTATTGATCTAGAACGACTAGTGCTAAAAACAGTTAAGGCCTCCTCTATTCAGCAAGCTTTGCAAAGGAAGAAATATTTCTTTAACTTACATCGGGAACAAAAGTTGCAGCAAATAGTTGCTGAACTCAGGCAAAACTTTAATCCCCTTAGTCCAACTGCATTCAACGACAAAGCAGTCTATGCTCAATTAGAAACAGATCTGATAACACTACAAGCAGAAATTAAAGACTGGGAAATGGGTCAAGAGCTGATCATCCCAGAGATGTCTCAAAAAATTGCTGAAGAAGCTCCAGCTGATCATTCAGTTGGAAACCTAGTCACGGATCTTGCTGGTTCTTCATCTCAACCAGAAGGTATTTCATCAATTGCTCCATCTTCATCCGAAATAGCACCTACAACTAATATTCCTAAGATGTATTCTGAGGCTGAGCTGAAATTGGGAAACATTGATGAAGTTATTCAGTCAGTCGTTCAGGAATTTTCCACAGTTGATCACTCTGCTGATCAAATCAATCCGGAGGTCACTATTGAATCTGTACAACCTGATCTATCTACTGATCCGGTTCACCCCATTAATGAGCCAGACACTTTAATCAATCATCCTTTAGAGGCACCAACTTCAGTTCTTTTATCATCTGCTGAACAGAACCCTCCTTCACCACCTCAGGATCTAGATGAAATCACTGCTGATGATATTCCAGTTCAAGGATAAATAACTGAAACTGATATTTCAATTCAAAATATTATTGAATCAGTCTCAACTGATCAAACTTTGGTCATTTTTGAGCACATCTCTAAAGAACCAGGAACATCTTATCAGTCTCCTCCTTCATCTTCTTCAGATGTTGCACTTATCTTGGAAGAAGTTCAGAACCTACAGAATAATATGGAGCAAATGATCTCTACCATCTCCAAAATTCAGAACACACAACTATCTCACACTCTAAAGCTTGACCATTCACATGAATCCAACTTAGAGAAACTGAATAAACTTCAAGCCAATATGGACTCTCTTATCCAAACTGTAACAGATATGAAGAAGGGACTCATCAATTCTTTCTCTACAAATCAGGATGTAAACAGTCAAAGAATTGGGCGACTGGAAACCTCCGTTTCAAAGAAGATAGAATTACTGCAGACTTCTTTCACTACTATGGCCAGAAGTATCTCCTCAGATGTAAAACTTCTATCCATCGATGTTAGAAAGCTCTCAGACAGAATGGAGGTATTTGACAAAAAGGGGGAAAGAAGCTGAAGCAACTGATATCATTTGTCCAGTTATTTTATGATTCAGTTGTGCTGAAGAATTAGTTGAAGAATTAATCAGACCATTATTATCAACTGATATCATTTTCTCAGACTTTATATTATCTACAAGGAACCCAGCTATTCTATGATTAAGTTGCGTAATCTATTATCAACAAAGAGCTGAGTTAAATCTCTTGGTTTTGTCAAACACCATAAAGGGGGAAATTGTTGGAAACTAAATTCTGGAGTTTGACAAAAACATAAATCAATCGATTAAATCATCTAATACGCGAAAGCAAATTCGGCAGCTGATTCGGCAACTGGACTTATCAACTGAAATCAGTTAACACAAACTGATCAGTTGAGAACTGATCAGTTAAAACATTCAGCCGAAAATATTAAAATCTCTCAACTGAAGATACCTCGGGAAAGATCATATCAGACAGAATATGGAAAGCCGCACTGCATAGAACAACGTATTACGGCTATTGAAATTAAAACGTCATTTTACAATCAATAGTGAAGTGGCAATCAAGAACACTATCCAAGAAATGATGAAGTGGCAATCAACGGATACATAAATTCAAAGTTACCGTTGAAAGACAAGTCTATAAATATGACAAAAGAGCAGTTGAAGAAAGACGACGATCTATCAATCTCAAACTTGCTATTACTCTGTCAAAATCTCAGCTCACTCTTATTAGATTTATTCGTAGCAATCAAGGCTACAAGTTGAGCAAACTAGCACTCTGTAATATCGATAATTCAATAAGTGCTAAGTTCAGTTACTCACAGAGATCATTGTATTATACTAAGAGTTTCAGTTTAGGCAGTAGATAAGTCCTAACTGAAGTGGGTCTGTACAAGTGTTGTACTCGATCAAAGTCTTTTAGTGAATATCCTATCTTTGAGATAGAAGGGGTGACGTAGGAGTTATTCAAATCTCCGAACATCCAGAAACATATTGCGTTGTCTTTACTTCAGTTTTTCATTTTCAGTTAGATACTCTATCTTTCAATCAGTTTACTTTCCGCAACTGTTTATTCAGTTTAACTGATTGTTATTGACCGACGGGATATTTAGTTCAGTTTGTAATAAGACTGAACTACCTTTTTCGAAGAACATTTAAATTCGTAGAAGTGTTTATTCAACCCCCCCTTCTAAACACTCCTTAGTCAATAACCGATCCTATCATGAAGAATACACAATCAAGAAATCAAGAAGCATGTGAATCCGTGAGGAAGAAGAGAAGGCAAGTTTTAACAGCCGAGTTTTGTTCTCTTGTCATCCATCGCCTGCTTCCCAAATTGGACTCCAAATAGCTGGACGACTCATTCCCTATTCATGGAATTAAAAAAGTGCCGAAAATGAGACCAAATAATTTATCGATATATTATATAAACTTAGAAGTGTCATTTTATAAAATATTTCATCTTCCATACAACCATGATCATCCTAAGTTGGAACTGTCGAGGATTGGGCCACACTCGAGCAGTTCCAAATTTGCGTGAGCTACTACGAGTTCACAGGCCGGCGGTTATTTTTTTATATGAAACTTTGGCACACTCACAGAAGATTGAAGAAGTTAGAATGTCACTTGGCTTTGATGCGGCTTTCTCAGTTGACAGAGAGGGACGCAATGGCGGAATTGCTGTTCTTACGAAAGTCTCAAATCAATGTACAATCAAAGGGTATTCGGGCAACCATATTGATCTAAAAATCACTGAACATGGACAAGAAGAGTAGAGGTTAACTGGATACTATGGCTTCCCAGAACAAAGTCGACGACGTGAAGCATGGAATCTATTAAAGGCTCTTGCTCGCATAAATCACCTCCCGTGGTACATTATTGGAGATTTTAATGACATTCTGGACTCAAGTGAAAAACGAGGGGAAATTGATCGCCCAATATTGATGATCAGGGGCTTCAGAGAAGAAGTAATGCAATGCATGATACAAGACATTCAAATGAAAGGATACCCATTCACATGGGAAAGAGGTAGAGGTAAACCACACTTTGTGGAGGAAAAACTTGATCGTGCTCTTGCCTCCACATCATGGAATGAGCGATTCCCAGATGCTTCAGTTCTGACCACGGTTTCTACGTGCTCAGACCACTCACCTTTAATCCTTGTAAATGAAGCTCAAGCAACAAAAATCAGTAGAATAGCTTTCCGATTTGAGAATAGATGGACGGAAGACGAAGGCTTCGGTAAACTTGTAAATGATCATTGGGTGATTACTAATAGCTCTGCTACAATAGCGGAAAGACTCAGATCCCTTTCCACGGAATTAACGAGATAGTGTAGGAAACACCCAAAAATAGATCGGAAAAACATTAAGGAACTGAAAGATAGGATCGAAAGAATGCGATTTAACACAAACCAGGAATCAGCGGTAAAAGCCGATGAGATGAAGATGGAACTAAATCAGATGATGATCAAAAATGATATATACTGGAAACAAAGAGCCAAACAATTTTGGCTAAAGGAAGGAGACCTGAATACTAGATTCTTCCATTCCATGGCAACAATGAGAAAAGCGCATAATAGAATTCACAGTTTGATTCATGATGAAGGAGTAGAACTTATTGATCCGCAGAACCTTGGACACATCACATGCGATTACTTTGGCAAGCTATTCTCATCAAAGAATGCATCATATGACGAAGTGATAAATCAGATTGATCCAAAGCTATTAACAGAGGACAACACTTTCTTTATGTCTCCTTTTACCATTGATGACTCCGAGAGGTGTTGTTCCAAATGGACCCAAACAAATCACCGGGACCAGATGGATATAATTCGGCTTTTTTCCAAAAAAATTGGCATGTTATGGGTCAAGAAGTAATTCTAGCAAAGTGTGCAGTGGCTGCAACAGGTAAAATTCCCACCAAAATTCAATGATACTATTATTACCCTTATCCCGAAGTGTGCTAACCCAAACACCATGAAAGATCTTCGCCCAATTCCCTCTTTAATATGATATACAGGGTGCTAGCAATGGTGTTGGCAAATCGTCTAAAAATGCTCCTGCCAAAATTAATCTCAGAAACGCAAGCGGATTTTGTTAAAGAAAGATCGATCATAGACAATGTAATAGCAGCCTTTGAGATTATATATCATATGAAGAGGAGGAATAGAGGAAAACATGGGGACGTGGCACTCAAAATCGACATGAGCAAAGCTTATGATCGAATCGACTGGGGATTTCTGAAACTCATGCTGTTAAAATTGGGCTTTGATGACAAATGGGTAGAAATTATGATGCTCTGCGTTACAACGGTGCAATATCAGATTCGAATAAATGGAAATCTTGTTGGACAAATAATCCCAGAACGAGGACTTCGCCAAGGGTGCCCTCTCTCGCCCTATTTATTTATAATTTGTGCCCAAGGTCTATCTACTATGATAGAAAAAGCAGAGGATAGAGGCACCTTGCATGGTGTGAAAATTTGCCGTCGAGCCCCGAAAGTGTCTCATTTGCTGTTTGTCGATGACTATCTTATATTCTTCCGGGCAACAAATGAAGAAAGTGTAGAGATGAAGAGGATATTAACCACATATGAGAGGGCCAGTGGACAAGCTATCAACTTTCACAATCTGGGATTTTCTTTAGCAAGAATACCGAATACCAGAAGCAACAAGAGCTGTCAACAATCCTTGGGGTATCAAAACCACTGGATACGGGGAGCTATCTTGGCCTTCCATCAATAATTGGTAGCAAAAAGAAAGTGATATTCAGTTACTTGCGAGACCGACTGTGGAGTCGTATTCAAAATTGGCGGGGTAATTATCTCTCAAAGGCTGGAAAAGAAGTGTTACTGAAATCTGTGGCCCAAGCGCTTCCAGCTTATTGCATGAATTGTTTTTTGATACCCACATCTCTCCTCGATGAGTTACAGAAAATGATGAACTTATTTTGGTGGGGCTCAACATCCCAAAGATCGAGAGGAATACACTGGAAAAATTGGAGCAGATTATGCACTCGTAAAGAAAGCGGAGGTCTTGGCTTTCGAAATCTCGAAGCTTATAATCTAGCCATGCTTGCTAAGCAGGGTTGGAAACTCATTTCAACCCCAAATACTCTATTATCAAGGATACTCAAAGCTAAATATTTTCCGAAGAAAGACTTCATGGAGACGAGCTTAGGATCAAACCCAAGCTTTATATGGAGAAGTATTTGATGCTCAAAAGCAGTGCTGGCTCGAGGATTACGCTAGAAGATTGGAGATGGTCGATTAGTGAAGATATGGACACAAATGTGGCTAAGAGATCCTCGCAACCTCTTTGTCCAAACACTTATCAAATCAAGAGGAATGTATTTATGTGAAGGACTTGATGATGCTAGAGACAAAGAAGTGGAATCAGGTGTTGATAAACGAGATTTCTATCCCCGAGATGTCGTGGAGATTACCAACATTCCGCTAAAAATCCTTTGGCCACCAAAGATGAACACATATGGAGCTTCAGTAGGTATGGAGATTATACAGTGAAGTCTGCATACCATCTAATCATGGACAATATCTTGAACCATACGCATACAAATCAGAAAGAGGGAGATTTTATGAAGCTATGGAATATCTTAACACCTCCAAAGATTCAAGCATTCTTATGGAGAGCAGCGAGGAACTACATGCCTTGCCGGAACAAGCTTAAATCTAGAAATATACTTGTGCCTTCTCAATGTGTGATATGTGAATCGGGCATCGACTGTCCGTAGCAAAAGAATGCTGGAAAGTGGCAAAGCTTGATAATTTGGTATCAGATTGTGCGAGAGCAGCGGACTCCTCCCCGAATTGAGTTTTTGAGAGCTTAAACAAGTGCCCCACTGCCATTGGCCGAACTACTCGGCTGTTTTGTGGAGTATCTGGCGATATAGGAATGAAAAACTATGGAACGGGATATCTAGACCACCTCAAATCACAGTGTCACTCGGCCTTGAAATGTTACTGAGTTGGGCTCGAGCTCAAAGGAAATCTCCACAAGAACCTGCGTCCACATCTCGTCAAGATGAGGATGACCGATGGACGAAACCACCCGACCCATCTATGAAGTGCAACGTCGATGCAGCATTGTTTGAAGAAAAACGAGCAGTTGGTTTTGGAGTTGTTGTAGAATCGACATGAACCTTTATGGTGAGCAAATCTTGCATGAGAAATGGTTTGTTGGAAGTAAAAGAGGCTGAAGCACTCGCCCTACTTGAGGCTATTCAATGGACATATTTCTTAGAACTCTAGGATGTTATCTTTGAATCTGACTCACATAAGGTGGTGAAGACAATAACATCAAAGACTGTAGACTACACATAGTTTGGATCGATTATCTGTGACTGCTGTCAGTTGTTAGACAGTCATCCTTCTTTCAAAATTCAACATGTGCGAAGACAAGCAAATATGGCGGCTCACACATTGGCACGAGCGGCAACATCCTTAGCAAATCCTTTTATTGCGTATCACTCTCTAGATATTATTTGTAATTTCATCAACCACGATTGTGGGATTCAAGTTTGATTAATGGAACCTTTCATTTAAAAAAAACAAAAAAAAACAACGTTTAATAATTTATTTTTCCTTATCGATAGGATTGATCACTGGGATATTTTACTGTAACAAGCCCGACACAATTTTTGCTCTTAGTTTAATGGGCTCTGAATTCTGGACTACTTAGCCAATGAAGCGAGGAGCTCGAATATCGTAGGTTGGCCCCTTGAAGTCTTCATCAAGCCAATATGCAATTCACATCATTTCGAGTTTTCAAATAGCACACAAATACATAGATACTATATTTATTCCATTCAAGTGCTAAATCATGTGTTATGAAATTGCATAATCAAATATGTAATGTTATATATTCTTAGGCCCTAATACTCAATTAAGCATATTTATTTAAAAAAAAATTGTACTCAAGAAACTTAAATTTATCCACAGATAGAAAAAATTCTCAAAATACACAAGTATGAAAAAAATTTGCTTATAATTAAAAGTAAGATGTAGGTCATATTTTATTAAAGCCCCATGTTCGATGTCCCGAATAAGACGCGTACTAATCGCGCCATCTATGGGGTACTATGGCAGCTGGTGGGCTAATTTAGAGTTTTCAGCGGCTGGTCTACAACTACGCAGCCTTATGAAGGTCCATGTTCAACGGCATGATTCTTGCTTTTAGGAGCAATAGTATAATTTAGGCACAGTGCATTCACTCTTTAGGGCAAAACTTGTTCTTCATATAACTTATGTTGCCTTTTCAATTCAAATCCCAAAATAAAAGGCACGGTTTTGCCTATGGAGTTTTCAATTCATGTTAAAAGGTAATGCTGTGGTAATATTAATCTCCGTACGCCATATGAAAAATAAAAATAAGAACCGCACATTTATATTTGGAAAGATTTGCTAATCGGGTCTGATACCATTGTCAGAATTTAATGTATAAAAAAATTATGTCTTTTTCAGTTGAAGTAAGACACATTATGTCGGATCTCTTACTCTATCTACAAGTCATATACAATACTTTTGTTCTTTTAGTTGTTGTTGGAATATAATTAGAACAGAAAAAATTAGGATTTTGTAAGTCGGTATATTTTGGATTTTAGTCATGCAATTTGTCAAAATTTGGTTTCATCATGTAACTTTATTTTTTTGGATCTTTTTTGTCTGAAATTACTAAATCTAACGAATATTGAATATTTAAAATGGATGCTCTCCTACGTGGTGATAATAAAACATATATAAAAATTTTCCTAAGAAAAATTAAAGTGTTTTCCTCCTATTTTGAAATATTAGATGTTGTACTGCTTTGTTTTTTTTTCTTTTTTTAGATGGATTTTGATGTGTATAATGTTAACATGATATTTATTGCACCATATAAGCTGCATAATTAAAACATTGGTGTCAAATAAACAATATATTCATAAGATTTAGTGACTTTGAGAAAATAAAACGTTCAAAGCAAAAAACATTTCTAAAATTTTGAATTAAAACAAAAATTTAACAAGTTACTGGAATAAAATCCAAAACATACTAATTAATAGGACTAAAATCTTAATTTTTCCCCACTATAATATTTCGATCATTTGCTTACTTCAAACCTTGGAGATATCTAAAGAGTATATTTTGTTGTGTGTTGTAGATTCTGTATTGTCACTGCGTACATGCGTTATATATTATATATTGGCAATATAATTTTTTTAATAATAATAAAATGAATAAAATATTTTATTTTTATTGACACAGAGATAATATATATGAATAAATCTTATAATATGACACTATTTACTAATATCGGGATTTTTTTATGGCAATGGAATCCACAATCAATATTTTTCGGTGTGTGTTGGATAAAATCTCTGAATTGACAAAGTAGTCTGACGAGATCTCATGTTGTTTGAAGCATAAAGAAAATGTCTTCTCTATACTTGATACTCACGGGAAATTTAGGGTCCGCTCCCAGCAAGTGTCACTAGTATAGACGCAGGGTTTTGAAATTGTCCTGAGCCTGAAATCACGAAAAAGATCGTTTAAAGGGGGCCAGGAAGGTTCTGGCGTAGCCCCTCCGACCCTCAAGTCAGTGACTGAGGATATATATGGGGGGAGCAGCTAAGGGTGCTACTGAAAAAATATAGTGAATCTATAATTAAACACCCAAACCTCATATTTATAGGAGAATACCTGAGCCCTTGGTGGGCCTGTCTTCCATTTGGGCTAGAGATGGGCCATGGGTCATGGGCCCATCCAGGGGGTATCACCAGTCTCCCCTTCACGAGTCGAACTGAATCGCAGTTTCGAAGTTCGATTAGTTGTGTTGTCCTCAGGTTACAAGCCATTTCAATTTCACTTCTCCTCTACAGAATTTACTCTTCAATTCACCAGCTCTCTCTCGTCTACGTATCATCTGCGTGTTAACCCTAACGCCGCTTCATCATCACCTCACCGTCATCGTCGTGCACACCCTAGCCACCACCTCGCTCGAACCGCCGCGGAGCGTCGCCCAACCACCACCCCACATTGCCACACTCTCGCCCAGCCACCACCCCACACCGCCCGAGTCAACGCCCAGCCAGCCAGCCAGCGCCCAAGCCAACGCATCGCCACTGCTAGCACCCAAGCTAACGCCTCGCCCTGCCCCTCCTTCTCCTCGCCTCGCCGCCCCTGCCTGCTCGCCCCTCGCCACGCTTGGTCACGCCCGCCCGAGTGCCTCGCCCAACCAACGCCTCGCCCTGCCCCTCCTTCGCCTCGCCTCACCGCCCCTGCCTGCTCGCCCACGGCCGCTCGAGTGCCTCACCCAGCCAGCGCCCAGTAGTCTGACGTGATCTCATGTTGGATAAAATCTCTGAATTGATAAAGTAGTCTGACGAGATCTCATGTTGTTTGAAGCATAAAGAAAATGTCTTCTCTATACTTGATACTCACGGGAAATTTAGGGTCCGCTCCCAGCAAGTGTCACTAGTATAGACGCAGGGTTTTGAAATTGTCCTAAGCCTGAAATCTCGAAAAATACCGTTAAAAGGTAGCTAGGACGGTGTTCTGGAATAGCCTTTCCGACGCTCAAGTCAGTGACTGAGGATATATATAGGGGAGCAGCTAAGGGCGCCGCTGAAAACAATATAGTGAATCCATAATTAGACACCCAAACCTCGTATTTATAGGAGAATACCTGGAACCTTGGTGGGCCTATCTTCCATTTGGGCTAGGGATGGGTCATGGGTGGTGGGCCCATCCATGGGGGTATCAATACTATTTCATAAACTCTTACAAGGTAATATAGAGTTTCAAGACACTCCGACGAATGAATCTTTCACACATTATTTAATATTATACTTCTTGGCGTTGCGCTTGATGCATCTCTTGGGTTGAAATTTATAATCCAAAAAAATGTTTTGGGATTAATTTATATTCGAATGGTCAACCCTAGCCTGCAAGCTACATATATAAGATATACAAAAACTTGTGTGAGACGGTCTCACGGGTAGTATTTTATACGTGCTTTGTTAGGCAATTTATGAATCAAGATTTGAATTTCTTTTGTGTGGTTGGTAATTCATAGATTCTGGTGTGATCATCCAAAGAAATCTGTGATAAATAGGAGAAAATCAAAGATATAACTGATTTCTCATACATATTACATTGCTTTACTTATTTCCCAATCATATGTTTTCGAACCACGGAAATAAATGCCATCACTTTGTGCTTGCCAATAACATATGGCGTCGTGCCCACAATCTTTGCCGAGCTCTGAATAGAAAGCCTCGAATGCTATGTTCTTGGATCCCCACCAGAGATGACAAAAGAAAAGAGTGGTTAACAAAAACGAGTCGCAAAAGGTCCAATGAAAATCTTCATTCACTGCAAGAGTATGATATCCTAATTCATCGTCCTTAGACGCACAGTGCAACGTTAATGAAGATCCCGAAGGAAGCTTATTTGCCACATAGACATAATACCTTTTTGTAAAGCAATGGCGCTTGTACTCTAATGCAAATGATGCGTTAACATGAAGGTTAAATACAAGCACAAACAGTAAGATCAGGGCTTTCATTATAATGCTACTTGTATATATTGGTATTCAAGATCATGCACGCATGTTTGGTTCAAGGTCGATTTAGTATCTTTGATTTATAGTGTTGAAAAATATATCTCCAAGAAAAGGAAAATACATATCGGGAAATTCTTAATTTTTGTAATTTGATAAAAAAAAAAAAAAAAACTTTGGAAGTGTGCTTGTTGTGAAAAAGTATCATTACATTGCTCGAATATTACAACGAAAAGATTCAAAGTGACTCCCTTTCTTGTAATATTATAATGATGCATGATCGAAATTAAATGTAACTGAGAAAAGATTAGAAGCGAAGTTAATTTTCAACATATGTAATGTTATTTAAAGTTGTGCAAGGATTTATGACATCGGATAATCAACTTTATAATTACATTTTTACCATGGATTGGAACGTAAGATTCAGATGGAATTTTATTATTTATAATTTTGGATGCATATTGTAAGAATATTTCTATTTGACGTGAATCTTGATACGAATAAATAGCAAACACGATTAAAAATAAATCGCACCCTCTATTCAATTACGATATTAAGATCCGTGTGTTTTCCCGATCTTTTGATTCAAGTATTGTGTGATATTCACCTCTAAACTAGCAAGAGTTTAGCAACAAATAAACACGATGATAAACAATCGAAAACTATACGAACCTTCGAAGAACTTTGCCTACGACAATCCGCACAAGCAACGATCGACAAACGCCACAAAGTTAAAAACTTGGATAAGTTTGATTTGATTTGACAAAGCTAAAAGCTTTGAAAAGTTGAGAGAAAATTCTCAAAAGTTTGATAAACTCAAAATAATATGTGTATTGTGTGTTAAAATTCGTCCAACATAGTCTATATATCAAAAGATATCAAAAATCTAGTCTCCCAAAATAATAAAACTCTAGAAAAGGAAACAAATCCGCGCAGAAAACACTAGGCACGGACCCCGTGCAGACCTCCGTGTCTGGGTCCGTGTACATACTGTAAAACTCTTCAATCGGGATCAAGGGACACGGACCCCGTGCTCACCTCCGTGTACGGGTCCGTGTAGGCACTGTATTCGCCAAATATATAGGGCACGGACCCCGTGCCTGGGTCCGTCTCCAGGTCCGTGCAGGCACTGTAAAACTCATCCCAGCTTGTAAAGGACACGGACCCCGTGTGCAGGTCCGTGTACACGTCCGTGTAGCCTCGGGTTTCTCCAACAATGCTTGAATGATTTTCTTTTGGTTCCCAAACGCCACTCCCATGAGTTTCCATGCCTTCCTCGGAGCTTGGCTGTCCATGTTTGCGTCATCCTCCCCTTCTTGAAAAGGATTTGTCCTCAAATCTGTGCAACCTACACAAAAACGAAGCAGGTTAGTAATAACAAAGATTATGTGACCAAAATGCTTACCTCGAAGTTCAATTTTGTAGGTGCTATCCCCCATGTGCGCCATTGACATTTGGAACCTCAACTCTTTGGTTGCTCTCTTCTTGTAAACATCAATTACACCAAACATCAAATAACAAGTGACATGAAATGATAACGATAATATCGCATTAAGCATCATAAAGATTAAATTCCTCTCCTTCTTAGACCTAGTTAACAACACAAAAATTTCAACACAAGTGCACACCCATAGTTTACTAGGAATAAGAATTGCTTCATGCCACACATAAGAGTTAAGCTTAGGTGCTCTTTCCCTATATCCAAGCCACCCTTCACGACAGCACTTGACATACCTCTTCATATGCAACCAACACATATACTTATGCATCTTATTAAAGATTAAGCCACTACAATAGGTCTTACTAACACATAACTCATAACATGAACATGACATGAACAATTTAATCTCCTTGAGGATATATTCATCATGAACATAAAAATTCTTATATTCACTCACCATCCTTCCAAATACATCATCAAACAAGTATGAATCATGCCAATAGGACACACTAAATATCTCATGCCCACCACGTTCTTTAGACCCTCGAAAATGACAATACAAGGAACTAAGGTAACGAATAAGGCCATACCTCATATTCGTGGCGGTGTCAACCACTCTTACCTCGCGATGATTGCTTTCGAAGTCATATGGGTCATCCCATTGCTTTCCCACACCATCTATACTTGCTCTCCTCCACATCATGACACCACTAGAATCCTGCAAAGAAGAAGTAACAATGCTCGGGATTGAACCGGCTATATCATCACAATATGGATAAACCACTTTGTACAAAGGTACATATAATGGTTTATGCAATAGTAAGAAACTCTCATCCTCACTCTTTTCATTCTTTTGGGCCATCAAATTATTTTTCTTTTCTTTATCTTTGGCCTCTTTTTCTCTCTCTTTTTTCTTTCCTATGGTCATCTCACTCTTTTGTTCGCTCTTTCTTTCGACCATATATTTTTCTTTTTCTTTTTCTAAGGCCATCTCACTCTTTTGGACACTCTTTTTTTCGGCCTCATCTCTTTTTCTTTTCTTTAATTGGTCCTCAAGTATTTGTTTTGGTGACAAAGGAAGCAATACAATTGGTTCTTTGTTTAGGACAAATGAGTACCTATTCTTGAAACCATCATGTGTTACATTCCTATCGAATTGCCAAAGTCTACCCAACAAGATATGACAAGCATGCATGGGCACCACATCACACAAAACCTCATCACTATACTTCCCAATCGAAAAAGATACTAGTACTTGTTTGTTAACCTTCACTTCCGCACAATCATTCAACCATTGAAGTCTATATGGTTGAGGGTGCTTTAAAATAGGCAAACTCAACTTCTCCACCATCTCATAACTAGCTACGTTGGTGCAACTTCCCCCATCTATAATAACGTTGCAAACCTTTTCGTTCACAAAGCACCTAGTATGGAACAAGTTCCCCCTTTGATTGGTCTCCTCCTCCTCGACTTGGCCAATCATGATACGCCTAATCACCAATGATTCTCCTACAACCGCCTCATATCCCTCATCGGGATCCTCCAACGAAGGCATCTCATCATCATCACCCTCAATTTGGGACTCATACTTACCATAAGCATTCAAAACCATCACCCTTTTGTTAGGACATTCGCTAGCAATATGACCCATCCCTTGACACCTAAAACATCTAACATCCCTAGAACGATTAGAAGGAGTTTCAGATTTACCTTGGACTCCTTGCTTAGGTGCCTCTTGCTTAGTGTCAATTCTTGGCTTGGCCCCCACTTTATTTTCCTCATGCTTCACAACATTGGATTGCCAAGAAGATGATGCACCTCCGGTTTGATTGGTGCGGCCAACTCCTCGCCTCTTTAGTTGTTGTTCCACCTTTATGGCCATTTGCACCATCTCGTCTAGATCCAAGTAGTGCCGAAGCTCAACTTGATCTTGGATTTCCCTGTTTAAGCCACAAAGAAAACGAGCCATGGTTGCTTCATTATCTTCCTCAACATTGGCCCTAATCATGACTACCTCCATCTCCTTATAGTAGTCCTCAACACTCCTTGACCCTTGCCTCAAGGTTTGAAGCCTCTTAAACATCTCCCTATAATAGTGATTAGGCACAAACCTTTTTCTCATCACGCTCTTCATCTCATCCCAAGACTCAATAGGCCTCTCATTACACCTCCTCCTGGTGGTCACTAATTGATCCCACCAAATGAGAGCATAATCTAAAAATTCAACCACCGCCAATCTCACCTTCTTTTGTTCGGAGTAGTGGTGACATTCAAATACGAACTCTACCCTCTTTTCCCATTCTAGGTACGCCTCCGGGTCAGACTTCCCATGGAATGAAGGGATTTTCATCTTAATGCTACCCATGTGACCATCTTCCCTAGTCTCCTCATACCTACCCCTCATAGCTTCTCTTCTTCCTCTCCCAAATCCTCTATCTCTTCCATTCCTACCCCAATTCTCATTTTGACTCTCATCGCCTCCCCCTAGATCATACTCCTCGTCATCTCTACCCAAATCCTTAGGCTTAGGTTTACCCCCACTAACACTAACCTCAAGTTTACCCAACCTCTCATGCAACGACTCCATTTGGGTCGTCATCGCCCTACTAAAATTCCCAAACAACGCATCCATTTGGGCCTTAGACACCCCCGAATTCGAACTATCTCCTACCTCCCTCCCCATTTAATTTCAAATTTGTACCTGCAAGAAAAGGTTAGTAGAAATAAAATAATCCTCACCCAAATGTTCACGGTCACTCCAAAGAAATTCACTCGTTTTTTTCCTCACAATTTTGTTTGCTCACAACAAATACTCACCGTTCACTCCAAAGAAAAGTCACTCGCACTCAAGTGTATCACTCGAATTTTGAAAGCTCTCTTGAAAGTGCTCAAGCTTTGTATTGTGGATATATCAAACAATCAAGGCTCAAACTTGTGAACAAATGCGACCGACTCACTTGGACTGTGTAGACAAGAAATTCGAATATAGGGAAATTTTTTTTTTTTTTTTTTGACTGTGAGAGGCAATTAAATATGACTCTCTAAAGGGAATAGAACAATATATCAAAAAGAAATAATGGTGAATTTTCGGAATTTTTGTACTTTTTTTTTTTTTTTGGCTTACTCGAAAATCCCAAAAAAAAAGTCACCAACAAATTTCGAGAATCACAGATTCACGAAAAAATTTACGAAGAACGATAGAACAAAACAGATCTGAAAATAAACGAAGAAATAATACAGATCTGCAATTTAAGAACAAGATAACTAACTTGAATTCAATAAACCTGGCTCTGATACCAAATGACGTGAATCTTGATACGAATAAATAGCAAACACGATTAAAAATAAATCGCACCCTCTATTCAATTACGATATTAAGATCCGTGTGTTTTCCCAATCTTTTGATTCAAGTATTGTGTGATATTCACCTCTAAACTAGCAAGAGTTTAGCAACAAATAAACACGAGGATAAACAATCGAAAACTATACGAACCTTCGAAGAACTTTGCCTACGACAATCCGCACAAGCAACGATCGACAAACGCCACAAAGTTAAAAACTTTGATAAGTTTGATTTGATTTGACAAAGCTAAAAGCTTTGAAAAGTTGAGAGAAAATTCTCAAAAGTTTGATAAACTCAAAATAATATGTGTATTGTGTGTTAAAATTCGTCCAGCATAGTCTATATATTAAAAGATATCAAAAATCTAGTCTCCCAAAATAATAAAACTCTAGAAAAGGAAACAAATCCGCGCAGAAAACACTAGGCACGGACCCCGTGCAGACCTCCGTGTCTGGGTCCGTGTACATACTGTAAAACTCTTCAATCGGGATCAAGGGACACGGACCCCGTGCTCACCTCCGTGTACGGGTCCGTGTAGGCACTGTATTCGCCAAATGTATAGGGCACGGACCCCGTGCCTGGGTCCGTCTCCAGGTCCGTGCAGGCACTGTAAAACTCATCCCAGCTTGTAAAGGACACGGACCCCGTGTGCAGGTCCGTGTACACGTCCGTGTAGCCTCGGGTTTCTCCAACAATGCTTGAATGATTTTCTTTTGGTTCCCAAACGCCACTCCCATGAGTTTCCATGCCTTCCTCGGAGCTTGGCTGTCCATGTTTGCGTCACTATTACTCTAAGTATTTTTGATTGAAAAAAAAAAACAGCTGTTACAAGATCCAATTGCTTACAGTTTTGTAATTATAGGTTTTTCTAATCAAATTCTAAATGCTCAACATATTTCTAAAATACTCTAGCTGCAGATCATCTATTTTCTGACCAGACCACATCAAATAAAGTGCACAAGCATAACCGTTATAGTCCAACTGCACCTGTCATATATGAGCAATTCCAGATGGATACTTTGGATTGAGTGGGATGACATTTTCTCATTCCGAATCTGTAAAATAAAAATTTTGATCAATCACACATCACAATAAACTAGGCCTTCTAATTTTTTAAGAGGTTTATCTAAAAGATTCACAATATAACTAGGAAGACATTTTAAATACCACACATGAGTTGCTGGGCATGGGAGTTTGACGTAGCCCATTTGGTATCTTCGTATCTGAGAATCAAAAAATTCGACTCTGAATTGTTCACTCAAGACGCATAAGCCCGATAGAATGTTATAACAAGGTCATTCTGTCGAGTGGCAAGTACAGATGATCACTGGAAAGAATCTCCGACCGTTGGAAATTTTCAACTTTATATATTCACACTCTAGATTGAAGAACAAGTAATTGAACCACAATTTCAAATTTACATCTTTCGAGTCTACAAAGATCACTTAGCACAGTTAAACTATCATACTTAAATAGCTCACTTAGCACACATATGTCATATATCAGATCTTCAATGATCACTTTGTGATACCCTATCTACTCAAGCCGCTCAAGATAACTGTTAGTTTTTTGTGTTGTTTTCTGGTAAACGAGGGTTCTTAAATACCCATATATTGTAAAGTGAGTACTAAGAGTTTCAGATTAGGTAGTGATAATTCTTAGTTAAAGTGAATTATTACAAAAGTTGTCAAACCAAAGTCTTTCACTAATAGAATTTTTGGTTTTTAAGAGTGTTTTCTCTAAATATCCACAAAATATATGTCTTATTTCATTTAAATGCTTGTTTATTTCTTATCCACCTATTCCTAGTTAATTTTGTTAATTGTTTTCTTCATCGAATATATAACTTATCACTAATGAAACGGAACCTTGCGCACTTTTTTATTTTCAGTGGTCCGGTGAAGTTAGCAGTTCAGGAATCTTAGTTTTAATAGCTTATAAACTGTTAGAACAACTTATTTTTTAGAAAATATTTGAAAAATTTATTCACCCCCACTCAAAACTCCAATTTATTCCCATCAACTAATATCAGAGCGAGTTTTTCTTGAACTCTGATAAATTTATATATTTGAAATGTCATCTTTTAACAAGATTTCGATGTTTTCAAAAGAGGAATATAATGATTGGAAGATTTGTATGCAAGAACATTTTTTTGCACATGATGATATCATATAGTGTGTCATCACTAGCGGTTCAATGAGGATTTTTAAAGACAATACAACTATAGTCGTTTCTGAGGGTGCAATACAATTGATTGAGAAACAACAGTTAGAATGGACCGTTGAGGATAAGAAGAATGCCAACCTCAAAAATGTGACCGAAGATATCATTTGCAAATATATTGATAAGAGTATGTTTAGCAAGATTAAAAATTGTTTTTGAAGAAACTAACACAACTTTGTGAAGGTAATGGCCAGACTAAGGAGAACAATTTGATTATGGCTATCTAGAAATTTGACAGCAAAAAGATGAAGCTAGATAAACAATGAGCGAGTTTGATGAGAGATTTAGTAGTATTGTAATTGAGTAAGTTGCTCTTGGGAAAGAGCACAACAACATAGAGGTTGCACTGAATGCAATGAGAGCTCTTCCAAGAGAGTGATATGTAAATTCCATAGCCATGTAGAAGTCAAAAGATCTCAACAGACTCGAGTTGCACAACCTATTTGCATATTTGAAAGCATACGAGCTTGAGCTGAGTATCAGGATGGAAGAGTAATCATCCATTCCACAACTCACCTGTAATGCCCGGAAATTTAATCCTAGTAATCTGTAATTATTGATTTATAATTTGATATGATTATGAAAGGATTAACCGAGACATGATATGAGATAACGTGTGAAAATATATGTGTGAGGACAGTACCATCGGCGCACATGCGCGACATGAGACGCGCACATGCGCGAATTGGACAGTAGGTCTCGCGCATATGCGCGACAGGAGGGCGCGCATATGCACGAGTTGTGCGATGGGGCAAGGAGAATTCCAGTAGGTCTCGCGCATATGCGCGAGGTAAGTCGCGCATATGCGCGAGCTGCCGAGAAGGAATGCGCGAGACTTATGAAAGGATTAACCGAGACATGATGTGAGATAACGTGTGAAAATATATGTGTGAGGACAGTACCATCGGCGCACATGCGCGACATGAGACGCGCACATGCGCGAATTGGACAGCAGGTCTCGCGCATATGCGCGACAGGAGGGCGCGCATATGCGCGAGTTGTGCGATGGGGCAAGGAGAATTCCAGTAGGTCTCGCGCATATGCGCGAGGTAAGTCGCGCATATGCGCGAGCTGCCGAGAAGGAATGTGCCGAGACAAGTAGGTCTCGCGCATATGCGCCAATATAGGTCGCGCATATGCGCGAGACGTGTTTTGCGAAGGAATGGGCCACGTTGCTGAATCATGCAGGATATATATATATATATACATTGAGCTATTCGTTTTCTTCAGAATCATACGCAAGAAATCGAGAAAAGGTTTCTGGAAAAGAGTAGAAAATCCTTACGCCTTTTGTGCAAAATCCGTCCGTCTGATTTTGAATCTGACTTCAGTACTGAGTTCCTATCAACGTAGGCTACAACTGGACGTAAGTTTTACTACGTTTTGACATGTTTTGTAATTATGATATTGTCAGAATTGAATGGAACTCATAAATGTTGTTCTTGACATATTAGACATCATAGAATCGAAGTCAGATTAAGAAACGGCCTGATTATGGAATTGTGGTGATTTTCTGAAGTTAATTGATTGAGATATGATATCAAATTGTGTTGGTATCGATTATGAATTGAGAAAATTGTTATCTGGTGATGTGGTATTGACGGAGATACTGAGTTTGTACCGTTGATTTTAAATTAAATCAAGAGTGATCAGATTGTTATTGATTTGAAAGGTATATTGATATGAGATAATTGATATTGTCATTACCAGACAGACTGTGAATTCAGGACTTCGACTGAGCCAGAAACCGACGAAAGAAAGGTATAAGTCAATGTGGCACTGGGAGATCGACTTGAGTCGGTTTAGACTTGAGTTTCCCTAAATCACATACTTTTCCAGAAACCTTTTCTCGATTTCTTGCGTATGATTCTGAAGAAAACGAATAGCTCAATGTATATATATATATATCATGCATGATTCAGCAACGTGGCCCATTCCTTCGCAAAACACGTCTCGCGCATATGCGCGACCTATATTGGCGCATATGCGCGAGAGCTACTGGTCTCGGCACATTCCTTCTCGGCAGCTCGCGCATATGCGCGACTTACCTCGCGCATACGCGCGAGACCTACCGGAATTCTCCTTGCCCCATCGCACAACTCGCGCATATGCACACCCTCCTGTCGCGCATATGCGCGAGACCTACTGTCCAATTTGCGCATGTGCGCGTCTCATGTCGCGCATGTGCGCCGATGGTACTATCCTCACACATATATTTTCACACGTTATCTCACATAATGTCTCGGTTAATCTTTTCATAATCATATCAAATTATAAATCAATAATTACAGATTACTAGGATTAAATTTCCGGGCATTACATTTGCACATTCATTCTCGGCAGCTCGCGCATATGCGCGACTTACCTCGCGCATATGCGCGAGACCTACTGGAATTCTCCTTGCCCCATCGCACAACTCGCGCATATGCGCAACAGGACTACTGTCCAATTCCCGCATGTGCGTGTCTCATGTCGCGCATGTGCGCCGATGGTACTGTCCTCAAACATATATTTTCACATGTTATCTTACATCATGTCTCGGTTAATCCTTTCATAATCATATCAAATTATAAATCAATAATTACAGATTACTAGGATTAAATTTCCGGGCATTACATCACCAAAGCTCTAGTTGCAATCGGAGATATTTGAAAATATCAACAAGAAAGAGTAATAATGGGAAGGTTAGTGTCTCATGGCAGATGTTGAACTGGAGACCCCAAATATTGAGATGGAGTATGTCGATGATCTGGTATTTGATTTTCGATTCTGATGAATTTACACGAGTGGATCTTGTCACAACACTGCATAACGTGATAGATGACTACAAGAGAATTTGTAATCATTCGGGAAATAAAAGCAGAGAATAGAAGCCTAACAGATAAGTCGAGCAGCAAAATAAATGACAGTCGGGTGAAATTCAATATGATAGAGGTTGAGAATGATGATATTCCAATAGTGTTCCAAGCAAAAATTAATGAGAATAAACAATTAACTCTTCTAGTCAAATCTTGGAATGAGTCGTCTCTATTGACAAGATGCACGAGTTGCAAAAAATGTGTGAACCCGAAATTTGCGAATACATTCAAATGGATTGGACAAATTCATTATGCATTAATGTCCCTTGAATATACCAAAGTGACTCTTGGTGTGCTTGGATAAATGAATGAATACAATTAATGCTTGCTTGGAATGCAAGGGGTTGGCCATGAGGAAGTTCAAAGGGCAAAATCTCACCTATAAATATGTTGCGTGTTTTCTTGATTGCTCGCAAGCATACGACGTCAAATTATAGTAAAATGTATTTTTGAGTACAAGTGTCGATCCCACGAGGAGTATGTATATAAATGTATATTAGTGGTTGTGATTAAAATAGTCTCGACTTTATTTAGAAAATTCAGTTAAAAGATTTGGTTGCAAGAATAATTAGATTGAAAATGGATTTAAACATAACACCAATTTATAACAATTAACAATAGAATAAAAGATCTAGAGGTCTAATTTAACGCAACTGTCCACCATGTGTAATTTCTTGTAGTTTATAAAATCCTTCTTATTCATTAGCCAAGAATCCTATAATTATCTACTCCTTCTCCCGAGTGTTAAGTAGATATTAGTTATCTAAAAATAGATTGCAACGTTCCCATCAACCATCTACAATTAAATAACACATCAAGCATTAGATTCTCTATGAGCTTTGATAGCATTATAGGAACTCCCGAACTCTATAAATACTATTGATGTATTTTTCCTTTTTCTTGTTTATAATTTCCTCTTCCGCGTGATAAATTGTAAACATATAAATCATTCAAATAGTGGCCAATAAATTGAAAACATTAAGATTAGAATAATACAAATGAACAATAAGAAAAACTTAAATAGCTTAGTTCATAAAATCCAAAACATGGTTTCTAATTTTGTTCCATCTTTCCTCTAGAAATAAAAATTAGTTCATGATAACACAGGAAAAACAACAAAATATAGTTCTAAAACAAGAGATATCAAATGAAAAATAAAAGAAAGAAGAACTTAGAACAAGAGTTTGAAGTGCTGAGTCCGTCCCCGGAGTTGTGCAGCATATTTTTCCAAAAGAACTTGATGAACTTGGATCTTCAATTCTCTAACAGCAGCCTCTACTCCTTCCTTGGCTCCCCAATGCCCTGGATGGTAAGTAAATGATGTCCTTTTATAGTCCAGACAAGTCTCAAATCGTAGCACACCAATATCTTGGACTTTCATGCGCAGCACACAAAAATACAGATTCTCCGGATTTTGTTTTTCAAGGAGTGCGGGTGCGGTCAAGAGGACACCGCGGGTACGGTGTTGGTTTTGGTGTGCGAGCGCAGGTGCGGTCTGGATTTTAGCGCGGGTGCACTGCTTTACTGCGGGTGCGGTGTATGTATAAGCGCGGGTGCGCTGCAGCTTCTGTAATTTTTATCTTTTGCACTTTCCAATTCAACACTTTACTACTCCAAACTCTCATTCTAAGCTTCCAAACTACAACAACAACAAATCACATAAAACCTGCTCAAGAATCACAAAGATCGCTCACTGGTCTCCGCCCGCGGTCTCGACCTCATCAATACCTACAACAATCAAGTCTAGTGAGTCTAAAGACTCAACATGTATATATCGTGAATAACAAGTAAATATATCATAAAATCACATGCAACGTAAAAGTAAAGTATCGTAAAGCGTACGGTGAAAATCGTATCATGAATAATTATAACTACGTGCATATCTGAAAATCATACGTAAAAGCTTTGCCCAATAGAGCTCTGTCATAACATATTATAATTTTCTGGTAGAGATAATGTTTCTAAGCAAGTGGCCCATAACATAACGTAAGCGCCTGATCAGACTAAACCACAGTATACTGGGCGGTAGAGATCAATCACAGCCCTTGGACTGGATGTCCGTACCCATACATAATCATAAACCAGTCGTAAGTCACCGGGCGTAGAGGTCCTCGGTTGCGCCTACCGACTTCCAAAACCATAAACATAAGGTGGCCACAAGACATATAGCATATATCTCAAAAATAAACATTTTATATTTTTATGCACGCAATATAATTATAATCTTATTTTTACCGGATGAGTTGGATCGTTCCCAGGCTTGTTGCGACTTACTTATAATATGTGACACATGCAATAAACCTTAACTTGACAAAAATTTAACAATAGAACAAAAAATGAGACGATTCGGACCAACAACTTGATTTTTAATCATGGTATCGTACCAACCCGAACCAACATTAAACCGACGTTTAACCATGATTAAAATACCCCAAACATACTGAAAAATATGCATAATGACTGTAAAACACGAAAATGGGTGAAAGGAATCCAAAAACATAAAACGCTCTTTCGAGAGTCATTTTGGCACCTTTCACCGTAAATTCTCGTACGACCTCTAAACTCGACCAAATCCCGAACGGCCAAAAACATGACTTTCTTAACTCATTAAGGTACTATCCAGTCCAAGGCCATGGGCTAAAAGCCAACCAAGAACTCAAACCACCTCCTGAACCCCAACTCAAAGTTGCTGTCAAGAACAGAAATTACAGCAGCGGCTGTGTTTCTTATTTGTGTTGAAACTCTAAAAGAAATGGCTATTTGTTTGAACCATCGACCAGAGACTCTTACCAACATCATAAGGCATGTCTTGGACCATGGCTAAGGGCTAAAGCCAACCACAACCCAAGCAACCGCCTAGAACACTAACAGCATACAGCCGAGGGTACCCCTTGTGGTGGAGTGTCTTGTATTGAAATCTGTTACTGTCTTGTCTCGTTCCAAGGGTCATTTAATCGACCATGGCTCGATCTAAAGATGATGAATTGTTGTATGAACCATGGTTATGGGCTAGAAGCCAAACATAATCCAGACAACACCCAAAAACCGAACTCACACTCACACAGAAATCATATTTTTGAAAAAAATCGATGGGCCCTTGTCATGTTTATGTAAAAATCTGAGGGATATATGAAACAAGCTTTAAAAAGATGGTTTGGTCACGTCCTAGACATGATAATGACGGGCTCTAACCATGGCTACAGTCCCTAGGACGGCCATGATTCGAACATCCCTTTAACAATCCAATGACAGAAACCGTGAACCAAAATTCTGTACTCAATAAAAAGTTGTTGTCATATCTTTATTCTTGAGTGTATGGATGTAACCATGGACCAATAACACCCTAACTCACTCTAATTCATGCCTAGTAGCAGCCATGTGTGCCTGGAACCGAGCAACCTCCTGAAATCACAAGAAACATCTCCAACCAAAAACATGAGTCAAAGCCGAGAACCTGCACAGTTTTTATTTCGAATATGTTGCTGATGTATTTCGTTTTTCTCATAAATCTTGATCACATACTGATTTAAAATGTCTATTATGACTTGATTGAAGAGCAAAGAACTAATATATATATGCCTGAAACTTGTTTTGAAGAAAACAAATCAAAACGGCAATACGACGCGACGAAACCGAGTTGGATTTCTCCTCTTGTTCTCCTACTGTTTTGCTCCTGCTTTCACGATTATTAGCTGCTGGTTTCTGGTAATTTTCGAAGGTGAGGTTGTGGGGAATGTAAGTGATGAATGTGAATAATATAATAGGTGTTAAAGGTGCCATTATAAGCCTTTAGTTTGGGAGTTACAAGTCAAGAAGTGGAATGGTTTGAAATGTTTCTTCTTCTCTCTTGTTGCCTAGGCTTCTCATCTTTCAGTTGCACGTTCAGCTCATTTTTGGTATGATAGGTTGAGGGAAATTGAAGTGGATTTTTTGTATTAGAATTACTACTAATTAGTGAATGAAAATTGAGGAATTGAATACATTATAAAGACCATTTAGAGGTGGCTTGAGTGGGGAGTTACATGTGAAAATTTGAAAGGAAATTTCAAATGCTTCTTCACTCCTTGCTTTTCCGATTCTTTCCCTCATTCTTGTTGGATGTTCACGTTTCCCGTTGGTTTGCTAGGTAATTGGTTGAAGGAAATTATGTAAATTATAGTATTTGAATTACTAATAATTAGTGAAATTAACATGATCATTGAATACACCATGAAGTGCCATTAGGGATGGTTTGAATGGAGAGTTACTAACTTTTTGAAATATTTTAAATGTTAAACAAAAATTATTACTAATTTGCATGATATATTATTGTTTTAAAATTTAAGTAATTAAATGTTATGTTTAATTTCTTGAATATATTATACCTAGATTAATTCATCTCCATTTATTTACACATTTTACTTTAAACTTTAAATAAATATTAACCTAAAAGAATTTATTTAATAACTTAGCTCTAGTTAATTTATTAAATCCTAAAACATTCTATTTCTTTAAATTAAATTATTCTTTGACTAAAATTAAATTTAAGAATATTTTCTTATTATTAATCTTATCTCTAATCTCCAAACTCTGGTCTGGCCTCGCGTAAACATCTACCTTTAAAGTAAATAATCATGACTTAAAATTATTAAAATCAATCAAACACTTCATATATATATATAAAATATTCATATTTAATTTAAATAGCAGCAATTATGCAAGACTTATACGTAATATGATTTTCGGGTTCTACAGGCACAGCACCTAGCTACTATGGGGTCATGTCTAGGAGACCTAAGGGATGGTAGGATGGTCCTAGGGTGGTTGCATGAGGGCTGGATCGAAGTTGGGGGGCTGCGGCGCGAGCTTGGGGCTGCGCATGGCTTGGGGGCTTGTGGTTTTGGAAGCTGCGTGTGCAAGGGTAGTAGGGGTGGTTTGTGTAGGTTGCTAAGGGCTAGGTCATGGTCCTAGGATGGGTAACTAAGGGCTGGACATGGTGGTTAATGGCTGGAGTCGAGGGACATGAGGGTAGTCTCAAGCTATGGCATGGTTCGAAGCATGTAGAATCTCCAGCAAGATCATAGGCTTGTTTATGGGTCTTGATTGGCTTGAGTTGGGTTGTATATGGTATAAGTAGGCGTTATTGAGTTATGGTTCAAGTTTGGTTAAGTTTCGAGTCAATACAAGCCAAAATTGGAATGTACATCTAAGTTTAAAAATGAATTGAGAATTAATCGACAAGATTAAGTTTACATCTAAGAAATATTTATGGGTGTATTTTAAGGTCATGTGTTAAGTTTGGATGGATTTGGGGTATCGTTTCAAGGTTTAAGGATAAATGGGGAAGTTAGAGTTTCAGGGGCAAAACGGTCATTTTACACCTGAAAATTGTTAGATGTCCTGGAAGTGCCCTGAATGCTGTAATATATGTTAAAAATGTGTATTTTAATTTTTTATAGAATTTTATGATGAAACTTTAATGATAAAAGACATGTTGCATGCTTGGTTTAAAAGAAAAATGATTTATACGTGCATGAATCCTTATAAGTGATGGAATATCAAAGTTGAAGGAGGTGAATTGATTGTGACTAATACGATGATACGATGATATGTAAGGCCAATGCTCAATTGACGGGTGAGAGTGTCGATGATGTCTTCGTTGCCTGGAACCGTGGTAATACGTAGATGGATCCATCGACCTACAGCTACTACGAAAATCATAATTGATGATCTGAATTCAATAAAAAGGGAAAATTATACGTATATGATGAAAATAAAAAAAATATGATGAAAGAAAATATATTTAAGTTTATATTCACGAAAATATATTTTATTAAAAATATTTTCACTGTTGCTTGTGAATGTATATGTATTACTCGCTAGCATGGTTAAAGTTTGATAAGTCAATAGACTCAGTAGGTATGATGATGCAGGTGAGCATGGGATTGATGTTAATGGAGGTAATGATGGTTGATTTTGCTAGATTGAAGGTGCACACTACTCAAAGAACGTCACTAGTGTTCCGAAAATAAAACAAGTTTATGATTTATGATTACATAAATATTTTTATGACTCATGATGTTTTTGAGAGTTTTTTGAGAGGATGATAGAGTTAAGTTTATTTTTGAAATAATGTTAGTTTAGGTTGGTTGACGTTTACATTATATATATATATATATATATATATATATATATATATATATATATAAGTTTATTTTTGAAATAATGTTAGTTTAGGTTGGTTGACGTTTACATTATATATATATATATATCTCTGTGTGTGTGTGTGTTCAGCCGAGAGATGGGAAAAAAAATTTAATACTTTTTTTATAGAAAAATGAGTAGTAGACTTTTCAAGAACGGTTCAAAGTAAGAATATTTGAAAAGAGTTATTCACCACCTATGAACTCTAATCTGATTTCAAAAAGAGGTATCAAATAGTTTTTTTCTTGAACTCTTATACCTATATTTTGAATTGCAACTTTTTAAAATATTCCAATGTCTTCCAAAGAAGATTAAGATTATTAGAAAATTCGAATGCAGACACACTTAGTAGCTCCAGACGATGACACGTGATATGTCATCACTGACTCTAACATCTAGAAAATTTGAAGGTCCACGTAAACTACATATATGCATGTTATTAAATTTCTTTTTATTTTATTAAATTGTTTTAATGCATTAAATGCATGTGTATTTCATGAAATTGTGTTTTAATTCATGGTTTATTTAAAGTTTCATGGATTAGGATTTTAAGTTGTATTTCGCTCTCGAACGAGGAACGGAGACCAGGGATATTCAGGTTAAATATTTTTATTGAATAATTATTTTTAATATTTTTATATGAAGTTTTTTTAAGTGTGATTTTTGAAAATAGGTCTTGGTTGGGTATTTTTACCCGTCGGGTTATTTTTAACCAATACACATTTTTTAACGAATCAGAGGTCCTTTTGAGGGCTCAGACAATATTTTCCAAAATATTCCTAAAGAAAATATTTTTCGGGATTGTTTTTTGGGTTGATGTGTTTATTTTTATGCTTAATGGGCTGAAAACACTTTTTATCCTTTCATTTTCATGTTATGGCCCATTAGTGCTTAATTAAACTATTTAAAAACCCCATTAAACAAATCCTAAACCCATTCCCCTCATAAGAGCCGCCCCTACCCTCCCCATAGCAGCATTCTCACATTCAAACAGCTGTAACCAGCAGCCATTCTCGATTTCTCCATGGTTCTTCAAGAAAGCTTCTTCCCCGCCTCTCTGGTTCGCATCCCGCGTGTAGATCTTCAAGTTTTCAAGCGTATAAATGCAAAGGCGCAATTTTTATCATTATTTCCTCATCAATCATGCTGTATATATGCTGACGTGTGTGCCATGTATGTATATTTCATAGATATAGCATGATAAAAATGTTGTTGCTTCGGTTGCTCATGAAAACACATGATCTTGCGCATAACTCACTTTTTATTGCACTATTGTGTAAGGTAGCTACTGATCTTCATGATAGGGGTTGTACACATTGAGTAAAATGATTTCAAGATGCTGGAGCCAAGGTTTAGTCGGGATATGTTGAGGGCCGTTCGGTACTAGTTGTTCGGTTGATCGGATTTGGCTAGATCGAGAGTTTTGGGTGTGGAGCCTTGCATGGTTCGATCCCAGCTGAGGAGCCGACCCCCTTGGGTCCATGACAAGGCTAGGAAAGGGCTGTGAGTGGCTAGTCGTGGTATATAGGCTATTCGAAGAGTGTGGTGCTAGGGTGGTTCTTGATTTGGTTCGGTGTAGAGTATTGAGAGTCGCGCATGTCCAAATGCTTGGAGGGCTAAGGGCATAGTCAAGTCATAATCAGAAGAGTTCAACGGGCTGGTTATGGTCCTAGGGTGGTCTAGTTTCGGGCTGGTCAAGGGTTGTGGGGCCCCGGGTCCGATATCTAATACTAATAATTTTAAATGTATCAAACCAAACGATTTAATAAAATATATAATTTCTTGTTCACAAACTGACATAAACATCGTCAGAATAATTTAAATGTCTCAAATGTTTGAAATATAATTTTCGACATGTCAAAATAACTAGTGAACAAAAGTAATCCAAACATCATCAAATAGCTCCTAAGACCCGAGAATCCCACTCTAACTCGTATCTCCTCGCCTAGAGCTGGACTCTGGCATCCCAAGCCTCGCCTCACCTACCGTCAAGCACATGAAAACAAGAGGTAGCCGACGTGCCGGTGAGTATAAACCCAGTATGATACAATCAATAACATATGAGAATTTAATTTTCAAAATAGTTCATATGAGATTCATACAGATGCAATATAATGCAATGCATGATCAGAAGCTGTAGGCTATCAATAAATTTCAAGATCAAGTGAATCATCTGGTCATAGGGTACCCAAGGAAAGAGAATCCCCCAACAACATCCACCGACTCATCCGCTCGAGGTGGGGTGCTGTGTTCTACAATCCCAGGACTATGGTGCGGCTATAGAGAGTGTTCAGGCCATAGCAGCGACCTCCGCATACACTATGCCAACTCAACTATAGCCCCATACGTCCAACAAATCAATATATCAAGGCGACCTCCGTCATATCAAATCTGAATCGAAAAGTGGCTCAATATGCAATGCAATGATGCATTTCAATCTCACCAAGTAAATATCATAATAAGCTCATCTCAAAAGATCAATCATCAACAAATCACAAATAATTCATCAAGCCATCGAATTTTCAATTTAAAAAAATGATACTTTTACCTCGTATGTTACCGACCGTAACATACCTTTCAAATATTACCAAAAAGGAATCGAAATGTGTAGATGAGAAGTCTTGAACCTCTGAATACTACTATAACTCAAGAACTCGGATCATTTATCAAAACAGAGCAATTTCTGTACAAAATTCATAATCAATTCAATACGGCTTCAAATCAATATCCGCAAATTAGATATTCAAGAAAACTCAAATTCCAACAATTGTGTAAAGAAGTAATCCGTATCATTTCCTAACCGTAATATGCCATAAAAAACATTCATTGAATCATTTTGTCAAACACGTGGCGTGCGTGCTAAAGAGTTAGCTCCTCTACAATTCCATTTCTTTTCCAAAATATCAATATATACAATACCATCAATCATTATATTAACAACTTTACCTCAACACTCAAACCAAACAACCCATTGTTTTCCTTTCAATCATTAACCAAGGAAATAAGCTTTCTTACCTTGCTTCTAAACTCTTGAGGAGAACAACTTCTAATCTCCAAGCAACGATTATTGCTTCAATCAAAGATTAATGTCTTGGAAGAAATTGGATTGAAGGAGAAATGAGGAACCCTAGCTCTAAACCGATGGAGAGAAATGAGGATGAGAAGAAATGATACAAAAATCATTCCCCAATCTAATATATACCATCCAAACCTCAAAACACGTTTTTTGTACAAGTTCAGGACGCCATGGCGCGTGTTTTGGCGCAGGGGCGCGCACCATACTGCCCAAACACCAAAATTTCAGCAATGGACGCACCATAGCACGGGTTCTGGCGCAAGGGCGCGCTGTATTCTGTCCAAAACGCATTTTTAAATTCAGAATTTACGAAAGTGGTAAACTACTAAGTTGTAGCCCTATGTCTTTTCTTAAATCTCCACAAATTTCAGGTCATTTGGAGGTCTGAGTAAAATTTTATGCTCAATCTCCCAACATGTGTCATTGTAGGAACGACTATACGCACGACATACTTCGGGGCGCTTTTGGCTCATCTTCCCTAATGATTTGAAAAAACACTCAAAACTGGAAAGTTATAGCCTTATGTCTTATCTTTCTAATGAAAGTGACCTCACATCAATTGGATCAATATACAAAACATTATGCTAAAAACCACAACTACTGCCACTTTTTTCATACCGTTTCTGCACTTCCATTACCTATTTAGCTCAAATTCCACCTTTGATTCTACCCATTCATTATCTATTCCATTCTATAACATCATTACCATAACGTAAAGCCAAGAACCATCACAACTACTGCCATATTATATCAAAATTCGGGCATTCCAATTCCTCCCCTCTAAAAATAGATTTCGTCCTCGAAATCAATCATCTCTTTCAAGTCTAACATATAATAATCAATACTGAAATTAAAACCGAGAATAGAAGCGTACTTCATTTGAATAACTCTGGATATTTTTGTTTCATTTTATCTTATAATTCCCAAGTTGCTTCCTCGACACCATGTCTGTTCCACTGTACTTTAAACAATGGTATCAATTTATTTCTGAGTTGTTTATCTTTTATGTCTAGAATCTGAATCGGTCTCTCAATGTAGCTCAAAGTCTGATCTAACTCAACCTCATCGGGTGGAAGTACATGAGAAGGATCTGGATGATATTTCCTCAACATGGACACATGAAAAACATCATGAACACCTGATAACGCAGGAGGAAGAGCTAATCTATAAGCCAAATCACCAACACGTTCCAAAATCTCATACGGACCTATGAATCTCGGTGATAATTTACCCTTCTTTCCAACTCTAACTGTACCACGAAAAGGAGATATTTTCAGAAAAACTCTGTCACCTTTCTCAAAAATCAACGGCCGTCTCCTGATGTTCGCATACTTAGCATGTCTATCCTGAGCAGCTCTCATACGACTCTGAATCAATTTCACCTTGTATTTCATATCTCTTATCATATCAGGTCCTACAATTGGTGCTTCAGATAAATCGTCCCAATACAGAGGGGATCGACACTTCCTGCCATATAAGCTTCAAATGGTGACATTCCAACTGTTGTTATAAAAAAACTCGACAAGTGGTAACGAATCCTGCCAACCAATACCAAAATCCATCACTACAGCTCTCAGCATATCCTCTAATGTCTGAATAGTACGTTCTGACCGTCCGTCTGTCTGAGGATGATATGTTGTACTCAAATGCTAATGAGTACCAAGGGCCTCTTGTAAACTCTGCCAAAAATGAGAAGAAAATCTGGGATCACGATATGATACAATGGATTTAGGCACACCATATAATCTCAAAACTTCTCTGATATACAATCTGGCCATCTAATCATGCCTATATGTCATCTATTAAGGAATGAAACACGAAGACTTGGTTAATATGTCAACGATAACCCAAATTGCATCGCAACCCCTCGACGACCGCGGCAATTTCGTGACAAAGTCTATGGTGATATGATCCCACTTCCATTCTGGAACTTTAAGGCTGTGCAAAAGACCTCCTGGTCTCTTTCTTTCTGCTTTCACTTGTTGACAATTCAAACAACGAGATACAAATTCTGCTATGTCAGATTTCATTCTTTTCCACCAAAATTGTTTCTTCAAATAATTGTACATCTTTTTACTTCCAGGGTGTACACTGAACTTACTGCAATGAGCATCACGCAAAATTTGTATCCTTAACTCTGAAATATCAGGAACTACAATATGATCATTCACAAACAAAATACCCTCATTATTGACCTGAAATTCTGATTGATGGCCTGATTTGACAAGTTCAACTGATTTTTGAATGCTTTGATCTAACTTTTGGGCCTCTCTAATTTTGACAAACAACTCGGGTTCTGCCTGAATCATAAATACTTTTACAGGTTGAGTATCTACCACAAAATCCAAACCAGAAAGACAACATTCTTCTACTAAATCAGATACACTGCTAGTGATCAAGGACATATTACATACTTTTCTGCTCAAAGCATCGGTTGCCGCATTATACTTTCCTGGATAATATTTTATTTCGCAATCATAGTGTTTCAACAAATCTAACCAACGCATCTGTCTCTTGTTCAACTCTGCTTGTGAAAAGAGGTATTTCAAACTCTTATGATCAGTGAATATCTCAAATGTCTTCCCATACAAGTAGTGACGCCCAATCTTTAGCGCAAAAACCAATGCTGCTAGTTCCAAGTCATGCACGGGGTATCTAGACTCATGTGGCTTCAACTGTCTTGAAGCATAGGCAGCCACACTGCCATGTTGCATTAATACACAACCCAGTCCTTGATGTGAAGCATCAGTGTGCACTGTAAATCCTTCTACATCTGATGGAATAGTCAGAACTGGAGCACTAGTCAGTCTCTTCTTAAGTTCAACAAAACTAGCCTCACATGCCGGTGACCAAATAAATGGTACATTCTTTTGTGTCAGCTGGGTAATTGGCCTCGCAATATGTGAGAATCCTTCAATAAATATACGATAATAGCATGCCAAACCCATAAAACTACGTACCTCAGGAACTGATGTCGGTCTAGACCAATTGATGACTGCCTCAACTTTACTCGGATCAACTGATATACCAGCACTCGAAATCACATGTCCAAGGAATACCACTTTATCCAACCAAAACTCGCATTTGGATAATTTAGCATACAACTTTTCAGTTCTCAAAATCTGCAGTACAACTCTCAAGTGTTCGACATGTTCAATTTCAGATTTTGAATAAATAAGAATATCATCAATGAAGATCACAACAAACTGATCTATATACCGTTGAAACACACGGTTCATCAAATCCATAAATACCGCAGGTGCATTGGTCAACCCAAAAGGCATAACCAAAAATTCAAAATGCCCATACCTGGTACGAAAAGCAGTCTTAGGCACATCTTCCTCTCTAACTCTTAACTGATGATATCCGGATCTTAAATCAATCTTAGAATATACTGAAGAACCCTGCAATTGGTCAAAGAGATCATCAATCCTTGGCAAAAGATAATTATTATTTACTGTGGCTTTATTCAACTGTCTATAATCGACACAAAGCCTCATAGACCCATCTTTCTTCTTTACAAATAAAACCGGAGCACCCCAAGGTGAAACACTTGTCTTATATATCCTTTATCCAATAGATCCTCAAGTTGTTCCTTTAGTTCCTTCAGTTCAATTGGCGCCATCCTATAAGGAGCTCTAGAAATAGGCTGTGTACCTGGCATCAACTCAATGTTGAACTCAACCTCTCGGACTGGAGGAAATCCTGGAATTTCATCTGGAAATACATCTGAAAATTCACTAACAATTGGAATATCTGTCAATTTAGGTACTGACCTTGAAATATCAATTTCATACCAAGAAACATTCTGCTCCTTCCTGCAACAAACGAGTGATGGACAAAACAGATATCAATGGAATCTTAGCTCGAGAACCCTTACCATAGAATGTCCAGTGATCTGTCATATCAGGCCTAAACGTAACAACCTTCTGAAAACAATCTACAGTAGCCCTGTATCTTGTAAACATGTCAATACCAACTATGCAGTCAAAATCAGACATCTCCAACACAATGCAATCAAGCTCAATGACATTATCCTCATAACGAAATTCACAAACACTTATCATTTCAACTGACCTCATCACTTTGCCCAGTGGAGTAGAAATAGATAATGTAGACGATAATGGTATATAATGCAACTAATGCAATGTGACAAAGTGCTCAGCTATGAAAGTATGTGATGCACCCGTATCCATCAAAACATAAGCAGGATAACCTGAGAGAAAACAATTACATGCAATGACATTATCTGGAGCATTATGTGACTCATCCTCAGTGAGTGCAAAAACTCGAGCCTGCTGTCTAGGTGGTTGTCCTACCCTGTGGCTACCACTCTATTTGTTCTGATCTGACCGATTTGACTGCTGATAAGAATGAACTGTAGGAGTCTGGCGATTCTGGTGAGATGTCTGTCTCGATGATCCCCCACTCTGAGATATATCACTGCCACGATTAGGACACACTCGAGCATAGTGTCCCACCTGGTTACACAAGTGGCAAGCTCCCGAGACTCCTCTACACAGATCGGTATAATGTCTACCACCGCACTGACCACAAGTTGGGCCTGAATAACCAGTGCTCTGAACTGAACCAGACTGTCTCGATCCACTAGAACTCGAAAAATTACTTCCATGCCTCTTAAATTGTTTGCCTCTAGCCTTGAACTGCTCTCTTATGTTGCCACTGTTACTGCCAGTATTACCCTGTCTGAACTGCTGTCAAAACTGTGGCTGTTGGGGTCTTTGCAAATATTGAGAACCTCTCTGCCTAATGATTCCAGTTTCAGCTCCCTTGGCTAGATCAAGAGCCTCAGCAAAAGTGTTAGGCCTTCCAGTATTAACCAGGGTAAATATATCAGGATTAAGACCATTTATGAAATGATCGGCCTTAGCTTCTTCATCGGATGCTACATGAGGAGCAAATCTCAGTAAATTCGAGAACTTAGTAACATAGTCCTCAATATTCAGATTTCCCTGCTTTAAATTTGCAAACTCGGCTCCCCTATCTTTCCTGTAAGAGGTAGGAAAGAAACGCTGATAAAATTCAAATTCAAAAATATCCCAGGTAACAATCGTACCTCGACCCTCTAAAGCTTTCTTTGTCATGATTCACCAACTCTTAGCAACATCTAATAACTGATGAAAAACTAATTTGATTCTACGGTCATCTGGATACTCAAGAGATTCAAATAACTGATCCATATTCTCCAACCAGTTCTCACACTCTAATGCATTCTCTGTACCCTTCAACATCGGTGGGTGCAAAGACTGAAATCTGGCTAACAGTATCTCCATCGGAGTCGAAGTTATATCCATCCGAGTATGAGTAGCAATGCCTTGATCTTGTGCCACTGGTATGTTCTGTCTAGGTCTACCACGACCTCTACCTCGAGTAGCCATGTCTGATATACAATAGATCAAACACATATAAAATCTTAATATCATAATCATTTCAATCTTGTATCAATCATCTCTGGCTCTCGAGACTCAATAATCTCAAAATCTCAAATAAAGCTCAACAATATAGTATCTCAATTATGATCATGTATTTCACATTACGGCATATTGAAAATGCTAGAAAAATTATCACATGATCAAGAAATTTGAACTGACTCGATCTACCCTGTTCCCAAATATCTTACGCTCTGATACCACCTAATGTGGGGCCCCGGGTACGATATCTAATACTAATAATTTTAAATGTATCAAACCAAACAATTTAATAAAATATATAATTTCTTGTTCACAAACTGACATAAACATTGTTAGAATAATTTAAATGTCTCAAATGTTTGAAATATAATTTTCGACATGTCAAAATAACTAGTGAACAAAAGTAATCCAAACATCATCAAATAGCTCCTAAGACCTGAGAATCCCCCTCTAACTCGTATCTCCTCGCCTGGAGCTGGACTCTGGCATCCCAAGCCTCGCCTCACCTACCGTCAAGCACATGAAAACAAGAGGTAGCCGACGTGCCAGTGAGTATAAACCCAGTATGATACAATCAATAACATATGAGAGTTTAATTTTCAAAATAGTTCATATGAGATTCATACAGATGCAATATAATGCAATGCATGATCAGAAGCTGTGGGCTATCAATAAATTTCAAGATCAAGTGAATCATCTGGTCATAGGGTAACCAAGGAAAGAGAATCCCCCAACAACATCCACCGACTCATCCGCTCGAGGTGGGGTGCTGTGTTCTACAATCCCAGGACTATGGTGCGCCTATAGAGAGTGTTCAGGCCATAGCAGCGACCTCCGCATACACTATGCCAACTCAACTATAGCCCCATACGTCCAACAAATCAATATATCAAGGCGACCTCCGCCATATCAAATCTGAATCGAAAAGTGGCTCAATATGCAATGCAATGATGCATTTCAATCTCACCAAGTAAATATCATAATAAGCTCATCTCAAAAGATCAATCATCAACAAATCACAAATAATTCATCAAGCCATCGAATTTTCAATTTAAAATAAAAAAAATGATACTTTTACCTAGTATGTTACCGACCGTAACATACCTTTCAAATATTACCAAAAAGGAATCGAAATGTGTAGATGAGAAGTCTTGAACCTCTGAATTCTACTATAACTCAAGAACTCGGATCATTTATCAAAACAGAGCAATTTCTATACAAAATTCATAATCAATTCATACGGCTTCAAATCAATATCCGCAAATTAAATATTCAAGAAAACTCAAATTCCAACAATTGTGTAAAGAAGTAATCCGTATCATTTCTTAACCGTAATATGCCATAAAAAAACATTCATTGAATCATTTTTTCAAACACGTGGCGTGCATGCTAAAGAGTTAGCTCCTCTACAATTCCATTTCTTTTCCAAAATATCAATACATACAATACCATCAATCATTATATTAACAACTTTACCTCAACAGTCAAACCAAACAACCCGTTGTTTTCCTTTCAATCACTAACCAAGGAAATAAGATTTCTTACCTTGCTTCTAAACTCTTGAGGAGAAGAACTTCTAATCTCCAAGCAAAGATTAAGGCTTCACTCAAAGATTAATGTCTTGGAAGAAATTGGATTGAAGGAGAAATGAGGAACCCTAGCTCTAAACCGATGGAGAGAAATGAGGATAAGAAGAAATGATACAAAAATCATTCCCCAATCTAATATATACCATCCAAACCTCAAAACACGTTTTTTGTACAAGTTCTGGATGCCATGGCGCGTGTTTTGGCGCAGGGGCGCGCACCATACTGCCCAAACACCACAATTTCAGCAATGGGCGCGCCATAGCACGGGTTCTGGCGCAGGGGCGCGCCGTATTCTGTCCAAAACACATTTTTAACTTCAGAATTTGCGAAAGTGGTAAACTACTAAGTTGTATCCCTATGTCGTTTCTTGAATCTCCCCAAATTTCAGGTCATTTGGAGGTCTGAGTAAAAAGTTATGCTCAATCTCCCAACATGTGTCATTGTAGGAACGACGATACGCACGACACACTTCGGGCGCTTTTGGCTCATCTTCCCTAATGATTTGAACAAAACTGAAAACTGGAAAGTTATAGCCTTATGTTTTATCTTTCTAATGAAATTGACCTCACATCAATTGGATCAATATACAAAACATTATGCTAAAAATCACAACTACTGCCACATTTTTCATAAAGTTTCTGCACTTCCATTACCTATTTATCTCAAATTCCACCTTTGATTCTACCCATCCATTATATCTTCCATTCTATAACATCATTACCATAACGTAAAGCCAAAAACCATCACAGCTACTGCCATATTATATCAAAATTCGGGCATTACAAGGGTGGTGCGACTTATAGCTTCGTTGGTAGAAAAAGGAAATTATGGATCCAAGTTAGCGTCGCGGTGCTGCTCCTTGAGCGCCGCAGCGATTAGGCTTCGTACATGCCAGCGCCACGACGCTGGGATGTAGCGCCTAGGTGCTGAACCAGCGCTGCACTACTGGAACCTAGGCGCTGGTACCGAGCTTAGAGGTTAGCGATTTGGTGAGCATGTCTCGTTTTGGTCATCTCCAACAAGTCAGATCGGGTTGGCAATTCCAGTAAGCTAGGCCGGGTGTCCCAAGATTATGGGAGGTATAAGATGGGTCGTATGTTACCGTTAAGGATTAGATCAAGTCGTGGGTTAACGAGATCCCGGTCCGAGTTTAAGACGAATTGCAAAGTTTACGGGACGGACTCAAGTTTACATCTAAAGAATGTTTTTTAAATATGTTTTGTGGTGGTTTAAGGAGTTGGATAAGCTTCGGGTCAAAATTTTGATGTCTAGGGGTAAAATGGTCACTTTAGGGTTTCCAAGGGCAAAATGGTCATTTTGCACCCCAGTCGAGTTTTAGTCCTGGAAGCGCCCTGATCACAAATTTAACGTGGTTTTTAAATGTTTATGTATCACGTATATGACTTTTTACATAAATATGAAAAATATGTTGCATGCTTGGTTTTAATAAAAAATTTACGTATATGCATGATTTTATTAATTGATGAATATGATGACACATTTTTTGAAGGACGAGAGTTGGTTGTGACTAATACGAGGATATGTAAGACCAAGGCTCAACGGATGGGTAATACTGTCGCTGATGTCCTTGCCGCTGAGTACCGCGGTTACACGTAGATGGATCCATCGCCTAATACGATGATACAAAAGTCACAGCTAATTAACTGAATTCAATTAAAAAAATGCATATGTATATGATGATATGATGAGACAAGTTTTGACATGTTATTCTACGTTACCACACGTTTATGTTTATACTTTTAAGATCATGAAATGTATGTTGATTACAATACTTTTCACTGTTGCATGTTATGTAAATGTATTTGATATAACGTTACAGGTGTGTTGAGTCTTTAGAATCGCTAGGTGTGAATGATGCAGGTGTGCTTTTCGATGAGGAGACTGGAGGTGAGGATGACTGGATGGGCGGAGCTAGTGGCGCACGTTAACCCGAAGACCTTGTATTCTTCCGCAAGAACATGATTTTAGGGGAACACATTTAAACAACTTTTTAAGTGGTTGATGATTTTATTTTGTTGAGGGTTTTGACAAATTTTAATATGCTTGATGTTTTATATTTTTAAAACGGTAAATTGTGTAGGTTGGTTGCTCTTTTCATAATTTTATATGTAGTTATTTTCTTCAGCTGTGGGATGATTTCACAAAATGCATGTTTGGAATTTTATGGATTTGTGTAGGCATGGTTTTGGCCATTGCATTTTAAAAATGTTCAGTAGAATTTTGTTGGATTGTTTGCAGAGCACCTTGATGTGCTTCAAACAAAATATTCTCCAAGAGCTGCAATAGCTCGTGTTCTAAGAATGTATACATCGATGAATTAGGTCGAGTGGAAAACACTCGAAATAGTCCTCGTTAAGAAACACTAATATATATTTGTATATCTTTTGTAACTGAATAACCGAAAAAGGGTAGATTAGTTTTTGCATTCATCAGTTCAGTTATGGTGAGAATTGAACCGAAGAATGCTCTAACTAGTTAAATGAAAGCAATAGTTAAACATTTAAATACAAAAATATTTTTATGGATGTTCGGAGACTTCAACTACTCCTACGTCACCCCTTCTACCACCTCGGGTAGTATTCACTAGAAGACTTTGATTAATTACAGCAAGTGTAATAACCCACCCAGCTTAGGACTTACCCATTGCCTAACTGAACTCCTAGACTAGGCTGAAGGCAGCACCTTCTAGTCAACACTTCTTTAACGTCAATGTGAGAAAGACAACATACACAAGTTTATTATCTTTGTGCAAGACTGTATTTGAGCGGTGTTGTGTGTGTGTGTGAGAAATTATCTCTGAAAACTACCCAAAGGTGTTCTCACACACTGAGGAAAATATGCTTCTAATCTAAGCTGATAACACATTGAAGTGTTCCCTCTGGCTGATTGCTTCTCTCTTGTAAACTGATATGAAATATGTGTACCCTTCTTCTTTTCACTTGTCAATTCTCATCTCATCTTCTTCACTGTGCTTCGGCTTCTATTTATAGGCGTTTGGCTGAACGTACCGTGAGACTCAATTATTGTGACTGTTGCATTTTGAATTTTTTCCTCGAAATCCATTCTGGAACTTTTGGCTTTAAGCTCTGATGCAACGTCTCTTATTGTACCTTGATCGTACAATAGCTTTTGTAAATTTGTGCTTAGATGGAATCCAATAGAATATGAAGCTTGTCTTGATCTGCAACTGATTGGTTCTGACTGATGCTCTGATCTGGTCATCTGAACTGATCTTCAATTGGGCTGGTGAAATCAGTTGACTCGTCAATTGAACTGATTTCACTCTTTTAATTGAACTGGTCAGCTGGGCTCTTCATCAGTTGAACACTTCATCAGCTGGCTGGGCTTCTGAAGATCTTCTGCTGAACCACCCATCAGCTGGACAATCAGTTGAACTGTTCGTCTACATTTCAGTTCGACTGCTTCAGTTCGTGCGATCAGTTGGACGTCTTTAGTTTGTTATTTTGACGTCTCGTAATTGATCTCAGCTCCAGTTTTGGCTCGATATCTGATCAGTTCGAAGCCTGATCTGTTCTAGCTACTTGCACACTTAGGTAAACTCATTAAAAACAAATAAACAAGTTTTGTTAACATCAAAATAAAGATTACAAACATGAAATGTTCCTACAAATTTTAAAATGAGCAGACGTTTCATTGACGATCCAATGAAGATACAGAGTGTTCCAAGAAAATTTAAATGAAAATAAATGATTGACACATATAGTCAGTTCTTGGAACAAATCTTCTACCTCCATAAAGAAGATGCATGAGTTACAAAAGCCATCCAGTGATAGAACCGGGCTAGGGTTAGGAAACAATGAGTCTAGTGCTTTTGAGGTTAAAAAAAACTCAATCGTGCCTAGATAAGGGCAAATTTAAAATTATAATTTTTTCATGTCTAGAACAGTATATGAACATGACATGCCCGAAGTTCAACCCAGCAAGAATGTAAATCTTGAGAATAGGGGCAAGCACCATAGGTTAGGCTATATCGAACCGTAGAGTTCTAAGTCCAAAAGGACATTCTTAGAATACCGAGAAAGTCAAGCACATTATAATGGCTTGAAATGATCACGCAGATAACCAAGTTTAACTGGAGAGTACTCTATGAAGAGAACATCTAGTTGTTACCACAATTGTTGAACAGTTCAAAAGAGATACAAGTGAATGAGAAGAATGTATGACCTAAACAACATCTGATAAGAGAAAGAACACATCACACAACTTCACCAATTTATGCACAAGCTCGTACTCTTTTGGAGAAACACACGAGCAAGCCAGTTATGTTAGTTCAAGTGTGGATCTTGATGAGGTTAATCTGTTCAGGATCCAACTAGTTTTGGGAACTAAGAGTTTGGTTGTTTGATTGCATGTGTCAAAGAAGAACATCACAAGGAATAAATCTTGTTTCTGGATAGCGGGTGTTTAAGACATATAACTGGAGACATCAAGCTATTGTCTAAGGTCATTGACTACAAAGAACCAAAAATCACATTCGGTGATAACTCCAAGGGTAAGGCCATGTGTAAGTATAAGATTATACATTGAAAGATAATCATTAAATATGTCCTGTTAGTTGAAAATTTGTGTAACAACTCAATTAGTATAAACTAATTTGGTGACAATGACTATTCAGTTGAATTTACAAACACATTTGCATAGTTAAATCTGCAAATGAAGATATTATGCTAATTGGACTAAGAGAACAAAACACTTATAAAGTGAGCTAGAATGATAATAATTTTGTTACCCTATGTGTTTTGTTACAATGAATAGAAATAAGAACTGACTTTGGTATAAACAACTCAATCATTTACGTTTTTTGAAATTGCCAATCTAAGTAAGCAAAAGCTTGTCTCGAGTTTGCTATGCATGTCAGTTAGGTAAACATGTTAGATCAACCTACAAGAACAAAATAAATACCTCAACGGCTTGATGTCTTGAACTTTAACCATGAATCTATTTGGTCTTATACTAGCTATTAGTCTAAGGGTAAAGAAGTACAACCTAATGATCATTGATGACTTTTCAAGGTTTACATGGTTGATCTACTTAAGTTCTAAAGATCGGACTACTGCCCAGCTAATCAAGATTTTATGAATATAAAAGATTGAGATAAACGATATGTGGATAGGATCAGTAATGAAAGAGGTGCTGAGTACACCAATGGACTCTTTTCAACCTGTCTAGAAGATTATGACATCAAGCATGAGCTTTCAATCGCAATATCATCTCAATAAAATGGTGTTGCTGACAGAAGAAACAAAATACTCAAAAAAGCGGCTCGAACAATGCTAGCGAAATCTGGTATCTGATAAACATAAAAATTGTACATTAATTAAATGTTTTATAATATAAATTTATAGTTTTTGTTTTATTAAATGTTTAAATATTATATGTTTTATAATAAATTGTATAAAAAATAAGTTTTTGTGTAATTATAAATTTTTACTATTTTTACAGGTTCCATAAAACAAGAATAACCTTGACGTTGTAAATGGGATTAAGATGATTCTTAGGCATGTAGAAAGTTGATGATAATATCTTCAATATTGGTGACAAGCATGAGATAAAAATCCTCTCACAATTGAGATCAAATTAAGCAACAAATAAAGTTACCAAAGGAGTGACAGTTTTATCATGCTCTAGCATTTTGACCATATCTCTCAAATTACTTGGTCAAATTATAAAAAAATACAACAATTGAAACAACTCAGATATCTACATGTTTTGTTTTATGTGGAAAAAAAATTCGAATGGGAAGATTTTCAAAAGTGATGTGTATTAAAATATAATTTCTTGGAACACCAATGAAGACTTATGTGTAAAAAACTAATATTTTATTTGTGGTTGTCTCCCCAAATTTGGCTATAAATAGGGGTGCATTGTAATGAATTGAGATATCACTCATTCTATGAACAAGCCTTTGAGTTCATAATATTTCTCTCTTTATTTTTCATTTATTTCTTAAATTAAATATAATTAGCATGTTAATTTCATATTCAAAGTTTTACACTTTGAATAATGAGTAGCTAACTTTCAAAAGTTGAGATGAAAAGGTGAAACTCTTGGCATGATAATAAAGTTATTAAAAGGTAAGAATCTATGTTTTATATTATTTAATTATTATTTATTGTTATGTTATATTTATTTCTTTAAGTATTATTATACCCTACTTATAAGTGGGAGTTTTGATTTATTGTTGCTATATGTTACACTAAATTTTTGGAAGCATTTAAATGTTAGTTTGGTATTACCAATCGTTTAAAGTTGATCCCTTGATTTCTTATATATGAATATATCATAATATTAATTTCTTGGAACCATTTAAATGTTAGTTTGGTACTACCAACCATTAAAGTGGATGCCTTGATTTATTATATATGAATACATCATAATATTAATTTCTTGTACCATTTAAATGTTTGTTTGGTTTTACCAACCATTTAAAGTGAGAACCTTGATTTAGTGTTTAAAATATATATATTGCACAATAAATACTTGACAACATTTATAAGTTTTGATATATATTATATATTTATAAGATAATAATATATAACATAATATAAATATGATTATTTAATATATATTCGAACTATTTTATTAAATGGATTTCAATAATGTTCATTAATTTTAATATTATTAAAATATCAAGAGTGGATCATTTAATCTCAACTACTTAAATTAAAATTTGAACAATTAAAAATTATCAATTGAAATAATTAAAAGAAAATAAACAAAAACAAAAACAAAAACAAAAAGACATTGTAGTGGACTTGTAATTAATTTAGCTTCCCTGTGGATACGATATCGAACTCATCGAATTATACTACCATCAAGTTTTTGGCGTCGTTTTCCGAGAAGTATAATTTAATTTCAAGTCAATATAATTTCGTTTATAGTTTTTTTTTCTTTCTTTGAATTTTTATTGCTTTTGTGTATTTTTCTTTTGCAGTTGCATGAGCATTTGGTCACGTAAATTATTTCGAAATAACCCTTTCATTTTACAAAACATGGCGGAAGCACCCATCCGGGAAAAATTAAGATGAAATTCAATCTCAACATGATCATAATAGGCAAAGAACACTTAGAAATCACATGAATCCTACACGTACAAGTGCACCTTCATGTCTAGTTTTTCCCCCAGATGCATGTCATTTCAATTTTAAGCTTGGTATTATCCAACTTTTACCCAATTTTCATGGCTTAGATTCTGAAAATCCATGCATGCATTTACGAGAATTTGAAGAAGTGTGCAACATATATTGTAATGCCCGAGAATTTGATTACCGTAATCTGAAATGATTTGGGTAAATTTACCGTAATCTGAGATTAATCTGGGATGATTTCTTGATTAATTGAAGTGATTATAGACGGAACGGAGTTGACCGGGAAAGACGAGAACAGATGCGAAATATGTGCGAAGGAAATTCCATATGCGCACATGCGCGAGTTGGTGCGCACACATGCACGGTTTTGACAGAAGACTCCGCGCATATGCGCGGCGTGAGGGCGCGCATATGCGCGAGGTTTCCAGTAGCCTAGGGGAGTGCTCGGCGCATATGCACGACATGAACGGCGCATATGCGCGAGCAAGGCAGAGAGTTCGGCGCACATGCGCGGCGGAAGGCGCGCATATGCGCGAGTAAGTGGATGCACGAGACAGTAGGTCTCGCGCATATGCGCGATCGGTTGAGACACAAGCGCCTAGATAATAAATCTCGCACATATGCGTGGGGCTTGGGCGCGCATATGCGCGAGTCATGCAGAAGGAAAGTTTGACACTTGGTCTCTATATGCGACGTGTATGTAAATATATATATATATATATATATATATATATATATATATATATATATATATATATATATATATATATATATATATATATATATAAGAACCAAGCCAATCTTCAGAATAGGGAAGGAGGAAATCGAGAAGCTCCAAGTTCTTTCGGGTGAGAATTTGAGTGTTACGCAAAATCCATACGTCTGATTTCTAATCTGACTTCAGTATTAAGTTCCTATTGACGCAGGCTACAACTGGACGTAAGTTTTGTTACGTTTAGACATGATTTGAAATTATGATATTGTCAGAATTGAATAGGAATCATATATGGTGTTTCTGATACAGTAGACATCGTATAAATGAAGTCAGATCGAAGAACAGACTGTTTATGTAATTGTTATGATTTTCGGAGTTGATTTGATTGAGATTCCATATCAGAATTGTATTATCGTTGAGATCATGAGTTGTAGTGATACTGATTATGAATTCTAGTATTATATCTGTGATGTTGAAATTGACGGGGTTATCGAGATTGTATTATTATGCCGTCGAAACATCCGTAAATTGATATTGATCAGATTCGGTATTGGTTGAGGTTGTATTGTTGTACCATATATCGATTGGCAGTGATCAGATTATGTTTTGATGTGATTATGGATCAGAACAGGTTTTGAATTGAATTATATACTGATATTGTATCTATTCGATTGTCATTATCAGATTGAATATGGACAGAGTTGAATTCGGGACTTCGTCTTCGTCAGATCGAGAAGATAAAGGTATAAATTAATGTTGAGTTGGGATTGCACAACTCGAGTGAGGTTTGACTCGAGTTTCCCTAAATCACATACTTCTTATGATTATGTTCATTACTTTGACTTGATATGCTTGTTCTATGGATGTATAGAAAGCAGATATTAGTCGAGTAATCTTGCGACAGAAGTGCCTGATAGTGGCGAGATCGCCACGGGCACATTGCACGATGTCACAAGATAGTGTAGTAATCTTGGGACAGAAGTGCCTGATAGTGGCGGGATAGCCACGGGCACATTGCACGATGTCACAAGATAGGATATTGGTGAAAATGCCAAAAGTCTATGACGGATAGGTCAAGACACCGGACGTTTTGCTATATCGGAGTGGATAGAACTGGAGTCTTTTCTATTACTGGTGTTCGATACGGAAAGAGCCGAAGTCCGTGAATAAGAACATATCACCACCCCGATCGGGAGTGTAGGTGGGTGTATGTTCTTATTCCGAACGGGATCCCTAGATTAGGATTTAGTCGAGTCTGAGAATCACGGAGAGTGATTCAGTGCTTGATATTGAATTATGTTTCTGATGATGGTACATGTTTAGAATATGATTTATTCTTGATAGTGATTCATGTTTAGGATTATAATACATGTGATGAATATTTGATTCATGTTTCTGATTTTGATACATGTTAGGAATATCTGTTATATGCTTTTATATTATTTTTATAATTGCATGTATACATGGTTTATACTGAGAATATAATTCTCATCGGAGTTATCCGGCTGTTGTTGTGTTTGTATGTGTGCATGACAACAGGTGGGACAGGATAAGGGTCAAGAAGAGAACGAGGCTAGACTAGATAGCGTGGAGATCCGGGCTCAAAAATGGAATAGGATTCAGTACTTGATCTATAGTAATTGAAATCTAGTTTAATAGAAATGTATAAAGTACTAGAATTGTACTTAACTTTAATATGTAAATTAGATTGATTAACATTACGATTCCGCTGTGTATTTTAAAAAAAAAAATTTATGTCCCACATTACTTAATTGTTTCATTTAATATTAAAAACGATTAAGGAAGTGATTAGCGTCCGGGTCCCCACAACAGATGGTATCATAGCATTAGGTTCCAGAACAGTAGGTTCTAGAACTGTAGGTCATTGAGACTAAAATAGAGAAGAGTGAGCGGGGTAGAATGAGTTTTTTTTCCTTGCATGTGAATGATAGCATGTGATTTATTATAATGTTGAATTACATTGTGTGTGATAGCATGAAGTTATGTTTTACTGCCTGAAGTTACATGGCATATGCTGGAATATAATGTTGAAATTACATTGTATATGTTATTGTTTAGAAGTTACATGTTACCTGAATATCTGAGTTGATTTGGTAATATGTATTATTTGAAAATTGGAGAGTCGTTTCTCAATTTTATGAAGGCTTAACACCTAAAGATAGACAAATTGTTGAATTTATGTGTAATGGAAATTTTGAAGATAAAGATCCAAACGAGACAATTGAGTATCTCGATTCATTAGCTGAAAATGCTCAAAATTGGGACACTATAGGTACAATCGAACCATCAAACAAGATTCAATCTCCCATATCTGGTGGAGATATGTACACCCTCAAAGATGAACATGATCTCCAAGCTAGATTTACCTCTTTGGCAAGAAAAGTTGAGCCACTTGAATTGAAAAAGAATGGTCAATTAAAATCTGTTCAAGAAATTGTTTGTCACATATGTGATACAAGTGATCATTCTACAAAAGATAGTTTTACTTTGCCCTCTTTTAAAAGATGTCTCCATGAACAAGTCAATGTTTTGAACAATTTCAAAAGGCCAAATTTTGAACCATTTTCTCAAAATAACAATCCAGGTTGGCGAAATCATCCAAATTTTATTTGGAGGAATGATAATTCTGCACAATTTTCACAACCACATTCCAAAATCAATAAAATTTTCAAAATTATGCACCTTATGTTCCTTCACCTAAAAGAAACTTTGAAGATATAATGAATTCTTTCATTGCAAAGCAAGAGTCTATCAATACTCTGACTGATCAAACCATGACAGATTTGAAAGATACTCTTGCTAAATTTGCATATGCACTTAATGTTCATGAAAAAGGTAAATTTCCTTCACAACCACAGCCTAATCCCAAGGATCATCATTCACAAACTGGAACTTCTTGAACGCAACCGATGGATCAGGTAAAATCTGTTATTACCCTTCAAAGTGGTAAGGTTGTGGAAAAATCCATTCTTGAACCTTGTGAAGATGATGATAAATCAACTCCCAAGGGTAAGAAAGTGGGATCCATAACTTGCGAAGAGGAGGTTCAACAGACAGTGTCACCACCATTCCCTCATGCATTGAAAAATACAAAAAAATCAAATTTGAATTCTGATATATACATTTTTAAACAAGTAAAAGTTAATATTCCTTTATTAGATGCAATAAAGCAGGTACCATCATATGCCAAATTTTTGAAAAACTTGTGCACTGTGAAAATAAAATTGAATGTGAAAAAGAAAGCATTTTTAGCCGAACAAGTAAGTGCAATCATTCAAAATAATAATACTTTGAAATACGAAGGACAAGGTTGTCCTACTATTTCATGTATTATTGGAGAACGAAATATTAAAAAAGCCTTGCTTGATCTTGGAGCTAGTGTAAATTTACTTTCATATTCAGTTTAACAAGAACTCAATCTAGACGAGTTAAAACCTACTTCGGTAACACTTTTACTTGCCGATAGATCTGTTATGGTGCCAAGAGGTATGGTAGAAGACGTGTTGGTCCAAGTTGATAATTTTGTATATCCTGTTGATTTCATAGTTTTAGATACACAACCTATCGAAGCTTGTAATGCAATTCCTGTAATTTTGGGTCGTCCATTTTTAGCAACTTCTAATGTTCTAATAAATTTCAGGAATGGAATAATGAAGTTGTCATTTGGTAACATGACCTTGGAGATTAATGCTTTTAATATTGTAAGAAACCACATGACAAAGGAGATGAAAGTGAAGATAAAAATCTTATTGAAACTCTTGTGAAATAAAACATTGAAAAAAGGAGTAATCCTGACCAATTAGTTATTTTTTCAATTAATATTGTTAAATAAAATATTGAAATTGATCTTGATGATTTTATCAGGTATCACTAGTTACCAGGATCAGAGAAAGAATTTGAGGCAAAATATGAGAACAAGGACGAGTCACCCATATTGGAGTTAAAACTCTTGCCAGAAGAATTGAAGTATGCATTTTTGGAGAAGAAGAAGAAACATATCCGTTGGTAATTTCTTCCAAACTAGCAAGTGATCAAGAAGGTAAATTAGTTGATATGCTTAAAAAACATAAAAATGCAATTGGTTGAACACTAAAAGATCTCAAAGGCATTAATCCACTAATTTGCAATCACAAAATTCACTTAGAAAAAAATGCAAAAACATTTCATCAACCACAAAAGAGATTAAATCCACACATGAAAGATGTTGTGAAAACTGAAGTTCTCAAACTACTTGATGTTGGAATTATCTACCCTATTTCTGATTAGTAAATGGGTAAACCCAACAAAAGTAGTTCCAAAAAGCATCACAGTGACAAAAAATGAAAAAGGTGAATTGTTAACAAGTCGAGTCCCATCTAGTTGACATATGTGTATTGATTATAGAAAATTAAATGACGCCACTAGAAAAGATCATTTTCCATTACCATTTTTGGATCAAATTTTAGAAAGAGTAGCAGGTCATGTCTACTACTATTTTCTTGACGGATATTCAGGCTATTATCAAATTCTCATTGCACTCGAATATCAAGAAAAAACTACATTCACATGTCCTTTTGGAACATTTGCATTCAGAATGATGCCATTTGGTTTATGCAATGCCCCAGCAACATTTCAAAGATGTATGCTAAGCATTATTTGCGACATGGTTAAAAATTGTTTGGAAATTTTCATGAATGATATAACTGTTTTGAGAATACATTAATTAATTGTCTTGAAAATTTGGAAAAAGTTTTAAAAAGATGCGAGGAAACAGGTCTTATTTTAAATTGAGAAAAATGTCAACATGATTAATTCTGGAATTGTTTTGGGACATTTCGTGTCATCTCATGGAATTGAAGTTGATAAAGCAAAAGTTGATGTCATTGCCAATTTACCTCCTCCAAAAACCATTAAAGAAATTCGCTCATTTTTGGGACATGTTGGATTTTATATGAGGTTTATAAAGGACTTTAGTTTAATCTCTAAACCCATTTGTAACCTCTTAACAAAAGACACTGCATTTGAGTGGACTCAAGAATGTCAAAATGCTTTTGATAAAATCATTCGAAATTTAACATCAGCTCATATCATGCAACCTCCTGATTAATGATTGGTCTTTACCATTAGAAATCATGTGCGACGTGAGTGATTATACAGTCAGTGCAGTATTGGGTCAAAGAAGAAATGGTAAGCCTTATGTGATATATTATGCAAGTAGAACTTTAAACAATGCTCAAATGAATTACTCCACAACTGAAAAAGTATTACTTGCTGTAATATTTTCATTAGATAAATTTCGCTCTTATTTGATTGGGTCAACAACTATTGTGTTTACTGATCATTTTGCTATTAGATATTTGTTGACCAAACAGGATGCAAAGCCACGACTGACACGATGGATTTTGTTTCTCCAAGAATTTGATATTGTGATCAAAGATAAAAAAAGAACCGACAATGTCGTAGCCGATCATTTATCGAGAGTAGTAACAGGATCAACTTGTGAAATGACACCAGTTAACGATAATTTTCCTGATGAACATCTATTTTCAGTTCCTACTATACTTTGGTTTGCTAACATAGTAAATTTTCTTGTAACAGGAAAAATACCACCGCAATGGAGTTCCCAAGATAAAAGAAAATTTTTGAATGAGGTAAAAACCTTTTATTGGGATGATCCGTATCTGTTAAAGTATTGTCCAGGCTAAATTGTTCGACGTTGCATAACCGACAATGAAGTAAGTAGTGTCATTAAATTTTTCATTCAGAAGCATGCGGAGGACATTTTTCTTCAAAGAAAATGGTTGCAAAATCTTTCAATGTGGATTTTATTGGCCCACTTTGTTTAAAGAACCCACGAAATCTGCAAGATCTGTGAAAATTGTCAAAAATTGGGTGCAATTTCATAAAGAAACATGATGCCTTTGAATCTTATCATTGAAATTGAAATCTTTTACTGTTGAGGTATTGATTTTATGAGACATTTTCCACCGTCGTTTGGATACTTGTATATTTTAGTTGCAGTTGATTATGTTTCCAAATGGATAGAGGCAATTCCATGTTGAACAAATGATCATAAAATTGTCATCAAATTTTTAAAAGAAAATATTTTTAGTAGATTTGGAATTCCTCGAGCCATGATCAGTGATGGGTAGGGGTGAGCAAGATTTCGGTTAAACCGGCTTAACCGACCAAATCGAGCCAATTCGGAAATTCGGTTCGGTTATTTCGGAAATTCGGTTTTCAAATTAAAAAAATTCGGTTATATCGGTTAATTCGGTTCGGTTACGGTTTTCAAAATTTTGAAATCAGTTAACCGAATTAACCGATATAATAAATATTATTATTTAATAATTTTTTTATTTATCAATTTTTATATATATTTTAATTTTTAATTTTAAAATCGATATAATATGTATTAATTGTATTCAAATAAAACTTATACATTTGTGATGTGTGTGATTTTATGTTTTTATGAATTTGTGTAAAGTGTAGTGTTAAAAAAAATTACATATTAAAGTTAAATCACAATTTTTTTCCAAACTTTAATTCAGTTTGATTTTCATCGGTTATGAAAATTAATTCGGTCGGTTCGGTTATGACTAAATATTTCGGTTCGGTTATGGCTAATTCGGTTTGGTCGGTAACCGAATTAACCGAATGCTCACCCCTAGTGATGGGGGAACTCACTTTGTTAATAAACCATTTGTTTCATTAATGAAAAAATATGGTATTACTCACAAAGTAACTACTCCTTATCATCATCAAACAAATAGACAAATTGAATTAGCTAATAGGGAAATAAAACAAATTTTGAAAAAAACTGTTAACCCAAATAGAAAAGATTGGTCTTTGTGACTTAATGATGCACTTTGGGCATATCGAACAGCTTTTAAAACATCACTGAATATATCTCCCTATATGTTGGTTTAAGGAAAACATTGTCATTTGCCTGTGAAATTGGAACATAAAGCTTATTGGGTGATCAAAACTTTTAATTCAAGCATGGATGATGCCAAAAAATTGCGCAAATTACAACTTAATGAACTTGATGAACTCATAAATGACGTGTATGAGAATTCAAGGATTTATAAAGAAAAAATCAAATCATTTCATGATAAAACAATTCTTAGAAAATCTTTTTAGATTGGTAAAAAAGTTTTGCTTATAATTTGCGACTTCACATATTCTCAGGAAAATTACGATCAAGATGGACATGCCCATATGTTGTAAAGCATGTGTATCCTTATGGAGCTGTAGATATTGAAAATCCTAAAAATGGTGATGTTTTTAAAGTCAATGGACAAAGACTTAAACCATTTTTAGAAAATGAAATCTTTGAAGAAGAGTTTATTTCCCTTTCCGATACTTGATTTTTTTCTGTGTTGCATTTAATTTTGTTTGTTTTTATTTCAGGTTTCCTTAATTTTTTTTATTTTCCCGGTTAAATGACGGATAACGGTAGGTGTGAAAGATTGAGATTGCTAATGCAAAAAAGAATTCCAAAAGATATTCGTATTGTAATAGAAGCTAAGGTCTGATTAGGAGGAGAAGTTCCACAATCATTGTTCATTAGTATTTGCCTGGATTAGGAAAAAACACTTATGCGAAAAACGAAGGGCCAAAAGGTTAGAGGTTTGTCATAAGTGTGCAAGATGGACTTGTGACAAACGATGCAGATCTTTGGGATGTGTTTCCAATAGCAGAAAAGATAAAATTGGTTTCATTAAGAATGGGCTGAGTAAGGAGTCTTTAGATAACATCTTATTGACTCTTGAGACGCATTATAGTGGGCACGTGGATATTGATCTTCTCCGTTTATGGAAACAATTCCAAGATGAGCGTCATAGTCTTGGGAATCCGACTAAAAAAGACCATGTTTGCTAATTAATAAGAAAATTGGATGGGAAGCATATCCTCGACTCATAGAAGGCGTTGAAGCCATTTCTGGACCTAAAACCAGAGGAAAATTACCAAAAAGAAAGTAAAAACATAGCTGGATCCTCTGCACAAACATTGAAAAATATTTGTTTATTTTGGGGGTGGAAAAAATGAAGTGTTTGTAGAAGCAGCGAATAATCTTGGAAATATATTGGCTGAGAGAAAAATTCACTTGGCATATGGGGGAGGTAATATTAGGTTAATGAGATATGTTTCAACATCTGCTCATCTTGGAGGCAGTCAGGTTTTGGGTATTATTCATATAGCTTTAGTTGAAGGAAATATTACAGGTGTTACGATTGGGGAGGAATTAAAAGTTTCTTCTATGTATGAAAGAATCACCAAAATGATTGAAAATTCTGATGCTTTTATCGCACTACCAGGTGGTTTTGGTACATTAGAAGAAATTTTTCACACTGTTTCTTGGGCACAACTTAATATCCAAATATAAACATGTGGGCTTGTTGAATATCAATAATTATTATGACAGTTTGTTGACATTTCTTGATATATCAGTGGAACAGAATTTCATTTCAAAAAATTCATGACGGATGCTCATCTGTGCTTCGACTGCCGACCAATTAATTGATGATTTGGAAGCTTTTGTTCGTAAGCCTGATCCGATTATAACAAAGATCAATTGGTCGCAATCAAGCAGTAAGAAAAGAAAGTTGGATCATTGATTCAAAAGTCGTGGATTTGTTTGCGTTTGTTTTCAGTTTGTTATTTTCAATAAAATTCCAGGTGATATCTCTTTCATTACGTACTATTTATTACTAGTTATTTTGACATTAGGGACATGTTATATTCTGATTGAGGGATGAACAAACTTATTAAAAAAACTTTAAAAAAATTTAAAAATATATTATTTTAAAATAAAAACATGTTTATTGTTTGTATCTTAGTAATTTTTGATAAAATATCATTACTTTACATGTTTGAAAGGTTTAAATTAGGAAATGTATTAATCTATCTAAGGATGTTTAAATTTTTATTTGAAAAAAAATCAATTTTAATATTCTGTTCACTATAAAAATATGATTTATGAAATCTTTTTGAATGATGAACCATTGTGATAAAAATCAGTTATTAAAGTATATGGCCCAAGATATACCTGATAAGAGTACCTAAAATTTTTAAACTCACACATATTTTGTGAGTGAGTGGAGATGATTGAGAAAACAGCTTGAGAGCCTTTATTGATCATGAGAGAAGCTATTTATTGTTTAGATCTTGAGTTCTTATTTTGAAAAAAAAAATATGATATTTCCTAAAAAAAAAAAGAAAAAAAAAAGAAAAAAAAGATGTTGAAGATCTATGTAATTTTTAAGTTATATAATACTACTCATTTATCTCTCATGAAAAAAAAAGAGAAAAAAAAGAGAGAAATATATTGTACAGATTAATAAATATGTGGTCAAGAAGCATAAACTTAGTCTGATTCCATGATTTTATAAAAAAAGATCAGGAAAAAATATATATAAGAACAACTAGACTTTGAATCAATGGATTTCCTATCTTTTGATTAGTTTGTCTCGTTTGTCTGTGTGCATTATGTAAACTATTTTCCTGAGCATTTATCTGTATTCCAAATCCATGAGAGAAATTGTTCCCATAAATTGAAAAATTTATTAACCTGTGAGGATATGGAGTTGAGACCCTTACTAGGAATTTCTGAAGGCCATGTACATTTAACTACCTGAAAATAAGCTTTGAATTGGTCAATTCAGATTATTTCATAAATTATAATTATAGTGATCTTGATATAACTTTGACAGTTTTCAAATTTAATTTAAACACTAGGATAGTTTCGATTACATTCTTATTTAAATTAATCAATATGTTTTGTATTGCTATTAACGCTTAAATTGCTAGGGACTAGCAATAAGCTGGTTGGGGGATGTGATAAACATAAAAACTGTACATTAATTAAATGTTTTATATTATAAATTTATAGTTTTTGTTTTATTAAATGTTAGAATATTATATGTTTTATAATAAAATGTATAAAAAATAAGTTGTTGTGTAATTATAAGTTTTTACTATTTTTACAGGTTCGATAAAACAAGAATAACCTTGACGTTGTAAATGGGATTAAGATGATTCTTAGACATGTAGAAAGTTGATGATAATGAGATAAAAATTCTCTCACAATTGAGATCAAATTAAACAACAAATAAAGTTACCAAAGAAGTGTCAGTTTTATCATGCTCTAGAATTTTGACCATATCACTCAAATTACTTGGTCAAATGATAAAAAAAATACCACAATTCAAACAAATCAGATATCTACATGTTTTGTTTTATGTAGAAAAGAAAATTCAGACGAGAAAACTTTCAAAAGTGATGTGTATTAAAATATAATTTCTTGGAACACCAATGAAGACTTATGTGTAAAAAAATAATATTTTATTTGTGGTTGTCTCCCCAAATTTGGCTATAAATAGGGGTGCTAATGAATTGAGATATCACTAATTCTATGAACAAGCCTTTGAGTTCATAATATTTCTCTCTTTATTTTTCATTTATTTCTTCAATTAATTCAAAGTTTTACACTTTGAATAATAAGTAGCTAACTTCCAAAAATTGAGATGAAAAGGTGAAAATCTTGGCATGATAATAAAGTTATTAAAAGGTAAGAATTTATGTTTTATATTATTTAATCATTATTTATTGTTTATGTTATATTTATTTCTTTAAGTATTATTATACCCTACTTATAAGTGGGAGTTTTGATTTATTGTTGTTATATGTTACACTAAATTTTTGGAAGCATTTAAATGTTAGTTTGGTATTTCCAATCATTTAAAGTTGATCCCTTGATTTATTATATATGAATATATCATAATATTAATTTTTTGGAACCATTTAAATGTTAGTTTGGTATTACCAACCATTTAAAGTGGATGTCTTGATTTATTATATATAAATATATCATAATATTAATTTCTTGGTATCATTTAAATGTTTGTTTGGTTTTACCAACCATTTAAAATGGGAACCTTGATTTAGTGTTTACAAATATATATATAGCACAATAAATACTTGAAAACATTTATAAGTTTTTGTATATATTATATACTTATAAGATAATAATATATATAACATAATATAAATATGATTAATTAATATATATATATATATATATTGGAACCATTTTATTAAGTGGATTTCAATAATACTCATTAATGTTAACTTTATTAAAATAGCAAGAGTGGATCATTTAATCTCAACTACTTAAATTAAAATTTGAACAATTAAAAATTACCAATTCAAACAATTAAAAGAAAAAAACAAAATGACATTGTAGTGGACTTGTAATTAACTTAGCTTCCATGTGGATACGATATCAAAATTATACTACTTGTGGACAACCTGCTCTTGGGAGTGCAACAAACAAAGTCCCATCAGTATCTCTCAGAGGTTCTGGTTAAAAGCAGTTAATAGCGCATGCTATACTCAGAACAGATCAATTATTAATAAAAATCATGGAAAGACTCCCTATGAAATCCGGGCAAGCAAACAACCATAAATATCATATTTCTGCATATTTGGTTGTAATTTTTTCATTAATAACAATGGTAAAACACATCTAGATGCTTTTGACGCTAAATCTAACGGTTGTGTGTTCTTAAGATACTCTTCGGTTAGTAAACTTATAGAGTTTACAATTATGGAACTCTAACCGTTGAAAATCTGTACATGTGGTTTTATGAATCTTCTATATGTCATGATAATAATAATAGCAATGTACATGATTTAAGAAATATATTAGATGCTACTAATCTTGACTCTAGCAGTAATAAATAGATAAGTCTAAGAATTACTGTTGGAGTCAGCCTTGAAGCAAGTCTAGGTGATTCTAGCCGACAATGAAGAAACTAATTAAAATTAGACCGCTGAAGAATTCGAGACGGAGATCGATCATGACTCAAAAAACATTAAGATGAGGTTTAAGTGTAACATCCTGAAAATTTGAAGGTCCACGTGAACCACGTGCATGCAAATTATTAAATTTCTTTGGTATTTTATTAAATTATTTTAAAGCATAAAATGCATGTTTATTTTATTAATTTTTGTTTAATTATTTTATGCATAATTCATGCATGATAGGATTTAATTCATGAAATTTTAAAAAGTTCATGCATTAGGGTTTCTAGATGCATTGCACGCTCGAACGAGGAACGGAGATCGGAGAATTTTCAGAAAAATTGATTTATTATACGATCTATTTTTATAAATTAATTTAAAACATTTTTAACGGTATTGTCAAAAATGAGATTTTATTTGGGTATTTTTACCCGCAAGATTTTATTTTTAACTGTACGCAAATTTTATCGATTCGATGGACTTTTTAAGGGTTCGAATAATATTTTCAAAATCTTTTCAACACGAAATATTTTTTGGTAGTGCGTTTGGATTTAATGGGCCTACTCTTAAGCTTTTTGGGCTTAAAATCTTTTTTAAACTTTTGATAAGCATTTAGGGCCCATTTAATTAATCCTAAACTTTATATTTAGCACCTAATTACCTCCCTAAGCTCCCCACTAAACCTAATTAGGTTTCAGAAGCCGCCCACCTCCCCCACCAACAATTCCTCTCGTGAATTGCTGCTGCAAGTTGTCGGTTATGCCATTTTTCACTTCTAGCAAAAAGCTTTCTCCTCGGCTGCGGTTCTTCGATCGTTTTTCCTAGATTAATCATCACTGCACGCTTTGTATCCTTTTCTCTGCATCATTCACACCATTCTATGCTGTTACATGTGTGCTCAGATACGAAAAATGTTTAAACCCGTTGTTTCTTCGTTTATGCTTCGTCTTGTTCGTGAAAAACCATATTTTATGCATTTAACTCACGTATATGTTCATGTTGAGGGTTATGTTAGAATAACCTGAGAGAGCCTTGATTCACATATATGCAGGGAAAATCCGTTCTTTCGGGCGCTAGTGCGTGCTTAAGGGCTAGATCGAGGATTGGTTCGGTCTTGGCTGTGCAAGGCGCGTCCCTAGATCTGGAACATATCATAGAGGGTCTGAACCATGGCCTAGGGTGCATCGAACGTGGCTGAGACGAGGTTATAAGCAGCTTGAGCGTGCACTTCGTAGGGAGCTAGCGGTCGTGTGTGCTGTGTTTGATGCATGGGGCTGTTGGCTTTGTTCTGGTAGGTCCCCTAGGGTCTGGTCTAGGTCCGCAATAGGCTGGTTCATGGTTGGCACGATAAATTAACTTGAGGCGTTAGTTTTGGGAGAGAGATGTGCATGAGGTGTTGAATTGGGATAGGACCGAGAGGTTGGCAAGTTCTAGAAATTTCAACATGGGTTTGGGGGCCTAATGACATTTTTTTAGGACCTATTAAGTGTTTTTAAGATATGGTAAAAAGTTGGGAAAGTTTCGGTTTAGTTTTGGTTCGATTCAGGTTAAAACCGGGACCCCGGTCTAAATTTTAAAACGAATCGGTTAAGTTATGAATTTTGGCTCGAGTTTACGTCTAGAAATACTTTTAAAAATGTTTTGGATTATTTTAAGAAGTTTGGTGTGGGGACCTGGACGCTAATGATGTTCTTAATCATTATTGGGACAATTTAATCAATTATAATAAACAGGGTCTAATTTTTTTTTCAAAATACAGAATTAATTGCAGAACGTAATGGAATATCTTTGATTATATTCACCATTGTTTCCATCGGAGTTTCTGACACATCCATCTGATAAACCGAAGTACCACCTGATTCTGGAATTCTTCGAGGAGGCATATCTGATTACCAAAAGAATTAGTAACCAAATACAACAAACCTGCTTCAGTCCTCCTCTGATCATATACTGCTGATCAAGAATCGGTTCTGACTCCTTCTCAATAATACATGTGATTAATCAATCAGATAATCAAATAAACATGTATTTCAAAGCAATAAAACATGCTAGCAATCAAAAGCAGGAAAGAAAACTCACTCTACCCCGCTCACTAGCTCATATCTCAGTCTAAAGGATCTATCGCTCTGATACCACCTGCTGTGGGGACCCGGACGCTAATGATGTTTTTAATCATTATTGGGACAATTTAATCAATTATAATAAACAGGGTCTAGTGTTTTTTAAAATACAAAATTAATTGCGGAATGTAATGGAATATCTTCGATTATATACATCGAAACCAAAGTACAAATCCCGTACCATATACAATATTTTAAAACTAAGGTCTAACAAATATAATTCAAGTGCTCAAACCCTATCTAGTTCCAAGTCCGTAGTCTCCACTCTAATAACAATCTCTCTTCATTTCCTCGACCCTGAACCTGTCCCACCTGTTGTCATGCACACATACAAACACGACAACAGCCGGATAACTTCGGTGAGAAATAAATCTCAGTATAAATCAACGAACCATGCAGTTATATAAATAATGTAAAAGCATGTAAAACATGTAACATATATCAGTAACGTGTAACAAAATCTGAAACATAATCAATATAAAATCACCAATCAAACTCGTGACTCCACGTCTCAAACTAGACTCAATCCTACTCTAGGGATCTCAATTTCCAGACGTTGGTATTCCTATATCGAACATCAGTAATAAAAGAAAATCCAATTCTATCCACTTCGATATAACCAAACATCGAGTGTCTTGACCTATCCATCACTGACTGTGCCACTATCGCCAATTCAACTATCTTGTGACAACGTGCAATGTGCCAGTGACGATTCCATCCCTATCGGCACTGCTGTCACAAGATCACTCGACTAATACCTGCTTCCTATACATTCATAGAACAATCATATCAAATCAAATCAATGAAAATAATAATAATAAATATGTGATTTAGGGAAACTCAAGTATATCCTACTCGAGTCGATCTCCCAATACCACATTGACTTATACATTTCTCTTCTTGGTCTGACGAAGTCAAAGTCTCGAAGTCAAATCTGTCCATATCAAATCTGAAATGATAATATCGAATAGACTATGTCAATATACAACTCCATTCAAGACTTGTTCTGATCAATACTCAAATCAAGACATAATCTGATCAATGTCAACGATACAATGATACAATCTCAATCAAACGAATCTGATTAATATCAATCTACTGATGTTTCGACGGCATAACCATATCAGTATATACGAATCAACAACTCATCTGATCCAAGTTTGAATAATATCAATATACCCAGCGATACAGTATAAATCAGATATCAATCCCAACATCTCATAATCGATAACAACACAATTCTGATATCACATCAGTCTAATCACAATCAATCAACTCTGAAAATTCATAACAATTGCATAATCAGTCTGTTCTCTGATCCGGTTTCAATTATACGATGTCTGATATCGTAAGAACAACTTATATGGATCATATCTGATTCTGGCAGTATCATAATTTCAAAACATGTCAAAACGTAATAAAACTTACGTCCCGTTGAAGCTTTTGCTGCTAGAACTCGGTACTGTACTCATATTCAAAATATAACGGACGGATCGAAATATAAAAGCTTAAGGATTTGGAGCTTCCCTTCCTCGGTTATTTTATTTCTCCCTTTCGTTCCAAAGATTGCAGCACACATATATATATATACACCCGTTGCATGTGAGGCAAGTGGCTTGTTTTCGTTTTGCATGCTGCGCGCATATGCGCGCCTAAGCCCCGCGCATATGCGCCAGAAGTTCTGTCCGGAACTTAGCTACTGGACTGCTCGCGCATATGCGCGAGACCTACTGGTCACGCACAATTCTCTCCACACAACTCGCGCATATGCGCGCACACTCCTCGCGCATATGCGCGAGGTCTTCTGCCCATCTCGCGCATATGCGCACATCAGTGTCGCGCATATGCGTGAGGTGTACTGTACTCGCACATAATTCGTGTTTTCTTCCGTCTATAATCACCTCAATTATCACCAAATCACTTCAGATCACAGTAATCAAATTCTCGGGCCTTACATTTGGTAAGCTTCGGGTCAATTTTAGAGGTCCACAGTTTTATAGATGGATCCATCGAATAGAGCTGATACGAAAGTCACAATTAATGAACTGAATTCAATTAAAGGAAAATGTATACGTTTATGATGACATGAGATGTCACAATTTGACACGATATGATATTACACGACACGTTTACGTTATGCTTTTAAGTTCATGAAATATATGTTGAATATGATATTTTTCACTGTTGTGTGCTATGTATATGTACTTGTTATTCCTGGTACAGGTGTGTTGAGTCCTTAGACTCACTATACGTGTGTGATGTAGGTGAGCTTAATGATGAGGAGACTAGAGGTGCCGAACTCTGAGTAGACAGACCTGGTGCGGTGACACGACCCGAGGACCACATGTTTTCCGCATTATGTTTTATGAGATTGGAGAGGAGATGAACATTTTATGTACGCGAGAATATTACGATTTTTACTCCGTTACGTTTACGTTTGATGTTGGTCATTTTAAACTGTGAGATTTTTATTGTCAAATAAAGACGATTATTTTAAATGTTATTTTGTAATGGCGAACTTTAAGAATTAAAAAAAAAATTATTTCCGAACTTTTAAAACGAGTAGACGTTTCATTAAGATTAAACCAATAAAGATTCAACAGTTCAACCACCAGATTAAAATCCATTTGGACCAAGACTCTGGTGCAATAAAAATCATCTACTTGAGCTAGTCATCAGTAATCCGACCGCTCCTCTTAAAACTAGAAAACAAATGATATATGGATTTCTGAATGCTGCATTTGTCACAACTTGAACCTAAGAAAATTGATGAAGCCTCAGGTGGTTCAAACTGGGTAGATGCTATGCAAGAAGAACTTAATCAGTTTGAGAGAAACAAGATTTGGCATCTAGTTTCCTGGCCAGCCAATCTACATGCTATTTGAACCAGATGGATAATTAAGAAAAAAAGAGATGAGAGTGGATCAATAGTAAGAAATAAAGCAAGATTAGTTGCACAAGGATATAGACAAGAAGAATGAATAGATTTTGATGAATCATTTTCTCCTATAACTAGAATCAAATCCATTAAAATATTTCTTGCCTATGCCACCTTTAAAGACTTTGAGGTTTATCAAATGAATGTTAAGTCAGCATTTGTTATCGGTTTGATTAATAAAAAAAGCTTATAATGAACAAGGTCTTAGATTTGTTAGTCACATTCATCTCAGCTATGTTTATAAAGGTATTATATGGTTTAAAACAAGTTCCTTGTGCATTGTATATTACATTATCTAAATTTTTGCTTCAGTCATTGATGTAGAAATTGGGATATGCTTTTGCTAAACCAAGAGATCAGTCTATCTCATAATAACTGACATGATCCATTGCTGTTTTTTCGGTTGATCTTGCAACATGCATAATCTGCATCTGAATAGCCAATATAGTTAAAATTTGAGTCATTGGAATATCAAAGACCCACACATGGAGTTCCTTTGAGATATTTAAGTATGCGTTTAGCAGCAATGTAATGAGATTGTTTAGGATTGGCTTAAAACTAGCACATAAATAGACTGCAAATAATGTCTAGCTGACTGGCAGTCAGATTTAAAAGTGAACCAATCAAGCCTCTGTACATAGTGCTTTCCACTGATATTCTTCCTTCATCTTTCTCTAGATTAAATGATGAGCTCATTGGGGTAAATACTGCTATTGATAAAATGCTATTTTCGCTAGAAATCGAAGTTGAATCAAAGAGCATCTACACTCTTTATCATTGTTACTAGAATCTCAGATTTGGTGCTGAGTATAGAGAAGCCAGAAGTCTGACAGAAAAGTTATCAACAAGTATTACCCCCCAAACATCCATTTGACAAATATTTTGTGACGAAGACAACTCAAAAATCAGTAGATAAAGGTCTGTATGATGTTCCCTATAAGCATTCGCTGGGGTACTAGAGGGAACTACATTTATAAAGGAATAAAATTTAACTCCCACAATGAATATGTTGTCAGACAAATGTAAAGTTCGATTTAAGAACTCTGATAGCTCAAGTTCATCAACATATGTATGAGCGGTTCGACTCCATGAGTGGCAAGTTGCAAGAAATCTTAGAATACATGCAGTGCGGTAATGACAAAAAGGGGAAAGTCGACCTCAAGAAGCTTGAAGAGCACAAACGGCAAGCTAAAAAGGCCAAGTATGAAGAGTCAAAGCACAATGACGAAAGAAGGAAAATAGAAGAAGAAGAAGAAGAAGAAAGAAGAAAGAAGAAAGAAGAAAGAAGAAAGAAGAAAAAGAGATGGTGGTGGTAGCAGCAGCTCGGATTTTAGAAGATAAGTTTTTCTAAAAAAAATATTTTGTAGGTGTATTAGGAGTTTTAAATTGTTTGCACTTGTTGTACATAATTAAATTTATTATTTCATTTCTATCATTTTCAGTCATTTTCATATATTACATTGTATAAACTTTCAACTTGGTTTTTTCATCATTAAAAAAGAGAAAATTTTCAGAATATATATTTTATCTTATGTTTTTGTGATTGAAAAATAACAGCTTTGAGTTGTTACAGGAAACCAGTCGCTATTTTTTTTTCAAGTTTTTGATCGCCGATGCAAATTCTAGTCGCTCTAGTGTTCTACTCATTACTAGCTGCAGACCATCTACTTTTTGACTGTTATGTATTAAATTCAATTCGTTTTATTCACCCACCGGTTAGAGTTGGGAAAATCGTAAGAAGCGTTATTTCAAACCGCTCAGAGATTATCAGTTTCAGTAATAGTACATTATCAACTTCCAGTGTGACATAAATTTCCCAAAGTGACTTAATTCAAATTATTTTTCAAAGGCTAGGAGCTACAAGACGATAAAGTAAGCCATTTAATTAAATTTATTACAATATATAATTCTTTTAGAGATAAGTTTATTCAGTCAGAAAATAGTACAAGTGATCGTTGATAAGAATAGCCGATCGTTGAAGCTTCCCAACATAAAATTTCAAAAACGCCAACAAAGTTTGAGAAACTAGAACAAGAAAAAAGGTATGAAAACCAATTTAAATATGTTGATTCAGACTCAAAGAATTTCTTCAAGAATTTCTCCTGTTATGATCTGCATCATCAAGATTTATGAGAACTTGTAAGCAATCAAAACACTTATTGCTGACTTAGCGTACGCTTATCTTAATACATCAGATCATCCAATGATCATTTTTTTATAGATATATCCAACTTAAAAGCATCAAGTCTGACCGTTGAAGTTTTATATTTGTTGTTTGGGGAACCCAAGGTTCTTAAATTTCTAGAGTTATAAAATGATCACTAAGAGTTTTTAGTTAAGCAGTGATAAGTTCTAACCGAAGTAGGTTGTTACGTTGTAAAACTAATGTTTTTAGTGAAAATGTTTTTAAATGGAAGAAGGGGTGACATATAAGATTTATTGAAACTTCTACTGCTAAATTACTACTGTTTAACCATTGCCCTCATCAAATCGTGTAACATCATAAAAATGCTGAAAGAACGCAAGGTCCTTGGGCATCCAGTGCACCACCAACCCTAATCCACTCAGTCCTCAGCACCTCCAGCCTCCTCATCAACAAAATGTTCACCTGCATCAATAACACCTAGTGAGTCTAAAGACTCAACACACCTGAACCGTTATACAAAAAGTACATATACATATCATGCATCAGTTAAAAGTACTATAAACAAAATAACTTTCATGAACTTCAAAAGCATGAACATAAACATAAACATATTCATATCAAATCATGTCATATCGTATCATCGTATACGTATTCAGTTTTTCTTATTGAATTCAGATAATTAGTTATGACTTTCGTATTAGCTCTAGGTTGATAATCCATCTATGTATAACCGCGATATCGGGCGACAGGGACATCAACAATAGTTTTATCCGTATACTGAGCCTTGGCCTTACATGTTCGTGTTCGTAGTCGTATTAGTCACAACCAACTCACCTCTTTCAAAAACATGTCGTCGTATTCTTCACTTGTAAAATTCACGCATATACATATATTTTAATAAATCAGGCATGCATCATATTTTCCAGCATTATCATAAAAATTCATATTCATAGTTCACATAACATTTTAAATATGATTTTTTCAGTTATCAGGGCACTATCAGGACTGCAACCAACTGTAAACCATAGTTCAAAGACTTATAACCTGTAGTGCCCAAATTCAGTACACGTATAACCCATGCATTTAATTAATCATTAAAGTATTTATTGAATTTTAAAATGAGTCTTAGTAATGCATGATTTATTTAAGCATTATTTTAAATTAATTATGTTTATGTGATGCACGTTAAAATGTTTTTTTTCGAGTTTCATGTTTCAGGCGATTATTCGAGGCGGGATCGAGGAAAAGACCGGGGACGATTCTTCGCAAATTAAAATGCGGTATTTTTTATTATTATTTTAAAAGCTAGGAAGGGGCATTTTAAATAATTCATTTAGTTTAGCATTTAAAGCCTTATTTATGTGTTTAGTGATTTAAGAGTTTAAAACTTTTAAAATTAGCATTTTTGTGTGCGTTATTTTAATTGAGGGATTTTATTAAAGTTTAAAGAATGTTATTATTTTAATTAGTTGTTAATTATTTAATTAAGCAATAATTCCCCTAATTTAACTACACAACGCACGCACACACACATGTTTACACACACTAAAACTCACGCTAACACACACATCACACACACATTCAGTTTTCATAATTTTAAAAGAACAAAACCTAGGGTTCCTCCTACTTTAGGGAAGCCGCCTCTCCTTCTGGAAATTTCAGCAAGTTTTGATCGATTTTATTGCAAGAAAATCGCGTCACGTTCGTCTCGGATCAACCTCGCTTCTATCTCCGCTTCGGTGACGCCGTTTTGGTAACGTTTGATATAAAAAAGGCACGTATAATCTCTCTTTTCTGCGTCGATCATGTCATAGTATGTTTTGCCTTGTTTTTATGCGTAAAATCTATGTGTGATGTGTAGTAGCTTGAGCAAGAAAGTTATCGATGCGTTTTGCAATAGTTTTTAGATCTAAAATCCCGTTTTTCACTGTATTTTGGGTTACTGCGATTTTTCAGTCAAGAATCTGAGAAAACTTTCACACAAAAATGTATAACTTTTCGATACCTTCGATTTGATATAAAAGTCGAATTATTTGGATAAAAATTGAGTGAGTTATGACATTTTTCGTGGGACTGCTCAAACTGCGACTTTTACGTAAATTGTGTTCTTGAAGTTTATTTGTTGCAGGCTTCTTTGGGGATCGACGGGGGATCGTTGCTGCGTATAGGTATATTGTTATTGATGTGAGAATGGTTATTGAAATTTCGTCTCATGTCGTTAGGCGTTTGGGAGAATGAATAGTCGTTTATAACCGTTTTGTTGTCAAAGATCGTGTTTACGGGTTTATTGTGTACTTGTAATTGTGTGATTGTTTTGGAGACTTTTGGGAGGTTAGGTGGAGTCGAGTCAGTGCCATAGTATCCTAGGACGGGTCTCGAAGCGTTGTTCACTGTCGGTGTGATCGAATTTGGGGAGATTAAGTTTCTAAGTCGTGGAGCACAGTGCACTCGGCGCTCGAGCGGTAATTTCTTACCGCCCGCGCGCCACCCTTTCTGTTGTAGAGTTCATTTTCGTAAGCTCGGCGCCCGAGCGGTAATTTCTTACCGCCCGAGTGCCACTCCTTCAGTTCAGTGTAGGCGTCCAGTAGACCTGGCGCCCGAGCGGTAATATATTACAGCCCGAGCGGTCAAGTTTCACCGCCCGAGCGCCACCCCTTCTGTCCAAATATTTTGTTATTTCTTCTTTTCAAGTTCTAATAGTGAGTTCATGTCTTTTATGGTTGGGAAATGTTCACACGGCATCTTAGAGTTTGTTTCGGGGTTTGATGTCCTGGTTGGTATGATTAAACGAGGTCAAGTCCCGAGTGATCTAGAATGTAATAAGCTATCTATGCACTTCGGTGGTGAGCTCGAGTACCTGCGTCTAAGCTATGCAAGTTAAGTGTTCAAATTCATGTTAGTGTGCAGCAGCGGCCCCAAATGAAATCCAACGAATCCCTCAACGCCAAGTAAGTATGTGAAAGCGGACCGGTTACGGTGGCCGGAAACGCAACGGAAGCATAAAAAATCAAATTTTTAAGGGAAAATTTCGGCCACCATAAGAAGTTGTGCAATATTTACAAAAATCTCAAAAACATACATAGGATGTTTAGAAGTTTTACCTATCAACTAGGTAAATCCCTTCTTGTTTTGCACTAGAAAAACAAGAAGATTTTTCAATGAAAAGTGTAGTGTTCCTCAACAAATTGAAGAACACACAATGGAAGAAAATTGGAGAGAAAATTGGAGGTATGTTTCGGCCATATTGCTTGTAGAATGAGGGAGGAGAATCAAGTCTTGGGGTTGCAAAAAGTTGATACAAAAAGTTGCATGCCAACCAATATTTTATTCAAAAGTATTCCCCAACTCTTCACCTCCCATGCATTCATATAATATAGTTTTCTATCAAATAAAAAACCATAGACTAAATTTAATTATCTCAAACATATTTGAGACAAATTAAATATTACTTGAATTTACTCAAGTCCCACTAGTTAAATAATTATTTTAATTGAGCTCTACTAGACTCAATATTATTTAATTAATCCAACACTTGAATTAATTTAATTATTTGGGCTCTACTAGGCCCACTAGTGTTTAATTAATTCAACACTTGAATTAATTTAATTTAGTCCATAATAATGTTTATGAAAATCACAATTTTCAAAAACATTAGTCACTTGGCCAAATTTTAATTTAGGAACACTTCCATAAATCAAAATTTACATTTCTCTCATAGAAGTCATACTTCTATTTTTCTTTACACTTATAAACACATTTATAAGCCGTTCAACACTTTGAACTATTTTCTCCTTTATAGAAGTCATACTTCTAATTTTCCATTACGCTTATAAACTCCTTTATAAGCCGTTCAACACATTGAACTATTTTACTTCTCATCGGGATTTACTAAGCTAGTACTTGTGTGGCCCTCAATGGTTCATTGATACAACTAGCCGTGGGTTCACATCTCCATGTGATTCGGACTAAACATGTCCTTATATGAGCATACCCCAATTGCTCCATTCTTACTTATCAACTCCTTGATAGTAAGAACGTCAGAACTCAAGTCTGATAGTACCCAACCAATCACGTTAAACGCCTAGCAGCATCGCTTACGTGATTCCCTAGGTATCACATGATAGTGCCTGCAAGAACCATTCAATTATGGTTAGCGTACAGTACGGTCCCTTCAACTCATATATCCCGATCGATTCGACAACCATTGGTTTATCGAGAGTTGTCAATGAATCGATACTATGTGTCATGTCGTAGTTGCATCGATGGTGTAATCTATGAAACACCTTTCATAATTACAACCATACTCTGGCCAGAGATTTCGATCTACATACACATGATAACACATAGGATATCCATACCCGAAGGTAAGCGGTGAATCCCCGACTACAATGCATCGACTCCTATGTGTTTCGACAGAACACCCAACCTTGCCACCTGATGACCCCATGAGAGTCGGTAAACAAGTCAAAGTGTAATTCTAGCACATAGAGTCTCAATGTTGTCCCGGGTCATAAGGACTAATTCTGTACAACCATAAACCAGGACTTTTCCACTCGATAAGTGAGAACCACTTGGAACTAGCTGCATAGATAAAGCCCTTGAATATACAAATAGTAGAAAGAATATGAGATGCTCATATGATGAGTATCATGAAACTCATATTTGTAATACTGTATATTCTAAACGGTTCCTAGTCGATTCAGCCGCCACTAAGAAGGATATAGGCCGCTCGAGTTAGAGACTAGCATGGGTATACAGATAAAGATTTGCCAAAGTAATAATTTCAAATATTATTAAAATAAAGACTGCTTATTCATAGAGTTTCATTGTGAACACTCGGCCAACACTTGGCTCGACGGGCACCTACTCTAACAGTATGTTGACGTGCAAGAAAATATTTTATTTTTGAGGTATGCTAAATGTCTTGTGACCAATTTATGAATGGGTTTGGAAGTCGGTGAACGTGGTCGAGGACCTCTCCACCCTGTTAAATTATGAACGGGTTAGATCGTGGTTGGAAAGCGTTAAATCATGAACGGGGACCAACCAGCCCGTTAAATCATGAACGGGGATCTCGTGTATGTGGCAGTGGATACGTCCCTGTCAGCCCAGTATTGTGTTTTGTTTGATCAGGCGTTTATTATGTATGAGTCACTTGCTTTGAAACATGCCTCTACGCAAAATGAAGTCATGTATGTTTAAGAATGATCAAGTATGCAAGCATGTTTATGAAGGCTTTTAAGTTATGGCACGTCTATGTATGTATTCAAGTCCAAGCTCAGTTCAAATCCAAGCTTCAAGTATGTATGTTCTATTTTAAAGTTGCATGCGATTTTATTATGTTTTACTTGCTATTCTCAGTTTATACGTGTTGAGTCTTTGGACTCACTAGACTTGATCGATGCAGGTGAGGACGTCTATGAGGAGACAGGAGGTGGGGACCAAGGAGCAGGCTTGGACTGAGCGGGAGGCTAGACCCGAGAACCGCCCACGTCATTTTAATATTTTTATGCAAGTTTAAAATACTCTGATTTTATGTTTGATGCGAGATGTTTTGAGCAAGCTTTTCTTTTAATAAGATTTTTATTGTTGAATGGATGATGTAGTGACGACCGTATTAATTTTATTTTCATATTCAAGAAAATTTTTAATTTTTCCGCAAATTTTAAGTAGTACAAGTATGGTACGTTACATAACCAAACCTCATGTGACTCAACTTAAACCATCTATAACCTCATACATGTCGATATAACATGCTGGAACACCCAAAACGAGTCATGCTCACCAAAATCGTTTAAAACACCTACCCTGGACTAGAGCTTAGGCGCTGGTTGTGTAGCGCTCTGGCGCTGGGTAAGCGCCTAGGTGCCATGCACCAGTGCTGCGGCGCTACAAGCACCGAAGCTCAAGCGCTGCAGCGCCACGACACCATGCCCTACGAACAAAAACCAAAATACACCTCGAAGCAAAACTCAACCCTATGCCCGATCCGTTCGGAACAGACCCAAACCGACCTCTCCTAGACCATGACTGACCCCTCCTGACCTACCCTGGCCTTGGCCCTCAGCCACATGCACGTGAACGCATTTGAACCACCCGAACTCCCCCAAAACCGTGCGCCTAAATCATCCCATGAGCCAAACCCGATCAGATACATGCTAGATCTATCCCACACAACACCAAACCCTCATAGTACCATTCCACGGGCCTTAGATACCTTCTGGACGCAGCCAGCATGGACAAAAACCCACCTGTACCCTCCAAGGCTCAAATTGAACCCTAACATCTAAGTAACCTCAAGAATACCAAGAAAAAGTTCGGCCCTCATATGATGTTGTACCAGATTGGTTCGAACTCTTCTAGAGTCCTAGACCTCCCTTGGTTCGTGCCCTCATGGTCCCTAAGTCGACAGCCCCCTTGTAACATAAAAAACGTGAGTCGTAATGCAAGCAAACTCAATATTTAATGTATAAACCATGTAAAACCGATCCAATTCATTAGATCTAACAATTATCATGATAAATAATTCGAAATTACATAGTATGGTGTGAAAAATGAGAAAACGAAGGCATAGGGCGTGCCTTTGCGTTTATACGCTCGAAAAACAACTCAATGATGCGAGAAACGGGCACCGGAGGGACGGGGAAGACCTTGGCTGCATTTTTCCTTGCAAAACCGATCGAAAACCTACTGCTGGAAGGGAGGAGATGGTGCGGCCGAAGTGAAAGGGTGATGGCTAGGCTTTGACTGTTTTTAAAAAATAAAAAAGAGTGTATACTTTGGCGTAGGTTTCTAAAATAGTGAAGTGTAGTGGGCTTGGCCAAAAAATCTACTAACACAAGCTCATTAGGCCCATAATACACACGTAAAATATTTCGTTTTGGTACTTTTTCAAAAATATTATCCGAACCCTCAAAAAGTCCCCAATTTTGCTAAAAATCGCCTACCGATTTAAAAATATAGTTCAATGTGTAAAAATATCTTAAAAGTGCCCATTTTTGAAAATTCATAATAAATACATCATATATTAAATAATAAAGATAATTATTTAATAAAACATTTTTCATCAAACTGCACCCGGTCTCCGTTCCTCGTTCGAGCATCGAATACTGCTAAAAGCCTTATTTTCTGCCGTCAAGTAAACCATGCCATATAATCTTAAAAATCGTGTCGTGATCATGCACTAAATGCATTAGATTAATAAATCAGATATTTTCATAAAACACTAGATTTGCATGCAATCAGGTTACGACGTTCAATTTTCTAAACCTTACATTTATCGCCGAACATCCACAAAAATAATTGTGTTATATTATTACGCACTTTACATTCTCTCAAATCTTATTTGAAGATGTTTCTTGTTAGATGATCAAATATAGTTAATGACTAGTCAAGTCAAACCGTTACGCACTTAATCATTTTTAGTGGTCCAACAAGTCTAGTTATTCAAAAATATTTCGTAATACCCTGTAAACTTGTTAAGAACAATTCAAAGTTCAGAAAATTTTGAAAGATTTTATCAATTACCTTCTAAACTATAATCCGATCTCAACATGTTGCCTATGAGCATTCGCTGCGGTACCCGCGAGAATTACATTGATAAATGAACGAAATTTAACTCCCGCAAAGAAGATGTCATCGGAGAGACGAGATGTGATGAGTTATCTATTTTGTTCTTATTTGGATTTATTTGTAGAGGGTAGTGATTGATGTTACGAGAAAATATGAATATATAATTGACTATCAATGGGTTTGTTTTAATTATTACACATAAGATAAATATATGCAATGCTTTTCTTTTAAAATATAAAACACCTAAATTAATCTATGATAGAGATGACAATTGATCGGATTTGATTAAGATTCTATTTCGTCTCCATCCCTTTTTATTATATTCATCATCTCCATCGATTATTCAATTTCATCTTTATCCGCATTCGTGTCATAGAGTCGAATATTCATAACATACCCAAATATCATATTATCACATATAATTTATTTTCTTAAATTTGAATTATTTCGACAAAACTATGAATATTTACTAAATTGTTGAGAACAATAAAAAAAAATATAAAAGTTATCAACTAAATATTATAGAAAAATAACAAAATATTTGAAACAATCTATCCTAACAACATTATTTTACAAAATTAACTCTATACTAATACTTTTTCGGTTCCAACAAAATAATATCATTCAACAAAAGTATATTAAAATTAAAATTATAATCAAAAAATAATATATATAAATAATGCCAAAAACTTGTGTGAGACGGTCTCAAGAGTCATATTTTGTGATACGTATATCTTATTTGGGTCGTCCATTAAAAATATTACTTTTTATGCTAAGAGTATTATTTTTTTATTGTGAATATCGGTAAGGTTGCCCTGTCTCAAAGATAAAGATTCGTGAGACCATCTCACAAAAGACATACTCATAGATAATTGGATATTCAAGTTGGGTATGAGTTGGATTTTTTAAGATCGATCTCCATTTTCATACCCGAAAATCCTCATATTTGATTACCCAATTATGTAATCGAATAAAAAATCCTCTTCATAATCAAGTTCATTCGGGGTCAGATATCCAATTCTTCATCTGATAAATTGTCATCCCTAATCTCTTACAGAATTTATGAAAAATATTACTTTTAATATTAATCGAGTCGGCGACGGGTTTTTATTAAAAATAATTTAATTTTTAAAATTAATTTCAAAAATACTTTTAAAAAAAAAACATTTGCAAAACTACCTCAATCCGCGCTTACGAAGCGCGGACGCTGCTCACGTGGCGCAGCGTCCGTGCTTCGTAAGCGCGGACGCTGCAAACGTGGAGCAGCGTCCGTGCTTACGAAGCACGGATGGTGCTTGCTACGGAATTTAGCGACGGACTATATATAGACCCGTCGCTAAAATTGAATCAGCGACGGTTCTAAAACACCGTCGCTAAATATGAATCGGCGACGGTTGCCTTTGCGACGGTTTAAAAACCGTCGCTCAGTGTAGCAACGGTTTAAAAACCGTCGCTCATTGACCTTACAGCCAGCATGCAATGTGCGCACTGCGAAAAACCATTTTTGTTGTAGTGAAGATATTGAAAAAAAACAGACAAAAATTAATCACGAAATAAGTTTTTTCAGATACTTTTACTAGGGGTTGGTACGGTACGGGGTATACCGTACTACGGTACCGTATACTGTACCGAAAATATCGGTACAGAATTTTTCCATACCGATACCGATACTGCGGTATATCGAATTTTCAGTATGAAAAAAGTTCATACCGGTACCGTACCGACACCGAAAATTTTGTCAAAATACCGAAAAAATGCCGGTATACCGAAAAAATTTTCGCTATACAGACATTTTTTCGGTATACCGAACTTAAATTTAAAAAATAATAATAATAAAAAATTATTTTCGGTATTTCAGTATATACCGAAATACGGAAAAAAAATATTTCGTACCGATACCGATAACGAAAATCCGAAATTTTCGGTATCCCGATTTTTCGGTAAGTTCGGTATTTTTTTCGACACGATATTTCGGTATTTCGGTATTTTTTCCCACCCCTAACTTCTACTATTCAACCTGGTTTTTTCAGTGAGTCAGAGATGACTGACTTTGGTTTGTTTAGGCAGCAGGATTTTCGACAAAGACGGAGTGTGAAAATCCTGCTGACTTATAAATTATAGTCTATTTTTTTATGAATAATATTAAATGTACCACCAATATATTGTTAGAACGATATTTATAATTATTATATCACGAGATTTTACTATTATATCATAAGATTTTACTGTTATATTGCGAGATTTTGTATTCAATATATCAGCCTAGACAGTCATCCCCGACTCACTGAAAAAACCAGGTTGAATAGTAGAAGTTCCTGAAAAAACTTATTTCGGGATTAATTTTTGTCTGTTTTTTTTTTCAATGTCTTCACTACAACAAAAATGGTTTTTCGCAATGCTGTTGATAATATTATTAGCGTGCAACGTAAGAAATTTCGAACTCTAAACTTAGCGACGGTTTTATCCGTCGCAAAGGTAACCGTCGCCGATTCATATTAAGCGACGGTGTTTTAGAACCGTCGCTGATTCAATTTTAGCGACGGGTCTATATATAGTCCGTCGCTAAATTCCGTCGCAAGCACCATCCGTACTTCGTAAGCACGGACGCTGCTCCACGTTTGCAGCGTGGCGCAGCGTCCGCGCTTCGTAAGCGCGGATTGAGGTAGTCTTGCAAAAGTTTTTTTTTTTTAAAGTATTTTTGAAATTAATTTTAAAAATTAAATTATTTTTAATAAAAACCCAGTCGGCGACGCATAACACCGAAGACGAGCAACCATCTATTGGTGGAGTGGATACTAATACAACAATAAGAGAATTCTCGCAAGAAATCGAAGGCGAATCAAAGAGCGTCTTCGCTTTTTATCATCGTTACTGGAATCTCAGATTTGGGGCTGAGTACAGAGAAGCAAGATGGGTGAGAGAAAAGTTCTCAACAAGTATTACCCCCCGGACTTCGATCCGGCAAAGATTCCGCGGCGGCGGCAGCTCAAAAATCAGCAGATGAAGGTCCGTATGATGTTGCCTATGAGCATTCGCTGCGGTACTTGCGGGAATTACATTTATAAAGGAACGAAATTTAACTCCCGCAAAGAAGATGTCATCGGAGAGGTACGAGATGTGCTGAGTTATATTTAGATTTATTGGTAGAGGGTAGTGATTGATGTTATGATCAAATTCCCGGATGTAGGGTCTTTTGCCAGTTCATGAATTTAGGGTTTTTTTATTTATTCGTTCGTAATTCGATGCAAACATGTGGCATTAGGGTTATTACTGATGGAGTAAATTTGAAAATGTGATCAAGCGTCGTCTTTCAACGTTTAAGCTCAACTTTCCTTTACTTGCTCTAAACGCAACACGTATGGCGAAATCTAAGCTGTTTTTGTGGTACTGTATGTTCAATAAGCCCGTGTAAGTCTATTGTGTTACTGCATATTTCATGTGGGTGTTTGTGTAGACTCATGTTTATATTCCAGTCAATTGTTCTTTCAATGTTTTAATGAATTTTTATATGTTTTTTCTTCAGTTTAGAATTTGACTTACGTGCTATAACATCAGTAGTCCACCATCATACTAGTGCTGCTAAGTATTAGATTGACAGATGCTCCATGCTGTAAACTTTTTCATCCTGTTCTTTCTATGTTATTACATGGACGGAGTATGTCTTTTGTTAGTCGTGTAGGGTGAAAATGTTAAAAGGTGATATTGTTAAAAAGAACCATCAAATTACTTACAAGAAAATGATATGCATTTAGAACTTTCAAAAGAAGTGATTATTCTGTCTCTGCCAGGCCATTGTATGGGTTATTCACTTAGTATAGTGTCTTTGATGTTTGTTATTCATTGTTGGATGGCTTATGGAATTTGGAATCAAGGATGTGAGCCCTCAATTTCTGTGTTTCAGGCTCGTTCTAATATTTATTAAAGTATTTTTGTTGTATGTAGCTAGGAGTTGGTGTAAAGACCCGATAACATTAGGGCTACTACTGTACTACTTTTGGTATAAAGACTAGAATCGCCTCTTCTTTTGGATCTGTAGTTACCTACCCCCCTTTATTCAATTCAGCTAGGTGTTTTTTGTCACTAAATATTGCAGTTTTAACAACACTCTCCCTGACTTGGTTGTATTTATTCATATGCAGACCTACCTGGGAATCCAAATTTTTAGGTTCTATTTTAAATGCACGAAATGCTCAGCTGAAATAACTTACAAGACTGATCCACAGAACTCTGATTATGTTGTTGAATCAGGGGCGACAAGAAATTTTGAACCTTGGCGAGCTGAAGATGAGGTACTCTATTCTTCTTACGTACTTCATACTCGTGTAATTTTCTTATTTTGAGAATGAGGCTGTATTCCTGTTGGAATTGTAGCGAGTTCAACCATATGTTTTACCATGTGATGTGCTTGTATTGTTGCAGTTATGATCTAAAATACATTCTCTCTATATGCAGGCTACGGATGAAGCAACCAAAAAAAGGAATGCTGAAGAGATGGGAGATGCTATGAAATCATTGGAGAATAGAACTCTGGACTCCAAAAGGGAAATGGATATTCTTGCTGCTTTGGATGAAATGAAATCTATGAAGGTATATAATGATTCAAGTGAGATACTTTTGGTATTTGGTTTATCATCTGTTATCAGTACTTCTCTTCTAGTTTCTGAACCATAGATTAAAAACCACGAAAGACGCACTCTTGGACACAGCCCCTGGCTGGGTTGCATGCCTAGAACAAGAATCTAAAGGATAAGGAAGTATCATTAATTTCTTCATGCTCGTTCCATACATAGTTGTTAAAGGCGCGGCTTGCCTCACCTGGGTGCTGGAGTCAACCAGGTGCAGCCCTTGCGGCCTGCATACCCCGTAGGTACGAAACCCTTGGAGCGTAAGTCATGCCTTAAGCACGAAAAGCACCCTTCTTGTGTTTATGTTAAAAAAGGGAAAACAGAGGCTCGCATCTTGTTAAAAAATCGTGGCCTAGCAAGATTTTGACTTTTTGTATGCTGAACAGAGTCGCGGACTTCTTCCTTCCTGAACTCATGTTGCTAGTTCGTTGCACTTGATTTGAAAAGAGTAAAACAAGCCTTAAATGCTTAAAATACTAAATTCTCGATTCCAAAATCACTCTGAATGCTCCTCTTCTACTTTCTAGTGCCTCTATTGATGAAGAAGGGTCTGGTGATTCAGATGATTGATGATTTTGTTTAATTACACTAGGTATTTATTGAAGAAATTTGATTCAATTATCGTTTATTAGTCTTTAGAGTATAAATTTGTTTCTATGTAATAAAAATTATCTCATATATGTTCATCATAAAATACCATGATGGGTGTGTCTTATTTCGATATAATGTGCTCCTAGCCTTGCGCATTTGGTTTCTGGACAAATTACCCTTTATGTTCCTTGCTCCTTGAGTAACCATGGTTCAAATTTGATGCACCTCTGAGCAAATTCAGGCCATCTCCTTCATGATTTATTCTTTAGCTAGATGAATATAAGATCTGTGGGGTAATTGTTCAGAGGTAAAATTTGTGCTATAACTCTTCCTATTGGGTAGAGTGGATCCCATGATCCTGAACATTTCTTACTTGGGATCTGAAATCCCAAGTTTGTCTACGAAGATTGGATCAAATCTCAAGTTTGTCTATTTAGAGTGGATCTGATTGTATTTATGTTTACAATTAATCTCATTTATGTGATATTAATTGATAAAGCTTTATAGGGTTTCTTAACAAAATCATTTGCATTAAAACCCATGGTTATGTATCGAAATCAAGTGAAATCCCATGGTGTATGGAAGAGTGAAAAAGTTGAAATAAGACACCCTTGTATCATAATGCAGACATTTAATTCATTTAGAGCTATCACAGTCGGTTCCACTTTTTGGGGAAGATGACTCGAAGCAATGACAAGAATTTCAACTGGAATTTCTTTCAAAGAGATGGTTCACTAGTAGAATGAAAGACAATTAATTTGACTCATCTAAGTTTACAGTTAAAGCTTTGAATCCTGTTTAATTTTCTGTTTTTTTGAGAATAATCCAAAAAAAACGAGAGTATAGTGTTCCTCTCATGCACTGTTGCTTTATTCGCTGAATACAAATGGGCAGGGGTCCACTGAAAATCCCCCACATCACTGACACTTTTTTAAAATTTGAAATTTATTCTTCGTTGTGATCTGTCTCCCTGAAGGCTCAAGGCTCCTTATAGGTAGAGATTGACAGCTTGCTTGTGAGAGGCAATGCAATAGTAAATAATTTTTGCTTCTATATTAGTGAATATATAATTTTTTCCTTCGTTATCCGAATTTGTGAGATTTATATTTGAGGTTCTAGAATACTATTTTTTACTGCAACTTACTTTGATAATTCAAATGCCTTACCTTACTCTAGCGCTTCTGAAAACTGTTGGGCCTTACTATATGCAGTGTATTATTAATATGAATCACACGTACCCAATTCTGAGTTTTTTACGTTCCTCTTCTGTTTTCTTGTTCCCTTTGCAGTCAAGACATGCAACTGTTAGTGTAGATGCAATGCTTGAAGCTCTTCAACGTTCCAATGAGAAAAAGGTAACTGTCAATAGCTATTTTAGTTTTAAATATCTTGCATGCATTGAATAATGCAATGTAAGTAAGCTACTACCAATCATAACTAAAGAATGCAAATCAAGAATATTGGTTGTGAGTAATAGAACACAAATCTTCTATATTATGGAATTTCAAATTTGGATTTCATTTCTACAGTTTCTTTTGGCTAAAAAACTCCAAAATTTGTAGATCTTTCTGTATTCATCTTTGTTTCTCTTTAGTTCATGGGACACTTTATTCAACCACAACATATATTCATATTATATTGTTTGTTTGATAGGAAAGGATATTGGAAGAGGAGGATGAAGCTCTTATAAAATCAGTATTTAAGGTGAGAACGTGTGGTCCAATTTCTTGGTCTAGTTTGCTCACATTTTTAAAGGCGGACACATGGGCTGCACATGAGAGTTGCCTCATGTGCACTCCAGCAAAAGGCACGCCACAGGTCTTACACCATTGCCGTGATGTTGCCCTCTCCATCGAAAGATGAAAATTTCATGGCTCAATTGATTGATTCAATTTTTAAAAAAGAAACCGACGGCCAATTGGGCCCAGTAATCTAAGCCTGAAGTTTTGGCACAGTTTTATAATTGCAGCATCATCTCGTCTTCCTTATTTTCACTATGCATAAATATTTGGATAAATACATGACAGCAGCCATTCTTTCCCACTCTCGATTTTTTACCATAAATTAATTCCAGCAACATGTTTAATTCCAAGATCACCCTAGCTCTTTCTAATGAACTTTTGGGCTGCATTATTATTTAATATTTTTTGAAATATATCTTTGTTGCATGCATATATAAAATTTAGTATTTTATTATAATTCATTTTATATATGTATATTTAAAAAATTGCTGACTTGTGCGCCTTAGTTCAATAAGGTGCGCTCTCTGCCTTGCGCTTTAAATAACTGTGAGTTGTTTGTTTTTTCTTTGTTTCGTTCCTTTTCTTCCCAATATGTGTTGTTTTGCAGTTTTTTGATACGACTTTCCATATTCCATCGTTGACTTAGGGACAAAGAGAGGCTTCTATCATACGAAGAATTGATGATGAAGATATCAGTGATGACAATGAGGATTTAATACTGTTTTCCTCTGATAATGGGGAAACGTCCACAGGCTTCTCGAAGGTAAAAGTTTCTTTTTGGCTATTTGGTTGAGTTTTGTCTTTCTTGAGGCCTTTTTAGAAACTTTACTGTTCAATCCTTAAATTTATATCCTGCGTGTTTCATTTATTTTCCAGGAAACAAATAACTTGTAGACTATATTTTGCATCCTTTATCCTTATTGCTTGCTGGGATTGTCCCCTTAAGACATGTTTCACTCTATATGATTAAAATGTTACCCTCGCATATGCATTTATAGTGTTCTGATGTGAGAGGGGCTTCTGAAGCATCTAGGATCCTTAATCAGTCATCTTCTCTTTGATCTTTAAATATTCTTTTGACAATAGTCTTGTGATAGAATTACAGTGTTTCAGACTGTCATAATTTGTTTCCTGCTAGTCAGAGGACTTCTTTGAAATCATTATAAATAAGCACATGTATTTATCCTGAGACCTTAATTAGCAGAAGCCTGTTTTTGTTGAATTGTTGATACCGACCTTGTTACTCTTATTGATGCAGAGGAGAAAACAATCCCAAGAACAACCTTCTAATCCAACTCCAACCGATTCTTTAATGACAGCCGGTGCTTTTGAGAACTCCAATAACAAAGGTGTGTACAATTCTATTGTCTTTGAAAATACCGAACTTTTATTTGCTTTATCTTTATTTTTTTCTTGGTGTTGGTTGTGGGAGTTCTGAGATTAGTATCGACATTTTCTCCAATTGCCGTCGCTTGTCCTACAGGTATTGGGGGCTTCACTGTTCGAATTAAGTTCAAATCAATTTAGTCAACACACTAGAAAATGATTTTGCCAATGTCTTTGCCTTTGACCTTTATACTCTACCATTTTGCATTTATGCCCCGGTGCTAGGCTAACCATTTTTCTTCTTAATTGTTTTGGTAGCTTATAAGTTCTCTTATTCAAATTTCTCTTATATTCTTAAAAGATTAAATATAAGTTTATCTTTTGGTATGTGCTAAAGCATTTTTCTTTTCCTCCCCCCCTCCCTTTATTTCCATTTTCCAAGTGTATTTTACAATTTTTTTATTTGACTGCAAAAAATGATTACAAATATGAGTATGTTCAGCTAGAATTCATCGGTACAATTGCTAAATTGTGAATTGGAGTGTTTATATGTCGTCTGGTATATGATTCTTTGATCTTTGATCAGTTTGTGTCGTTTGAGTGGAACCATTTGATCACATGAATAAAGTTCGTCTTTTGATCATTTCCTCGTGAAATTTACGGAAGAAAGTGTTACGTACCGACACACTTCTTAAAACTTCCATGTTGTAACTGTTGACAGAAAAGGGTGACGGTAAAGCTGTTTTCAAATCTTCTTCCATTAGAGTTTCTATCGTCAAGAAAACAGTGGCAGACTCCAAGCCAATGAAGGAAGACGATGCTGTGACAAACGGTGGATTACATTCTCTGTGCCAGCTATATGGAAGTGATGAAGATGATGACGATGGACAATAAGAATAGTTTGCACTTTCTTGTACTTGATTTCATTGGCATTTCTTTGGATCAAGCTGTGGCATTACTCTATCCAACAGTTAAGAGCATGTCTGGTTCTCTTTTCGTGTTTTTTGAGTTTGTGTTTCCCCTTTAAAAAAGGAAAGAAGAAAAGGTTTCCAGCTATAACCATCTATTGGTTTTGCTTTCCCTGGGAGGTGGATGGAAGCTAGAGTAAGCATATAGGGGCAAGTATTGAAAAACAAATACTTTTTTATTTCTTTATTTTTGTTGGATAATGTATCCGAACATGTTCTGAGGTCTACACTTAAGTAAACAAATATTTAGGGTTTTAAAAATCTGCCCCTCCATTCCCTTGTTTTACCTAGAGGACCGTATTGAAATTTTGGATACCGTATATCGTACCGAAAATACCGGTATGAGAAAAATGATACAGTTACCTTACTGATTTTTCGGTATATCAAAAGTCGATATACCGAAAAGTTGGTATGGTATCGGTAAAATATTGTCATACCAAAAATATATATGAAAAAATTTATTTTCTTGTAATTTTAAGGCCAATTATTATCAAAACTAAACAAATCTTTCAAGACAGTCAAAGAGACCAATAAATATATATACAAAACAAATTCATAAATACAATAAATACCAACCGCAAAATGTGCCTCGAGATCTAAGACATCAATAAACAAACACCAATAAACTTCCACCGCAACATGTACGATTTCTTCATCCGCTAGCTTTGCAACAATGTCTGATGTCTTGTGATTTTTGAAATCTGTCAGCTTTCCACAAGTCGAAGATCAGCATCCAGTCCTCTAGCTAGCTATAAGGTTAGGCTAAAGATATTCTATGAGTCGAGTTGTTTCACTAAACTTGGTTTTGACTATTCCAACATGATGAGTCCAAACAGAAGATAAATTATTTATTTTGGTACGGTATCAATATGTTTTATACCAAAAAGATATGTTTTTTAAATTATATATATTATAACGTCCCAAAACTTTAAAGGTCCATGTGAACCACATGCATGCAAGTTATTAAATTTCTTTGGTATTTTAGTAAATTGTTTTAAAGCTTAAAATGCATGTTTATTTCATTAATTATGTGTTTAATTATTTTATGCATGTTATGTATAATTCATGCATGGTAGAATTTATTCCATACATTTTAGAAATTCACGCATTGGGGTTTCTAGGTGCATTTCACGTTCGAACGAGGATCGGAGATCAGAGAATTTTCAAGAAAATTATTTTATTGCACGATTTATTTTTATAAATATATTTAAAGCGTTTTAAGTGTATTTTTCGTAAATGAGGTTTTATTGGGTATTTTTACCCGCATGATTTTATTTTTAACGCTGCACAAATTTTATCGAATCGGTGGACTCTTTAAGGGTTCGGCTAATATTTTCAAAAGCTTTCCAACACGAAATATTTTTCGGGAGTATGATTAGATTTAATGGACCTACTTTTAAGCGTATTAGGCTTAATTAACTTTTTATTATCAAATTTAGGTCCATTATCTATTATTCAATCGTTTAATTAATCCTAAACTTTATAATTTATACCTAATTACCCCCTTAACTCCCCACTAAACCTATTTACGTTTCAATAGCCGCCCACCTCCTCCACTCAACTCATTCCTCTCGGTTTCAGAGAACTCCAGCTGAAGGCCTCGTTTTTGTCCCTAAAGCTTGCAAGAAAAACTGCTCACGGTTCTATCATCTCGTTTTGTTTATCTAGCATCATCAGGCACGCATTGTACCATTCTTTTATGCATCATACACGTTATATACTTGCGGTAATATGTATATTTGTCTGTAAATCTTTTGTCCAAGCGGGAGTTCACATGGTTTACGATTTCTCAAATAATTCTTGTATTCCTTTGGTTTGTCACTCACGTTTTCATTCAGTTTGCGCAAGGGGTCTGCTGTAGGTGTGTTCTAAGGCTGTTATGATCAAGGAGAGTGGAGGGATAGGCTGAAATCGAGATCATCACAGCCTCTTGTAAGGGTGGTCTCGGTTCTCGTTTATCGGTTTGGTAATGGGTTGATCAATGTATAGAGAGTGCGGCTGTGCATGGGCTTGAACCAACGTATGTCTCAGTCCTAGTGAAGTCTGGTAAGGTGTTAGAAGGGAGCCATGGGTGGTTATTTGAGGGAGAAGCTCGGCCATGGGAGGTAGAGCATGACCGAGGGAAAAAGGGGATAGGATGATCGGTTTCTGCCATGATTTGTGCAGCAGCTGTTAGCGTTGGTTTGGCTTGGTTTAGAAGTGTCATTAGGGTCCTAATGGTGAGTGTTAAGGTGGGACAAGTGGTTAAATTTTAGGGGACCGAATGGTTGTGAGTTTTTGGGAGATTAGTGTGCATGAGGTGGTGAAGCATGAGAGGACCGAGAGTTTACCAAGTTTTGAGAATTTCCACTGTGGGTTTAGGGGCCTAATGATATTGTTTTAGGTACTATTTGGTGTTTTTAAGATATGGTAAAATTTGTATAAGAGTTGGGTAAATTTTGGATTTATTCGGATTAAAAACCGGAATCTCGATCTGAGTTTTAAAACGAATTAGATAAACTGTGATTTTGCCTCTAGTTCACGTTTAGGAATACTTTTTAAAATGTTTTGGGACATTTTTGGTAGTTTGGTAAGTTTCGAGTCAATTTTAGAGGTCCAGGGTTGAAATGATAATTTTTGGGTTTCTAGGGACAAAATGATCATTTTGCACCCGAGGTGAGATTTTGGTCCTGACAGCGCCCTGAGCAAAAATTCATGATATTTTAAATGTTCATGCATCATGGTTACGATTTTTACGCAATTATGATAAATACGGTGCATGCTTGGTTTAAAAGAAAGTTACGCGTATGCATATTTTATTAAGTGATGAAAATGATGATATTTTTGAATGATGTGAATTGGTTGTGACTGACGATGTATATGTATACGATGATATGATTGGAGATATAGTGAGGGAAAAGGCCCAGAGGGAGCCCGTTTACGGGAGAAGGCCCCAGAGGGAGCCCGACGATCGTATTTCCATTGACATGAGATATGATGAGCTGAGGCCCGGGCTCAGTGGGCGGGTAATGCTGTCGCTGATGTCCCCCGCCGCCGGGTACCACGGTTTTTATAGATGGATCCATCGATAGAGCTGATACGATAGAGCTGATACGAAAGTCACAACTAATGAACTGAATTCAAGTAAAAGAAAATGTTTAAGTTTATGACACGATGAGCTGTTTTGACACGTATATGATGATATGAGATGACATGAGTTGACACGACATGATTTTATACGACACATTTACGTTATGCTTTTAAGTTCATGAAAGATATGTTGAGTATGATATTTTCACTGTTGTGTGCTATGTATATGTACTTGTTATTAACGGTACAGGTGTGTTGAGTCTTTAGACTCACTAGGCGTGTGTGATGCAGGTGAGCTTGTTATTGAGAGGACTGGAGGTGCTGAACACTGAGTAGACAGACCTGGTGGGGTGACACGACCAGAGGACCATATGTTTTCCGTATTTTGTTTTTATGAGATTTGAGATTATATGAACATTTTTATATGCTAGTTTTGATACGCTGATGATTTTCACAATTTTTACTCGTTTATGTTTACGCACTATTTATATTGTCAAATACTTAAGACATTTTAAATGTTATTTCTAAAATGCGAGCTTTTATTTAAAAAAAATATTTCCGCGCTTTTAAAATTAGTAGATGTTACAGTTGGTATCAGAGCCAGGTTCCTGTATAGGGTTGTGCCACCGCCAGCTTCTGCCGCTCAGTCTTCAAGCCTCAAGTTTGTAAGCTTTTATGATTTAAATGTTTTAATGATTTTAATGCTATCACCTGCATGTTTACATGATATATGCTATTATGCTTTACGGTACATGTTTATATGTATTTATGTTTTAAGATTAGATGCTTTTAAAAAAAAAAATTATGCGTGTTACGACATGAAACGAGAAATTTTATGATTTTCATGCATGCTGGCTTTGTGGCGGAATTGAACATGAATAAGAATTTTGCTATTGGGCATTAGAAGAGGTCGGAAATGATTTGACTATATTAATTTCGGTTAGTAGTACTGATGTTCTACTCGTGGGTCATAAGTTAAACTGGAAAATTATGAATGCCTTTGGGACTTATAGATTTTCTAAGAAATTACCGATGATTAGTGGTTGCTAGCCGAGTTAATTTTGAGGACTCATTGTAAGGATTAATGATCCGAAAACTACGAGGTACTTTGGAAGTATAAAAACGTAGAATTTATTTAGGATGCATGTTCTACCTAGTTGGATTTAAGGATTGAATTTCCTGAATTGAGAATTTTAAGGACCTAATTATATTAACCAATAATTTGAGGAACTAAGTGCAAAAATAAAATTCTAAGGGACTATTTTCGAAATTCTCAAACTTTGGGATTAAATTTCGAATTTCGAGAATTTTAAGGTTTAATGAGGCTAATTCGAAAATTTTATGGGGAACAAAATACAAATTTCGAAAAGTTATAGGGCCAAGAATGTAATTTTCGAGGACTTTAAGGGCCAAGTTGCCAATCTCGAAATTTTAAGGATTAAATTAGAATTTTTGAGGAACACTTGGGTAAAATGGGTAATTATTCGAGGTTATGTGGATTGATTTTGAGTTTAATAAGTTTATAATTATTGAACTTTATGTACGAGAAACATATAAAATGGAATTAGAAACACGAACAACTTATGAGTAATTGTGGAATTTCGAGATTTAGGATAAATCAGATAATATTCAAGGAAAGTAAGAACTAATTTTGCAATTTTTAAGAAATTTGAGGATTTGCTTATCAGTAAGTGAGAAGCGAATAGTTTAAGTGACCGAAATTTTGGATGATTTTTAGATTTGAAAGGATATTTGGAACCTTGAGATATCTGGGTTATGATGTCATAAGAAATGGTAATCAAGGACATTGTAGGATGAATCAATCTTGGGCTTGAAATTTTAAGTGTTAGTGAAATAATGTTGTGGTAAATTAAAAATTTAAAGTGATAACAATTTAAGGTGAAGTTGATCAGTTAGTTAAGTTATAAAAATAGACATGGAACTAACAAAATTTTGGGAACTTAAGTTTGATGTATCATAATTTTTAATCGTGATCTTAAGAGTTAAAATTATTACTTTGTTGGAATTTATTTTTTTTCTAGAAAATTGGGTGTGATTGATGGTTAGGATATTTGATAGATGCACCTTGTCTTTAGGAATTTTGAAAGTCATTAATGAACTCGGGGCTAAGCGAATATGTGTATTGAAATTACTTTGTCCAAATCTATTTGGATTAGATAAATTTCAAATTTATGGGATATTTGTTCATACGGAAATTTTGGGTGAAATAAAAAAAAGGGAATTAATTGTGTTCAACATAGGTTATCAGTGAACGAATATTAAGATTTTTATCGAGTAAGAAATCTAAAACCTTGTTATGGAAATTCTAGAATTCCATGGGTTATAAGTAAAGCTGATTTATTAGAGTTAGTCCAACATTAACATGGGATAACTTAGTAAGTTGATACGTTAGAAATAATTAAGTATTGAGGATACGTAAGTATGAGACATTCGCTTCAATTAGGAAAGTCCTAGGGTCTTAGGTCTCAAATTTATTGTAATTGGAAAGGAAATAGTTTAAACATATAATTGGTGCTAGAATGATTTTATTATTTAGGTAGAAGATCGGTATCGCATATTTTGGGTTTTATGGATTAACACTACTAAAACTTAAGATTTGCAACAACGTTATATTGGGATGTACTTCTAAATAGTTAGGTTATGTAAGTTTGGTGCGGTAAGATAAACATTCCAAGGATCTTAGTCTAATATTATTATGGGGTTGAGATAAGGTTAAACTTTTAAGTGTTCTACCCAGGATAGAAGTCGATTAAAAAATTTTGGTGCTAAGGCCTCCTAAGTCGAACTGTATGAATGACAATACTTGGATTTGAAGCTTTAACATATCTTGAGTTCAATAAATTTAAGAAAGGATGATGTTAATATTTCAATATTGGAATACAATAGGCCAATGAACATCTTAGGTATATTATAAGAAAAGTAAGATGCGATAAGTTTGAACTGTCATTTCTACTATTGGGAATTGCGAGAAAAAAAAAGGTCAAAATTCGAGGACATAGTAGAATAAAAATAAGTCACTATAAATCATCTTAAGTTGCGATTCACAAACGAAGATTTTGACAGGTAAAATAATTAGGATCGAGAAGATCGGTATCGCATATTTTGGGTTTTATGGATTAACACTACTAAAACTTAAGATTTGCAACAACGTTATATTGGGATGTACTTCTAAATAGTTAGGTTATGTAAGTTTGGTGCGGTAAGATAAACATTCCAAGGATCTTAGTCTAATATTATTATGGGGTTGAGATAAGGTTAAACTTTTAAGTGTTCTACCCAGGATAGAAGTCGATTAGAAAATTTTGGTGCTAAGGCCTCCTAAGTCGAACTGTATGAATGACAATACTTGGATTTGAAGCTTTAACATATCTTGAGTTCAATAAATTTAAGAAAGGATGATGTTAATATTTCAATATTGGAATACAATAGGCCAATGAACATCTTAGGTATATTATAAGAAAAGTAAGATGCGATAAGTTTGAACTGTCATTTCTACTATTGGGAATTGCGAAAAAAAAAGGTCAAAATTCGAGGACATAGTAGAATAAAAATAAGTCACTATAAATCATCTTAAGTTGCGATTCACAAACGAAGATTTTGACAGGTAAAATAATTAGGATCGAGGAGACATAAGGACATCTTAAAATTTATTATTTTATCAGAGTAGCGCCGCGGAAGCGTGGACCATTGAGATAGTAGAACTAAGTCTAAATTTTGTGATTATCAAGGATAAGCGAATTTCGGGGACGAAATTCAATTTAAGGGGGGAAGATTGTAACGTCCCAAAAATTTAAAGGTCCATGTGAACCACATGCATGCAAGTTATTAAATTTCTTTGGTATTTTAGTAAATTGTTTTAAAGCTTAAAATGCATGTTTATTTCATTAATTATGTGTTTAATTATTTTATGCATGTTATGTATAATTCATGCATGGTAGAATTTATTCCATACATTTTAGAAATTCACGCATTGGGGTTTCTAGGTGCATTTCACGTTCGAACGAGGATCGGAGATCAGAGAATTTTCAAGAAAATTATTTTATTGCACGATTTATTTTTATAAATATATTTAAAGCGTTTTAAGTGTATTTTTCGTAAATGAGGTTTTATTGGGTATTTTTACCCGCATGATTTTATTTTTAACGCTGCACAAATTTTATCGAATCGATAGACTCTTTAAGGGTTCGGCTAATATTTTCAAAAGCTTTCCAACACGAAATATTTTTCGGGAGTATGATTAGATTTAATGGACCTACTTTTAAGCTTATTAGGCTTAATTAACTTTTTATTATCAAATTTAGGTCCATTATCTATTATTCAATCATTTAATTAATCCTAAACTTTATAATTTATACCTAATTACCCCCTTAACTCCCCACTAAACCTATTTACGTTTCAATATCCGCCCACCTCCTCCACTCAACTCATTCCTCTCGGTTTCAGAGAACTCCAGCTGAAGGCCTCGTTTTTGTCCCTAAAGCTTGCAAGAAAAACTGCTCACGGTTCTATCATCTCGTTTTGTTTATCTAGCATCATCAGGCACGCATTGTACCATTCTTTTATGCATCTTACACGTTATATACTTGCGGTAATATGTATATTTGTCTGTAAATCTTTTGTCCAAGCGGGAGTTCACATGGTTTACGATTTCTCAAATAATTCTTGTATTCCTTTGGTTTGTCACTCACGTTTTCATTCAGTTTGCGCAAGGGGTCTGCTGTAGGTGTGTTCTAAGGCTGTTATGGTCAAGGAGAGTGGAGGGATAGGCTGAAATCGAGATCATCACAGCCTCTTGTAAGGGTGGTCTCGGTTCTCGTTTATCGGTTTGGTAATGGGTTGATCAATGTATAGAGAGTGCGGCTGTGCATGGGCTTGAACCAACGTATGTCTCAGTCCTAGTGAAGTCTGGTAAGGTGTTAGAAGGGAGCCATGGGTGGGTTATTTGAGGGAGAAGCTCGGCCATGGGAGGTAGAGCATGACCGAGGGAAAAAGGGGATAGGATGATCGGTTTCTGCCATGATTTGTGCAGCAGCTGTTAGCGTTGGTTTGGCTTGGTTTAGAAGTGTCATTAGGGTCCTAATGGTGAGTGTTAAGGTGGGACAAGTGGTTAAATTTTAGGGGACCGAATGGTTGTGAGTTTTTGGGAGATTATTGTGCATGAGGTGGTGAAGCATGAGAGGACCGAGAGTTTACCAAGTTTTGAGAATTTCCACCGTGGGTTCTAATGATATTGTTTTAGGTACTATTTGGTGTTTTTAAGATATGGTAAAATTTGTATAAGAGTTGGGTAAATTTTGGATTTATTCGGATTAAAAACCGGAATCTCGATCCGAGTTTTAAAACGAATTAGATAAACTGTGATTTTGCCTCTAGTTCACGTCTAGGAATACTTTTAAAATGTTTTGGGACAATTTTGGTAGTTTTGTAAGTTTCGAGTCAATTTTAGAGGTCCAGGGTTGAAACGATAATTTTTGGGTTTCTAGGGACAAAATGGTCATTTTGCACCCGAGGTGAGATTTTGGTCCTGACAGCGCCCTGAGCAAAAATTCATGATATTTTAAATGTTCATGCATCATGGTTACGATTTTTACGCAATTATGATAAATACGGTGCATGCTTGGTTTAAAAGAAAGTTACGCGTATGCATATTTTATTAAATGATGAAAATGATGATATTTTTGAATGATGTGAATTGGTTGTGACTGACGATGTATATGTATACGATGATATGATTGGAGATATAGTGAGGGAAAAGGCCCAGAGGGAGCCCGTTTACGGGAGAAGGCCCCAGAGGGAGCTCGACGATCGTATTTCCATTGACATGAGATATGATGAGCTGAGGCCCGGGCTCAGTGGGCGGGTAATGCTGTCGCTGATGTCCCCCGCCGCCGGGTACCACGGTTTTTATAGATGGATCCATCGATAGAGCTGATACGATAGAGCTGATACGAAAGTCACAACTAATGAACTGAATTCAAGTAAAAGAAAATGTTTAAGTTTATGACACGATGAGCTGTTTTGACACGTATATGATGATATGAGATGACATGAGTTGACACGACATGATTTTATACGACACATTTACGTTATGCTTTTAAGTTCATGAAAGATATGTTGAGTATGATATTTTCACTGTTGTGTGCTATGTATATGTACTTGTTATTAACGGTACAGGTGTGTTGAGTCTTTAGACTCACTAGGCGTGTGTGATGCAGGTGAGCTTGTTATTGAGAGGACTGGAGGTGCTGAACACTGAGTAGACAGACCTGGTGGGGTGACACGACCCGAGGACCATATGTTTTCCGCATTTTGTTTTTATGAGATTTGAGATTATATGAACATTTTTATATGCTAGTTTTGATACGCTGATGATTTTCACAATTTTTACACGTTTATGTTTACGCACTATTTATATTGTCAAATACTTAAGACATTTTAAATGTTATTTCTAAAATGCGAGCTTTTATTTAAAAAAACTATTTCCGCGCTTTTAAAATTAGTAGATGTTACAGCAGGGTTCCTGTATAGGGTTGTGCCACCGCCAGCTTCTGCCGCTCAGTCTTCAAGCCTCAAGTTTGTAAGCTTTTATGATTTAAATGTTTTAATGATTTTAATGCTATCACCTGCATGTTTACATGATATATGATATTATGCTTTACGGTACATGTTTATATGTATTTATGTTTTAAGATTAGATGCTTTTTAAAAAAAAATTATGCGTGTTACGACATGAAACGAGAAATTTTATGATTTTCATGTATGCTGGCTTTGTGGCGGAATTGAACATGAATAAGAATTTTGCTATTGGGCATTAGAAGAGGTCGGAAATGATTTGACTATATTAATTTCGGTTAGTAGTACTGATGTTCTACTCGTGGGTCATAAGTTAAACTGGAAAATTATGAATGCCTTTGAGACTTATAGATTTTCTAAGAAATTACCGATGATTAGTGGTTGCTAGCCGAGTTAATTTTGAGGACTCATTGTAAGGATTAATGATCCGAAAACTACGAGGTTCTTTGGAAGTGTAAAAACGTAGAATTTATTTAGGATGCATGTTCTACCTAGTTGGATTTAAGGATTGAATTTCCTGAATTGAGAATTTTAAGGACCTAATTATATTAACCAATAATTTGAGGAACTAAGTGCAAAAATAAAATTCTAAGGGACTATTTTCGAAATTCTCAAACTTTGGGATTAAATTTCGAATTTCGAGAATTTTAAGGTTTAATGAGGCTAATTCGAAAATTTTATGGGGACCAAAATACAAATTTCGAAAAGTTATAGGGCCAAGAATGTAATTTTCGAGGACTTTAAGGGCCAAGTTGCCAATCTCGAAATTTTAAGGATTAAATTAGAATTTTTGAGGAACACTTGGGTAAAATGGGTAATTATTCGAGGTTATGTGGATTGATTTTGAGTTTAATAAGTTTATAATTATTGAACTTTATGTACGAGAAACATATAAAATGGAATTAGAAACACGAACAACTTATGAGTAATTGTGGAATTTCGAGATTTAGGATAAATCAGATAATATTCAAGGAAAGTAAGAACTAATTTTGCAATTTTTAAGAAATTTGAGGATTTGCTTATCAGTAAGTGAGAAGCGAATAGTTTAAGTGACCGAAATTTTGGATGATTTTTAGATTTGAAAGGATATTTGGAACCTTGAGATATCTGGGTTATGATGTCATAAGAAATGGTAATCAAGGACATTGTAGGATGAATCAATCTTGGGCTTGAAATTTTAAGTGTTAGTGAAATAATGTTGTGGTAAATTAAAAATTTAAAGTGATAACAATTTAAGGTGAAGTTGATCAGTTAGTTAAGTTATAAAAATAGACATGGAACTAACAAAATTTTGGGAACTTAAGTTTGATGTATCATAATTTTTAATCGTGATCTTAAGAGTTAAAATTATTACTTTGTTGGAATTTATTTTTTTTCTAGAAAGTTGGGTGTGATTGATGGTTAGGATATTTGATAGATGCACCTTGTCTTTAGGAATTTTGAAAGTCATTAATGAACTCGGGGCTAAGCGAATATGTGTATTGAAATTACTTTGTCCAAATCTATTTGGATTAGATAAATTTCAAATTTATGGGATATTTGTTCATACGGAAATTTTGGGTGAAATAAAAAAAAGGGAATTAATTGTGTTCAACATAGGTTATCAGTGAACGAATATTAAGATTTTTATCGAGTAAGAAATCTAAAACCTTGTTATGGAAATTCTAGAATTCCATGGGTTATAAGTAAAGCTGATTTATTAGAGTTAGTCCAACATTAACATGGGATAACTTAGTAAGTTGATACGTTAGAAATAATTAAGTATTGAGGATACGTAAGTATGAGACATTCGCTTCAATTAGGAAAGTCCTAGGGTCTTAGGTCTCAAATTTATTGTAATTGGAAAGGAAATAGTTTAAACATGTAATTGGTGCTAGAATGATTTTATTATTTAGGTAGAAGATCGGTATCGCATATTTTGGGTTTTATGGATTAACACTACTAAAACTTAAGATTTGCAACAACGTTATATTGGGATGTACTTCTAAATAGTTAGGTTATGTAAGTTTGGTGCGGTAAGATAAACATTCCAAAGATCTTAGTCTAATATTATTATGGGGTTGAGATAAGGTTAAACTTTTTAGTGTTCTACCCAGGATAGAAGTCGATTAAAAAATTTTGGTGCTAAGGCCTCCTAAGTCGAACTGTATGAATGACAATACTTGGATTTGAAGCTTTAACATATCTTGAGTTCAATAAATTTAAGAAAGGATGATGTTAATATTTCAATATTGGAATACAATAGGCCAATGAACATCTTAGGTATATTATAAGAAAAGTAAGATGCGATAAGTTTGAACTGTCATTTCTACTATTGGGAATTGCGAGAAAAAAAAAGGTCAAAATTCGAGGACATAGTAGAATAAAAATAAGTCACTATAAATCATCTTAAGTTGCGATTCACAAACGAAGATTTTGACAGGTAAAATAATTAGGATCGAGAAGATCGGTATCGCATATTTTGGGTTTTATGGATTAACACTACTAAAACTTAAGATTTGCAACAACGTTATATTGGGATGTACTTCTAAATAGTTAGGTTATGTAAGTTTGGTGCGGTAAGATAAACATTCCAAGGATCTTAGTCTAATATTATTATGGGGTTGAGATAAGGTTAAACTTTTAAGTGTTCTACCCAGGATAGAAGTCGATTAGAAAATTTTGGTGCTAAGGCCTCCTAAGTCGAACTGTATGAATGACAATACTTGGATTTGAAGCTTTAACATATCTTGAGTTCAATAAATTTAAGAAAGGATGATGTTAATATTTCAATATTGGAATACAATAGGCCAATGAACATCTTAGGTATATTATAAGAAAAGTAAGATGCGATAAGTTTGAACTGTCATTTCTACTATTGGGAATTGCGAAAAAAAAAAGGTCAAAATTCGAGGACATAGTAGAATAAAAATAAGTCACTATAAATCATCTTAAGTTGCGATTCACAAACGAAGATTTTGACAGGTAAAATAATTAGGATCGAGGAGACATAAGGACATCTTAAAATTTATTATTTTATCAGAGTAGCGCCGCGGAAGCGTGGACCATTGAGATAGTAGAACTAAGTCTAAATTTTGTGATTATCAAGGATAAGCGAATTTCGGGGACGAAATTCAATTTAAGGAGGGAAGATTGTAACGTCCCAAAAATTTAAAGGTCCATGTGAACCACATGCATGCAAGTTATTAAATTTCTTTGGTATTTTAGTAAATTGTTTTAAAGCTTAAAATGCATGTTTATTTCATTAATTATGTGTTTAATTATTTTATGCATGTTATGTATAATTCATGCATGGTAGAATTTATTCCATACATTTTAGAAATTCACGCATTGGGGTTTCTAGGTGCATTTCACGTTCGAACGAGGATCGGAGATCAGAGAATTTTCAAGAAAATTATTTTATTGCACGATTTATTTTTATAAATATATTTAAAGCGTTTTAAGTGTATTTTTCGTAAATGAGGTTTTATTGGGTATTTTTACCCGCATGATTTTATTTTTAACGCTGCACAAATTTTATCGAATCGGTGGACTCTTTAAGGGTTCGTGTAACGAACCGTACTTTTCATACTTAGAAATTTGCGGAAAAATTAAAAATTTTCTTGAATATAAACATCCATACGATCGTCACTCATCATTCATCAAAATAATATTTGAAATCAATGTCGCCAACTAAAATTGGCTAAAAGAAAAGCTGCCTCATAATATCTAACATTCAAATCATAGAATCAGAGGGTAAATGTTTTCATGCTTAAAATCTTAAAATAACGTAGGCGGTCCTCGGGTCTAGCCTCCCACTCAGTCCAAGCCTGCCCCTTGGTCGCCACCTCCCGTCTCCTCCTCAACATAGTCACCTGCATCGATCAAGTCTAGTGAGTCTAAAGACTCAACACGTATAAACTGGTAGTAACGAGTAGTACATAATAAAATCACATGCAACTTTAAAATAGGACCTACATACTAAAAACTTGACTTGCGTATTACAACTTGAACATATGTACATACATACTTAGACGTGCCATCAACATAAACTTTCATAAACATACTGCATACTTGAACATACATAACTTCATCATTTTGCGTAGAGGATGTTTCAAAGCAAGTGACCCATACATAATAAACGCCTGATCAGACACACCACAGTACTGGGCTGACAGGGACGTATCCACTGCCACATACATGAGATCCCTGTTCATAATTTAACAGGCCAGTTGATCCACGTTCATAATTTAACGCTTCACAACCACGATCTAACACGTTCATAATTTAACGGGCGGATTGGTCCCCGTTCATAATTTAACGCTTTCCAATCCTAACTTCAAACCCGTTCATAATTTAACGGGGTGGAGAGGTCCTCGGCCACGTTCACCGACTTCCAAACCCATTCATAATTTGGTCACAAGATATTTAGCATACCTCAAAAACTTAAAATATTTTCATTGCACGTCATACATACTTACTTGGCGTTGAGGGATTCGTTGGACTTTGACCGGGGCCGTCGCTGCTGCACATACTAACATGAAACTGCATACTTAACTGACATAACTTAGACGTAGAAATCATACTTACTCCTAAGCTCAATCAATACTTAGGACGTTCTAAGTTTTCCCATGACTCGACCTTGAAAACATCATATTAAACCTTAACATACAACCTCAAACCGAATCCTAAGTGATGAAAGAATGTATCCCAAAAATAGGAGGACACGGACCCCGTGCCTAGGTCCGGGCTTGGGTCCGTGTAGACACTGCATGGTGTGTGTGTCGAAAAGTAAAGGCATGGACCCCGTCTATAGGTCCGGGTCAGGGTCCGTGTAGATACTGTGAAGGGAACACTCGGAAAGGAGAGGGGCACGAACCCCATGCATGGGTCCGTCAAGGGGTCCGTGTACTCTCGGGAACTTGGCACTGCTGAGGGAACAAAGGCACGGACCCCGTGTGGGGGTCCGGGTGAGGGTCCGTGTACTCGCGGACAAGAAAACTCAAGAGAATTTTGTACATGTTCTGTTTAGCGCTCTCGACTCGATTGTACGGACTATGAGTGGACACCTCGAGACCCATCCTAGCTTGCCATAACCTTAAAACACATTCGCATAGACTCCCAAAGCAACAATGTTCACCTTACGACGCATATCATTCAAAAACGTGGCAATTGACACCGAAACGTTTCCTACGGCTTTAATGAGGTCGAGTGCCTATCGACACTAAACAACCTATCAAATAACAACCCAACATCATACTAAGCATACCTAGACGCAGCAACGATCACCCGTCGATCCCCAACGAAGCCTGCAACCATAAAATCTCAAGAACACATCAATACATAATTTTCTGAAAACGTAGTTTGAGCAGTCCCGCGAAAAACGTCATAACTCACTCAATTTTCATCCAAAAATCTTGAATTTTATATCAAATCGAAGGCATCGAAAAGTTCTACAATTTTCTAGTTGAAAGTTTTCTCAAAATCCCGACGGAAAAATCGCAGTTTTCGACAGAACAGTAAGTTACGAGTTTTCAGATCTAAAAAGTATTTCAAAACGCATTCAAACCATTTTCCGCTCAAACGACGAATGTCACACATGAATTTTTACGCATAAAAATAACCCAACACATAATATGACAAGATCGATGCAGAAAGACCAGAATATACGTGTCTTTTGATATTCAAAAATACCGTGACGACGATACCGAAGCGGGGAGGGATGCGAGGTTGATCCGGGACAAACGGGGCACTAAAATCCTCAAAGGAAACACACGAAAAGTTGCTGGAAATCGAAGAGGGAAGGGGCGGCTGCTCTAGCTTGAGGAACCCTAGGTTTCACTCTTTCAAAATAATAAAATTCTGAATGTGTGTGAGTGTGTGTGTATCGGTGTGTGTGTGGCTAGAATAGGGGATTAAAATATTGTTTAAAAATAATTTAACCAATAATTAAAAGTTAACCCACACTAGCTCATCACTTCCTTAGAAATAAAATACACACTAATTTCAAATAAACTCCTTAATTCAAATAACACACACAAAAATGCTAATTTTAAAAGTTTCAAACTCTACAATTCCTAAATACATAAATAAGGCTTTTAAAATACTAAAAACTTAATAAATTATTTAAAATGCCCCACTCTTGACTTAAAATAAAATACCACACTTTAAATTGCTAAAAATCGTCACCGGTCTTTTCCTCGATCCCGCCTCGAATAATCGCCTGAAACATGAAACTCGAAAAGTATTTTAACGTGCACCAATTAAACATAAATATTAAAATAACGCAAATTCTTAAATCGTGAATTAAAACCCAAATCAATGAATTAAGCATGCATGAAAACCATTTAATAAAATACATAAGGAATTTAATAACTTGCACGCACGTGGTTCATGTGAATCTCAAATTTCGGGACGTCACAATCTATCCCCCTTAATTTAAATTTCGTCCCCGAAATTCGCTTATCCTCGATAATCCAAAAGTTAGATTCTTAATTCTAGTATCCCAACAATCTACGCTACCGCTGCGCTACTCTGATAAATTAAGCTTTATGTTGTCCTTACGTCTCTTCAATCCTAATTAAATTGCCTACCAAAAACCTCGTTTGCGAAATACAACTTAAACGACTTATGGTAACTTAACCTTACTTTACTACGACCTCGAATTCTGACTTTTCTCGTCGTTCCTAATACTAGAAATGGAGGTTCAAACTTATCGTATCTCACCTTCTTTATACTATGCCTGTAATGTCAACGACCTATTATATTAGCATTTATGCAGTTCAACTTTAGAGATCTTAGCCCCAACGGTTACTGATCAACTTTCATCCTCAGCAATACACTTAAAAGTTAAATCTTATCTTAATCCCCATAATAATATTGGCCTACAATCCTTGAATAGAATATTAACCTTACGATACAAACTTACATAACTTAGCTATTTACGAGTACGTCCCAAATAAAAAAAAATTGTTGCCAACCTTTAATTTCGAGTAACATAAATCCGTAAAACCCCAAATTATATAATATCGATCCTCTCCTAAAAAAATAAAAACTTTCTAGGATCAATCACAAGCTTAAACTATTTTCTTCCCGATTATAATATAGTTAAAGCCTAAGACACTTGAGCCTTCCTCATTGGAACGAATGTCCCACTTAGACGTATCCCCAATACTCAGTTAATTCTAGCGTAAAAACTTAATAAGTTTCCTTTGTTAATGATGGACTAACTCTAATAAATCAACTCCACTTATAACCAATAGAATTCTAGAATCCCCATATCAAGCTTTTAGATTTCTTACTCAATAAAAATCTTAATATTCATTTATTGAGAACTTATGTTGAACACCACTAATTTCCTTTGTTTTTATTTCACCCAAAAATTCCGTATGAGCAAATATCCCATAAATTTGAAATTCAACCTTACGCAGTCCAAATAGTTTTGGATAACATAATTCCAACACACATATTCACTTATTCTCAAGTTTCTTAATAACCTACAAAAATTCCCAAGACAAGATGTCTACCTCAATTCTTACATCCGTCGTCTATTAAATAACCTAATCATCAACCATACCCAACCTTCTAGAAAATCAAATTCCAACAAAAGTACAAGCTTAACTGTTACAATCATGACTAAAACTTATGACACATCGACTTAAGTTCCCAAATTTTTTTTTTTTTTTTTCGCTAACTCAATGTCTACTCTTATAACTTAGCTAAACGATCAACTTTACCTCAAATCGTTATCAACCTGAATTTTAAATTTGCCGCAACATTAATTTCGCTAGCGCTTAACTTTTCGAGCCCAATGTCGATTCATCTTACAATCCCCTTGATTACCATTTCTTATAATATTATAACCCAGATACTTCAAGGTTCTAATAATTCCTTTGAGCTTAAATCCTCGAGAATTCCTTTCATTTAAACCATTCAGTTATCACTTACCGCTAAACTAGTTCTCTCAATTTCTTAAAATTGTAGCATAAATTCTTAATTTCCTCGAAAATTTTATCCAATTGTCCTAAAGTACAAAAAATTTACAATTACCCATAAGTTGTTGGTGTTCATAATTCCATCTTATAGATTTCTCGTAACACAAAGTTCAATAATTTTAAGCTTATTAAACCCAAAATCAATTCCATAACCTCGAAAAACTACTGATCTTACTCAAGTGTTCCTTAAAAGTTCGAACTAAATCCTCAAAAATTTCGAAATTTGCAATTTGGTCCTTAAAGTTCCCACAATTTATATTTTTGGCCCTACAACTCTTTGAAATTTGCATCTTCGTACCCATAAATTTTTTTGACTTAACCTCATTAACCTTAAAATTCTTTGCACTCAAAATTAAATCCCCAAAATTTGGTAAATTTGAAAATAATCCCTTAGAATATTGCTTTACACTTAGGTCCTTAAAATTCTCAATTCGTGCAATTAAATCCTTAAATCCAACTCGGGGGAGCATGCATTCTAAATAAATTCTATGCTTGTATACTTCCAAATATCGTCGTAGTCTCAAATAATTAATCTCTACATGGAGTTCTCAAAAAGCAACTCAGCTAGCAACCACAAACCATCAATAATTTCTTAGAAAATCTACAAGTCCCCAAAAGCATTCGTAATTGTCGAGTTTAACTTATGACCCATGATTATAACATCAGTACTACTAACCAAAAATTAAAATAGCCAAATCATTTCCAACATTTCCTAACACCCAAAAGCAAAATTCTTACTCATGTCCAATTCCACCACCCAGCATGCAAGAAGATTAAAAAATTTCTCATATCATCTCGTAACATGCATAAAATTTTAAAGATCCAATCTCAAGTCATAACAACAGGTAAGCCTGTACTCTAAAACGTATGTCATGTAGACACACAGTTGATGTATAGCATTAAAACATGCACATGCAAAAATCATGACTTAATGCTTACTACATAACATAATGCAAAACTTTAAAACTTACAGACTTGAGGTGTGACTTCGTGAGCTTCTTGCGACTGGCAGTAGGCATAACCCTTTACAAGAACACCGCTCTGATACCAACTGTAACGAACCGTACTTTTCATACTTAAAAATTTGCGGAAAAATTAAAAATTTTCTTGAATATAAACATCCATACGGTCGTCACTCATCATTCATCAAAATAATATTTGAAATCAATGTCGCCAACTAAAATTGGCTAAAAGAAAAGCTGCCTCATAATATCTAACATTCAAATCATAGAATCAGAGGGTAAATGTTTTCATGCTTAAAATCTTAAAATAACGTAGGCGGTCCTCGGGTCTAGCCTCCCACTCAGTCCAAGCCTGCTCCTTGGTCGCCACCTCCCGTCTCCTCATCAACATAGTCACCTGCATCGATCAAGTCTAGTGAGTCTAAAGACTCAACACGTATAAACTGGTAGTAACGAGTAGTACATAATAAAATCACATGCAACTTTAAAATAGGACCTACATACTTAAAACTTGACTTGCGTATTACAACTTGAACATATGTACATACATACTTAGACGTGCCATCAACATAAACTTTCATAAACATACTGCATACTTGAACATACATAACTTCATCATTTTGCGTAGAGGATGTTTCAAAGCAAGTGACCCATACATAATAAACGCCTGATCAGACACACCACAGTACTGGGCTGACAGGGACGTATCCACTGCCACATACATGAGATCCCTGTTCATAATTTAACAGGCCAGTTGATCCACGTTCATAATTTAACGCTTCACAACCACGATCTAACACGTTCATAATTTAACGGGCGGATTGGTCCCCGTTCATAATTTAACGCTTTCCAATCATAACTTCAAACCCGTTCATAATTTAACGGGGTGGAGAGGTCCTCGGCCACGTTCACCGACTTCCAAACCCATTTATAATTTGGTCACAAGACATTTAGCATACCTCAAAAACTTAAAATATTTTCATTGCACGTCATACATACTTATTTGGCGTTGAGGGATTCGTTGGACTTTGACTGGGGCCGTCGCTGCTGCACATACTAACATGAAACTGCATACTTAACTGACATAACTTAGACGTAGAAATCATACTTACTCCTAAGCTCAATCAATACTTAGGACGTTCTAAGTTTTCCCATGACTCGACCTTGAAAACATCATATTAAACCTTAACATACAACCTCAAACCGAATCCTAAGTGATGAAAGAATGTATCCCAAAAATAGGAGGACACGGACCCCGTGCCTAGGTCCGGGCTTGGGTCCGTGTAGACACTGCATGGTGTGTGTGTCGAAAAGTAAAGGCATGGACCCCGTCTATAGGTCCGGGTCAGGGTCCGTGTAGATACTGTGAAGGGAACACTCGGAAAGGAGAGGGGCACGAACCCCATGCATGGGTCCGTCAAGGGGTCCGTGTACTCTCGGGAACTTGGCACTGCTGAGGGAACAAAGGCACGGACCCCGTGTGGGGGTCCGGGTGAGGGTCCGTGTACTCGCGGACAAGAAAACTCAAGAGAATTTTGTACATGTTCTGTTTAGCGCTCTCGACTCGATTGTACGGACTATGAGTGGACACCTCGAGACCCATCCTAGCTTGCCATAACCTTAAAACACATTCGCATAGACTCCCAAAGCAACAATGTTCACCTTACGACGCATATCATTCAAAAACGTGGCAATTGACACCGAAACGTTTCCTACGGCTTTAATGAGGTCGAGTGCCTATCGACACTAAACAACCTATCAAATAACAACCCAACATCATACTAAGCATACCTAGACGCAGCAACGATCACCCGTCGATCCCCAACGAAGCCTGCAACCATAAAATCTCAAGAACACATCAATACATAATTTTCTGAAAACGTAGTTTGAGCAGTCCCGCGAAAAACGTCATAACTCACTCAATTTTCATCCAAAAATCTTGAATTTTATATCAAATCGAAGGCATCGAAAAGTTCTACAATTTTCTAGTTGAAAGTTTTCTCAAAATCCCGACGGTAAAATCGCAGTTTTTGACAGAACAGTAAGTTACGAGTTTTCAGATCTAAAAAGTATTTCAAAACGCATTCAAACCATTTTCCGCTCAAACGACGAATGTCACACATGAATTTTTACGCATAAAAATAACCCAACACATAATATGACAAGATCGATGCAGAAAGAACAGAATATACGTGCCTTTTGATATTCAAAAATACCATGACGACGATACCGAAGCGGGGAGGGATGCGAGGTTGATCCGGGACGAACGGGGCACTAAAATCCTCAAAAGAAACACACGAAAAGTTGCTGGAAATCGAAGAGGGAAAGGGCGGCTGCTCTGGCTTGAGGAACCCTAGGTTTCACTCTTTCAAAATAATAAAATTCTGAATGTGTGTGAGTGTGTGTGTATCGGTGTGTGTGTGGCTAGAATAGGGGATTAAAATATTGTTTAAAAATAATTTAACCAATAATTAAAAGTTAACCCACACTAGCTCATCACTTCCTTAGAAATAAAATACACACTAATTTCAAATAAACTCCTTAATTCAAATAATACACACAAAAATGCTAATTTTAAAAGTTTCAAACTCTACAATTCCTAAATACATAAATAAGGCTTTTAAAATACTAAAAACTTAATAAATTATTTAAAATGCCCCACTCTTGACTTAAAATAAAATACCACACTTTAAATTGCTAAAAATCGTCACCGGTCTTTTCCTCGATCCCGCCTCGAATAATCGCCTGAAACATGAAACTCGAAAAGTATTTTAACGTGCACCAATTAAACATAAATATTAAAATAATGCAAATTCTTAAATCGTGAATTAAAACCCAAATCAATGAATTAAGCATGCATGAAAACCATTTAATAAAATACATAAGGAATTTAATAACTTGCACGCACGTGGTTCATGTGAATCTCAAATTTCGGGACGTCACAGTTCGGCTAATATTTTCAAAAGCTTTCCAACACGAAATATTTTTCGGGAGTATGATTAGATTTAATGGACCTACTTTTAAGCGTATTAGGCTTAATTGACTTTTTATTATCAAATTTAGGTCCATTATCTATTATTCAATCATTTAATTAATCCTAAACTTTATAATTTATACCTAATTACCCCCTTAACTCCCCACTAAACCTATTTACGTTTCAATAGCCGCCCACCTCCTCCACTCAACTCATTCCTCTCGGTTTCAGAGAACTCCAGCTGAAGGCCTCGTTTTTGTCCCTAAAGCTTGCAAGAAAAACTGCTCACGGTTCTATCATCTCGTTTTGTTTATCTAGCATCATCAGGCACGCATTGTACCATTCTTTTATGCATCATACACGTTATATACTTGCGGTAATATGTATATTTGTCTGTAAATCTTTTGTCCAAGCGGGAGTTCACATGGTTTACGATTTCTCAAATAATTCTTGTATTCCTTTGGTTTGTCACTCACGTTTTCTTTCAATTTGTGCAAGGGGTCTGCTGTAGGTGTGTTCTAAGGCTGTTATGATCAAGGAGAGTGGAGGGATAGGCTGAAATCGAGATCATCACAGCCTCTTGTAAGGGTGGTCTCGGTTCTCGTTTATCGGTTTGGTAATGGGTTGATCAATGTATAGAGAGTGCGGCTGTGCATGGGCTTGAACCAACGTATGTCTCAGTCCTAGTGAAGTCTGGTAAGGTGTTAGAAGGGAGCCATGGGTGGTTATTTGAGGGAGAAGCTCGGCCATGGGAGGTAGAGCATGACCGAGGGAAAAAGGGGATAGGATGATCGGTTTCTGCCATGATTTGTGCAGCAGCTGTTAGCATTGGTTTGGCTTGGTTTAGAAGTGTCATTAGGGTCCTAATGGTGAGTGTTAAGGTGGGACACGTGGTTAAATTTTAGGGGACCGAATGGTTGTGAGTTTTTGGGAGATTAGTGTGCATGAGGTGGTGAAGCATGAGAGGACCGAGAGTTTACCAAGTTTTGAGAATTTCCACCGTGGGTTTAGGGGCCTAATGATATTGTTTTAGGTACTATTTGGTGTTTTTAAGATATGGTAAAATTTGTATAAGAGTTGGGTAAATTTTGGATTTATTCGGATTAAAAACCGGAATCTCGATCCGAGTTTTAAAACGAATTAGATAAACTGTGATTTTGCCTCTAGTTCACGTTTAGGAATACTTTTTAAAATGTTTTGGGACATTTTTGGTAGTTTGGTAAGTTTCGAGTCAATTTTAGAGGTCCAGGGTTGAAACGATAATTTTTGGGTTTCTAGGGACAAAATGGTCATTTTGCACCCGAGGTGAGATTTTTGTCCTGACAGCGCCCTGAGCACAAATTCATGATATTTTAAATGTTCATGCATCATGGTTACGATTTTTACGCAATTATGATAAATACGGTGCATGCTTGGTTTAAAAGAAAGTTACGCGTATGCATATTTTATTAAGTGATGAAAATGATGATATTTTTGAATGATGTGAATTGGTTGTGACTGACGATGTATATGTATACGATGATATGATTGGAGATATAGTGAGGGAAAAGGCCCAGAGGGAGCCCGTTTACGGGAGAAGGCCCCAGAGGGAGCCCGACGATCGTATTTCCATTGACATGAGATATGATGAGCTGAGGCCCGGGCTCAGTGGGCGGGTAATGCTGTCGCTGATGTCCCCCGCCGCCGGGTATCACGGTTTTTATAGATGGATCCATCGATAGAGCTGATACGATAGAGCTGATACGAAAGTCACAACTAATGAACTGAATTCAAGTAAAAGAAAATGTTTAAGTTTATGACACGATGAGCTGTTTTGACACGTATATGATGATATGAGATGACATTGTTAGAGTAGGTGCCCGTCGAGCCAAGTGTTGGCCGAGTGTTCACGATGAAACTCTATGTAAAAACGATCTTTATTTTAATAATATTTGAATTTATTATATTGGCGCATCTTTATCTGTATACCCATGCTAGTTGCATAGATAAAGTCCTTGAATATACAAATAATAGAAAGAATATGAGATGCTCATATGATGAGTATCATGAAACTCATATTTGGAATACTGTATATTCTAAACGGTTCCTAGTCGATTCAGCCGCCACTAAGAAGGATATAGGCCGCTCGAGTTAGAGACTAGTATCTGCGATGTGAGTACCATGTTTCATTGGTAGGGGACATTGTGATGTCCGAACATGCAGATAGGTGCTCCTTGTAGAGTGCACTGAACAACCCTCCATAAAAGGACTTTCCAAGTGGTTCTCACTTATCGAGTGGAATAGTCCTAGTTTATGGTTGTATACCATTAGTCCTTATGACCCGGGACAACATTGAGACTCTATGTGCTAGAATTACACTTCGGCTTGTTTACCGACTCTCAAGGGGTCATCAGGTGGCAAGGTTGGGTGTTCTGTCGAAACATATAGGAGTCGATGCATTGTAGTCGGGGATTCACCGCTTATCTTCGGGTATGGATATCCTATGTGTTTTCATGTATATGTAGTGTGAAATCTCTGATCAGAGTATGGTGGTAATTATGAAAGGAGTTTCATAGATTACACCATCGATGCAACTACGGCATGATACATAGTATCGATTCATTGACAACTCTCGATAAACCAATGGTTGTCGAATCGGTCGGGATATATGAGTTGAAGGGACCGTACTGTACGCTAACCATAATTGAATGGTTCTTGCAGGCACTATCATTTGATACCTAGGGAATCATGTAAGCGATGTTGCTAGGCGTTTAACATGATTCGTTGGGTGCTATCAGACTTGAGTTCTGACGTTCTTGTTATCAAGGAGTTGATAAGTAAGAATGGAGCAATTGGGGTATGCTCAAACAAGGACATGTTTAGTCCGAATCACATGGAGATGTGAACCCACGGCTAGTTGTATCAATGAACCATTGAGGGCCACACAAGTGCTGGCTTTCTAGATCCCGTTGAGAAGTAAAATTAGTTCAATGTGTTGAACGACTTATAAATGAGTTTATAAGTGTATGGAAAAATAGAAGTATGACTTCTATGAAAGAAACGTAAATTTTAATTTATGGAAGTGTTCCTAAATTAAAATTTGGCCAAGTGAATAATGTATTTGAAAAATGTGATTTTCATAAATATTATTATGGACTAAATTAAATTAATTCAAGCGTTGAATTAATTAAACACTAGTGGACCTAGTAGAGTCCAAATAATTAAATTAATTCAAGTGTTGAATTAATTAAATCATATTGAGTCTTGTAGAGCTCAACTTAAATTAATTATTTGATTAGTGGGACTTGGGTAAATTCAAGTAATGTTTAATTAGTCTCAAATATGTTTGAGATAATTAAATTTAGTCCATGGTTTTTATTTTGATAATAAACCATATAATATGCATGCATGGGAGGTGAAGGGTTGGAGACAACTTTTGCAACTATCAAGGCATGACATGCTACTTTTGTCTCTACTTTTTGCAAGTCCAAGACAAGTCTCCCTTCCCCCTCATTCATGCAAGATGGCCGAATTCTCTATACACCATTCTCTCAAGTTTTCTCTCAATTTTTCTTTTCAAGTGTTGAGGAAGAAAAATACTTCTCCTTGAAAAATCCTTTTATTTTTCTAGTGCAAAATAAAAGGGGTTCTAGTTTGCTAGTGGTGGGCCTAATTTTGAAGGAAAGATTCAAGAACAAGGTGAAGCTTGTAGATTGTCTTGCCATCAAGAGCTTAGTTGTATATCAACTAAGTTGGAGCCATCATCAACCTTAAGAGGTTGATAGGTAACTATTTCTAAACACACTATGAATGTCATTTTGGTGTTTTATTGTATTTCCTACACAAAATCAAGGTGGCCGAAATTTATATGCTAAAATCGAAATTTTTGTGCTTCCGTTGCGCTTCCGGTCACCGTAACCGATCTCCTTTCAAGTGGTATCCGAGCTATGGTTACGATTTTGTGTAGCAAATACAAGATATTATATTGAGATTGATTTCTAACCGCTTGAGAAATATTTTTGCAACAAAAACAAGGCAGAAAATTTTTCATTTTTGGGCAGCAAGTTGCTGCCCATTTCGGGCACCTCGGGCTGCCCGAGGGGCTGCCCGAAACGGGCAGCAAGGGCAGCCCTAGGGGCTGCCCGAAACCCCTATGATTTAATAAAAAAAAAAAAAAAATTTTGTGGCCGGAATCCGGCGACAGAGCTCCGGCGACGGCGATGACGACTAGGGTTTTCCAAAAGTGTTTTGGATTATCAAAGTGTCATGGGCCTTGAGTTGTTGGGCCATTAGATGGCTAACATATTTGTGAATTTTAAATGGGCCAAAACATTTTTGGTGAAAAATAATTTTCAGGGCCCTTAAGTTTAAAATAACAAAGTTGCAAATATTTTCTCATGAAATAAATATTTTAAGTTGGAATTTAAATATTTATAGTAAATGGTGATTTACAAGAAATTCGGTTATATATAAATTAATTTGAAAGTAGACAAAGGTGTTTGTATACTTTGTTAATTTAGTTTATAATCGTGGCGGTTAGTGATTGGATCAAGATATATAATATTGGATCAATTAATTATTGTGATAATTAATTGATGGTGTATGATATGTGATATTATGCATGAAGGATGATCAAAAGCCCAAGCCCAATTTGCTAGGTGTATGCTAGGATATTTTGTGTTGAATGATTGTAATAATTATCAATTCATAAAGTGGGCTTGGTTTATGGCCCGTTCCCACCCCATGAGATGTATCCCTATTTGCCATGGATATTTATTTGTAAATATTAGTATAGTGGATGATCAAGATTGGAAGATGGTGGCCATGATGATTATGAAGATCGAAGACATGTAAATATTGGAAGCTAATGTAATAGTTGCATTTGCATCCCATGCATTTCCCTAGGATTGGACCTAGGCCCGTGTTTAGCTCACACGGTCCGTTAGTATTGGGGCGATTGATCATCCTTGTTTTGTTTACTATTTATAATATATGCATGATATGTTATAAATAATGAGTATGTGCGTTATTATTATGATAATAACAAAGTTGCATGAATCCAGCAAACATACGATCAAACATGGCGAGCTTTTAAAATAAAATTAATGATGAGACCTTTCAAAATTAAAAACCCTCATTTTGAATAAGATTCAAAATTAATATCAAGCACGAAAAGAGGAATTATAAATTTGTTTATAATTTCCTTGTCTTCCATCGACAATGGGTGCATGATGAACGCTACCCGTACTCGGGGCTCGGCTCATATTATTGGGGGAGCTTTGGGTGCCGGAAAGCTGTGACATCCATTGACATGGTGATGTGAACTACGTGGAACTCCCATGATTTCGGCTCATATTATTGGGGGAACTCATGGCGACCGTCCATTAAGGTTCAATATCGATGGGTTAGGCTTGACACGTAAAGATGAACGACGTCATATTATTGGGTCTTAATCAAACGTGAGACAAAAGATTACGTAGAGGGTTGCATTGTGATGCAATTGGAAACTACCTTTTAGGAATTGTGATTGGCTGATATTATTCGGGATCATAATTCGCTAATTGGACCTTACGTACCTACTGAGGAAAGGAGTTTTCCGTTTTCACTAGAGGGTAGTGAAAGATGTCAAAACAGTGGGAGTAAACATTTATAAAGTTAAAGTCCATACTTTATATCTTACTAAATATTTTAAAATAGTCATTAACATTTATCTGTTTACTTTTCAGTACTATTTGACAATGTCTTCAATTCGCAATCCGCTTTCTGCCATACTCGAAAAACATGTGTTAACCGGACCTAACTACCTCACTTGGCTAAGAAATCTGAAAATTGTCTTGAACTCGGAAAAGATTGCATATACACTAAATGAGTCGCCCCCTGATAAGGCTTCGACTGACTGCACTCCTGAGGAATTGCAGACCTACAAGGATTGGTGCGACCATGACTTGAAGGCCAAGTGTTATATGCAGGCTTCTATGAATGATGAGCTGCAGAGGCGTTTTGAGGGTGCAAAGAGTGCTGCTGACATTCATTTGCACCTCAAGGAGCTCTTTGGTGAGCAGACTCGGCCTTTTAGGCATGCTACCGTCAAGGAGCTAATCACTTTGCGCATGCGAGATGGGGCCTCGGTCCATGAGCATGGCCTAAAGTTGATTGGACTCGTGGACAAGCTTGTTGGCATGGATTTGATGTTGCCTTCGGAGTTGACCACCGACGTGTTGCTGTTATCGCTGCCTAGCTCGTTTGATCCTTTTGTGGTGAATTTCAATATGAACAAGATGGAACCGACCCTTGAAGAGTTGGTGAACATGCTTGTAACTTTTGAGTCTACCATCAAGAAAGAGAAGTCGGTTCTTTATGTGGGTTCTTCATCTGGTACGAAGACCGATCCACGTGGGAAGAGGAAGAAGCGTTCTTTCCAACGTCCCAAGAAGAACGTGCCCTTGAAGAGGCAAGCTCCGAGTCCCGTTGTGGTAACTACACCAGATAAAGCTAACAAGACTGTTGATATTTGTCATCACTGCAAGAAGCCTGGACATTGGAGGCGTAATTGCAAGGAATATCTTGCCCAGAAGGGTTCTGGAAAGGGTATGTTCTATATTGAAGTAAACATTTCAATTAACTCTACTTCTTGGGTATTGGATACCGGCTGTGGCTCACATCTCTGTAATGATTTGCAGGTGATGGGAAGAAGTAGGAGGCTCCGGGAAGGTGAGACCTTCTTAAGGATGGGCAATGGGGCAAGGGTTGCTGCCAAGGCTGTAGGAGATGTTTACTTGCATCTGAACAATGATTTTAAGTTTGTTTTGAGAGATGTTTTGTTTGTACCAGATTTGGTGAAAAACATTATTTCCATTTCTATGTTGGACAATGATGGATTTTCTTGTTTATTTGGCAAAGGTGTTTGCAATATTTACAAGAATGAATGTTTAGTTGGTACCGGAGAACTAGAAAACAATCTCTACACCTTAAAATTGAAAGATATTCCACTTAACAATGTCCAAGCAATAACAACAACAAATAAGCGCAAACAAGATACTTTAAATTCGGCACAATTATGGCATGCTCGATTAGGACATATTTCCCTAAGAAGGATGAACAAGCTAGTGGGAGTGGGCGTGTTTGATATGTCCGATATTAATGCTCTCACGACTTGTGAATCCTGTCTAAAAGGAAAGATGACCAAGATTCCCTTTAAGGGCCATGTGGAGCGAGCCAAATGGTTATTGGATTTGATCCATACCGATGTGTGCGGTCCGCTTAGCATCACTACTAAGCATGGACATGCCTACTTCATCACCTTTACCGATGACTTTTCGAGGTATGGGTATGTGTATTTGATGAAATACAAGTCTGAAGCCTTTGAAAGGTTCAAAGAATTCAGAAGTGAAGTAGAGAAGCAATTGGGACGAAGCATCAAGACACTTCGATCGGATCGAGGTGGTGAGTACTTGAGTGCCGAATTCCAAGAGTATCTTAGGGAGAATGAGATTCTCTCGCAGTGGACTCCGCCTGCTACACCGCAGTTGAATGGTGTTTCGGAGCGTCGTAACCAGACTTTGATGGACATGGTTCGGTCTATGATGGGGTTCACGGAGTTGCCGCCATCATTTTGGGGATATGCGCTTGAGACTGCGGCACTGTTGTTGAACAATGTCCATTCAAAAGCAGTTGACAAGACTCCATATGAGATATGGATAGGTAAGCCACCCAATTATTCTTATCTTAGAATATGGGGGTGCCCTGCTTATGTGAAGCAGGTAGTGGGAGATAAATTGGATAGTCGATCCATTTTATGTTACTTTGTGGGATATCCAAAGAATTCGGTTGGATACTACTTCTATCATCCCCAAGAAACAAAAGTGTTTGTTTCTAGGAATGCAACCTTTTTGGAAAAGGAATTTCTATTGGATAGAAAAGGGGAGATGATAGAACTCGAAGAAGTTCGAGAGACACCCACAATTATAGAACCCACATACGAAGAGCCAAGAGAGGAGATACAAGCTCCTAGAAGATCCGAGAGAGTCTCGAGACCATATATGAGGTATGGTCTACTTTTTGAAGAGGACCATGATGAGCCTAACCTAGGATGTGATCCAAGGACCTTCAAGGAAGCATTATCTGATGCCGATTCATCCAAGTGGCTTGAAGCAATGGAATCTGAGATGAATTCCATGCATTCGAACCAAGTGTGGAATCTCGTGGATCCACCTGAGGGAATTGTTCCCATAGGGTGCAAATGGATTTACAAGAGGAAACTTGGGGCGGATGGGAAGGTATTGACCTTCAAAGCGCGATTGGTAGCAAAAGGATATACTCAAAGACAAGGAGTTGACTTTGAAGAAACCTTTTCTCCAGTCGCAATGTTCAAGTCCATAAGGATTTTGCTAGCCATAGCTGCATGGTATGACTATGAGATATGACAGATGGATGTTAAGACAGCATTTCTTAATGGGGATATTAAGGAAGAAATTTACATGTCTCAACCCGAAGGGTTTACATCTGTCGGAAGTGAGCATATGGTATGCAAACTTCAGAGATCTATTTATGGTCTAAAACAGGCATCTAGGAGTTGGAACCTTAGATTCGATAGTACAATCAAAGAGTTTGATTTTACTAAGAATCCTGAGGAACCCTGTGTGTATAAGAAGGTCAGTGGGAGTGCTGTGACATTCCTGGTGCTGTATGTTGATGACATTCTACTCATTGGGAATGATGTAGGAATGTTGCAATCAACTAAGATATGGTTAGCAAGCAAGTTCTCGATGCAAGACTTGGGTGAAGCATCTTTTGTATTGGGAATACAGATCTATAGAGATAGATCAAAAAGATTGCTTGGTCTCACCCAGTCCACATACATTGATACCATCCTGAAGCGGTTCTGGATGGATGAGTCCAAGAGAGGACATCTACCAATGTGTCATGGCGTGTCCCTATCCAAGTCCATGTCTCCCAAGACTGATGAAGAGATAGCGGCGATGACACGCATTCCATATGCATCTGCAATTGGTAGCATCATGTATGGGATGCTATCTACACCTCCTGACGTGGCCTTCGCACTAAGTGTAGTGAGTAGATATCAATCGAACCCTGGTCTTTCACATTGGAAAGCTGTGAAAGACATACTCAAGTACTTGAGGAGGACCAATAAATTGTTCTTGGTCTATGGGGGTGGAGAACTAAAATTAGAAGGCTATACCGACTCTAGCTTCCAAAGCGATATTGATGACTCAAAGTCAACCTCTGGATTCATATTCATGCTAAATGGTGCTGCTGTCTCTTGGAAGAGTTCCAAGCAAGACAGTACAGCGGATTCCACCACTGAGGCAGAATACATTGCTGCATCAGCTGCAGCAAAGGAGGCAGTTTGGATAAGGAATTTCGTCCAAGAGTTGGGCGTCATTCCTAATGGAGTTGCTCCTGTCCCGGTGTTTTGTGACAACACGGGAGCCATTGCTCAAGCAAAGGAGCCGAGGTCTCATCAGAAGTCCAAACACGTATTGAGAAAGTACCACATCCTCAGAGAGATCGTGGAAAGAGGAGATGTCATGATTGACAAAGTCGACTCCGCAGATAATGTTGCTGATCCACTAACTAAGCCTTTACCAGGACCATCATTCGAGAAGCATCGCGAATCAATGGGTCTGAAGTATATGGGTAGTTGGCTCTAGTGCAAGTGGGAGATTGTTAGAGTAGGTGCCCGTCGAGCCAAGTGTTGGCCGAGTGTTCACGATGAAACTCTATGTAAAAACGATCTTTATTTTAATAATATTTGAATTTATTATATTGGCGCATCTTTATCTGTATACCCATGCTAGTTGCATAGATAAAGTCCTTGAATATACAAATAGTAGAAAGAATATGAGATGCTCATATGATGAGTATCATGAAACTCATATTTGGAATACTGTATATTCTAAACAGTTCCTAGTCGATTCAGCCGCCACTAAGAAGGATATAGGCCGCTCGAGTTAGAGACTAGTATCTGCGATGTGAGTACCATGTTTCATTGGTAGGGGACATTGTGATGTCCGAACATGCAGATAGGTGCTCCTTGTAGAGTGCACTGAACAACCCTCCATAAAAGGACTTTCCAAGTGGTTCTCACTTATCGAGTGGAATAGTCCTAGTTTATGGTTGTACACCATTAGTCCTTATGACCCGGGACAACATTGAGACTCTATGTGCTAGAATTACACTTCGGCTTGTTTACCGACTCTCAAGGGGTCATCAGGTGGCAAGGTTGGGTGTTCTGTCGAAACATATAGGAGTCGATGCATTGTAGTCGGGGATTCACCGCTTACCTTCGGGTATGGATATCCTATGTGTTTTCATGTATATGTAGTGTGAAATCTCTGATCAGAGTATGGTGGTAATTATGAAAGGAGTTTCATAGATTACACCATCGATGCAACTACGGCATGATACATAGTATCGATTCATTGACAACTCTCGATAAACCAATGGTTGTCGAATCGGTCGTGATATATGAGTTGAAGGGACCGTACTGTACGCTAACCATAATTGAATGGTTCTTGCAGGCACTATCATTTGATACCTAGGGAATCATGTAAGCGATGTTGCTAGGCGTTTAACATGATTCGTTGGGTGCTATCAGACTTGAGTTCTGACGTTCTTGTTATCAAGGAGTTGATAAGTAAGAATGGAGCAATTGGGGTATGCTCAAATAAGGACATGTTTAGTCCGAATCACATGGAGATGTGAACCCACGGCTAGTTGTATCAATGAACCATTGAGGGCCACACAAGTGCTGGCTTTCTAGATCCCGTTGAGAAGTAAAATTAGTTCAATGTGTTGAACGACTTATAAATGAGTTTATAAGTGTATGGAAAAATAGAAGTATGACTTCTATGAGAGAAACGTAAATTTTAATTTATGGAAGTGTTCCTAAATTAAAATTTGGCCAAGTGAATAATGTATTTGAAAAATGTGATTTTCATAAATATTATTATGGACTAAATTAAATTAATTCAAGCGTTGAATTAATTAAACACTAGTGGACCTAGTAGAGTCCAAATAATTAAATTAATTCAAGTGTTGAATTAATTAAATCATATTGAGTCTTGTAGAGCTCAACTTAAATTAATTATTTGATTAGTGGGACTTGGGTAAATTCAAGTAATGTTTAATTAGTCTCAAATATGTTTGAGATAATTAAATTTAGTCCATGGTTTTTATTTTGATAATAAACCATATAATATGCATGCATGGGAGGTGAAGGGTTGGAGACAACTTTTGCAACTATCAAGGCATGACATGCTACTTTTGTCTCTACTTTTTGCAAGTCCAAGACAAGTCTCCCTTCCCCCTCATTCATGCAAGATGGCCGAATTCTCTATACACCATTCTCTCAAGTTTTCTCTCAATTTTTCTCTTCAAGTGTTGAGAAAGAAAAATACTTCTCCTTGAAAAATCCTTTTATTTTTCTAGTGCAAAATAAAAGGGGTTCTAGTTTGCTAGTGGTGGGCCTAATTTTGAAGGAAAGATTCAAGAACAAGGTGAAGCTTGTAGATTGTCTTGCCATCAAGAGCTTAGTTGTATATCAACTAAGTTGGAGCCATCATCAACCTTAAGAGGTTGATAGGTAATTATTTCTAAACACACTATGAATGTCATTTTGGTGTTTTATTGTATTTCCTACACAAAATCAAGGTGGCCGAAATTTATATGCTAAAATCGAAATTTTTGTGCTTCCGTTGCGCTTCCGGTCACCGTAACCGATCCCCTTTCAGACATGAGTTGACACGACATGATTTATACGACACGTTTACGTTATGCTTTTAAGTTCATGAAAGATATGTTGAATATGATATTTTCACTGTTGTGTGCTATGTATATGTACTTGTTATTAACGGTACAGGTGTGTTGAGTCTTTAGACTCACTAGGCGTGTGTGATGCAGGTGAGCTTGTTATTGAGAGGACTGGAGGTGCTGAACACTGAGTAGACAGACCTGGTGGAGTGACACGACCCGAGGACCATATGTTTTCCGCATTTTGTTTTTATGAGATTTGAGATTATATGAACATTTTTATATGCTAGTTTTGATACGCTGATGATTTTCACAATTTTTACTCGTTTATGTTTACGCACTATTTATATTGTCAAATACTTAAGACATTTTAAATGTTATTTCTAAAATGCGAGCTTTTATTTAAAAAAAATATTTCCGCGCTTTTAAAATTAGTAGATGTTACATATATTATTTAGGTATTTCGGTATATAACGAAAATTTCAAATTGCATACACTTACCATACCAAAAATTTCGGTATCGGTACCATACCGTACCGAAAATTTCGATAAATTCGATATTTTTCGGTACGGTAACATCTGTATATCGAAAATTCGGTATTTTTTTTCGGCCCTATTTTTACCTTCTGTTTTTTATCTTTATTTTTCTGCTGTTTTCACTGCCAATAACAAACTTGACGTCACCCTTTCAAAAAAATATATATAAAAAAGACAAAAACTTGTGTGAGACGGTCTCACGGGTCATATTTGTGAGACGGATCTCTTATTGGGGTCACCCAAGAAAAAGTATTACTTTTTATGCTAAGAGTATTATTTTTTATTGTGAATATGAGTAGGGTTGACCCGTCTCACAGATTATGATCCGTGAGACGGTCTCAAATGAGACTCACTCTATAAAAAAAGAATTTATATTATATTTTACCTACATCTAAATTCTAAAATAATTTTGATTCTTCTACAGAATTTTTCTTTAGAAGTAATTCAACATTGACTAGTATTTTAAAACAACCAGACTCATATATGATTCAATTTGTCTTGGACAAAAAAAAAACCCCAAGTCGTAAAACGGAATAATGTTATGAATAATCAAATCTAATCGAAGTACAACAGTCCGATATTGGATTAGGCGTTTTATAGGCTTTAATTCAAAAAATTGAACCTTTTGAAAAAAGAATCGAACCATCCCGATTGAACACTCCTATATGGCTATATGATACCGTACCATGGTGTCATTACATTGCCTTATTTTGTTTGTTGCCGGTAAAATTAACAGGTGGAGTATACTACAAAAAAATCAGGTGTTAACGATAGTTTGAGCAAAATCGTGGTTTACTTTGTCTTATTTACGTACTGGACTCCTGCGATAGAACTCTGATGCAAGTTCTCTTCAATAGAGAATATTTCCAGACAGTCAACAGTTTATGCACCTATCGTCTATGTCCAATCGCTGCTGTTGCTGTTTTGATTCTAATAGAATTATTTGCACGATAAACTTTAAAATTAATTTACGATCTGCCTTATGTGGGATGGTGTTAATGAATAAAACTATTGATTATATCATCTTCCATGACTCACAATAATTTCAACGAAATGATGCTTCAAAATAACTAGCAGGCAAGGAGATAATATGAATTAATGATCACAAAATGCTTTTGGGGTCTCGAAACTTTGAAGCAAATAAGGGAAATTTTATTCGAAATGATCAAGAACTTGATGTGCAAGACCAAGTGAGTGGAAGGAAAGCAATGCAGAATCATCGGAAAAACAGCAAACAAAACACCACAGACCCCTTACAATCTTTATTACAATCATCGGCAAACATGCAATCCGTAAACTTTCGAGAAATCGACGGATAATTTAACTTGAAGCCGCAGGGGCCGCTGCTGGTGCTGCTGCTGGTGCTACTGCTGGTGTTGGATTCTCAATAATCTTGATACCACCAATGGTCACACCTTCTCCCTGATGCCTCGGCACCAATGTGACCAACACGTCTTCATCATCCGCCACATCCATATCATCGTACAGATCCGTCAGCTTCAATCGAATCGAAGTTGTTGCCGTTTGGTTCTTTGTCTTGTGTGGAATCTGAGCATATGTTCCAGCATATGCGGCCTTGTCTAGTTCCTGAACATTGTCGTCCTCGTCGTTAATAAACACGTCGAATTTCAAGAACTTGGTAGTGTCCACAGTTATGTTTTCTATCACCAGAACCTCATCGGCCTTTCCTTTCTTTGTTTTCGGAATTAGGACTCGGACAATTTTGTCCAGTTTGAGAGGGAAGACTGTATCTGCTTTTGCGGCTGCTGTGCCAGCTCTGGTGACCTTAGCAGTGGCAGTTTGAGGTGGGGGCCTGTAGTCTAGCCAGGGAAGGTCGATTCTTTCGTAGTCGTATCCCATATCTATGTTGCTCAAACAGTCCTTTACCGTCACCCTCACGAGCTGAGAATTTTCGTCGTAGAATAAAAATTGGGCATTGAGAAAATCAGGGTCTGTTATTTTCTTGTCCGGCACATTGATACTGGACAGATAATACTGCCATAAAGTCCACATTCGATCGACATTTCCATGGTGGACGTAAAACAACGGATCTCTGCCCGCCGAGTAGAAGTTGCCCAAGTCCTCCCCACTGGGCTCTCTAGGGTCTCCCACCCAGGCGTGCACGGCTGTGTGGGAGCCCCGCTCAGAAGCTCCAGGCCCGGGGTTGACAGGGGTTCCTTGGCGATAAGGCTGTCCCATGAAATCGGTCGCGCTCGAGTTGCCTCGAATCATCTCAGAATACATAATGGTTAGGTTATTAGACACAACTTGAAGAGGATCTTTGTTTCCGGTCATGCCAAGATCCACCACAGCCGGTGGGAGGTTTGCTTGGTTGCGCTTTTCGTCGTAGAGAGCTGCTTTTGGATCGTTGAACATGGCCGGAATGGCCATCCCTTTCGGGTTATCCCAGTTCCAAAATGGCAACGCGAAAGTGGGGTCATTAATCAGTTTCCCCAAGATTCTCTCGTAGAAATACAGGTACCATCTATGGAAAGGGAAGAAAAGCCAAGAATTATGAACTTGAAGATCCAGAGTTCCCTGCCCGGGTTGATCGTAGGCGCCATTGCAGTAAGCGCAGTGGATGTTAGCTTGCTGCATGAAGCTACGCGGGTCTTCTTTCGGAAGACGTTTCATCCGATCAATGGCTAAATTGTACTTGAATATGTATTCAGACGAGACTTTATGTGCGGCAGGCCTCGTCTTCATTTTCAAGACTGGAGGGATCTTATAATCGATGATACTTTGTACAACCGGGGGACAACAGTTTGTATCAAGCTGTTTGCCGGTGTTCAAATTCGTAGCAACACCGCATTTGTCGAGCTCCGGTGCTTGTATGGGACTCCCAGAGCTGTCTGAAGCCGAAATCAGGTTGGCGGCACTGTAAAGACCACTCAAACCGAGAAGCATGTTCCTCCTGTCGACTTTCCCTTGGGAAGTCTCCGTGTCTTCGGAGGAGTGCTTTTGGTTATGGCCATTGTTAGTGCAAGAAACTGGCAGGCGTCGGCTGCACCTTGCGGAGGCGATGAAATGGGATTGTTTAAGAAAGAGAGGGCGGTAGGTGGCGGAGGGATTGGTGTTGGTGGAGGTGGCGGCGCATGGTAGGGGAATTGAAGCCATATTTGTGTTTGGTTCGGAAACGCATTCAGCATATATGCTTATTTATAATCGTGTATGTTAGTCGGATGTGCGAGGATTAGATTAAAATTATTATGAGCTAATTTTTTTAAAAAAAATATTTAAACACAGTTAGCAAATTCTTCCAATAAACTATTTATTTTAAAAAAATTGAAGTTCATATATAGTAAAAAAGACTTTTAATATTTTTTCACGGGAATGTTTAATTGACATTAGATACGTCGTTAATATACGATGTGATGTCATCATTTGCGACATCATATTAACATTAAGATGAAAAGTAAATAAAATACAAATTATTTAACTAAAATCATGAATTAATTTATTTTAACATAAAAAACTTTAATTAACCACAAAATTCATGCGATTGATAGAGAGCTATGTTACTAACCAATCAAGTATAATTTATTTTGTATGAAATTTTATTTTCTATTTAATTTGAGACTTAAACTCCTCATCGATCAAAAGGAAAAAAGTTGATGTGGTGTGAAAAATCGATTGCCGTAGAATTAGGATTAAATGGAAAATTAGTATAAAGATCTAAGAAGTGTTTTAAACATGAGGACAATTATTGAATTTGAAAAATATGTGCACTCTATTATTTTTTTTTAAATTTTTTATTTTTTGAAAAGATGTGCTCTCTATTATTGAAAGTGGAAAGAAGGTGGGGTATGACTCAATAAATGGTGTAGGTGGAAAAAAAAACAATATAATTTTTTTTTTAAATTTTTAGTTTTGCTATAATATATTAAATTTTCACACAAAAATTTACGAAAAAAAATTGAAAATTTAATATATATGCATGTATCGTTTGTCAAATGACACTAGTATTAATTATTATTCAACTAGTGAATCGTGACATATAGGATATGTGTAGTTTCTAAAAACAGATTACAATAGTTTTTTTAAAAAAAAATTAAAATGGAAATTATGGACTTTTGAAATTGAAATGATAGCATAAAAATAGTATGATAAAAAGAAATGTGGAATGTCGAGTGAGGTGACCAACAGCATATATTTTTTTTAAAAAAAATATAAATATTATCAATAAAAAAACAATGCATATAATCGCAACAATATTTAGTGACATCTGTGATTTTGAATTATCAGGAGCCCTTGCATTCCAATTTATGTTATATACACACTATATTTTATAAATGAAATTTGTTGGATTAATTAGGTTTTTAAATTAATAAGGCAACTGATTTAAAAGAAATATACAGATCTGAGTAAAACTGAATTAATGAGGAAAACTGATCATTCATACGTAAATGGTTTCCCGAAAGCAAAACTGATATTATGAGCCCAAGCGTCGTCAAAGCACAACCGATGAAATTTAACTGATAAAAGGGCATTGACAAAAGATTATTGATTAATCTGCATTACATAATCAGTCAGACAGCTCGGAGGGCATTCCTTGAAGATTTCCAGAACATTTTCGGAAGAGCTTAACCGAGATGATATCGGATAAGATCTTCATAACAACTTTACCAGTCCGTTAAAATGCAAGAGTTCATGCGTCCAACCAGAGTCCTTGCGTACTACCAGGAGTGTACGTTTTTTTTAAGAAAAGACGATAACATGACACAATAATTTCTGTATTTGAAAACGACTATCCGATACAAAACACCGACTTTTGGAATCGAAGCCTAAAAATAAATAAGGTGGATAGACTTTAAAGAACTCCACAATTTTTTGAATCATCAAATATTATAAAGTTCGTATAAGCCTAACTGATCGAGAAATTTTTTGATTACACCTGTTTTTATTCTATCTGATCCTTTAAAGATCATTTTGTGCTAGTATTTTCTCGAAAAATATATGTAATTGGCAGTAAGAGTGTTACTGGTCATTTTGCTTAAGTTTGTGAGTTTACTAAGAATTTCAATTGGACAGTGGCAAGTTCTACAGAAGTAAGTAGTTACAATTTTTGTAATTATCAAAGCCCTTCAGTAAAATCATTCTTGAGCCGAAAAGGATAACATAGTATTTATTCAAGTTTCCTAACATCCAAAAACATATCTGTGTATTTACATTTTCAATTAGTGTTAGATTCTTCAGTTTTGATGATAACAAAAAATAACTTATTATATTAGATCAAGTTTTCTTTGCAATGTATAACAGATACTCGACCGACAACTACAGATTCAGAAAAAATCATTCCACCGGTTTTAAGATGCAAAGCTATTCAACCACTTTATCATCAGCAACGTGCATAATCTACTCAACCGCTCAAGCATACAAATCTGTGTCATAAGGACTACTCCGCCGTTCACCTTATCGAAGTACACTTATAAATGATTTAGTAAGATATTTTCAGATACAAGCCACACGTCTTACAAAGATCTCACCTATTTTATCAGAAAAATTGGTAGACTAATCATAAACGACAAACAAGATATCTAAAGATCATATTGTTCCCCTAAAATAATATAACGCAGAGCTAGTTACTTTTTGATGTTAGTTGTCCTCTCACATTTGATAAATGTCAAATTGTTCATGAATTAAAGTGTACGATAAATCAGGACAAGACGGTGACAATAGTATTATTGCATTAATGCTCATTTATTGAGCTCCGTTCGAATATTGAACGTGAAGATACAAAAAGTACTGTAAATAGAGAATGTCAAGAAAAATTAATGTGCTTCAACAATGAGATTTTACACGCTGACAATAAACATATAAGATTAAAATTTCTAAGAGATTTCCGAGCACTTTTCACTCTCATCAACTACTGCTCAACATACCTCGTTTCAAAAAACATTTATAATATCATCAAGGATTCCTGTCCAAACTACTCAACTGTTTCTATCTAGAACATTCGGAGAGTTGAACGACAGTTTGAATATGAGGATCCATTATATTGTGACATTAGGGTTTATTGATTGTTTGATTGTGTATCTCAACCGGTTGTCAAAATTGAAGTAGGAGGTTCGACTTAGGCAGATGATAAGGCCTAAGGTTGAAGAAGGATTGTTACGAAGTGTTGTAAAACCAAAGTCTTCTAATAAAATCATTCCTAAGTAAAAGAATGGGTGATATAAGAGTTTGAGTCTTCTAACATCTATAAATCATTGTGTTATTTCCTTTTGCTATACTTACTTATTTTTTTGATTTACCATATTTGAGTATATAATCCTCATAAGAAACATTAGAACTTTTCTTCACTATTTGTCGTCCGACCGTTTCTTTAAACTTCAAAAAATCATGTTTTGTATAGTTAACCTTGTCAGGACCGATCACATTATTTTAAAGTGTTTTAAAGAAAATTTTAAAGTATTTATCCACCCCTCCCTCTAAACACGTCCTCGAATCTAACAAGTGGTATTAGAGCAGGTTTTTTTGGACCTATGATATACAGATACTCAAATGGCATCTTTCAAAAAGATTCCAATATTCTATAAAGAAGATTATGACGATCGACAAATTTGTATGCAAGAACATTGATTTGTACAGGACAATGACATGTGGTATGCCATCATTGATGATCCATTGAAGATCTTGAAGCAAACATAGACATAGTAGTATCTGAGGATGCTCTGCAGATGATGGAGGAGTATCGGTCCGAGTGGACCACCGAGGACAAAAAGAATGCGAACCTAGAGAAGGTGGCAAAGATATACTTTATAAAACTTTAAATAAAAATATAAATAGTAAAATTTAAAACTTTTTCTATAGATAATGAGATCTGGAGAGGCCGACTCAACTCTGTGAGGACAACGATCAGACAAAAGATAACATACTAGATGTGGCTATCCAGAAGTTCTACAATGCCAAGATGAAGTTTGGAGAAACTCTCAATGAGTTTGATTAACGGTTTAGCAATATCATTTTTGAATTTACATCTCTAGGTAAGAATACTATAACCATGAATTTGTTTTAAAGGTAATTAGAGCATTGTCTAGAGAGCATAATGTAAAGAAAGTGGCTATGAGAGAATCCAAGGATTTAAGCAAACTAGAGTTGCATGACATGTTCGTTGACTTAAAAGCCTAAGATTTCGAACTTAGGATTCGATGTGAAGAAGAGTCATATACATCTCAACTGAAAAAAGCTCTAGTTGCGACTGTTTCTGCTCCTTCGATCGAAGAGAATTCAAGAAATAAATATGTTAAGAAACTAGGCAATGAGGTCATTTCTTATTCCTTAAGAAGTTTAGTAAATTTATGCACAATAATCAATATAAATTTACTAAACTGTATTATAAAAAGGACTAGACAGAGGATTACGAAGCCTATTTTAACTTTGGCAAGAGAGGTCACTTTATTACAGATTGTAACAACCCCAAGAAAGATGAGAAGAAACCATTCGAGAGGAGACGATCAAAGGATGAGAAAAAGTCCTTCAAGAAGAAGAAAGTTCAGAAGGTACTTGTTGATAAGAAGAACAAGAGTAAGTCGGTACACTCAAAGATTTAATCCTCTCGATCAGACATCAGCTCAAGTGAAAGTGATGATATGCCGGTCAAGTGCCTGATGGCAGATTAGAACTAGATGAATAAAATGACGAGGTGTTTGATTTCAGATTTATTGAATTTACACAATAAAACCTTATCACTGCACTTCATCATATGGATAAAGAGCACAAGATTTTGTATCAATCATTTGAGGAAGTGAAGGCGAATAAATAAGTCGAGTGAATCTAACTACTTGCAGCGAAAGGAACTCAACCATCTCAAGTTGAAGATTGGAAGTATTAGAATATGCTAGCTGGAGAGAAGCCATGAAATAGGAACTCAACAAGTTTGAGCGCAATAAAGTTTGGCATCTAGTTTCCTGACCGGACAGGTAAAATGTCAATGGGACTAGAAGGGTTTTCGGGAACAAACTAGGTGAGAATGTAATGGTTGTAAGGAACAAGGCCCATCTTGTAGCCCAAGGGTACAAACAAGACGAAGGTGTTGAATTTGATGAGTCATTTGCACCGGTTTAAAGACTTGAGTCCATCTGAATCTTCTTTGTATATGCTGCTTTTAGGGACTTCAAAGTCTATTAAATAGATATAAAGTCAGCATTCCTGAACGGTCTTCTACAAGAGGAAGTTTATGTTGAACAACCATTTGTTTTATCAATATTCTTAACCTAATTATATTTTTTAAGTTAGATAAAGTTTTATACGGACTAAAGTAGGAAACTAGAGCTTGGTATGATGCTATCCTTGAATTTTTACTTGTTCATGATTTTATTATTGGAACAGTCGATAAGACCTTTCTCAAATTTACCAAAGGAGATCATAACTTATTAGTTCAAAATTATGTTAATGACAATATATTTGGTTCTACTGACCCCAAATTATGCGAGAAATTTTCTAAGCTTATGCATGAGAAATTTTAGGTGAGCATGATGGGCGAGCTTACATATTTCTTTGGATTGCAGGTCAAATAGCTTGAAAAAGCATTTTCATAAAGCAATTCAATTACACCAAAGAGCTCATCAAGAATTTTGGAATATGAAACTGCTCGGTTGCTTCAACCCCGCGAGTGCATCAATCAAATTAGATAAAGATGAAAGGGGAATTCCAGTCAAGGTAACAATGTATTGCAGTCTCATAGGATCACCGTTATATCTGACCGCTATTCGACCAGATATTGTATTCGCAGTTTTTCTTTGTGCGAAATTACATGCTGCTTCCATGAAATCTCATTATTGCAGCTTAGCGTATCCTTAAATATCTTAAAGATATAATCAATGTGTTTTTTTTTTATCCAAAATACTCAAGCTTTAACCTTATTTTATTTTCTGATTCAGATTGCACAGGTTGCAAGATTGACAGGAAAAACACCATTGGATCATGTCAATTTCTTGGAGATATATTGATCTCTTGGTTTAGCAAGAAACAAACATCAATATCCACTTAAACCGCTGAAGCATAATATTTCACAGCCAAAACTTGTTGTGCACAAATCCTATTAATTCAACAACAATTAAGAGACTATAGGATCCAGTAGGTGAAGCTCTCATTTTCTGTGACAACATAAGTGTCATTGCCATAACATACAATCATGTTATGTATTCTTGAACAAATCATATTGACATAATATATCAATTCATAAGGGATCATTTCATGAAGAAGGAGATTCGACTGGAATATATTTCAACCAATCAACAAGAAAAATATATTCTTACCAAACCGCTACCGGATGCTAATTTTTCTTACTTCAAAAATATTCATGGTTTGGTATATTTATCTTAGTGCATATGTTTAGCGGTAATTCTCCTTGAAATTTCATTGAATTATAATTAAGTACAATTGTGTCAATATTGATAAAAAAATTGTCCAGTCGATACATTAGTTTTCAATCAAAATAGTTGAATGGCTTTTGGAAGCTATGACTTTTTCTAACCGCTGACATGTAATATCTTCATTATTATATTTAAATATTGATTTAAGGGTAAAACGACCCATATTTATCTTGATTTTAAAAATATTACCAACAGTCTTTATATGCATTAACCACGTGATTAAAATCCAATTATCTTCTCTCAAAACTCTTCGTGCTTTACTCGTTCTTAGAAATTTTTAAAATATCGAAGATGGAGATTCTAAATACTTGTCTCCCAATCAACTTTGAAGGTATCCTTTCCCTGAGGAACGAACATATTTAGTATGTGTTGGAGTTGCTCAAGACTTTCTGTCTGAAGAAGTTCCTCATTTGCGGCTCTGTTCTAAATCTTTCTATGGATAAAGAGTTCTTCGTTTCTATAAAGATATAGCATGGAAGCATCATATACACCATTAGTGTTTCGAACTACATCATCTCCCAATAGTTCTTAGGAGATGCCTTGTAACTGCCCACAAATTTTTTGGCGAAAGTTTCAGATCTTCTAGGTGGGAACACCGATATTTGGAGTGCTAGGTTTTCTCCGACTGCAAGCCTTCTCTATTCTTGCATAGAAGCATGATCTGAAGGTGGTATTCCGTTATTTGGCCACTACTGTTGCCAAGTCCCTATTAGCCAAAGCCAGGGCCTATGAAAAGATTACTCAGAAGAAGTTCCAATATATGGCGGTGATTGCATCAAAGATCAGTGTCAACTGGTATGTTATCTTGTTTGGGACTTTGCGAAATAACCAAGGGAAAAGGGTCAATCTGAAGAGTTTTCTCTACAGATTCGCTATCTCCTTGAACTACTGAAGATGACATTTGGCATTACGGAACCGCTGCATCTCAAGAAATGGTTCAATGTTGCGACCGTTGCATAATTTCTGAAGATGAATACTACCACCATCGGTAATTTGTTGAAGATAAAGTTAGTGAAAGTTTCTATTCAAGAGTCATAGAAGTAGAAGAAGGCACCGACTAAGGCATCGTGGAAGATAAAGATGGTCTACTTAGATCAAGATAAAGCCAGTTTTTTCACTTTCGAGGGCACCTTCTGCTACGTTGTTATGCCCTTCGGATTGAAGAATGCGGGGGTCACGTACCAACGCTTGATGAAACATGTTTTCCAAAAGCAGATAGGCCGGAAGATTGAGGTGTATGTGGAAGATATTCTGATCAAGACCCAGGAAGTCTCTTACTTCATTAATGATTTGGTTGAGACCTTCACCACCTTGAAACAATATGGAATAAAGCTCAACCCGGCTAATTGTGTATTTGGGGTAAGAAGTCGGAAATTTTTGGGGTTCTTTGTGACTGATAGGGGAATCGAAGTCAACCCGAAAAAATTAAAGCAATAATGGACATGCCTTCCCCTCAATCTGTCCGGGATGTTCAAAAATTAACCGGGAGGATTGCAGCTCTGTCACACTTCATTTCCCGATCTGCTCATCGAAGTGATCCATTTTTCCAAATTCTAAGAAAAGGGCAAAAATTCGGCTGGGATGAAAAATGTGAGCAAGCTTTTCAAGACTTGAAGAAGCATTTGGCCGAGCTGCCTGTCTTGGTAAAACCAGAGGCCGGGGAAAAATTATGGATCTATATATCTGCTACTGAGTACGCTGTTAGTTCTGGGCTTGTCAAGGAAGAAGAGGCCGACCAGAAGCTAGTATATTATGTCAGTCATGCCCTTCGAGGAGCAGAATTGAAATACAGTGAAGTGGAAAAATAGCCCTGGCTCTGGTGATGACTGCCCGGAAGTTGAGACCTTATTTCCTCTCACACCCAATAGTGGTCCTCACCAATTCTCCACTCGGGAGGATCATGACACACGCTGAAGTCTCGGGAAGAATGGTTAAGTGGACTATAGATCTCGGGGAATATGACATTGAATACAAACCTCGGGTTGCTATTAAAGCCCAAGCATTAACAGACTTCTTAATAGTGATGATTCAACCGAGAGAAGAAGAGGTATGGAGAGTTTTTGTTGATGATGCATCGAATTTATCAGGATGTGGAGTTGTGGTGGTTCTGACTACCCCATCAATAGAGAAGATTAAGCTGGCTCTAAGGATCGATTCCAGAGTCACCAATAATGAAGCAGAGTATGAAGCCGTTCGGGCAGGGTTGCAGGCTACCCGAGAAGTTGGTGCTTCTCGGGTCATTATTTATTCTTACTCTCAATTGGTCACCCAACAAATCAAAGGAAGATATGAGGCCAAGAATGAAAAAATGCTCAAATATTTGGGACTCATCACAGCCCGGGCTGCCCCTTTTACCGACTGGAGCACTGAACAGATCCCCCGAGAAGAAAATGAAGAAGCTGACACCTTAGCTAAATTGGCTGCCTCCATGTCGGATATAAGCACCCGGGAAGCCCTATGTTTCACCCGGTTGGTGCTTTCTGTTGACGAAGAAGTACCCCCGATTCAGAGAAGCTCGTGGAGACCCCTCAGGTAGAATATATCGTCCATGATAAGATTCCAGAAGATAAAGCTCAAGCTTGGAAAATAAAAAAACAAGCACTCAGGTTCGTCTTTTTAAATGATATTTTATACAGGCGATCATCAGGGCCCTTTGCTCAAATGCTTATCAGAGAATGAGGTAGAGTATGTCCTCCGAGAAATACACGAGGGGTGTTGTGGTGAACACCTCGGTGGGACTGCCCTGTCTCGGAAAGCTATATTGGCCAGATTTTGGTGGCCCCAAATGAATCAAGATGCTGCCCGACTTGTTCAAAAATGCAAGGGTTGCCAACACTTTCATCATCGCCCAGCTGCTGATATGCAACCTATCTCAGCATCGTGTCCTTTTGATCAATGGGGGTTGGATATCATGGGACCCTTCCCCATAGCCCGGGCACAGAGAAAATTCCTTTGTGGATGTGGATTATTTCTCTAAGTGGGTAGAGGCCGAGCCATTAGCCAAAATTACTGAAGAAGAGGTCGTGAAATTTCTCTGGGATAATATTGTTTGCAGATATGGCATACCAAGAAAATTGATTTCAGACAATGGGAGGCAATTCCAAGGAAATAAAATCACATCGTGGTGTCAAGAAATGAAGATCATTCAATCCTTCACCTCAGTGGCCTACCCCCAAGCTAATGGCCAGACTGAAGTAACCAACAAAATCATTGTACAAGCGTTAAAGGCCCAACTTCATGGGAAAGGTAAAGATTGGGTGGAAGAATTACCGAGCGTATTGTGGGCATTTCGAACTACACCTCGAACATCTACTCGGGAAACTCCATACAGCCTAGTCAATGGTTCAGAAGCAATCCTACCTGTGGAGATTGGGTAGTCTTCTACTCGGATAGAATCTTATCCGAGCAACAATGATCAGATCCGGGCCATTGAGCTTGACTTGGTTGAAGAAAAAAAAGAGACAGGGCAGCCATTCGAATGGAAGCTTATCGCAACCGGGTAATGAAATCCTATAACAAGCATGTCCGACCACGAGATTTCCATGTGGGAGACCTAGTCATGAAAAAAGTAAAGCCAGTGGGTGATGTGGGGAAATTAGAAGCACGGTGGGAAGGACCCTTCAAAGTAATTCGGAGAGTCAGCTCGGGGGCAGCTTATTACTTGGAAGATTCTCAAGGACATGCCCTTAAAACACCATGGAATGCTTTTCATTTGAAGAAATGTTATGTTTAAAAGTTATTGTATTTATTGTTTCTACATCAAATAAAGAAATTGTTCAAAGGAAATATCTACAAAGTCCAGGGACCCGCACCCTGGCCCAGGGACCCGCACCATGATTATCTACTAAGTCCAGGGACCCGTACCCTAGCCCGGGGACCGGCACCCCGGCTCTCTACAAAGTCCAGAGACCCGTACCCTAGTTATCTACTATGTCCAGGGACCCGTACCCTGGCCCGGAGTCCCGCACCCTTGTTCTCTACAAAGTACAGGGACCCGTACCCTAGCTCGGGGACCCGTACTCCGGTTCTCTACAAAGTCCAGGGACCCACACCCTGGCCCAGAGACCCGCACCCTGGTTATCTACTAAGTCCAGGGACCCGTACCCTGGCCCGGAAATCCGCACCCCGATTCTCTACAAAGTCCAAGGACCCGTACCCTGGTTATCTACTAAGTCTGGGGACCCGTATCCTGGCCCGCGGACCTGCACCCCGATTCTCTACAAAGTCCAGGGACCTGTACCATGGCTCTGGGACCCGCACCCTGGTTATCTACTAAGTCCAGGGACCCGTACCCTGACCAAAGGAACCTGCTCCCTGGTTATTTATCAAGATCGATTTTATATTGAACCCCAGGGCTTAGGCCCCATTTATGAATATGCCTCGGTGAAGGCTGGATAAAATTCACTACTAAAGAATTCAAGTCAATTCGCAACAGTTGAAATATTTTAAAGCAGTTGTCAAATGCGAAGAATGAAAAAGCCGAATGTTTTCATTAATACTAGAAATATTTACAAGGTGCCCGGAAGCCCGGAATAAAAAAACAAAGGATGGAAGGGTCCTAATCTACTCGGCATCTGGTTTCCTCTCTTGTTCTCCTTCCTCCTCCTCTTCTGCGAGGGAAGCTGCAGCTCTTTCTAAGTCCAGGAAATCTTCCCGATCGGCCGGAACCAGGCCTGCCTCCTGGAACCGTTCAAGGCATTTGTTGAAGCTCAGGTCAAAATAGACAAAGGCCTTTGATAAGCTCATAATAGTTAGTATTTTTATTTTCATATTTTCTATTATTCCAACTTCCGATATGTTTAATTGATACATTTTTGTGTAATTTTATTGTAGGAGGAAATTTCGCGGTCTTGGAGCAAATTTGAGTTAAAAAGGTGATATTTATCACATTTGAAGTTTCCAAGATAGATGAAATGTCTGCTATTCGTTTTCTTAAAAAGTACTAGATTTTTTTAAAAAAAAACCTCCATAGCATCGGCCGAACCACCAAAAATTACATAAACTATTTTGGACATCATTTTAAAATAAAACAACCAACTTTATAATTGAGAAATACAGCCCATACTATAATCTCTCAAAAACCTCTCAAAACATGAATAAAAAGTCGTAAATATTTTTAACATAATTTGAAATCATAAATCATGACTAGTGTGGAAAACTTGCGTCGGTTCTCGGGTTATGTGCACCTTCAGTCCAGTCAGATCAACAATCACACCTAGTGATTCTAAAGACTCAACACGTCATATCCTTGATAACAAGTAATACGTAATACAGTCAACATATAATAGTGAAAAATACTTGTACTTAAAATATCGTTTTCATGAAGATGCATAAACTTCAAACATGAATATTTTCGTAAACCTTTTCATGAAGATGCATAAACTTCAAACATGGATCCATCTACATGTAACCACAGTACTGGGCGGAGGGGGACACCAGCAACACTATCACCGGTCAACTGGGCCCTGGCCTTACATATTAACATGCCATCGTATACATCTACATATCTGTATCCAAGGAAACACGATCGTCGGGCTCCCACTGGGACCATAACTCTCACGAAATTTCCAACATATTATCATATTAATCACAATTACTTCACTTCCTTCAACGTTTCATATTCTCATCACTTTAAAATTTTAAACATGCATATAACACTTTTCTTTTAAACCAAGCATGCAACATATCTTTTAATGTCCATATTTAAACCATAAAAATCCATGAACATTTAAAAATCATAATTTAAAATATAAAATTCATAGACATCCATAAACATTGAAAATAATCATATTAGCATGTAAAATAGCATTTAGGACACTGCCATGACGTTTACTAATTTCTAGGTGTAAAAAGATCGTTTTACCCCTTGACGTATAATTTCCCGTATTTGACTTTTTCTTAATTTCATTGACTCTTTCATGTATTTAAGCTTACATGAATTTTCTCACATTTTTATTTGGCTTAATCGATGACCTTTAATTTATTCTTTAAATATAACATATTAATGCGTTTTAATCTCGAATTAAACCAAACCTTAATATAAAATTCCCAAATTAAAAACTTAGATCTATAATAATTATTTAAGCTTAAACCCAATTTTTCATAATTTTATAAAGCATAAAACTAGGTGTTTCAATTAACTCGTTAATTAGCGTTTCGTGAGGCGATTAAATCCCGAATAAATCAAAAACTCGTTATTTTGATCCCAAATTTTAAACATAACCTTTTTATAATTTATTCTACCCTTCCAAGTCATGAGCCACCCCCGTGGACCCATGGATTCAATTTTAGTCTTTTAATTTTTGTTTTTGACTCATCGATGAACACGCCGAGCCATCTCTCAATTTACTCGAGCCACGCCCGAGCCACCTGAAGCCAAAACCTAGCCAACCCATCTAGGGACCCTACTGTGCAAGCCCAGTCTGAAAACCTAGCCCATGCTCGCTTAAAACCTTCTGAAACTAGACCCCATTATTCTGCATGTGTGTGTGAGTTAGTATCCTTGGTGTATTAGGTTCCCTTGTCAACTAGGACACGTCCAAGCCCTAACCACTCGACCCCTCATGACCCTAACCTTCCCTAGACCACGCAAAGACCAAGCCCAGACCGACCCAGCCCCTGGACCCTGCGCACGAGCCACCTAAAGAAGGCAGCAACCTGTGCGCTACATGCATCCCTCACGTTTCTGGTTTTTCTCGTGCCCTGCCTGAACCACCATACGCGCCCCTGCCCCACCCTTAGACCACCTTCTCTAGACCCTGAAGGACCTAGTTTAGCCCAGCCCAGCCCCCTGGCCGAGCCCCTCCTCCCTGCACAAGCTCCTGAAACCTGCACAGCCTCACAAGAATTTCTTGGGTAGGAATCCTTCTTGAATGGGACTCCTCCCAGCCCACCTGTCTCGAGTCCTAGCATGGCTAGGACTCTTCCCTTGACTCACCCTTGTTATTAGCTCGGTCTTGGCCCCAACCGAGCCCAAGCCAAGCCCTCCACTCATGAAAGCCGAACCACACGATTACCTATGTCCCAGAATTGTTCCATAACGTTTCCAGCTTGTTTCTGTTATCGTGTGCAGCGTTTTTGGTCCATAACCCTAGATTAGGATGAGTCGAGTCAGAGTCTAAGAATCACGGGGTGTGATTCAGAGTTTGTATGTATTCATGTTTCTGATTTTGATACATGTTATGATTATCTATTTCATGCTATTATATCTGTTTATATGAAATGCATGTGTACATGATTTATACTCGGAATTAATTCTCACCGGAGTTATCCGGCTGTTGTCTTGTTTGTATGTGTGCTTGACAACAGGTGGGACATGATCAGGATCAGGAAGAGGATGATAGATGATAGTTAGTGTGGAGATCCGGGCCTAGAAGCAGAATAGGATTCAACACTGAATATATAGTAGTTGAACCTAGTTGAGATAGAAACATGTAGTACATGACTGGTACTTTTATATTCACGTGTATATCAGATAGATTATTATTACGTTTCCGCATTTATATCTAAAAAGAAAAAAAATTAGTCCCGCTTTTCTTAATTGTTATATTTGACATTAATAATGATTAAGACATGAATTAGCGTCCGGCTCCCTACATCTTAGCTGCGAACACTCAAAAATTTCAACAGGAAACTAGGCTAGCATTCAGAATTTGAACACTCAAGTGGGACAGTTGGCGACCTCAATTCACAAGTTGGAAGCACAAAATTTAGGTAATATACCTTCTCAGACAGTGGTGAATCCAAGAGAGAATGTGAGTTCAATTACTTTGAGAAATTGTAAAGAATTGGATGCTCAAGAAATTGGGGTACAAGCATCAGTCAAGCAAAAGGAAGATAATGAGATAAATGTTGAGGATAAAATAATCAATCAAAAAGATGCTCCGAAAGGTAAGTTTTCTCCTCTGTTTGAGTATAAACTTATTCCCCCATTCCCTCTTGCATTGAATAGGAAATGTGAAAGTATTAAGAAGTTTTCTCCTCTGAATGACACTCTTTCTAGAGGCGAGGTAAATATTCCTTCATTAGATGCTATTAAACCAGTACCTCGTTGTGCTAAAATTTTAAAATAATTGTGTACTACAAAAAAGAGACATAAGTTGAAGGGGTGTAAAAGGGAAAAGGTAGGAGAACATGTTTCTGCAGTCATTCAAAAAACTATTCCTATCAAATGCAGTGATCCAGGTATGTTTTTTATCCCTTGTACTATTGGCGATACTATACTTGAAAAGGCTATGTTGGATTTAGGTGTTTCTATCAATGTCATGCCTGATTCTGTTTATAATTATTTGGAACTTGGACCTCTGACTGAAACCGACATTGTGATCCAGTTGGCTGATAGGTCCACTGTTTATCCTAGAGGTGTAATTGAAGATGTTCTTGTGAAAGTTGAAAATTAGGTTTTTCCTACTGACTTTTATGTGCCTGATATGGAAAATGATGATTTAAACAGTCAAATTTTACTAAGAAGAACATTTTTTAAAACTTCAAAGTCTGTCATAGATGTTAATAGTGGCACCCTTACTATGGAATTTGATGGTGAGATAAGTTTAATATTTATGATACCATGAAAAATCGTGTTAGTGAAAGCACTATTAATACTCTTGATATCGCTAATCACTTTTCACAAGAAAATTCAAAAATTGTTGATAAGAATGAATTAGAGGAAATTATTGAAAGACCTGTTGAAAATTCTAATACTATATTTTCTCTCTCTGAATCGCAGAGAGAGAAAAGGGAGGAATTATCCAAGGGATAGGGATTTCCAAAAAATTCAAAGAAAACAAGCATTTGCTGAAATTTGCTATGAAAATATTCAAGCGGAATAAAGTGGACAAAGTGACCATATATGAACCACCATGAGCAACAAGAAAGAATGAAGTCGAGCCAACGACAATAAAAAGAGACACTAATTGGGAGGCAACCCAATTTTTATTTTTATTTTCTGTTTTTATTATTTTGATTTTTTTTCTTTTTTTAAATAGTACAATTTTTGTTACATTTCTGCAGAAGACGTTTTCTAACAAGGCGTGACCACGCCTTATAAGAATACAACTTCTGCGCAAAAAAAAAGTTCCAGTATAGGTTTTCACACAAGGCGTGACCACGCCTTGTTGAAACACCTGTACTGAATTTTTAAACCAAAAAAAAAAATTCTTAACCTACTTTTTTTTTCTCTCTCTCTCACAGCAGCCTCCATCGGCTCTCTCCAAATCCCCTCTCCCATCTTGCGCCACCTTCTCCAGCGTCGTCGCAACCCACCAGCCGCTCGACGCTTTTCTGCTCTAACTTCCATAACCGAGCCACTCTCTCACGTCCCCACCGCAGCAGTAGATGATGTTTCTTTACGATGCTCATAATTTTTCAGGGGAGTTCTCTAACTTTTCCTACTATTTTATCGTTTTAGTTGATCATCTATTTTTTGTCATTGAGGACAATGCCAAGTTTAGGTGTGAGAGTTTGTGCGAGAGGTTTGACTTTACTGTGGGATTTTTGGTTTTTTTTCTTATTTGATTTTTAGTCTGTTGATTTAATTTTTCAGCATATTGAAAAAAAGGGGAAAAGATATTAACGTTGTTAGTTCCAAGCACCTAGTTCATTTGTTATCTTTTTCTTCTGAATCCTGATTGACTCTTATGCGAAAAAAATGATGTTTTCTTTGCGTGCAAATGTTTTTGCATTCTCACTTTTTACATTATGAATAAATTTCTCTTGATGATAGTTAGAGAGGACAAATATGTGGGATTTAGCAGAATTGCTATAATTTTTTTCTTGGTGAGCTTTGAGCCTATGAGCAATCATGATATCATGCTCCATTTTCTTTGATTGCGTGTTGTCATTGCATTGTTAATTTTTCTAGAACTTGCATTTTTATACATGTCTTTGTCAACACTTTGTGGTGGATTAGGTGCATAGACAAAATGATAAGGGCATTAGGGTTAAACCATTTTCTTTCGCATCATCTGAGCCGTTCTTTGAGCCTACCCTGATTTATAGACCCCTAGTGAACCAAGTTTGAGCCTCAGCCTTTTTGTTTGAATAAAAATAACCACATTACAAGCCGTGATAAATCTTTTTTGTTGGTTATCCCCCTTTTTGAACCTTGAATTGGAAAATCATATAAAATTTTCATAAATAGCATCATTCAATCAAAAATAGTGTGGATTTTTGGGATTTATTCAATCTCGAAACCTCATAGTCACTGTCTACAAAAAAAAAACAAAAACAAAAAAAAAAGAGAAAGAAGAGAAGTAGACGAAGTGAAAAAGAAAAGAAGAGCAAACAAATAGAAAAAAAAAGAGGGCTCTTGATATTATAATGAGATTGAAGATGTCATTATTTGAATGCCATTGTTTTGCGAAAAGTGCATATGATTTTTCCAGTTCCATAGCTCTTTGTTTCCTTTTATCCTACCTTACCCCTAGCCACATTACAAGCTATTTATAGCCCTTTTGTTTGTGTATTTTAATTCATTCATTTAGTGGAAGGATGTGATATATTTGCAAGCCTATGGTAAAAATTTTCAATGCATTTGACATGAGAGTTTGTTGATATATATCCTAGACACTAATGAGCGGAATGAGCGAATCTTGTGAGGAGTTGTTAAATCTCATGCATTTTAATTTCTACATATTCTGATTGCAGTGATGGTTCATGATGTTATTTTGTGAGATGCTCTAAATTTAAAATGTTTTGTTGCATGAAAAAATTGTTTTGGATAAGTAGAGGAAGCGGAAGTAAGACGAAAAATTGAGATAATGAATTGATCTATTTTATGCTTGAGGACAAGCATTATTTAGGTGTGGGAGATTTTGATAGGCTCGTAATAGTTAGTATTTTTATTTTCATATTTTCTATTATTCCAACCTCCGGTATGTTTAATTGATACATTTTTGTGTAATTTTATTGTAGTTAAAAAGGTGATATTTATCAGATTTGAAGTTTCCAAGATAGAGTTTGAAAGTGAATGACCAAACCAGAAGAAGTCCTGGAATAAGGCGTGGCCACGTCTTGTGACGATATTTCAGCTGCCAAAAATTTCAAGGAAGAAAAATCTAGATAAAATATTATCTATTATTTTATATTTAAGATTTAGAGTTAATAAAAAGATTAGTGGGCTTTTTAGCTTAATATTCCCAAAAGCCTACTACTCAAGTACAAGAGAGCCGCAGCACAAGAATAAAAAAAAGATCTCTCCAACCAATTTCCAATCTCACGTAACGCAGCAAAGAGGTGCTGGAATTTTCTTCATCTCTTAATTAGTTTGCACTCTTTCTTTTCTATATTATTTAATTTTCATGGAGATTGTAGATCAAACTATGTTAGGCTAATTTTCTTAGTCTGATTCAAGGGATAGTCTAATATTTCAATTTTATCACTGTGAGGTTTTTGCACTTTAATTTATTGTTTTTGTTTGCCCAAATATTCTTTGATTTATGATTTAATTATATGAATGTTATACGTCAATTAATCTGACAATTTAATTTGATGTATTATTTTCTAATGCTAACCATGAATTCAGTGATCCCGTAATTGTCATGAACTCTTGGTACGTGAATATCAATAGGTTAGATGTGATGTGTTATCATAACATGTGTGATCTAAATAAATCGGTGAAACTCGATCTATCAATTGCAGCTATCTCGATTGTTAGATTTTAGGATTAACTGTTTTCACGAGACTAAAATGCTATCGTTAATTAATATGGAACACTATCGTGCCTAGTTGATTATTGATAAGTTTTGACTGGATGCTGGGTTCGGTCAATTAATTTAGGAAAACACAAGAATTTTAGCGGCTATCCCTATTATTCTAAGGTCTTCGAATAACATGAATAAATGATCGGTTAACCGATGAACAGTGAGACAATTAAATAGTAGAATCCCCTTGAATCAGTATTTTCTCGTATTAAATTCTTCACTTTATTCTCGTCAATTAATTTTCATTTCTAGATTCAGTATTTTTCTTGCTTGGTAATTTTAGCTTTGGTTATTTTATTTAGTAATTATCAAAATAAATCTCCCCTTTTTATTTTTATTATCAAAAGAAATAAATCTACCGTTCTCCGTGGATTCGACCCTACTCACCATTACACTAATTTTATTTAAAAGAGTAAGAATTAATTTTGTGGTCAACGACAGCACACTAGCCTTGTCAGCCACCATCTTCTTTAATTCCCGAGACTTCAGGAATTTGGCCATGTCTTCCTCCCGGGAAGCCCTTGCCTGTCCAAAGCAGCCTGCGCCTCCTCAGCTCGAACCCGGGAAGATTCCGCTTCTGCCCTGGCTGCTTGCATCTCTAGCCGGGCAACTTCTGATGGGGCATCAAAGTATTTCCGAGCCTCAGCCAATTCCCCCTGGACCAGATCCACCTGCTGTTTCCAGGTGGCCCTCTCCCGGGCTAGGACATGCTCGTGAATCTCTGTCATGCAGCCCATCTCCTCTTGAATTTTATCATGCATATCCCGAGCAGTGGTTGCTTGAATATTGGAATTCTTGGTTGCACCAGCTACTTGCTCGTAGGCAGAAATCAGCATCTGCAAGCTCTGCAAATCAGAGAAAGGGTCAGACTAAAAAGTAGTACTAAAAAAAAGAGAGAGATAAAAACTTACAAGATGAGAGGATGACGAGTGACCGGAAAACGTAAAGATCGTCGGAGAAGAGGGTTGCGCGTCGGGAAGCTTGAGAAGAAAAATTGCAAGAGTTTGGCCGCCTTTTTGAATTTGAAAGTTGTAAGAATTATTTTGTCTGACAGATGCTCAAAATAATAAAAATTTCAGTATAGGATGTAAAACAGAGAATTTGTGTTTTATCAGAATTAAATGTTGTTCCAGATGTTACAACATCTAGGACAACATGCAGCGGAATATTATATTTTGTAACACAAATTTACTTTAAATTAATAGATGGACAAGATTAAATTTGCACAAGTATGGTGCCTTATGGCAGAAATAAATCACTAGAAAACCAAAACGTTTAAAAAAATCTATCACTAGTGATTTTCACAAAAACCAATTTTCTCAACACTTTGAGAAAATAAATGCTTTCTAAAACAAATAAAAAGAAAAAACTTAATCAAGAAAGCTAAAAACGTGAGCCAAAAGACTGGAGTAACAGAAATGATCTTCAGCCAATTTCGTTACGGATGTTGTTTGCAGATGTTCCCAACATCCAAGGCAACACCCGGTATCTGCACTATTCAAAACAGCACGTCCCTCGAAGGATTATTTCTCTGGCTTTTTCACGGCGTGCACAAGTGTGTGTAAGTGTAAATGATTGAGAGAGGAGAGCACCACGAAAAACTCCGACGAAAATCACGTCCACGAAAAACTATCTTCACGAAAACTCCTTTCATGAAAATCTCTTCCACGAAAAATCCTAGACGCTAACTCTCTGAATTTTTCTCTTCTCTCTACACTCTTCTCTCTAGTCGCCCCCATCTCCTCACGTTGATCACCTCTTATTTATAGTGTAAAGGCTTGTATTTCATATTCATATTTTAGCGGAATTATTAAAAATTTTCTAAATAAATAATTATCTTGCCTCGTTTATAAAATAAACATGTAAATAAATTTAATAAATGCTATCTTGCCTCATTTCTAAATAACCCCTACTACCCTGGCGATCGCGCTCAATATCATTCTGGTCTTGCTCTGCCGCTAGAGCTCTGGAAACAGCAACATCATAGGTAGTATGGCCAGCCACCCTAACATCACGGCGTAAGATCGGCCGCAGACCATTCAGAAAATGCCTCAATTTGGCTCCAGCATCAGTAGCAATTATGGGTACGAAACGACATCCCCTCTCGAACTTACGGATGAACTCCGTAACAGTCAAGTCTCCCTGCCTCAGGGTCATGAACTCCGTGGTCAACCTCGAACGCACCTCTTCAGTAAAATATTTATAGTAGAATACCTCTGTGAAGCGCGCCCAGCTCAAAGTAGTCAAATCCAAAGCCACTGATGCTCCTTCCCAACATAGGCGAGCGTCTCCTCCGAACAGATAGGTTGCACATCGAACCCTATCTCCATCTTCAAGCCCCATAAACTCGAAGATAACTTCGAGGTACTTAATCCAGCCCTCGGCTGCCATAGCATCGGACGTCCCTAAGAATTCCTTTGGTCGCTTCTTCATGAACCGCTCATAGATAGCCTCCGGCCCGTCTATCTGGCTCCCACTACATTGTTCCCCGCAAAATGTGCGAAGAACTGAGTCATCCCAGCTAGCATCTGAGCATTCATGTCTGGTTGAGAGGGTGGTGGTAAATCTCTCTCCTCGTCCTCATGACGATGCTCATCACCTCCCATGCGATCAATAATGCGTCTAGGAGGCATGTTATTCTATAATTATAACTCATACATAACCAACATGCATAATTCCACTATTTCTTTAAATACTGCATAATCGTAATCTTGTCATAAAATATTTCATGCAATCATGATGTAAAAATATTTCATGCATTAAACGAAATGCGTAATCGTAAAACTTACAGACCAAAGACGTAACTTCATGCGCTTCTCAAGAGCAGTAGTAGTACAACCCTTTACAAGTTCATAGGCTCTGATACCAACTGTAAAGGCCTGTATTTCGTATTCATATTTTAGCGGAATTATTAAAAATTTTCTAAATAAATAATTATCTTGCCTCGTTTATAAAATAAACATGTAAATAAATTTAACTTTAAAATAATAGCGGAAGCAAATATTGTTTCAAACAACAACTTAAAAATATATCCAATATATTAAAACTGAGTTTGAACATAAGAGAATGCATAAACTAAAACATGAGGTCCTCGGGTTTACTACTGCTGCCACAAGATTGCTCACTGGTCTACGCCTCCGTCTCGACCTCATCAATTCCTACAACAATCAAATCTAGTGAATCTAAAGACTTAACATTTATATATCGTGAATAACAAGTAAATATATCATAAAATCGCATGCAACGTAAAAATATGGTACATAAAACGCACGGCAAAAAACGTATCATGAATAATTATAACTACGTGCATATCTGAAAATCATACGTAAAAGCTTTGCTCAATAGAGCTCTGTCATGTCATATCATAATTTTCTGGTAGAGATAATGTTTCTAAGCAAGTGGCCCATAACATAACGTGAGTACCTGATCAAACTAAACCACAGTATACTGGGCAGTAGAGATCACCACAGCCCTTGGACTGGATATCCGTACCCATACATAATCGTAAACCGGTCGTAAGTCACCGGGTGGAGAGGTCCTCGGTTGCGCCTACCGACTTCCAAACCCATAAACATAAGGTGGCCACAAGACATATCGCATATATCTAAAAAATAAATATTTTATATTTTCATGCACGTAATATAATTATAAACTTATTTTTACCGGATGAGTTGGATCGTTCCCAGGATTTATGCGACTTAATTATAATATGTGACACATGCAATAAATCTTAACTTGATAAAAACTTAACAATAGAACCAAAAACGAGACGATTCGGACCAACAACTTGATTTTTAATCATGGCATGTGCCAACCCGAACCAACATTAAACCGATGTTTAACCATGACTAAAAATACCCCAAACATACTGAAAAATATGCATGATGATAACTGTACACGAAAATTGGTGAATGGAATCCAAAAACATAAAACACTCTTTCGAGAGTCATTTTGGCACCTTTCACCGTAAATTCTTGTACGACCTCTAAACTCGACCAAATCACAAACGGCCAAAAACATGACTTTTCTAACTCATTGACGTATTGTCTAGTCCAAGGCCATGGGCTAAAAGCCAACCAAGAACTCAAACAAGCACCAAAACCGAAGATGAAAGTTGCTGTCAAAATACAGCAGTAGCAACTTGTGTGTTTGTGGTGTAAACTCTGAATTTTAATGACCATTGGCTTGAACCACCGCCCAAGGACTCTTACCAACATCCTAAGGCATGGCTTGGACCATGGTTAAGGGCTAGAAGCCAACCACAACCCAAGCAACCGCCTAGAACACTAACAGCATACCACTGAGAGCACCCCTTGTGGTGGAGTGTCTTGTATTGAAATCTGTTACTGTCTTGTCTCGTTCCAAGGGTCATTTACTCGACCATGGCTCGATCTAGACATGATGGAGTGTTTTATGAACCATGGCTATGGGCTATAAGCCAACCATAATCCAAACAACACACCAAAACCGAAACTACACTCACACAGAACCGAAAAGATGAAACCGAGTGACTCTTGCATTGTTGATGTAAAATCTTATGGATCCTTGAATCAAGCTGGTAAAGACTGATTTGGTCACACCCTAGACATGTTAAGGTAGGGTTCTAACCATGGATACAGCCCCTAGGACAGCCAGGATTCGAACACACTTCTTAACTAACCAAGAACAAAAATCGTGGCTCAAATCTGTATCTTTTGAAAATGTTGTTGTCATTTTTGTATTTGTGAGGTTATGGATGTAAACCAATGGACCAATAACACCCTAACACACTCTAAATTATGCCTAGAAGCAGCCATGAGTGCCTGGAACCGAGCAACTCCCTGAAATCAACCAAGACATCCCACGCGTGAAATTCGAAATCAAAAGCCGTGATTGTGCATATGCAGTTTTCTTGCAAAGTTGCTGTGAATTTCGTGTTGCCTCATGAATCCTGAATATATAATGTTTTAAAATATCTATAGGACTTGATTGAAGAGACAAGAAACAACATATACAAGCCTGGAATTTGTTTTGACTCAAAAACAAATCAATACGACGAAGACGAGCGGCGGAGTCAGAGTTGTGTTTGCTTTGTTTCCTATTTTTATTTCTGCTGCTATGCACGATTTCAGCTGTGTTTCTTATGATAATTTCGAGCATATGAATGTAGGATATGTAGGTAAGGAAGATAAATGTTATAAGTAGTGTTAAAGGTGCCATAACATACATTAAAATGGGAGTTACAAGTGAAGGAGTAGAATAGTTTTTGAATTGCTTTTTGGGATTCCTTGCTGCCGATTCCCTTTTCTATTTTGCTGCATATTTTCGATGATTTACTTAGTAATTATTTGGGGGAGAAATGAGGTGTAATATTGTGTTTGAATTACTACTAATTAGTGAATTAAAAATGGGAAATGAATACTCCATGAAGTGCAATTAGGAGTGTTTTGAATGGAGAGTTACCAAACCTTTGAAATATTTTAAATGTTGGACCCGAAATTATTACTAATTTGCATGGTATTTTTATTGTTTAATTCTTGTATTTTAATTGATTAAGGTTTTTAAATACCATTATATTTATTTTAGTGAATTAACCCATTAATTTAGGATAACTCTTGCATGGCATACTTAAACTAAAATTTAAGTATTAAAATGCTAGGTTTTTAATTTCTTGGACCTAGATTAATTTATCCCCACTTTCTTACATATTTTAATTTAAACTTTAATTAAATAATGAATCTAAGAGAATTTATTTAATTACTTAGCTCCAATTAATTTATTAAATCTCAAAGACATTCTTTTTCTTTAAATTAAATTATTCTTTGACTTCATTTAAATTTAGGAAATATTTTTCTTATTTTTAATCTTATCTCTAATCTCCACTCCGGTCCGGCCTCGCGTATTAATCCTGAAAAGATAAAACTAAACATCTACTTTTAAAACAATTAAAACACTTCATATATTCATAAAAATTCATTTTTAATTTAAATAATAGAAATTATGCATGGCTTATACGTAATCTGATTTTCGAGTTCTACATATAGCTTTCATCTCTCCTAGAGTTTATCATCCATAAAGAAATCTATAAGATATGGTAAACAAGAATTATATTAGAAACAAAATCAATAATACCATATCTCATTAAATCATTATCATAAAGATAATATCTAGAAAGGTAAAACAAAATATTCCACATAATATTTTCAATATGAAATTAAATTTAAGGAAAAAATTATATCACAATAAAATCTTATCATAATTGTCTAGAAAGACAAAACCATAATTAAATATTATAATCAATCAAATCTACAAGGAAAAGATAATATTAGGGAAATCAATTTAATATGGAAATTATATTTCCCTTCAATCTCCCTCTTTTTGCCTTTCTGGATAAAATCAAATAAAACTCAATTTATCAGTTAATCTCCAGTTAACTCCCCCTTAATATGATAATTTTTCTCCCCTGAATAAAATCAAGTTTGTACGGGTGTTGTCCGTTGTGTTGGCAACACCTGAGACAACACCTGCGAAAATCATTAACAGTTCATTAAAACAGAAACACGTCAAGGAATCAGAACATTAAAAAAGAGATCAAGCAAATGTATCAGATAGATGGTATCATTTATCAGATAGATGGTATCATTTGATCCTTTCAATACACAGTCTCTTGAGTTTGAGTCGCATCTTCTCCCCATTTTTGTCCAGAATAGACATCTACCTCCATAGCCAAACGATAGTTAGAAACTAAGTTCTCATAGGAGACAAGATCAGCTTTAGCCCGTAATTACTATAAAAAATTACTGAGATAATTGCGTCCAAAATCATTTCAAAATAATTTCCAGAATTGAAACCCACATTGATTTAACACCACTTAAACATTAAAAATCACAAATATTCAATTTTTCGTAAAATCCAGATTTTCAACGAATTTTCTCTGTTGAAATACTCGTACCTCATGACACAACAATATTCACAATGTTATGTTTATGCATGACCTATTTATGCCTAATAACAGAATGTAACAGAAATAGAAACATGAAAACAAATATGAGATATGTTCACAAATGAAGTGTTGGTACAAATGTTGGCAACATCTTCTGACAACACGCGCAATTCCAGAAAAACAATTTTGATTTATCTTCACACTTGATGATTTAACAACTTTCTGGTCATAGAAGTGGTAGCTCCCACACTAGAAGAACGGTCTTTTTAAGGACTCCTCTAGGTAGCTTTTTCCAATTTCTTCTATTACTTTCTGTATGAAATTCAGAAGAGGTAGCTCCCACACTAAAAGCACAGTCTTCATTGGACTCTTTTAGGTAGCTTTTTCCCATCTTTTCTTCTGATACAGATCAATATGCATAATTGATTTTTTTATTTAATCTTTTCAAGTCACCTTTCGTATGGGTCAATGTCATGGAGTACATGATCATCCCTCAACTATTTTGTGATTTAATCAGATTATTAATCATATCCAAGTGTGTTAAGTTTAGATAGAACAAGAAATTTTAAGTGCACCAGAAGATTATGTAACATTGTGATATCACTTCATATAACAGTATGCATGCAGATGCAATATGTCTAAGTCCTAGAAATGCACATGCATGTTAGGTGTTGTCCAAGATGTTGTAACATCTGAGACAACATCTATAATGATTAGTCAGAACAAATGCTGAGAGATTTCCTAAGGTTGGAGAATCTCTCAAAATCTAATGTTTTTGTGAATATGTCAGCCAATTGGTTATTTGTACCAACAAATTCAATTCGAATCAATCATTTTTCTACTAAATCTTGAATAAAGTGGTGTCGAATGTCAATGTGTTTAGTTCGAGAGTGTTGTACTGGATTTTTTGAAATGTCAATTGCACTAGAATTATCACAATACACAACTAAGGTTTACCGAAATAAACTTATCCATGAAAATCGTGAGAAATCATCAACACATACAAAAGAATACTTCTTACCTCCAAAGCTTTCGACTTCCACAGGACCCATAAGATCCATGTGTAGTAACTTCAGACTGCATGTTGTCCCAGATGTTGGCAACAATAGATGCGACACGAGAGTCTATTTCCCTTTTTGACAATCTCCGCACACATATGGTATTCCAGATGAAAGATTAGGCATACCTCTTACTGCATCGTACTTACTCAGATTCTTCAAGGTTTTAAAATTTGCATGTCCGAGTTTTTGATGCCAAAGGTCAAGTTCGGTGATTTGCACATGCTTGCATGAAAGTTCCTCACCTATTTGATAGCAATTATCCGAAGACCTTGTATCTGTCATAATGCACATGTTAGTTTCATCAAAAACTTCACAAGTATGTTTATCAAACATAACAAGCAAATTATCATCACACAATTGGTTTATGCTTGTCAAATTTGAATTTAATCCTTCAACATGAAGTACATTGTGGAGCTTTGGTAGTCCTTCAATGTTCAATGTACCCTTTCCCACAATTTTTCCTTTAGCTCCCCCTCCATAGGTCACTCTACCACAATTTTGTTCAACATAATCGATGAGATGTTCTCTTGAACATGTCATGTGGCGTGAGCTTCCACTATCAAAGTACCAATGACATGTAGTATTAGTTTTCAATGAAGTATAGACAACATTACAGTGAGTTTTTACCTTTGGCACCCAAATTTGTCTTACTGTAGGTCGATGGTGGGAGGTGTTGCGGGAAATGTTGAACAACATTCGGGGCAGCATCCGACTCGACTTTTGATTCATGCGATCATCCCTGAGTTTAAAACAGTAGGGCCTGATATGACCAGGCTTAAAGCAGTAATGACATACGTACCTTCATTTTCTTTTCCTAGGAATGGGTGCCGCAGTTTGTCTTTTTGGAGGAGAGCATTTGATAGGCGACTTGGATTGTGGTTGTGTGGATTCACTTTCAGCAAACGTTTTTCAATCAACAGTACAGTCAAGGAGGTGTGATTATCTTCGTTAATGGATTTCTCCTCCTCATCAGATTCTTCATCACTTAAAGAAACATCATATCCTTTATTCTTGCATAATGTGTTAGCACATTCTTTTGCAAGTGATATGTCTATTAAAAATTTCTGTCACACAAAACAAAAACCAGAATCATCACTTAGTATATCAAGACTAGGCTCTGATACCACTTGTAAGAATTATTTTGTCCGACAGATGCTCAAAATAATAAAAATTTCAGTATAGGATGTAAAACAGAGAATTTGTGTTTTATCAGAATTAAATGTTATTCCAGATGTTACAACATCTAGGACAACATGCAACGGAATATTATATTTTGTAACACAAATTTACTTTAAATTAATAGATGGACAAGATTAAATTTGCACAAGTATAAATACTTGTACGGTGCCTTATGGTAAAAATAAATCACAAGAAAACCAAAACGTTAACAAAAACCTATCACTAGTGATTTTCACAAAAACCAATTTCCTCAACACTTTGAGAAAATAAATGCTTTCTAAAACAAATAACAAGAAAAAACTTAATCAAGAAAGCTAAAAACGTGAGCCAAAAGACTGGAGTAACAGAAATGATCTTCAGCCAACTTCGTTACGGATGTTGTCTGCAGATGTTCCCAACATTCAAGACAACACCCGGTATCTGCACTATTCAAAACAACACATCTCTCGAAGGATTATTTCTCTGACTTTTTCACGGCGTGCACAAGTGCGTGTAAGTGTAGATGATTGAGAGAGGAGAGCACCATGAAAATCTCCCACGAAAAACTCCCACGAAAACCACGTCCACGAAAAACTATCTCCACGAAAACTCCATTCAAGAAAATCTCTTCCACGAAAAATCCTAGACGCTAACTCTCTGAATTTTTCTCTTCTCTCTTCTCTCTACACTCTTCTCTTTAGTCGCCCTCATCACCTCACATTGATCACCTCTTATTTATAGCTTTCATCTCTCCTAGAGTTTATTTTCCATAAAGAAATCTATAAGATATGGTAAACAAGAATTATATTAGAAACAAAATCAATAATACTATATCTCATTAAATCATTATCATAAATATTATATCTAAAAGATCTTTATCATAAAGATAATATCTAGAAAGGTAAAACAAAATATTCCACTTAATCTTATCAATATGAAATTAAATTTAAGGAAGAAATTATATCACAATAAAATCTTAACATAATTGTCTAGAAAGACAAAACCATAATTAAATATTATACTCAATCAAATCGACAATGAAAAGATAATATTAAGAAAATCAATTTAATATGGAAATTATATTTCCCTTCAAAAGTGGTTTTTGAAAAACTCTTGTACTATTAAATATAGGCGGTATGAAATGATCTTGATCGTTAATGGGAAGACACGTGGACGGCCCAGATATGCCTCGAAAGTTGTACAGGGCAGTCGAAGAGACGTGCAGAAATATTGAGGCGACGAAATTATGATTTTTCCTCGGAATACTAACAGACTCTGACAGTTTTTCGCTAGGGCTTACGTCAGCACCGATAGGGTGATATCATCCTTATTGCCTCAGGAAGATTAGATGATAAAATTTTGATCTTGGCCGGGCACATAAGACTGATCGGGACAGCGAGTATGACTCTAGCCCGACTATTTAAGGAGGGAGTGATGATACCTCGGGATATCTCGGGTCATGGATGGTACCCGGGACATCCCGGGCCATGGAGCTTGTCCATGGAGAGTGCCCGGGTCAGAAGGAGGGAGTGCTCCCGGGTCAATAAGGCGACAAATGGGATCAACACCTGAGTCATAGGATTGCCCGGGTCAAGGAGAATACGACTTGAAGAATCCATGGAGGGGCCAGTCAGTCAAGAGGCCGGGCCATGGAAGCCTGGGACGTTGTATACTCGGGCCTTAGGAGGTCCCCCGAGAAACACCTCACCTGGGCCACTTCGATAGTAGTGCTGCATTTAATTGCGTCGACATAATAGGTTACGCGGCCGACCTATCTCTGACACTAATACAAGTGATTGACAAAATCAGGCGAACTGGATGTGACTAGTATGAGATTTGACATGTCAGAACAATAGAGCATAATCAGCCACTCTACTATAATTAATGATTAGCACAAGGAACGAGGTCATCATTGCATCTCCTACTATAAATACCAGGTTTATTCTTTGCATTTACTCTCTATTCACACATTGAATGATCTCATTTATTGTGCATTTATTACTCTTCTTCCACACCAATCTCACATCCACTACTTGGTTACATTGTTTTTCTTGCTTGAGTTCCTCACTGACTTAAGCATCGGAGTGCTCACGCCGGACACCCTTCCGACGTCCATTCACGTGGTTACTTTCTTGTTCGCAGATCTCTCAAGTCAATCAGGGGAGGAAAGAAGCTTTCAGTCCAGACGTCCAACTCATATTTCCTTCAATATATTGCTAGCAAATCCGGTAGAGTAACCGACCTGACCGACCCTTTTCACCCTGGTTGCATCATACTATTTATCACACATGTTATATAGATGAGAGCTATCCTAACACTCCAGAAAAAGTGGTAACTTTACTAGCTTGTCGTGCACAAAGACAAACAGAAAATTAGCATATCAATCGCGAAGTCATTAATTGATTTCCAGTCCTATTTTAAGTTATTAATTTCTTTTAATAAAAATATACTATTTTGTGCACAGCCTAACAAGAAAAGTGTTGCCTTAGCTCGCTTGTCGAGCACAAGGACAAACAGAAAAATTAGAGTATCAATTGGGAAGTGTATATGTGGTTTGCAGCCGATATGACTCAAATATTTTAAGCTTGAGACGAAGTGATTGTTTCGAGATCCAATGATATATATATATTGAAGTATATATATAAGCAGTATTAGTTGAAAATTTTATAATTTTTTATAGAGGGATATAATTTAGTTTAAAAAATATAAATGTTTTATCTCATTTTGAAATTAGTGTGAAGGGACAATCAAACAAAATATAGTGTGAAGGGTAAGCCGCTATTAATTGAACCACGTAAACTGCAATAATTAGAGTTGGACCAAAGACTAAATAATTAACACGAGTTCCCCATTTTAATTATTAATAATGAATTTAAAAGATAATTGATTATAATAAATACATATCTTCTTGACTTGTGCTATCTTGGCACATGTTTTGGAGATCTGATTAAGAGGTTTTTACTGAAACTGTGTTGTCACTGAAGTTGTATCTGGGAAGAACGATTAGGTGGATATCGGACTTTTTAAATTTAAGTCGTTTCTAAATTATGCTTGAATAGATGAATTTTTCACCTAATTTATAGTGCGGTGACATAAACCCCTCTCAATTGGAAGGAGACATGAGTTCGTTCTCAAATGATAGCAAAAAATCGCCAACGGCCCCAATCTATGTGGGCAAAAATTTGTGTGAGACGGTCTCACGGGTCGTATTTGTGAGACGGATCTCTTATTTGGGTTATCAGTGAAAAAAAATTATTTTTTATGCTGAGAGTATTACTTTTTGTTGTGAATATGGGTAGAGTTGACCCGTCTCACATATTAAGATCCGTGAGACGTCTCACATGAGACCCACTCATCTATGTGAACATACACAAAAAAATGATGAATTATTTGAATCGCGAGGGGTATGATTTTGAAAATAGATTTGGGATTTGGATTTATAATTTAGCATAAATCTTGATTTTATTGAAAATGTATCATAATTATTCATACATTTAGTTAATCTACTGCAGCGTAAATTCACCTAATGTTATAATATTGATTATGTATTATTTCAGATACATTCTTTCAAATGTATTATTCAAATGAAATCATTTATCTAAATACAAGGAGATCGTTAGTTGAAATTTGATTATCCCGTGATTCGAGGGATTAAAATGAGCATAGCAAATTACAGGTGCTGTGACTTTTTTTTTTTCCGAGATGACTTATAATTTATCTCACGACAAAGTTTCAAATTTGGGACAAAGTTTTGAGTTCGATCCATCTCAAAAAAAAAATCAACATTTATCACATACCACAATTAAAGCGGTTATATTATATGAAATAATAATAATAACCAAACGTAACCGAAAACTAACTGAGAGTATAATAGTATAGCATTATTAAGGATATGCAAAAGAAAAAATTTGACCCTTATTCATTTTTTGACAATTTTTTTTTAAAATTATTGAAATATATATTTGTGTAACAAAAATTGTTGTATAAAATGGAGCATTATTTAACTACATTCAATATGCCATCTTTTTTTTTTCAGACTTTACTCATAGATTTGTCATGGGATGCTAATTTTTCAATTCTTCCATTATTATTTAAAAATAATCTAAATAATTCACTGGTGAAAAGTTAAAAGTATTCTGGTAAAAAAATAGAAAAATAAAAGTATTTTGGCCCTACATAGCATGTGAACATCCTTCCATTTTATGCACATTTAGTATTGCTTCTAGGTGGTTTTTGATGTCGAAATTTGAGGTGATATACATACATACATACATATATATATATATATATATGTATCATATCTCACCGTATTAAAAAATATATATCATATATCATATCGAAAACTAGGTGTTAAAAACATTTAAATCGAAATGTACTTAAAATTTCGATATTTTTGGAACATTTCATGTTCCCAATCTTGATTTTGATGTTAACAAAGTTTTATTTTCTTTCTAATAAATTTACTTAAGTACGTAAAAAGCTACCGAGCCTAAACTGAAGCTATCGAGACGCAAATTGAAAACGCCAACTGATTGTCCAAACTGAACCAGCTCCACTGATTGTCCAGCTGATAGTTAGTTCAGCAGAAGACATTCAAAAGCCCGACCAGGTGATGAAGAGCTCAACTGATGATGAGCCCAGCTGACCAGTTCAACTAAAGCAGTGAAATCAGTTCAGTTGATGAGCCAACTGATTTCACCAAACCAGTTCAAGGCCAGTTCAGAACATCAGTTAGGAACCGACCAATTTGCAAAACATGACAAGCTTATCTAAGTGGAATCCAGCTGTGCGCATTAAGGAAAGCAATTGTCCAGGCAAAGGAAAATAATGAACGTTGTAGCAGAACTTAAAATCTAGGCATTCCAGAATGACTGTCAGAAAGGACAAGACACGAATATCGAGGAACATATTCAAACTGTAACGGACACATTTGATGAGTTTTAATGAACGGTCTCACAGCCTCTATAAATACAAACCAGACCATCAACAACAGATATATCGAAGTATGTGAAGAAGAAGGGCACACTCAACTAAAATCAGCTTACAAGAAGCAATCAGCCCAGATTTGAGAGAACACTTCAAAGTATTATCAGTTTAGATTAGAAGCATATTTCTCTCAGTGTATGAGAACACTTTCGTATCAGTTCTCACACTCACACACACACACACCCCATCACTCACATACACACAGAAAAGAGCGTATTGATAAGTTGAGTGAGTTTTACACAAAGGCAACAAACTTGTGGCGCCCCAAACCTCGCCACGTAATCATACAACATGTGACGTAATATGCATAAAAATTTTCCTTTTCGACGACGTAATAATATAATGCATATACGACAAAATAGTGCAATCACCACACTATTTACGTCAATGCAGCAGAAACAGTATAATAAATACACACATACAACTCAAATAAGACAATAAGCTATACTGTCTCTATCTACTATCAACTACAGGACTGTTTGACTAGACACACCTAGTCCTTCACCACTATCCTGTCTCACGCATAGTCCTGTAACCTGTCCAACAGAAACAGCCCTCAAAGGGTGAGCATATACAACAATCATCATTGTAATACATAACAGTTATATTAACAACATAAAATATAACTGAAATCATAACAGAAATACTTCCTTTGCTGTTTCTGGACAACCAAACCATCAACGACATCACTCACATGCTACTGCAGCAACAACATAGACGATACGTCACACCCCAACACCGGTGACAGCAATATCGTCGAACGAACAACAACATCGACGATACGTCGCACCCTAACACTGACGACTGCAATATCGTCGAACGAACAACATCGACGATACGTCGCACCCCAACACCGGCGACAGCAATATCGTCGAACGAATAACATCTACGATACGTCGCACCCCTACTCCGGCGACAGCAATATCGTTGAACGAACAACAACAACGAGACGTTTCCCAACAACGACAGCCAACAACATCGACAATAATAAACAACATCATATATAATATCAAATCACCCAATTCCGGTGATTTATCATCGTACAACGCAACAGTATTCATCAATACTAAACAATAACAACATATGCTCGTACGTCAACACGTACCTGATAATCGAGTATATATATCAAATCTGACTACTTCTTTGATCCTGAGGCTTGTGATGTATCTAAATAATTCAACGACAATATAAGATCATTGTCACCGTATCAACACAGTTATAACAGCCTCAATATATAACATCAAATAGCCCAAAAACAATTAATTCAACAAAATATAAAACTCGATTATAAATTATTATCGCTCAACAATTTAATATTCTGGTGTATTTAATTCACAATACTACCATCAAATACACCCTAATTAATTAACTTCAAATAATAGGCTATTTTACAACATCCGTCAAATTACGAAAACTTTATATCAACGTGTAGCATATTCTTCGTAGACTCCAAATATATAATCAGAATTAATAACAACTGACAAACAACTCTCCAATCTCAATCCAACGATTAAAAAGCCTTAATTATAATAAATTAGGAATAATTCAAAACAACACCACTATAATCTTCTCTACTTCGTTAAAATCATACACTAGTCAACAATCTTCAATTTCAGTATGATTTAACAATTTATCGGATTTATTCCAAAAATCGACGAATTTCAAACATCACCAAAACTATAAAATTTATACCTCAAATCGAAGACCTCGTGTCAACGATCCCAGAACTGAAGTCGGTTCGTCGATTGGATAAACCGATAAGTCGCACGATTGAAAAAAAAATCGAAATTCTATTTCCTCTCACCTCTCGTTCTTCTCTGTCAAAGTTTCTGTATGAATTCACTTAAAATTTTGATATTTATCTTTTTTTTTATTAATTATATTATATTATATTAATAATATAATATAATATAATATAATATTTAACATTTTAACACCGGTATATCATTTTGAACCAGTCAAAAGATCAAATTTTCCAAAATTCAAAACAAGAAACTTCTATATCTTTGAGTTTTCTACGTCATATCCAAATTTCAAATCATTTGGACTTCATATGACCAAACTATGTCATATTTCTCTCTTTAAAATTAATTAATTATTTAGTAATCTCACATTACTAAATCAACAAATTGTGATATTTACTTCAGGCATTACATTTGTGTATATAGTATTTAAAACATAGACGTTAAACAAGTGTTGGCTGGAAGATGCTGCCTTCAGTCTAGGCTACAAGTTCAGTTAGGCAGTAGCGTAAGTCCCAATCTGAGTGGGTTTGTACAAGGTATTGTATAAATCAAAATCTTCTAATGGATCCTACCCAAGGTAGTAGAAGGGGTGACATAGAAGCAGTTGAAGTTTCCAAACATCTATAAACATATCTTGTGTACTTAACTGTTTAACTATTGTTTTCAAACTGATTTGATCAGTTTGAGCTGTTATCAGTTCAATTCTCACAATAACTGAACTAATACATACAAGAACTAATCTCCTTCATTTCAGTTATTCAGTTCACACAAGGTAAAAGACTTTCAAATTAATCAGCTTTCTTAATAAATGATTATTTCGAGTATTTTCCGCTTGGTTTAAAACCAAACTTAAATCTAATCCATCAGTGTTTACATTCTTAGAACATGAGCTATTGAAGCTTATGGAGAATATTGTGTTTGAAGCACCCTCACAGGTGTGAGAATCGATCCTTCAGATCTTCCTACTATACTGGTTACACCGAAATAATAAGGTATATCAATATTTTGATAAGGTATAGTTATATACCGTTTTACCGAAAAATACCTTATATTTTTTTTAAAAAATTCACTTTAATATTTATAAATATTATATAATTTAATTTATAAATATTATTTCAATATATTAGTATTTTGGTATAAATAAAAAAATTTCAAATTCTATATCATTACAATACCGAAAATTTAGATATCAATACCATAACATACCAATTCGTTATATCGAAAATTCGATATTTTTCTGTAGGATAATTTCGTTATACCGAAATTCGATAGTTTTTTCACTTTTAGTCCAAATAAACTTTTCAAAACAACTATTACTAAATTTTTCAAAAACAGCTATTTACTTCCAAAGTATTATTTGCTTCTTAAATGTTAATCCCGTGAATGTCTTAGGTTGTAATAATTCAAACATCACAATACAAAAGTCAGGATGATCATTGATGAATATCAAACATTGCAAGGAATTTATTTCCTTTTCCTTCTGGCTTTTTGAAAGTTAGCTTTCCTTTTTATTCTCTCCTTTTTACGTGAGAATTATTATTCTTTCCGCGATAAAAAGAACTAATGTATTTCGTGATTTATAAGGTCATACCGTCATGACACACATTCTTAGAGTAGTGGAAGAGTAGAAGGCGTCTCCGACCATGACCTCCCGAGAATTCGGACTCAAGAGATGCCGGAATTTCCTTTCCCTTGAGCTATTTTTTAGAATAATGTGGAAGAGGAGGGGGCAAATAAAGGCGTGGCATCTCAAGAACTTAATGGCGCTAATGCGACAACGTGCACCCCACTATGCATATATTAGATATCATATTTATTAAACCGTCACTATTAACCAAAACATACAGTTGTTTATTAAACTGTCGTTATTAAGCAAAAAGCGACGGTTTTTGTTTAAACCTTCGTTATTTTAAAATTTACGACTGTTTTATTAAAATTGTCGCTAAATTTTCTCCAAATCCATCGCTAAGTAACAATGGTTCGTTAAAACCGTTGTTGTTTCTCCAAAAAAACACGCTAATCGGCAACGATTTTCACGCTTTTTTGAGAACCGTTGTCTTTTAGCGTTTTTTAAGGGTCAAAGACAACGATTTTGCCTAAAAAATGCTCAATAACAACGGTTTTCACTAAAACTGTTGTTAAAAAGTAAAAGATAGACAACGAGTTTTTTGTAAAACCATTGTTTGTTAAGTATTGTGTATTCAGTATTTTCTTTTAGTGTTTTACTATAATCTGGTAGAATACCTTTTAGACTTTGATAATTGAAGGTTTTTTTGGTATGTAATTAGTTAAAACTATAATGAATCTGAATAATCAATTTAGTAGCTAGAGGTACATTGGTATTTAAGATTTTGATATTTTGGTCATTTCAGCATGTAACTATTTTCTGGATTTCACAAAATAATTGTTATAGTAAAGGTATTTAGAGTATTTAAAAAACTAACGACACCAAAAATAATTAATATACATCTCTCCGCATTAATGGCATATTTTATGCAAGTATATATATGATATATAATAATACTCATTAAAAAAATTTAAATGCAAGATTCTACACGAAATAAATACCAAGATAAAAGAAAAAATAAATGTTATTTAAATCTTTAATCAACGTGGCCATTTGAATTAAAATAGATCAACTTCAAATATGAATCCATTGACCTTACTATTTATATATTTTTTTAACCAAATATCTATTCCCACGTGGCGCAATAATTGGAATATTTTACGTCACACACACGGCACTAAACTCCGAATATTCAAATTGTGCAGCGGGATCATATTTTTAAATAGTATCTATATCGTTAAACGGTCTTACGAAACAAGTTAAATATATTTATATTTATAATGATAATTAATACTTTTTTACGTAAAATAATAATTTGTCACGAATGACTTAAATAAGATATCTGTCTCACAAAATTGGCTCGTAAACCGAATCACGAAAGTCCTTTTGATTTAAAAAAAAAAACCAAAATTTTGAATTTTAAAAGTATAAATTTTTTGTAACATTTTCATTATAATATCCAATAAATTAATACAATAAAACAAGTTAAAACCAAATAATAAATTACATTGGCAGAAAGCTAAAATAAGCACGTAAAGAGCACCACTTAGCGATCGATTTGGTCCCCCCACGCATGCAACAAGCTAGAGGGGAGTAATTTCAAAAGAATAATGATTAATCGTCTAGGAATTTTCAAATAAATATGAAAATATACATATGTAGAACAATCTCCTAATGTCAAAACAAAAATTTTGTAATCGGATAATCGTATACTTAATAATATTCTTGAAAATAACAAGTAAATATTTTTGCATTGAAGATTGACAATGGAAATTACGTTATTTGAATCGAAAGCGTCGTGATCTTTATAATTTAATGACTGAAAAAGAATTATAAAATGTATATAGAATTGGGGAAGGATGTGACAAACTATTAATAAAATAATAAGATTCGTAGTGCACATTGTTTGATTAATATCAGTGGTTTCTCTTGTACTGGTTTAGGTTCAGTGGAACAGAATGGTTAAAGTCAGTTTTATCCGGTGCTTTCGAGTGTAGGACAAAAAGCTGGAAAAGTTTTTCTTCGAGCAAAACGCGAAAAAGCAGTCAACTGTTTGATTGATCATATTAAACGCGTAAACAGCTTTGAAAAAAATGAGAAACAACCCAATTTTTTAGATAAAATTTTAATTTTAATTTATTTAGAAATTTTAACTTTTAATTTTATTCATTAATAAAAATTTAAGAAAAAACTAAATGCATCGAAATAGAATTTGCCCCGAACCCTTTCTTTATTTACGACTAAGAGACAACACTCGATTCAATAAAGATTGAAAAAATTCTTACTCCACATAATTTGTGATTTTGAGAATTATGTTTTGATAACTTAAAAATTTATTCATTTATTCTTAAATTTTGTATTTACTTGTAATTTAATATATAATTTATTTAATATAATTTAAATCATAACAATAACTAAAAATGAATTTTCATTCTTAATCACATTAAACTCATTTAAACTTGTCAAATATTGGGCATTGATGATAGGGAGAAATTTTAATTTTAGCCTAAACAGTACCATAAATTTTTTTTACTAGCTAAAATAACATGATTAACACCCAATGTAAATTTCATCATTTCTTTTTTTTTTTTTTTTGGTAATTCGAGGTAATTGGGATTTGTTTGAATAGTTCCCCATAGGTGGATGACATTCCCTTTTGTTGCTATCTTGAAAAAAAACTGCTAACAGAAGTGACACATTTGTCCAAAGAGGTTATTAGTCTTTTTAGCTCTTTGGACAAACTAAAAAAATATAAGTTCTTACTGCTTATAAAAAAAATTTGTTATAAACTGAGGTGTTTATTCAACCCTCTCTTCTAAACACCTTATCCATTCTAATTGATCCTAACAGTTGGAATCAGAGTGGGTTGTTCTTGAAAGAAAATTGAAACTGATTTTGATGTTTAAAATTCGAAAATTTCAGATTTTTTAAAACATATATATGCAAAACTGAATTTTTGTGCAACTTGCAGCAATCGTGGGAAAAATGACATATCTCCTTGCTCAAGTTTCCAAATGACGAACCACTTTTTGCGTTGTAACTAGACTCATAGAGGATTACAACGAAATAAAATTAGCAGCCTATTTATGCATAAGTAAAAGCAGTTTATTAATTGAAAACAAAGCATATGTGCTGCAGCAGAAAATGAACCATAGAGAAAATTGGTTAGTCACTCATCTAGTTTTATAAATTTCAAATTTTCAAAAATATAGGGGGAGAACTCATTATAATTTTAATGGAGAGATTATTTTTAAATATTGAGGGGAGAAAATTTTGTGCTTAAAATTTTGAAAAATATGACTTTTTGATTCACACAAAAAGAAGGAGAAATACGTTAGTTGAATTGATTGTTTATCCAAGTTTTGTGATCATAAAAAAGGGGAAGATTGTTGGAACATTTCAGTTTGCAATCTTGATTTTGATGTTAACAAAATTTGTTATTGTATTTCTTAATTATTTACTCACGTGTGAAGTTGCAAACACAAGAAAAAAAATAGAGACTGAATTTAGCTAAACTGAATTTCTGACGAGCTTTGGTTTTTTAATTATATCTCTCAGCTGGATGACTCAAACGAAAATACGTCAGCTTGACTTATCAGAAAGTTCAATATGAAACAAGTCGTATGTTCACATCAGTTAGGAAAATCGGATGTTATCTAGGTTTAACTGATCACTGCAAACCGATTGCACGAAAACAGCAATCAGTTGGGTGTGAGCAGTTGCTGTATTTTGGCCGTATCTCTCAGCTCGGTTATTGGAACGAAGCGATTCAGTATGCGTTGGAAAGATAAGACGATGACTACAAACATCTTCAGAAGTCAAAGTCTGAATCAAAACGTAAGATGCTGATAAATTACGATTAATCTAATGGTTCTGCACAAACAGAAAATCAGCAAGGCTAATTTAGCACACCAGCTGAAACTGATTTGGACCAGTTGAGCAGATCAGAACTGAACTGAACCGGACCAATTGAAACTGAAACAATTGAGTAGCTGACCCGCGGAACTGAAATAGTTGACCAAAGTTGATCAGTTTAGGCTCGGGAAAATTTCTAGTAAGGCGAATTTGACCGTCGCAATTCCAGAAATAATACAAAAACTTTACAAACGATCATATTTTTGTATCTAATATATATATCGTTGTTGGAGCCTATAAATACAACATTTTGAAGATCAAACAAGATCTTTTGAAGGGGATTTAAATCATGGGCAGTTAGCATGAATAAATCTGCTAGTTGAGAGCAAAAACCCTTGCATGAGGATATATTTGAGATGTGCATATAAAAGATAAAGTCCTCACACACAATCACTCACACATATACAAGAGAGTTGAACTTCTAAGATTAGTTGAGTAAGTTTTCACACAAAGACATTAAAGATTGTGTTTGTAATTTTGGCATAAGAGACGTTAAACATTATGCGGATTGTGAGGTTATGATCTACAGTCGAGAGTGTGCTAGGAGTTTAAATTAGGCAAGAGATATGTCCTATGTTGAAATGGATTTGTACAAAGTGTTGTATAAATCAAAGTGTTCTAGTGGATCTTTTCCAAGAGGAAGAAGGGGTGACGTAGGAGCATTTGAAGTCTCCGAACATTCATAAACAAATTTGTGTCTATTTATTTATTGCATTTACTTATCATCTCTATTATTTTAAAGATGCATTGTTGAAGCATTTTATGTGTTCTTCAAATATCAAAATATTCCATACCAAGTGTTTGTATAATGCTTCAACCAAAATATTATTACTCATTCAATTTGAATATATTTTAAATGCTTTACAAAATATATAATCGTTTTCTACGAATGATTATTTCGAGTGTATTCTGATTGATTTGAAAACCAAACTCGATTTAATTCATCGATGTTCAATATTTCAATAATTGAGCTATCGTAGCTCAATTATTTTCCACCAAACTGATCCTAACAATTGGTATTAGAGAGGTTAATCTTGCTTCAAATACTTTCAAATGCTCAAACTGATACAGAACACCACGTCTTCTTTCAATAAAATTCTCATGTTTTCTAGGGAAGAGTTTGATGATTGGAAGATAAGAATGCAAGCTCATCTAGCTGCTCAGGATGATGACATGTAGTACGTCATCACAGACGGAACAATGAAAATCATGAAAGCCAACACAGTTATTGCTCTGACTGATGGAGCACCACACAGAATAGAGAAGCGACAAGATGAATGGACTTCTGAAGAAAAAAGAAAAGCTAAATTGGATAATTTAGCCAAGGCCATCTTGTACAAGACTCTAGATAAGAACACTTTTAGGAAAATCAAGATGTGCAAAACAGTTAAATAAATTTGGAAGAAACTGATTCAGCTATGTGAAGGAAACGAGCAAACAAAAGAGAACAAGATGTTTGTTGCTGTTCAGAAGTTTGACAACATAAAATGAAAGCTAGGGAATCTATGAATGACTTTGATGAAAGAGTCAGCAACATAGAAAATGAATTGAATGCACTTGGAAATTGCACTCAAATAAAGAAATTGCCTTGAAAGTGATGCGCGGTTTTCTCAAGGAATGAGTGTTAAAACCATGGTAATGAGGGAATCTAAGGATTTGAACAAGGTATAATTGCACGATCTATTTGCAGATTTAAAAGCCTACGAATTTGAGAAGGCGAGCCAACCATTCCACCAGTTACAACTGCTTTAAGTGCAATGAACCGAAACCATCGGTTTCAACTGAAAAGTCCTCAGAACGATTGAGCAGTGATGCCATGTCACTATTTGTAAGAAAATTTGAAAAGTTCATGAGAAAGAACCAAGGCTCCTATCAAAGAAACTATCAAAGGAGTGAACCCAATGAGGAGTCAAATGTATGTTTCAACTATAGAAAAACTGGTCATTTCATTGCTGACTGTCCAAAGCTTAAAAAAGAAAGTAGAAGATCAATTGAGAAGGGTAAAAAGCCCTTCGAGCACAGAAGAAGTTTCCAAGATGAAAGAAGTCATCTAGAAATAAGCATGAAGCTTTGGTAGAGGAAAAAAACAAGTCGAAGTGGGATGACTCATACTGTAAAGCATCTGAAACTGAAGGTTATAGCAGCTCAAGCAATGAAGAATATGTGAAATGCCTCATGGCTGATGATGCTGAGATGGAACCCTGCAATAATCAGGTATTTGATTTTAGCTCGAATGACTTTACTAAAGAAGAGCTTATTTCTACACTGCATGAAATGGTAAATGAGTACCCAAACTAGCTATTTCCTTTGAGAAAGCTGAAGTAATGCAAGATGATCCATCAAACGACATAGTCGATAGCATTAAATCAGTTTAAAACTTAAATATCAAAGAGGAGATTACTGAACCAAAAGCTAAAAAGGAAGAAAGTGATATGTTAATCCAGCAGCTAAGAGCTGAGAACTCTAAACTGACTAAATTAATTCAGGCTTGGAACAAGTCTTCAGTCATACTGACTGAAATGCAGTGTTAGCAAAACCAGTGGGAGATAAAAATGCTCTGGGCTATGGTAGCCAAATGAACCCTCAACTATTATACAATGCCAAAACTGAATACAGGAAAAGAGAAATATATTCACTTTGTCAAATTAGTTATTGATGCGAGCACGGACGGTCAAGCCCTAAGGAAAGCATGAGACCCTTTAGAGTTGCCGAAGGGACCAATCACGAGGAGACGACTAAAGAGATTCAAGGAAGCATTGCAGGGGATTATGAGCAAGGAGGAAGGACTTACAAGAGAGGTGCAAAGTGCTGGAGGGTTTTTGATGCATGGGAGTGAGTTTGGGAGTCACAAGAACATTATTCAAGTGATAGATGAAGATGAGTCCAGCAACATCGGCGCCCGAGCGGCCAAAGATTACCGCCCGAGCGCCACAAGTACTTGTCCGAGGCGAAAAATTCCAGAAAGCCTATCGCCCGAGCGGTCATATTCTACTGCCCGAGCACGAGTAGTACAGAAGCCTCGGCGCTCGAGCGATCAAATTCTACCGCCCGAGCGCGAGTCAGTTTCGGGAAAATCCTAGTTTCCTAGTTTAGAGTTTTAATTGTTTAGGTAACTAGATTTTGAGATCCTTTTTGATTTGTAAACATATTTTTCACGAAATTTGGACACAATTCAGATTTTATTATTGAGTTATCAAACTTTTGAGGAGTTTTCTCTCAAGCTTTTTCAAGGCTCTTGCTTTGTCAACCAAAATCAAACTTATCAAAGTTTTTAACTTTGTGGCGTTTGTCGATCGTTCTTGCGCGGATTGTCAGAGACGAGTTCTTTGAAGGTTCGTTTGAGTTTACGGTTGTTTATTTTGTGATTTTTTGTTGCTAAACTCTTCGTAGTTTAGAGGTGAAATTCACGTCGTACTTGTTTCAAAAGATCGGGACAACACAACGATTCTTTGTTCGTTATTGAATAGAGGGTGCGATTCGATTTTAATCGTGTTTGCTATTTATTCCTACGAAAATTCACATCATTTGGTATCAGAGTTTAGGTCCATTGAATTCAAGTAAGTTATCTTGTTCTTAAACTTTCAGATCTGTGTTAGTTCTTCGTTCGTTTTCAGATCTGCTTTCTGTTCTATCGTTCTTCGAAATTTTTTTCGAGAGTTTGTGATTCTCGAAATTTTGGTGTCTTTTTTTTTGTTGGAATTTTCGAGTAGTACTCGTCCAAAAAAAAAGAGTACAAAAATTCCAAAAATTCACCATTATTTCTTTTTGGTATCTTGTTCAATTTCCTTTAGAAAGTCATATTCAATTGCCTCTCACAGTCAAAAAAAAAATTATATACCTTCGAATTTCTTGTCTACGCATTCCAAGTGAGTCAGTCACAATCGTTCACAAGTTGAAACTTGATTGTTTGATATACAAATACAAAGCTTGAGCACCTTGAGACAACTCTCGAATTTGAGTGACATTACTTGAGTGCGAGTGAATTTCTTTGGAGTGAACGGTGAGTATTTGTTGTGAGCAAAAAAAATTTGAGAGAAAAGACGAGTGAATTTCTTTGGAGTGACCGTGAGCATTTGGGTGAGGATTATTTTGTTTCTACTAAAGTTTTCTTGCAGGTACAAATTTGAAATTAGATGGAGAGGGAGGTAGGAGATAGTTCGAACCCGGGGTTGTCTAAGGTTCAAATGGAGGCTTTGTTTGGGCATTTTATAGAATGACGAGTAATGAATTAGAGCCCTTACATGAGAGATTGGATAAGCTTGAAGTTAGTACTAGTGGGAGTAAATCCAAACCTAAAGATTTGGGTAGAGGAGAATAAGAAGAGGAGTATGATTTGGGTGGAGATTAGGAGAGCCAAAATGAAAATTGGGGTAGGAATGGAAGAGGTAGAGGAATTGGGAGAGGAAGAAGAGAAGCCGTACGGGATAATTATGATAACATAGGAATCTTGTTGAATGAAGACATAGTGAACAATTTTGAGTGTAGATAATCTCTGATAGGATATAACTAGCTCTGATACCACTTGAAAGGATCGGTTAAACGAACAAAGAGTGTTTAGAAAAGGGTGGGGGGAGGTTGAATAAACACTGCTCGAATTTAAATATTCTTCGACAATATGAGTTCAGTTTTGTTACCAACTGAAACTAGATATCCCGTCGGTCAATAAAAATCAGTTAAACTGAATAAAACAGTTGCGGAAAATAAACTGACTGAAAGATAGAGTATCTAACTGAAAATGACAACTGAAGTAATAACAACACAATATGTTTCTGGATGTTCGGAGACTTGAATAACTCCTACGTCACCCCTTCTATCACGAAGATAGGATATCCACTAAAAGACTTTGATCAAATACACGACACTGTACTGACCCACTTCAGTTTGGACTTATCACTTTGCCAAAACTGAAACTCTTAGTATACAACACTTTTATAGATCGTAACTGATCTTAGCACAACTTAGAAAATCTATCAACGATTACAAAGTGCTATTTAAGCTCGAGAATGTAGTCTTGAATACTAATGATATGACTAATAAGCGTGAGCTTTGATTTCTGATTGTCAGTAGATATTTTTGCAGCGTAACAGCAAGTAGAATGAGATAACTGAAAGTCGGGGTTTTTATTCAGTTGCTGCCTTCGACTATTTATAGGCTCTCCTCTCAACGGTAACATTAAAGAATGTTTGAATATTCTAACCGTTGATTGCCACGTCGATATATTCTGACAATCGTACACTGTTCATTCTGTAATGCGGCGTTCCACTACTAGTGCAGGTATATGTACTATTTTGTCGGTTGTCGGTTTCAACTGATGACATATACTGCTGAGAGATCAGCTGGTAAAGAATCAGTTGACGAGAATGAACTTCAGTTGTGTCGAACAGTGAACTGAGTTCAGCAGATGACGTGTTCAGTTGATGATCAGTTCAGTTACTTAGTTCAGTTGGTAAGTCTTTTTGTCAAAACACCGGAATAAAGTTTCCAACATTTTCCCCCTTTATGATGTTTGACAAAACTTAGAATAAAATATAACTGAATAACTGAACTCTTGTAGATAAAATAAGATGTAGATTCAACTGAATTCATGTTCTTCATAAATATAAGAATTTAAGATTGCTTCTGCTTTTCTAACAACAGTTTAAGGCTCTTCCCCTTTTTTGTCAAACAGCTCCATCTTAGAAGATAATTTCCAAACGTCAATAGATAGGAGCTTAACAGAGTCGGAAATATTGCTGATAGCAGTATTCATTGCAACTTGAAGCAAATCTATCTTTCTTGAGACAAGTGACTCCACACTGTCAACTCGTTTGTTGATAGGGTCTTGAGTGGCAGTGAGACTGGAAAATATCCCTCTGTTTTTCTTTATATCTTCAACTGCAAATGTCAGAGAGGTAACAACAGCTTGTATGGCGTTCAGTTTTTCTAAGTTGAACTGATGAGAATGGTCCAACTTCAGAGTGTGGGACAACTGAGTGTTCTGAATCTTTGATATGGCAGTAATCATTTGTTGCATACTTTCCTGCATATTTTGAACTTCTTCAAAAATAAGATCAAAATCTGATGAAGATGGAGAAGGAGACTGATGAGAGGTTTCTGGTTCTCTTGTTGTGTGTTAAGAAATGACTAAGGCTTGGTCAGTCGAGACTGTAGCAGCAACATTCTGAACTGGAACATCAGTTACAATGATTTCTCCATGAACTGGAGACGATGAGGGTGGATTCTGATCGGCAGAAGAACTGGCTTGATGAATGGCAGATGGTGATGAAACTAAAACTGGTGCCTCTAAAGAATGAACTTGAGAATCAATCGGCACATCAGTTGAAATAGCTTGGTCAGCAAATAGATCTTGATGAACTGGTTATTATGAAGAGATGGTGACCTCTGGATTGATTTAATCAGCAGAGTGATCAACTGGATTAGACATAGGTTCACTCAATTTAGTATCCTGCACCACTGCTTGGATAATTTCCTCAATGTTTGCAAAAGAAAGCTCGGCTTCAGTGTACAGTTGCTGTTCAGCAGGAGATGGTTGAGACATATCCTGAACTGGCTTTTCAGTTGGAACCAAAGCCTGTTCTGAGGATGGTTTTTCAACTATATCCTCTTCATCATTATCTGAATCTCCTTGATGAAGAACCAACTCCTGATCCATTTCCCAAAATTTTATCTGAGATTGTAATCCAAGCAAATCGGTATCAAGCTGAGTAATTACTGCTTGATCAGCAAACACAGTAGGATTTGTTGGAATGTAGTTAGCCTTCAGCTTATTAAGAATTTGTGCTAACTTCTTTGCTCTCATCTGATCAAACAAATAAGTTTTTCTTTCCATAGCCTGAGCAATTGTTGCAGCTTTCACCGTTCTGAGAACATAAGCTTCCAATTTGATGAAGGTGTTCAGCTGTGATTTCTTCTTCAGTTGCTTGGCAAAAACTTGTGTTCGAAAAGCTGTCCAAGTATCATAGGACTGAATTTTTGAAGCTGCATAACTATTAACCTTTGCCCAAACAAGGTCAATGTGTGTCTGAATGGCATTGGAAGGTCTGGGCTCTTCAATCAGCTTGCCCTTGCCTTTATCAGTACTCAGAATGTGAGAGATTTCCAATCATGTTCTAGTTGATTCCACCTCTATAAATTTTATCCATTTGGGTCGAGCAGGTGCCACACTAGCAGGGCGAGTGATCTGAATCAGAGGCGCTTTGGTCCTAACTGATTCCTTTTTGGCACCAACTGAAGCTTCTGGTGGAATGATTTTCAAAGGAACTGCTTCTATTGGTTGCTGAGCATCTGAAGAAATAATTGTATCAGTAGGAATGGATACCTCGGCAGTTGTTGATTTAACCCTTTGGGTTCTTGGTTTCTTGGCAATCTGTGGAGATGGAGTTTTCTCTGAGTCAGATGTACTCAAAATTAATTTCTTCTTAGCTACCTTCAGTTGAGCCAAAGTTTTGGCCTTCTTCACTGATTTTGGGGCTGCTTTATCAGTCCCAATCTTCTGTTTGATCTTGACAAACTGAGCAGGAGAAGTGTCCAGTTTGGTCCTCAGTGGCATAGTGTTCTTCGCATTAAAAACTTTAAACCTTGATGATCTTTCTGAGTCATCAGCCACTAACCCTTTCATTTTCAGCAGATAACTAAGTTGCACAGCAAATCCGTTGGATTGTTTGGAAAACATGAACATATTCTTCAGAATATTAAATATGAGATGCCTCCAGTTGAATTGACGATCAGCCATAATAACAGAAATGGCTTGAAATTTCTCCAAAGTAAGGGCAGCAAATGATCCAGCTTTTGCCAAAAGCCCTTTGGCTACAACATCAGCAAGTAACTGAACTTCATACTTCGGTTCTTTCTTTGGATCGGAGACTTTGATCTTCCGTCCATCAGCAGAGAGTGCGGTTTACATCTCTTCAATATCAGAGGCTTTAACATCCGAGAGTTGTGCCAATCCATCAGAAGGTAGAGAGAAAATTTCTCCAAAGGAGTCTTCAGAAATGGTCAGAGACTGATCATTGATAGTAGAAACTATGTTGCCATCAGAGTCGACCATACCGGTGCAGTAGAAATCCTGAAGTTCTTTTGGGTAGATTTCTTGAGATGATTTACCCAAGAACGTCTGTAATCCAGCAGTTTTCAGTTTTTGAAAAACTTTCTTGACATCCTCATCACCGAAGGATAGAATTGACCCAAAATTGATAGCCATAGCATTTAGCATATAAGCGGGAATTTGAGTTGCCATTTCGAACTGAGTGAATTCCTGAAAGAAAAGTTGAAGGATGAAACTTGTTCTTGCTCTCAAAAATCTGTGGATAAACGCAAAATAAAACTGAAATGAAGCGGGGAATGGTACATATGTACGTGACTATTCAAATTCTGGACACGTGTCAGTCCATAGAAATTCTGAATTACAACGTGTGTACGTGTGCTGTAAGCATGTGTAATTTGACGGTTTAAAAAGTGTCCACGTTGACACTAATCATTTACTGGAAAACGGCATTTAATGCTTGAAAGACAGTCACGTCGCTTGATTTTGAATATAATAGGTTTAATTAGTTAACTTATATGAGAAGATTAGTGAGAAGCTCAACTGAACGATCAGTTGTTACTGTATCCTTTCAGTTGAGAGCTGACTAATCAATTGTCTTCTCAGTTAATCTCTTAGAACCAATATTCCCCATAAATAAATGCATAAAATAATTAAAGCGAAAAGTAAATATCAGAGATATTATTTGCTGATGACACGTTGACGACCCTTCAGCTTCCTTGAAAGTCTGCTATAAATAAAAGGGACAATGTTAGTTTCAGTCAAATTGGTGGAAGAAGGAGAAAACAAAAAAAATGGCAGATGCGAGTGGCTCAAGTGGTTCTCCATTTTCTCTGGAAGATAGGAAGGAGGCTATTGAAGATGAAGTCTTCTACACCAGTCTTCCCTACTGGGAAAAATTACAGGAGCTTGAGTTCCTGTATAACTCCGGATAGCCTACCACTCCCAGACTGGTGGAACAGTTGACAGAAGTGTGGGAGCGCTTGAATATCGCTGTTTGGGTGGACGTCTTTAGAGATGGTCATATTCATCAGCTGATGCTTCAGAAGGAACTGGAAATTCTCAATCGCATAGCTTCTTCTCATAGCTTTTGTAAGACGTCTTCCTCAGCGCTATCAGTTTGGTTGAGGATGTGGATAGACGATGTAAAGGAAAAATATGACAGTGTAATTGAAGCGAATGTTTATCGTTGAATGAAATGTTTATTTTGGTGTAACTTTGATGTTTCTTTTTCCTGCAAGTAATAAGTTTTAATAACAGATAGACTAATAAACTGATGAAACACTAACTGATAGAAGATTAACTGACATCAATTGAGAGTCATATAAATAAACAATTAACTGAAGAGTCAGTAAATGACAGCAAAACTGAAAATGAATTAAGAACCAAGACAACAATAACAACTGATTAGGATAAATCAATTAATCCAAGTATATTGCAAAAATGAGAAAACTTAGTCTCAGCCAATGGTTTGGTGAAGATATCAGCTGCTTGCTACTCAGTTGATACGTATTCCAATTTGATGTTCTTCTTCAGGGCATGATCTCTGATGAAGTGATGTCTGACATCTATGTGCTTAGTCCTGGAGTGAAGAACTGGATTATAGGTAATAGCAATTGTGCTTGTGTTGTCACAGAATATAGGAGATTCCTTTGCATCAACACCATAATCTTTCAGTTGTTGCTGAATCCAGAGCAGTTGAGCACAGCATCTTCCTGCAGCAAGATATTCTGCTTCAGTTGTGGAAGTTGCTATGGATGTTTGCTTCTTACTAAACCAAGAGATCAGTCTGTCTCCTAGAAACTGACATGATCCACTTGTACTTTTTCGATCAAGCTTGCATCCTGCATAATCTGCATCTGAATATCCAACTAAATTGAAAGATGAATCTTTAGAATACCATAATCCAACATTTTGTGTGCCCTTAAGATATTTCAAGACACGGTTGACAGCAGTAAAATGTGATTGCATGGGATTTGCTTGAAATCTAGCACACATGCATACAGCAAATACAATATCAGGACGACTAGCAGTTAGGTACAATAATGAACCTATTAAACCTCTGTAAAGTGTCGTCTCAACTGATATTCCCCCTTGATCAGTGTCTAATTTAACTGATGAGCTCATGGGAGTGCATGCAGCTGAACATGATTCCATACCAAATTTCTTCAGCAATTCCTTAGTGTATTTAGTTTGACTGATAAAAGTTTCTGAATCCATTTGCTTCACTTGTAAACCAAGGAAGAATGTCAGTTCACCCATCATGCTCATTTCGAACTTATCCTGCATTAACTTAGCAAACTTCTCGCATAATTTGGGGTTAGTTGACCTAAAAATAATGTCATTAACATAAATTTGAACGAGTAGAATATGATCATTCTTGGAAAATTTGAACAAGGTCTTATCAACTGATCCAACAGAAAAATCGCGATCAGTTAGAAATTTTGATAAAGTTTCGTACCAAGCTCTTGGAGCTTGTTTAAGACTATATAAGGCTTTGTTCAAATGATATACATGATCAGGAAGGTGATGATTGATAAAACCTGGCGGTTGTTCAACGTAGACTTCTTCCTGCAACTGGCCATTCAGAAATGCACTCTTCACATCCATTTGATAGACTTTGAAGTTTTTGAATGAAGCATAGGTAAGGAATATCCTGATTGCCTCCAGTCTTGCAACTGGTGCATATGTCTCATTATAATCAATTCCTTCTTCCTGCCTATAGCCTTGTGCTACTAGCCTTGCTTTGTTACGCACAACTGAACCATCTTCGTTCAGTTTGTTCCTGTACACCCATTTTGTACCTATAACAGTTTTCGAAATTGGTCTTGGAACTAAGTTCCAGACATTGTTATGGATAAACTGATTTAGCTCTTCTTTCATTGCATTTATCCAGTTTGGATCACCAAGAGCTTCATCAGTCTTCTTGGGTTCTAGTTGTGATACGAAAGCTGAATGAATAAATAGATTGAGCATCTGATTTCTTGTTCTTACTGGATCAGATGGTTTACCTATTACCAACTCTGGAGGATGTGATTTCTTTCATCTGAGTTCAGCATTTATTGCTTCTGAATCAGCAACTGCTTCTGTGGGTAACTGAACATTTTCAGTTTCTGTTGGAGCAGTTTCAGTTGGTAACTGAATGTCATTTGGTTGCTCTATTAACTGATCATTAGGAACAGCTTCTGGTTCTTCTGGTTGATCCAATACTTCTGGTTCGAGTGTTTGGAGGTTGCTTTGATTGATATGGACGTCTTCTTCATCATCATCATCCAAGCTTATATCTGTAAATCTATCAGCTAGCTCAACTTGATCAGTTGGCTTATCAGTTAGTACAGTTTCATAAAAAACAACATGAATAGATTCCTCAACATTTAAAGTATTTTTGTTGAAGACTTTATAAGCTTTACTCACTGAAGAATAGCCAAGAAATATTCCTTCTGCAGATTTAGCATCAAAGGCTTTTAAAAGAGTTTTACCATTAACAAGTATAAAACATCTGCAGCCGAATATTTTGAAGTAAGAAACCACACTTTTTCTTCCATGCCAGATCTCATAAGGTGTTTTCATATGATTCTTATTAATCATTGATCTGTTTTGAGTGTAACACGCAGTGTTCATTGCCTCTGCCCAAAACCTTTGAGAGATACCAGAATCAGCAAGCATTGTTCTAGCAGCCTCTTTGAGGGTCCGATTTCTCCTTTCAGCTACACCATTTTGCTGAGGAGTTCTAGCTGCTGAGAGCTCATGCTTAATTCCGGCATTCTATAAAAAATTTGAAAGAATTTGATTGATAAACTCAGTTCCTCGATCAGATCTGATTCTATCAATTCCAACTGATTTTTCATTTAATAATCTTTTGAAAAACTTAATCAGTTGAGCAACAGTTTGGTCTTTGGACTTGAGAAATATAACCCAAGTGAATCTTGAAAAATCATCTACAAACACCAAGGTGTGTTTCATTCCCCCTAAGCTCATGACTGGTATTGGACCAAATAGATCCATATGTAATAGCTCTAAGAATCGGGAAGAAGATTTACGACCCTTGTTCTTAAAAGAAGATTTGATTTGTTTACCAAACTGACATGCTGAGCAAATTTTGTCTTTGATAAAATCCATTTTGGGCAGTCCAGTAACAAGATCGTGGTTACTCAAATATGCAATAGATTTGAAGTTCATGTGGTTTAATCTCTTATGCCACAACCAGTTTTTAGAAGATTTTGAAGCAATAAAACAAACTGGTGCATAAGGTTGATCATTCCAACTGACTTTGTAAGTGTTCCCACACCTTTTGCCAGTTATGATGATCTCTTCAGTTGAGTTTTTGACTGAACAAGAATGTTTGTCAAACTGAACTGAGAATCCATTATCATATAATTGACTGATACTGATCAGATTATACTTAAGATTCTCAACTAATAATACATCATTAATGGTGAAGTTACCATGGATAAGCTTACCCTTACCCACAGTTTTACCTTTGGAATTATCTCCAAAACTGATGTTTGGTCCAGTGTACTTAACCAGTTGAGATAATAGTTTTGAATCTCCTGTCATGTGGCGTGAACATCCACTATCCAAGTACCATATAGATCCAATGCTTGTACCTGTTACCTGCAATCACACACAAGATAAGATTCTGGTACCTTTTTTCTATTTGGGTCCAAAGTTGATTAGTTCTTTAGGAATCCAGACTTGGATCAGTCTAACTGATCGTCCAGTCGCTGTATTCCAAATGGTCTTTCTCTGTCTGTGTGTGTTTGGTGTATGGTGTGCAGGAGATACAACATGTGATTTGTCCTTTTTCAACTGATTGTTCAGTCAGTATCTCTTCTGAACTGACTTACTGTTATAGTAATTTGAGTAACTATTTGAGTAATTTTTGCTGAAAATTTTTGGTTGCTGACTTCGAGAGTCAGTCACAACTTTTGGGCTATAACCAATTCCACATCTTTTGCCCTTGTTCATTCCTTGAGTTGGCTGTTCAATCAGTTTACTCGGATCAGCTTGTTCTTGTACCATAACTGATTTTACAAAGTGAATGTATTTCCCTTTGTTTATATTCAGTTTTGGCAGAGTATCTTTGGAATACGAATCATCTTTACTACAAAATCCTAAACCAGTTTTATCAGTAATTGATTTCTGAGAATTCTGTATATCAGTTAAAGCATCAGACGATTTTTTCCAAGCCTGAATAAGCTCAGTGTGCTTTGAATTTTCGATCAACAACTTTTGAATCATTAATTGATCCCTGCTTCTTTCATTTCTGAGCTCAGCAATTTCCCTTTTCAGACTCAACATATCAACTGATTCATCAATTTTTGTTTTATCTTCTTTGGGATCATTTTGCTTCGCTCTGGCTTTTTCAAACGATAAAGCAAGCTTTTGATACTCATTAACCATGTCATGCAATGTCGAAATAAGTTCTTCTCTGGTAAAATCAGTTGAACTAAAATCAAATACCTGTTGACTGCTGGACTCTAGTTCTATATCAGCAGCTATCAGACATTTTACTTCTTCTTCATTGTCACTAGAACTGCATGAAGTTTATGGTTCTGATTCCTCGTTGTCAGTGTCTGCCCATTTGGCTTTGCTATCTTCAGCTAGGAGTACTTCATGTTTCTTTCTGTAAGGCTTCTTGTCGTCCTTAGATCTCCTCTTGTGCTCATACACTTTCTTCTTTCTTTCAGTTGAAACTTGACTGTCCTTCTTAGGTTTGGGACAGTCAGCAATATAATGATCTAGTTTGCCACAGTTGTACCATGCATTTGATTCTTCTCTGGAGTTGTTTCTTTGATATTGCTTCTGAAAATTCCCTTGATTTTTCCTCATGAATCTTCCAAATTTCTTAATGAAAAATGACATGGCATCATTGCTTAGTTGATCAGCAGCTTTTTCAATTGAACCAGTTGGTTCTGTTCTTACAGCAGTTAAGACAGTAGTAGCTGCTGGAGTAGATGGTTCTCCTTCTCGAGTTTGTAGTTCTAACTCGTATGCTTTCAAATCAGCAAATAAATCATGAAGATCAACTTTGTTCAGATCCTTGGATTCCCTCATTGCCATGGTCTTCACATCCCACTCCTTGGGAAGACATCTGATTATCTTCAATGCAACTTCTTTGTTTGAGTACACTTTTCCAAGTGCATTTAGTTCATTGATGATGCAGCTGGTTCTTTCATCATAATCATGCATCGTTTCACCAACTTTCATTCTGATGTTGTCGAACTTCTGCATAGTAACAGAAAGTTTGTTTTCTTTGGTTTGTTCATTGCCTTCGCAAAGCTGAATTAACTTCTCCCAAATTTCTTTGGCTGTCTTGCACATCTCGATTTTACTGAACGTTACTTTGTCCAGTGTTTTATACAATATGTCATTTGCTACATTGTCTAGATTTGCTTTCCTCTTGTCCTCAGCAGTCCACTCATTTCTGGGATTTTCTATACGATGAGGTGCCCCATCAGTAATGGCAACAGCTGTATTTGCTTTCAAAATCTTCATGGGTCCGTCAGTTATAACGTACCACATATCATCATCTTGTGCAGCTAGGTGAGCATGCATCCTGATCTTCCAATCGTCAAAGTCTTCTCTTGAGAACATAGGAATCTTGTTGAATGAAGACATAGTGAACAATTTTGAGTGTAGATAATCTCTGATAGGATATAACTAGCTCTGATACCACTTGAAAGGATCGGTTAAACGAATAAAGAGTGTTTAGAAGGGGGGAGGGGGTTGAATAAACACTGCTCGAATTTAAATATTCTTCGACAATATGAGTTCAGTTTTGTTACAAACTGAAACTAGATATCCCGTTGGTCAATAACAATCAGTTAAACTGAATAAAACAGTTGCGGAAAATAAACTGACTGAAAGATAGAGTATCTAACTGAAAATGACAACTGAAGTAATAATAACACAATATGTTTCTGGATGTTCGGAGACTTGAATAACTCCTACGTCACCCCTTCTGTGGGGACCCGGGCTCTAATTCTTTTTCTCGGGAATAAATGTATCATTATTCTAACATGTGGGTCAATTTTTCGCTTTTTACATCAAATCAAATGTAACTAAACAAGCATAAGTTCTTTATTTATTGTACAACATACAAACACAAAATACATGTCTTGCTCTGTATGTCCTCAAATAACCAGTATTAAAATACAGTACATAATAAAAGACAACTACTGGTTCATCTGCTACGCCCGTGATCTCCACGCTAACCCGATCATCTCTGTCTCGACCCAGATCCTGCCCCACCTGTTGTTATGCACACATACAGACATAACAACAGCCGGAAAACCGGTGAGAACAAATCCCAGTATAAACATGTATACATGCATTACAACAATCTAAAACATGAAACATGCTAATATGAATGTCATTCATATAAAATCATGCAATGCGAATCTAATCATGTCTAGACTCGACTCAACTAGAACTCTAGGGATCCCGTTGTGAATAAGACGGCACTGTCTGTCACCTACCCTCCCAATCGAGGTGCTGTCCGTCTTATTCGTAGACTTCGGCCTGATCTGTATCCGCGTCTACAATAGGGGCGGTGATCTTCCCCTAAGCTGTGATATCGCCGAACGTCTAGTAGTCTGCCTGATCTCCAGACTGTCCTATCTTAATGCATGAATACACGATCTGTAAACAAGCATAATCATTCTAATGCAATGCCACATGATCTGTAAACAAAGCATAACAATATTTGCATACAAGTTCTATAAACAAATCTATAAACAATCATAATCATATCTAGATATAAACAATAAAACAAGTATGTGATTTTGGTTGGGAAACTCAAATATGATCTCATTTGAGTCGTGATTCCCCAAGCTGTCACGGTCGCCAAACTGAATATCACTTCGTAGCCAATAACGAGAGGAGCTCAAAACCGAAGTCGAATTTAACTTTGGATGAGTAAATCCTACAAAATCAAATGATGAAAGTGGAAGGAACCCTTGCTCTCTCGGTTCTTCAGCTGACAAGAATGAGAAGAATGACTCATCTTCGAGTTATATATATATACTTCATGCCATGTGTCAAGCTGAGAACAAAGGTGGATTTCTCGGAAGTATCACCGCGGGTGGGGTAACGCTAGGAGCGCGGGTGCGCTATGGCTTCGGCAGAACTTTTTATTTTTCACAAGTGATGACCGCGGGTGCGGTCATGTAAATACCGCGGGTGCGGTGTGGCTACGGGAATTCACTCATTTTCTGCCCATTGCACCGCGGGTGCGGTGCTTGCCAGACCGCGGGTGCGGTCTTGCACAGCTAAAATTTCATATTTTATCGCATCATTTCGCCCCGTCTGTTCTTGCGTTTCGTATTCAACTATCTACAAGAATCTTGGGCATTACATTTCTCCCCCTCTAAGAAATGATTTCGTCCTCGAAATCGCATGTCATTCTATCAATGCAAGTATAAAAGTAATCACATCAAAACTAAACAAATACTTACATTATTGAAATAACTCGGGATGTTTCTGGCGCATATCTGCTTCTGTTTCCCAAGTCGCTTCTTCGACGCCATGACGACTCCACTGAACCTTCACAAGTGGAATAATCTTCGTTCTGAGCTGCTTATCTTTCCGATCAAGAATCTGTATCGGTTGTTCCACATAGCTCAAAGTCTGATCAAGTTCGGCTTCGTCGGGTTGAATGACATGAGAAATATCTGGCATATATCTTCGCAACATTGATACATGAAACACGTCATGTATTCCGGATAGAGAAGGAGGAAGAGCAAGTCTATAAGCTCGATCGCCAATCTTTTCAAGAATTTCGTAAGGACCGACGTATCTAGGAGACAGCTTCCCTCATTTGCCAAATCTAACAACGCCTCGGAAAGGAGAAATCTTCAAGAATACTCTGTCTCCTTGCTCGAATACCAACGGTCTACGTCTGACATTGGCGTATTTCGCTTGTCTATCCTGTGCTGTCTTCATTCTTTTCTGAATAACTTTCACCTTCTCAGTCATGTCACGAATCATGTCTGGCCCTAGTTTTGGTACTTCTGAGATATCATCCCAATATAGCGGAGATCTGCACTTCTTGCCATACAAAGCTTCAAACGGTGCCATCTCGATACTCGTCTGATAGCTATTATTGTAAGAAAATTCGCAAAGAGGTAGGGAATCTTGCCAACTAATGCCAAAATCTAGCACAACGGCTCTCAACATATCCTCTAAAGTCTGGATAGTCCGCTCTGACTGTCCGTCTGTCTGAGGGTGATAAGCAGTACTCAGGTGTAATGTCGTACCCAAGGCCTGCTGTAAGCTGTGCCAAAAGTGTGAAGTGAATCGTGGATCATGATCTGATACGATAGACTTCGGCACTCCATGCAATCTGACTACCTCTCGAATATATATCTCCGCCATTTGATCTTGTCTATACGTCATTCTGTACGGAATGAAACAAGCAAATTTGGTCAATCTGTCAATAATGACCCAAATCGCATCGCAGCCTTTAGATGATCGAGGTAACTTCGTCACAAAATCCATGGAAATGTGATCCCATTTCCATTCTGGAATAGATAAACTCTGAAGTAAACCTCCGGGCTTCTTCCTTTCAGCTTTTACCTGTTGGCAGTTCAAACACTTAGACACGAATTCTGCAATATCTGATTTCATATGTTTCCACCAGAATTGTGTCTTCAAGTCATTATACATCTTCCTGCCACCAGGATGGATGCTGAACCGACTGCAGTGTGCTTCGGACAAAATCTGATGTTTCAAGTCTGGAACATCTGGCACTACAAGGCGGTTATTCACATACAGCACATGATCGCGTACCTGATATTCTGACATATGCCCTGATATGACCATTTGAATCGATCTTTGCACGTTCTGATCTCTTCTCTGTGCTTCTTTGATCCTCATGATCAAGTCCGGCTCAACTTGAATAGCAGCAAGTCGTAGTGGCCTCCTATCTGTATCAAATGCTAATCCAGAGAGACAACAACTTTCAACTAACTTTGTAACACCTATCGTCGACAAGGATAGAGAACAAACCTTTCGACTCAAGGCGTCCGCTGCTGCATTTGACTTTCCTGGATAATATTTGATTTCACAATCAAAATCTTTTAACAGATCAAGCCATCTACGCTGCCTCATGTTCAATTCTGATTGAGAGAATAGGTACTTTAGACTCTTGTGATCGGAAAAGATCTCAAATTTCTCGCCGTAGAGATAATGACGCCAAATCTTTAATGCAAATACGATAGCCGCCAATTCCAGATCATGAATGGGGTATCGAACTTCATGTGGCTTCAATTGTCTCGAGGCGTATGCGATCACATGACCTCGTTGCATAAGCACACATCCCAAACCTCTATGAGAAGCATCGCAATATACAACGAAATCACCCGTACCTGAAGGTATCGTCAACACTGGAGCACTAGTCAGCTTTTTCTTCAGTTCTAGGAAGCTAGACTCGCATTCCTCTGACCAAACGAATGGCATATTCTTCTGTGTCAATTGTGTGATTGGCTTTGCAATACTGGAGAAATCTTGGATAAATCTTCGGTAGTATCCTGCCAGACCCATGAAACTGCGTATCTCTGGTACCGAAGTTGGTCTTGGCCAATTTATCACAGCTTCCACTTTACTCGGATCAAAAGAAATACCATCTCCAGAAATGATATGTCCCAAAAAGACAACTCGATTCAGCCAAAACTCACACTTTGACAATTTTGCATACAATCTCTCATTTCTTAGTGTCTGCAACACAATTCTGAGATGATCTGCATGCTCATTCCTGTTCTTAGAATACACTAGAATATCATCTATGAAAACGATCACAAAATCATCTAAATACCTCTGAAACACTTGGTTCATCAAGCCCATAAATACCGCTGGAGCATTTGTTAAACCAAAAGGCATGACAATAAATTCGTAATGTCCATACCTGGTTCGAAATGCTATCTTCGGTATATCTACATCTCGAACTCTGAGCTGATGATATCCGGATCGCAAATCAATCTTAGAATAGACAGAGGATGCCTGCAACTGATCAAATAGATCATCAATTCTAGGCAAAGGATATTTATTCTTGATCGTTGCCTTATTCAGTTGCCGGTAGTCTATACACCATCGCATCGAACCGTCTTTCTTTCGCACGAATAGCACCGGAGCGTCCCAAGGAGATACACTAGGTCTGATATATCCCTTGGCCAGAAGATCTTCTAACTGTGCTTTCAATTCTTTTAGTTCGATGGGTGCCATCCTATACGGAGCTCTCGAAATAGGGACGGTACCTGGTACAAGATCCATACTAAAATCTACCTCTCGCACTGGAGGTAATCCTGGGATTTCATCTGGAAAAATATCTGGAAATTCCCGTACTACTGGCAAATCCGCCAATGCCGGGCTCGACTTCTGCATATCTACAGCATAAATAAAGAAACCATCTGCTCCTTTTTGTAACAATTTATTCATAGTAAGAGCCGAAATCAAGGGAATCCGAGATCTGGAACCCTTCCCGTAGAATTTCCACTCGTCTGTCATCTCGGGTCTGAATCTGACAATCTTATGGAAACAATCTACAGTGGCTCTGTACTTTGTTAGCATGTCAATACCGACTATACAATCAAAATCAGCTAGACCCAATACTATACAATCTAGGTCAATCTCATGCCCCTCAAACTGTAGAATGCAATGTTTAATCGTAGTTACAGATATCAATCCACTTCCCAACGGAGAATTAATAGATACAACCTCTAACAAAGACTCAACAGGCAATGAATGCAACAATGCAAATCGCTCCGAAATGAATGTATGCGATGCACCTGTATCTATCAAGATATAAGCAGGATAACCATAAAGAGAGCAGTTACCTGCTATAACATCATCTGGTGCATCTTGTGCTTGCTCTTCTGTCAATGCAAACACTTGAGCCTGTTGCCTCGGAGGTTGACTCACTGTCTGACTACCTCGCGCTCTAGGTTGAGTCGGTGCTGGTGGAGGCTAGAAAGAGTGAACCGATGATGCCTGCCGCTCAAACTGAGGTACTGGCCCGGATGCTCGTCCACTCTGGGCTGGCTGTACACTCCTCTGTGGACAGACTTTGGCAAAATGCCCCGGTTGCCTACAAATGCCTGTAACTCCCTGGCACTGTTCAGTCGCATGTTTTCCTCCACAGGAACTACAATAAACACCTGAATACCTGGTACTCTGATCAAAACCAGTCTGTCTTGATCCACTGGAGCTTGAAGAGCCGCTCCCAGGTCTTTTAAACTGTTTCCCTTTCGCCTTCAGCTGTTCCTTTCTGCCACTGCTACTACCGCCGCTTTCAAATCTAGGAGGAGGAGATTGCATTGAAGGTTGTGGTGGTCTTGGCGCAGGAGCAACATATGGAGCACTCCGCTGTCTTATCAACCCTGCTTCCGCTCCTTTGCCCGATTTAACGCATCTGCGAAGTTGTTGGGTCTCCCCGTATTTACCAACGTAAAGATATCTGGATTTAGACCATTTATAAATTGATCCGCCATGGCCTCGTCATTCCCTGAAACATGGGGTGCGAAACGAAGCAAGGAAGAAAATTTAGCAACATACTCTTCAATATTCAGTTGCCCTTGCCTCAAGTTTGCAAACTCAGCGCCTTTATCTTTACGGTAGGATTTACAGGAAAGAAACGCAGATAGAACTCCGTCTTGAACACTTTCCATGTAATTTCGGTACCACGTTGATCTAGTGCTCTCTTCATGTTCAACCACCAGTTCTTAGCTACATCCTGGAGTTGATGGCCAATAAGCTTTATTCTTTTCTCGTCACCATACTCCAAAGACTCGAATAACATCTCAATATCCTCAAGCCAACTCTCACAATCCACTGCCAGTTCTGTACCTTTCAAGGTTGGCGGTCGAAAGGATTGAAATCTTTTGAGCAGCGTCTCCATTGGCGTAGCAGTAACGTCCATGTGCTCTCCGGATGTACTTCCCTGTTCTGGCGCTGGGGGTCGTAGAGGTACGGCTGCTCTTCTAGGAGGCATATCTAATAACCCAACAGATTAGTAAACAAGATATACAACTGTCTCAGCCCTTCTCTAGTCAGTTACCTCTGATCTAGAATCGGTTCTGATTCAGTTAAGCACATATCATAATCAAATCAGATAACACACACACAATAAGGAAAGCACTAATCATGCTAGCACATCATAAAGCAAGGAAGAAGACTCAATCTACCCCGCTCATTCTATCTTATCTCACTCTAAAGGAACTCTCGCTCTGATACCACCTGTTGTGGGGACCCGGGCTCTAATTCTTTTTCTCGGGATTAAATGGATCATTATTCTAACATGTGGGTCAATTTTTCCCTTTTTACATCAAATCAAATGTAACTAAACAAGCATAAGTTCTTTATTTATTGTACAACATACAAACACAAAATACATGTCTTGCTCTGTATGTCCTCAACTAACCAGTATTAAAATACAGTACATAATAAAAGACAACTACTGGTTCATCTGCTACGCCCGTGATCTCCACGCTAACCCGATCATCTCTGTCTCGACCCAAATCCTGCCCCACCTGTTGTTATGCACACATACAGACATAACAACAGCCGGAAAACCGGTTAGAACAAATCCCAGTATAAACATCTATACATGCATTACAACAATCTAAAACATGAAACATGCTAATATGAATGTCATTCATATAAAATCATGCAATGCGAATCTAATCATGTCTAGACTCGACTCAACTAGAACTCTAGGGATCCCGTTGTGAATAAGACGGCACTGTCTGTCACCTACCCTCCCAATCGAGGTGCTGTCCATCTTATTCGTAGACTTCGGCCTGATCTGTATCCGCGTCTACAATAGGGGCGGTGATCTTCCCCTAAGCTGTGATATCGCCGAACGTCTAGTAGTCTGCCTGATCTCCAGACTGTCCTATCTTAATGCATGAATACACGATCTGTAAACAAGCATAATCATTCTAATGCAATGCCACATGATCTGTAAACAAAGCATAACAAGATTTGCATACAAGTTCTATAAACAAATCTATAAACAATCATAATCATATCTAGATATAAACAATAAAACAAGTATGTGATTTTGGTTGGGAAACTCAAATATGATCTCATTTGAGTCGTGATTCCCCAAGCTGTCACGGTCGCCAAACTGAATATCACTTCGTAGCCAATAACGAGATGAGCTCAAAACCGAAGTCGAATTTAACTTTGGATGAGTAAATCCTACAAAATCAAATGATGAAAGTGGAAGGAACCCTTGCTCTCTCGGTTCTTCAGCTGACAAGAATGAGAAGAATGACTCATCTTCGAGTTATATATATATACTTCATGCCATGTGTCAAGCTGAGAACAAAGGTGGATTTCTCGGAAATATCACCGCGGGTGGGGTAACGCTAGGAGCGCGGGTGCGCTATGGCTTCGGCAGAACTTTTTATTTTTCACAAGTGATGACCGCGGGTGCGGTCATGTAAATACCGCGGGTGCGGTGTGGCTACGGGAATTCACTCATTTTCTGCCCATTGCACCGCGGGTGCGGTGCTTGCCAGACCGCGGGTGCGGTCTTGCACAGCTAAAATTTCATATTTTATCGCATCATTTCGCCCCGTCTGTTCTTGCGTTTCGTATTCAACTATCTACAAGAATCTTGGGCATTACACCTTCTATCACGAAAATAGGATATCCACTAAAATACTTTGATCAAATACATGACACTGTACTGACCCACTTCAGTTTGGACTTATCACTTTGCCAAAACTGAAACTCTTAGTATACAACACTTTTATAGATCGTAACTGATCTTAGCACAACTTAGAAAATCTATCAACGATTACAAAGTGCTATTTAAGCTCGAGAATGTAGTCTTGAATACTAATGATATGACTAATAAACGTGAGCTTTGATTTCTGATTGTCAGTAGATATTTTTGCAGCGTAACAGCAAGTAGAATGAGATAACTGAAAGTCGGGGTTTTTCTTCAGTTGCTGCCTTCGACTATTTATAGGCTCTCCTCTCAACGGTAACATTAAAGAATGTTTGAATATTCTAACCGTTGATTGCCACGTCGATATATTCTGACAATCGTACACTGTTCATTCTGTAATGCGGCGTTCCACTACTAGTTGCAGGTATATGTACTATTTTGTCGGTTGTCTCTTTCAACTGATGACGTGTACTGCTGAGAGATCAGCTGGTAAAGAATCGGTTGACGAGAATGAACTTCAGTTGTATCGAACAGTTAACTGAGTTCAGCAGATGACGTGTTCAGTTGATGATCAGTTCAGTTGGTAAGTCTTTTTGTTAAAACACCGGAATTAAGTTTCCAACAGGGGCGGTTGTAGGTGAAGCACTAGTGACTAGGCGTATCATGAGTGCCCAAGTCAAGGAGGAGGAGACTAACCAAAGGGAAAACTTGTTCCATACTAGATGTTTTGTAAATCAAAATGTTTGTAATTTAATCATAGATGGGGGAGTTGTACCAATGTGGCTAGTAGTGAGATGGTGGAAAAATTGGTTTTACCTACATTAAAGCATCCCCAATCATATAGGCTTCAATGGTTGAACGATCGTGCGGAGGTGAAGGTGAACAAGCAAGTTTTGGTGTCTTTTTCTATTGGGAAGTATGTGGATGAGGTCTTGTGTGATGTGGTACCCATGCATGCAAGTCATATCTTGTTGGGTAGATCTTGGCAATATGATAAGCGGGTGATACATGATGGGTACAAGAATAGGTATTCATTTATGATGAAGAAAGATTCCATTGTTCTATTTCCATTGTCCACAAAGCAAGTGTTGGAGGACCATTTGAAAAAAAAGAAGAGAGATGAGGTCGGAAAAAAGAGTGAACTAAAAAAAAGTGAGATGGCCTTTTGTTGGAAACTAAATTCTGGAGTTTGACAAAAACATAAATCAATCGATTAAATCATCTAATACGCGAAAGCAAATTCGGCAGCTGATTCGGCAGCTGGACTTATCAACTGAAATCAGTTAACACAAACTGATCAGTTGAGAACTGATCAGTTAAAACATTCAGCCGAAAATATTAAAATCTCTCAACTGAAGATACCTCGGGAAAGATCATATCAGCAACTGAATATGGAAAGTCGCACCTCGATCACTACAACATAGAACAATGTGTTTCGGCTATTTCATTTAAGACGCCGTATCACAATCAATGAAGAGAACATTGCCCAAAGGAATATTGAAGAAGCAATCAACGGATACATAAATTCAAAGTTACCGTTGAAAGACAAGTCTATAAATATGACAAAAGAGCAGTTGAAGAACAACAACGATCTATCAATTTCAAACTTGCTATTACTCTGTCAAAATCTCAGTTCACTCTTATTAGACTTATTCGTAGCAATCAAGGCTACAAGTTGAGCAAACTAGCACTCTGTAATATTGATAATTCAACAAGTGCTAAAGTTCAGTTACTTACAGAGATCATTGTATTATACTAAGAGTTTCAGTTTAGGCAATAGATAAGTCCTAACTGAAGTGGGTCTGTACAAGTGTTGTACTCGATCAAAGTCTTTTAGTGAATATCCTATCCTTGAGATAGAAGGGGTGACGTAGGAGTTATTCAAATCTCCGAACATCCAGAAACATATTGTGTTGTCTTTACTGCAGCCTTTCATTTTCAGTTAGATATTCTATCTTTCAATCAGTTTATTTTCCGCAACTGCTTATTCAGTTTAACTGATTGTTATTGACCGACGGGATATTTAGTTCAGTTTGTAATAAAACTGAACTTTCTTTTTCAAAGAACTTTGAAATTCATAGAAGTGTTTATTCAACCCCCCCTTCTAAACACTCCTTAGTCAATAACCGATCTTATCAAGTGGTATCAGAGCAAGGCATATCCTATCAAAGACTATCTATACTCAATCTGATCACTATGTCCTCATTCAATAAGATTCCTATGTTCTCCAGAGAAGATTTCGATGATTGGAAAATAAGAATGCAGGCTCATCTAGCTGCACAAGACGATGACATGTGGTACGTTATAACCGACGGACCCATGAAGATTTTGAAAGCAAACACAGCTGTTGCAATTACTGAAGGGGCACCTCACCGAATTGAAAAGCCCAGAGATGAGTGGACTACTGAGGACAAGAGAAAGGCAAATCTAGACAATGTTGCAAAAGATATATTGTATAAGACACTGGACAAAGTAACGTTCAGTAAAATCAAAATGTGCAAAACCGCCAAAGAAATTTGGGAGAAGTTAATTCAACTTTGCGAAGGCAATGAACAAACCAAGGAAAACAAACTTTCAGTTGCTGTGCAGAAGTTCGACAACATCAGAATGAATATTGGAGAAACAATGCACGAATATGATGAAAGAACCAGCTGTATCATCAACGAACTGAATGCACTTGGAAAAGTGTATACAAATAAAGAAGTAGCGTTGAAAGTAATCAGAGGACTTCCCAAAGAATGGGATGTCAAAACTATGGCAATGAGGGAATCAAAAGATCTGAACAAAGTTGAACTTCATGATTTATTTGCTGATCTGAAAGCATATGAGTTTGAACTTCAAACTCGAGAAGGGGAACCATCTACCCCAGCAGCAACTACTGCCTTGACTGCTGTTAGAAGTGAACCAACTGGTTCAGTTGAGAAAGCTGCTGATCAACTGAGCAATGATGCTATGTCACTATTCATTAAGAAATTTGGAAGATTCATGAGGAAAAATCAAGGAAATTTTCAGAAGAATTATCAAAGAAACAACTCTAGAGAAGAGTCTAATGTATGTTACAATTGTGGCAAATCTGGTCACTTTATTGCTAACTGTCTCAAGCCGAAAAAGGACAATCAAGTCTCAACTGAAAGAAAGAAGAAAATGTATGAGCATAAGAAGAGATCTAAGGACGACAAGAAGCTTTACAGAAAGAAACATGAAGTACTCCTAGCTGAAGATAGCAAAGCCAAATGGGCAGAAACTGACAGCGAAGAGTCAGAACCAGAAAGTTCTTACAGTTCTAGTGAGGATGAAGAAGAAGTAAAATGTCTGATGGCTGATAACATAGAAGATCAATCAAACTATCAGCAGGTATTTGATTTTAGTTCAACTGATTTTACAAGAGAAGAACTCATATCAACTCTTCATGACATGGTCAGTGAGTATCAAAAGCTTGCCTTATCATTTGAAAAAATCAGAGCAAAGCAAGATGATCCCAAAGACAATAAGACAAAAACTGATGAATCAGTTGATATGTTGAGTCTGAAAAGGGAGATTGCTGAACTCAGAAATGAAAGAAGCAGGGATCAATTAATGATTCAAAAATTGTTGCTTGAAAATTCAAAACACAATGAGCTTATTCAGGCTTGGAACAAATCATCTAAAGCTTTAACTAATATACAGAATTCTCAGAAATCAGTTGAAGATAAAACTGGTTTAGGATTCTGTAGTAAAGATGATTCGTCTTCCCAAGATACTCAACCAAAACTGAATATGAACAAAAGGAAATATATTCACTTTGTAAAATCAGTTATGGTACAAGAACAAGCAGAGTCGAGTAAACTGATTGTACAGCCATCTCAGAATATGAATAAAGGAAAGAGATGTGGGATTGGGTATAATCCAAAAAGTAAGACTGACTCATGGAGTCAGCAACTAAAAACTCTTAGCAGAAAATATTCAAATGGCTACTCAAACTACTACAACAGTAAGCCAGTTCAGAAAAGATATCGGTTGAACAATCAGTTGAAAAAGGGCAAAATACATGTTGTATCATCAACACACCATACACCAAGCACAAACAGACAAGGAAGGATCATATGGAATACAGCAACAGGACGGTCAGTTAGACTGATTCAAGTCTGGATTCCGAAAGGACTAATCAACTTTGGACCCAAATAAAAAAAAAAGGGGTACCAAAATCTTATTTTGTGTTTAATTGCAGAAAATAGGTACAAGCATTGGATCAATATGGTATTTGGACAGTGGATGTTCACGACATATGACAGGAGATTCAAATTTATTATCTCAACTGGTCAAATACACTGGTCCAAACATCAGTTTTGGGGATAACTCCAAAGGTAAAACTGTGGGTAAGGGTAAGCTTATCCATGGTAACTTCACCATTAATGATGTTTTATTAGTCGAGAATCTCAAGTATAATCTGATAAGTATTAGTCAGTTATGCGATAATGGATTCTCAGTTCAGTTTGACAAACACTCCTGTTCAGTCAAAAACTCAACTGAAGAGATTATTCTAACTGGCAAAAGGTGTGGAAACACTTACAAAGTCAGCTGGAATGATCAACCTTATACACCAGTATGCTTTATTACATCTAAATCATCTCAAAACTGGTTGTGGCATAAAAGGTTAAATCATTTAAATTTTAAAACCCTTGCCTATCTGAGTAAGCATGAACTTGTAACTGGTTTGCCCAAAATAAATTTTTCAAAAGAAAAACTTTGCTCAGCATGTCAGTATGGAGAACAAGTACGATCCTCTTTCAAAAACAAAGGCTGTAAATCTTCATCCCGATGCTTAGAATTATTGCACATGGATCTCTTTGGTCCAATACCAGTCATGAGCTTAGGGGGAATGAAATACACCTTGGTGCTCGTAGATGACTTTTCAAGATTTACTTAGGTTATATTTCTCAAATCCAAAGACCATACGACTGCACAACTGATTAAACTCTTCAAAAGACTTTTAAATGAAAAATCAGTTGGAATTGATCGAATCAGATCTGATCGAGGAACTGAATTCATCAATCAAACACTTTCAAGCTTTTTAGAAAATACTGGAATCAAGCATGAGCTCTCAGCAGCAAGAATACCTCAGCAAAACGGTGTAGCTGAGAGAAGAAATCGGACTCTTAAAGAAGCTGCTAGAACAATGCTTGCTGATTCTGGTATTTCTCAAAGATTTTGGGCAGAAGCAGTAAACACTGCATGATATACTCAGAACAGATCGATGATTAATAAGAACCACATGAAAACACCATATGAAATCTGGCATGGAAGAAAAAACATAATCACTTACTTCAAAATATTTGGCTGTAAATGCTTCATTCATGATAGTGGTAAAAATTATTTAAAGGCTTTTGATGCAAGATCTGCAGAAGGAATTTTCCTTGGATATTCATCAGTTAGCATAGCTTACAGAGTATTTAATAAGAAAACCTTAAATGTTGAAGAATCTGCACATGTTGATTTTGATGAAACAGCACTAATTGATAAGCCAACTGATCAAGTTGAGCTAGTTGATCAATTTACAGATATCAGTCTGGAAGATGATTACTCAGACGAAAGTCGTAATAATCAAAATATCTTTCATACATCTGAACCTGAGATATTGGATCAACCAGCTGAATTAGAAGCAAATCTTGACAATCATTTAGTGGAGCAAACTAATGTGAATCAGTTAACAACTGAATTAGCTCCAACTGAAACTGAGAACATTCAGTTACCTAACGAAGAATTTGCTGACAGTGTAGCAACAAATGCTGAACTTAGATGGAAGAAATCACACCCTCCAGAACTGGTAATAGGTAACCCATCTGATCCAGTAAGAACAAGAAATCAGATGCTCAATCTATTTACTCATTCAGCTTTTGTATCTCAATTAGAACCAACAAAAACTGACGAAGCTCTTGCTGATCCAAATTGGATTAATGCAATGCAAGAAGAGCTAAATCAGTTCGTTCATAACAATGTCTGGAACTTAGTTCCAAGACCAGCTTTTAAAACTGTTATAGGAACAAAATGGGTGTACAGAAACAAACTGAATGAAGATGGTTCAGTTGTGCGCAACAAAGCAAGGCTAGTGGCACAAGGATATAAACACGAAGAAGGAATTGATTATGATGAAACATATGCACCAGTTGCAAGACTGGAGGCAATCAGAATATTTCTTGCCTATGCATCCTTCAAGAACTTTAAAGTCTATCAAATGGATGTGAAAAGTGCATTCCTAAATGGCCAATTGCAGGAAGAAGTCTACGTTGAACAACCTCCAGGTTTTGTCGATCATAACTATCCTGATCATGTCTATTATTTGAACAAAGCGTTATATGGTCTCAAACAAGCTCCAAGAGCTTGGTATGAAACCCTTTCAAAATTCCTAACTGATCATGATTTTTCTGTTGGATCAGTTGATAAGACTTCGTTTAAATTTTCGAAAAATGATCATATCTTACTTGTTCAAATTTACGTTGATGACATTATTTTTGGGTCAACTAACCCCAAAATGTGCAAGAAATTTTCCAAGTTGATGCAGGATAAGTTCGAGATGATCATGATGGGTGAGCTGACATTCTTTCTTGGTTTACAAGTGAAGCAACTGGATTCAGGACATTTATCAGTCAAACCAAATATACCAAGGAATTGCTGAAGAAATTTGGCATGGAATCTTGTTCAGCAGCAAGCACTCCAATGAGCTCATCAGTTAAATTAGACACTGATCAAGGGGGAATTATCAGTTGAGACGACATTATACAGAGGTTTAATAGGTTCATTATTGTACCTAACTGCTAGTCGCCCTGATATTATGTTTGCTGTATGCATATGTGCAAGATTTCAAGCTAATCCTAAGCAATCACACTTTTCTGCTGCCAAACGTATCTTGAAATATCTTAAAGGCACGGAAAATGTTGGATTATGGTACTCTAAAGACTCATCTTTCAATTTAGTTGGCTATTCAGATGCAGATTATGCAGGATGCAAGCTTGATCGGAAAAGTACAAGTGGATCATGTCAGTTTCTTGGAGACAGACTGATCTCTTGGTTTAGTAAAAAGCAAACATCCATAGCAACTTCCACAACCGAAGCAGAATATCTTGCTGCTGGAAGCTGCTGTGCCCAATTACTTTGGATTCAGCAACAATTGAAAGATTATGGTGTTGATGCAAAGGAATCATCAATATTCTGTGACAACACGAGTACAATTTCTATTACATACAATCCAGTTCTTCACTCCAGGACTAAGCATATAGATGTCAGACATCATTTCATCAGAGATCATGCACTGAAGAAGAACATCAGATTAGAATACGTCTCAACGGAACAACAAGCAGCAGACATCTTCACAAAACCATTACCAGAGGCTAAGTTTTCTTATTTCCGAAATATTCTTGGTTTAATTGATCTATCTTAAGATATTATTAGTAATATAATTTCACTAACAAAATTAAGTGCAAAAAAAAAAAAAATAAGAACACAACAAATTGAAAATAATATTTCACTAAGAATACCAACGTTCCCAATGTACAGAAGAAATCATAGATCCAACTGTATCTAGCCATGTCCTAACCCAATCATTTAACTCATAAATTCAAACTCCAGCAAATGCCCTTGACTTTGAGATCTTATCAATAACATGCCACTCCTTCCATAGCATTGCTTCTAAAAGACATTTGTCTTCAACCAAATCATTAACATGCCTAACCTCAAAACGAGCAAGGTATTTCAGTGCTCTTGCCTCCTGAGCACGAGTAGGAATGACACCACTATCACTCACCATCTTCAGTTCATAAATCTTTTCCCAGGTTGTCAATACCTTTTGAAAAACATATCTTTCCATTTTTCTTTTGATCTCAGTTAAGCGAGGGGCTGACTGATCAGTCACATGAACGTGAGTGCTACTGCATGCATCAGAATCAGACATGTTGAAATACTTTTGAATTGATGTGGAATCACATTTTTATCACTATCATCTCATTTATAAGAAAAAGGTGTTGAAGAAGTTGAAAAATCACAAGTCAATTAAAACGTCTCTCACATTTACCGAGGACATTTAAGATATCAGTTGATCATTGTCAACTGATAACAGTTTGAATTTTATTAGTTGTTTCATTATCAACTTATGAAAATAAGTTTTTTTTTTTCAGTTCATTTGTTTACTTATCAAAACTGATGAGCATTTCATTAGATCATATAACAAATAATTGTGTGAAGAAATAAAACAAAACGATGCAATAAATATTTTATTCATCCATAAATATTTGAAAGGATTACATTATCATAAGTTTCCTTCACACTAGCTATCCACATATTCATCCAAACAGCTAGTGCTGAGGACGAAGTTTTGCAGAAACTATGTGAAGAAGCAATGCTGTTAAGAGTCTCCGACTCCTTGCGCAACATCAGTTCATAGAGATGGCCTTCCTTGAAGGCATCCACCTCTGCAGAAATCTTTAAGTGCTCTCGCACTTCTCTCAGTTGGGCCATCCGCCTAAACGAAGTAATCCTTCCTGAGTTATACAGGAGCTCGAGCTCCAGTAATTCTTCCCAGTAGGGAAGACTAGCATAGAAAACTTTGTCTTCCATAGCAGCTTTCTGTGCTTCCAGCGAAAAAGGATCAACGTTTGAACTACTTGCTCCTGCCATCTTTGAGTATTTTCTGCTGATGCTTGTGACTAACTTCTCTACTCTTATTTATAGGCCAGGTCAAAGAAGATGAAAGGACACTCCTTTAAAAGACGATTAAAAGCCTCGGGATTTCCTTAATCAAGATTATTTTATTTAATGCATCTATTTAGGGGGAATGAAGGTTTAAGAAGTTAACTGAGAAGACAGTTGTTAGTGAATTCTCAACTGAAAGGAATCAGTTTTCCCTAACTGGTAGTTCAGTTGATTATTCAACTAATCTTCTCATCAAAGTTAAATAATTAAACCTATTATATTCCACATCAAATGACATGACTGTCTGCTAATTCATGATGAATTTCAGTTTATAACGTGTACACATTTTTAACCGCTCATTATTTTACACACAAAATTACAGTACACGTACACATATTTTTACTCAACATTTTACTGGACTGACACTTGTCCGAGAATTCAAAGAGTCATAAACATTAGTACTATTTCCCGCTTCATCTCAGTTTTCTTTTACGAGAATTTTATCTTTCTAAAGAACTCTCACTTCTCCTAATTTTTATCTTGAGAAATATCAGAATTTCTAACACTTTCAAATGGCAAACCAGATTCCAGCACATCTTTTGAACTCCATGGCTATCAACTTCAACTCAATTATGACCATTAAAGACGCTGATGTAAAGAAAGTATTTCAGCAACTGGAATCAGCAGGCTTAAAACCCTTTCTGGGTCTCTACGCTCAGGAAATTTATCCCAAACAGCTTCACGACTTCTATTCAACAGGATTCATCAATTCTGATGAAAAAATTGCTGCTACCATCAATAACAAACTAATGATCATCTCTGAAGATTATTTTGGAAATTTGTTTTCACTGCCTTCTGGTGGGCTAGCACAAATTTCTGAGATCCAGGCATCGGAAATCGAAGAGATGCAAACTTTACTCTCTGCAGATGGAAGGAAAATCAAAGTTTCTGATCCAAAGAAGGAGTTAAAGCACGAAGTGCAACTGCTGGCAGACATTGTAGCCAAAGGGCTTTTGGCGAAGGCTGGGTCGTTTGCTGCTCTGACTCTGGAAAAGTTTCAACTCATCACCGTAATCATGACTGGACGACGGATCAACTGGAAGCATCTTCTATTCACTATTTTGAAGAACATGTTCTCTTCTGCTAAGCAATCCAAAGGTTTTGCTGTCCAGCTCAGTTATCTGCTGAAAAACCAAGGGTTAATTGCTGATGATTCTGACAGATTAACAAGATTCAAGGTATTCAATGCTAAAAACATTCTACCATCCAAAACCAAATTAGATCTTTCCCCTGAGGATGGAGCAGGCTGCTCCCAAATCAGTCAAAGTTGCCAAGAACTTGACAAAGAAGAAAGAGTCAAAACGCAAACTGACTCTCAGTGATTCTGATAGTCAGAAGACTCTACCTCTTCAAATTGTCAAGAAACCAAGGACACTGAAGACCAAATCAATTGATCATGTTAAACCCACATCCACTGATCAGGTAATGGATACAGGAACTCAACAGCCAATCCAGGATGTTTTCTCAAAGGAAGTTTCAGTTGCATCCTTAACTGAGGATCAGTTACCGTTATCCTCATTACTGCCAAACATCACTGCATCCAGCAAATCATCAAAACTTCCAGGGGTCATAGCACCATTGATTAGTATCTCACGTTACTCTTCTTTACCATTTGCCAGACCCACCAGAGTAATACTCAGAGAAAATATTGACGCAACTACATCAGGATTAACTATTCCACACATCTTAAGTGACTCTAAGGGCAAGCGTAAACTTCAAGAAGAACCCAGGCCCTCAAATGTAATTCAGACTCATATTGACCTTATCTGGCAAGAAGTCAATACATTTGCAGCAGAGAAGCACCAAGTTTTTGAGAAATGGGTCAATTTCAGAGTTATGTTTTTGCTAAGGAACTGCGCAATAAATCAAAGTTGAAAAGATTTATTGATCTAGAACGATTAGTGCTCAAAACAGTTAAGGCCTCCTCTATTCAGCAAGCTATGCAAAGGAAGAAATATTTCTTTAACTTACATCGGGAACAAAAGTTGCAGCAAATAGTTGCTGAACTCAGGCAAAACTTTAATCCCCTTAGTCCAACTGCATTCAACGACAAAGCAGTCTATGCTCAATTGGAAACAGATCTGATAACACTACAAGCAGAAATTAAAGACTGGGAAATGGGTCAAGAGCTGATCATCCCAGAGATGTCTAAAAAAATTGCTGAAGAAGCTCCAGCTGATCATTCAGTTGGAAACCCAGTCACGGATCTTGCTGATTCTTCATCTCAACCAAAAGGTATTTCATCAATTGCTCCATTTTCATCCGACACAGCACCTACAACCAATATTCGTAAGATGTATTCTGAGGCTGAGCTGAAATTGGGAAACATTGATGAAGTTATTCAGTAAGTTGTTCAGGAATTTTCCACAGTTGATCACTCTGCTGATCAAATCAATCCGGAGGTCACTATTGAATCTGTACAACCTGATCTATCTACTGATCCGGTTCACCCAACTAATGAGCCAGACACTTTAATCAATCATCCTGAAGAGGCACCAACTTCAGTGCTTTTATCATCTGCTGAACAGAACCCTTCTTCATCACCTCAGGATTTAGATGAAATCACTGCTGATGATATTCCAGTTCAAGGAGAAATAACTGAAACTGATATTTTAGTTCAAAATGTTATTGAATCAGTCTCAACTGATCAAACTTTGGTCATTTTTGAGCACATCTCTAAGGAACCAGGAGCATCTTATCAGTCTCCTCCTTCATCTTCTTCAGATGTTGCACTTATCTTGGAAGAAGTTCAGCACCTACAGAATAATATGGAGCAAATGATCTCTACCATCTCCAAAATTCAGAACACACAACTATCTCATACTCTAAAGCTGGACCATTCACATGCATCCAACTTAGAGAAAATGAATAAACTTCAAGCCAATATGGACTCTCTTATCCAAACTGTAACAGATATGAAGAAGGGACTCATCAACTCTTTCTCTACAAATCAGGATGTAAACGGTCAAAGAATTGGGCGACTGAAAACCTCTGTTTCAAAGAAGATAGAATTACTGCAGACTTCTTTCACCACTATGGCCACAAGTATCTTCTCAGATGTAAAACTTCTATCCATCGATGTTAGAAAGCTCTCAGACAGAATGGAGGTATTTGACAAAAAGGGGGAAAGCAGCTGAAGCAACTGATATCATTTGTCCAGTTATTTTATGATTCAGTTGTGCTGAAGAATTAGTTGAAGAATTAATCAGATTATTATTATCAACTGATATCATTTTCTCAGACTTTATATTATCTACAAGGAACCCAGCTATTCTATGATTCAGTTGCGTAATCTATTATCAACAAAGAGCTGAGTTAAATCTCTTGGTTTTGTCAAACACCATTAAGGGGGAAATTGTTGGAAACTAAATTCGGGAGTTTGACAAAAACATAAATCAATCGATTAAATCATCTAATACGCGAAAGCAAATTCGGTAGCTGGACTTATCAACTGAAATCAGTTAACACAAACTGATCAGTTAAAACATTCAGCCGAAAATATTAAAATCTCTCAACTGAAGATACCTCGGGAAAGATCATATCAGCAACTGAATATGGAAAGTCGCACCTCGGTCACTACAACATAGAACAATGTGTTTCGGCTATTGCATTTAAGACGCCATATCACAATCAATGAAGAGAACATTGCCCAAAAGAATATTGAAGAAGCAATCAACGGATACATAAATTCAAAGTTACCGTTGAAAGACAAGTCTATAAATATGACAAAAGAGCAGTTGAAGAACAATAACGATTTATCAATTTTAAACTTGCTATTACTCTGTCAAACTCTCAGTTCACTCTTATTAGACTTTTCGTAGCAATCAAGGCTACAAGTTGAGCAAACTAGCACTCTGTAATATTGATAATTCAACAAGTGCTAAAGTTCAGTTACTTACAGAGATCATTGTATTATACTAAGAGTTTCAGTTTAGGTAATAGATAAGTCCTAACTGAAGTGGGTCTGTACAAGTGTTGTACTCGATCAAAGTCTTTTAGTGAATATCCTATCCTTGAGATAGAAGGGGTGACGTATGAGTTATTCAAATCTTCGAACATCCAGAAACATATTGTGTTGTCTTTACTGCAGCCTTTCATTTTCAGTTAGATATTCTATCTTTCAATCAGTTTATTTTCCGCAACTGCTTATTCAGTTTAACTGATTGTTATTGACCGACGAGATATTTAGTTCAGTTTGTAATAAAACTGAACTATCTTTTTCAAAGAACTTTTAAATTCATAGAAGTGTTTATTCAACCCCCCCTTCTAAACACTCCTTAGTCAATAACCGATCCTATCACCTTTGAGAACAAAAATGAGATGGCTGAAAAAAAGAGTGATAAAAAGAGTGAGATAGCCATACAAAAGAAAATGAGAGGAAAAAAAATGAGAGGAAAGAGGCCAAAAAGAAATCATATATGGCCCAAAAGGGTGAGTTGAAAAACTTGTTGCACACACATGAACCACTTGTGTTGATTCTTTATAAAGAGATCCTCTTTAACACAAGTGATATAGTCGGGTTCCTTCCGAGCGTTGTTGTTTCACTGTTGCATGAATTTGATGATATATTTCCGGAGGAGCTACCTCAAGGACTACCACCATTGAGTGGGATTGAGCACCAAATTGATTTGGTGCCCGGGAATGCATTGCCAAATCGTCCAGCTTATAGGAGTAATCCGGAGGATACTAAGGAGCTTCAACGGCAGGTAAGTGAGTTTTTAGCTAGGGGTTTTGTGCGTGAGTCCATGTTACCTTGTGCGGTACCTGTTTTATTAGTTCCTAAGAAATATGACTCATGGCGTATGTGTGTAGATTGTAGTGCAATCAATAACATAACCATTAAGTATAGGCATCCCATACCTAGGCTAGATGATATGTTAGATGAATTGCATGGTGTTTGTATCTTTAGCAAAATTGATTTGAAGAGTGGTTATCACCAAATTAGGATGAGGGAAGCTGATGAGTGGAAAACTGCTTTTAAAACCCAATACGGGTTATATGAGTGGATGGTCATGCCATTTGGCTTAACTAATGCTCCTAGCACCTTTATGCGGTTAATGAACCATGTTTTGCGTGCATACATAGGAAAATTTGTTGTTGTTTACTTTGATGATATCCTAGTATATAGCAAAGACCTGGATGAGCATGTTGGTCACTTGAAACTTGTGCTAATCACACTAAGGACTGAAAATCTATATGCTAACTTAAAGAAATGTGATTTTTGTACAAGAAAACTTGTCTTTCTTGGTTTTGTGGTAAGCTCACAAGGGATACAAGTGGATGAAGACAAGGTAAGTGCTATTCGAGATTGGCCATCGCCTACTATTGGTGGTCAAGTCCGAAGTTTCCATGGACTTGGAAGCTTCTATAGGAGGTTTGTAAAGGTTTTTAGCACATTGGCAGCACCGATGACGGCGGTGATCAAGAAGAACGTTCCATTTCATTGGGGCGAGGAGCAAGAGAAGTTTTTTAATCTAATTAAGCAAAAATTAATTAATGCTCCTTTACTTGTTTTACCTGATTTTGCTAACACTTTTGAAATTTAATGTGATACTTCAGGTGCAGGTATTGGTGGAGTCTTGATGCAAGGAGGTCGACCGGTGGCCTACTTTAGTGAGAAGCTCAATGGAGCAGCGCTGAACTATCCCACATATGATAAGGAGTTCTACGCACTTGTGAGGACTCTAGAGACGTGGCAGCACTACTTGAGGCCTAAGGAGTTTGTGATCCACACGGATCATGAGTCTCTTAAGCACCTTAAGGGGCAACAGAAGTTGAACAAGCGGCATGCCAAGTGGGTGGCATTCATTATAACATTCCCCTACATCATCAAGTACAAACAAGGTAAGGAAAATGTAGTGGTTGACGCACTATCACGAAGGTATGTACTAATCTCTACTTTGGAGTCTAAAGTTTTGGGATTTGAGCATGTGAAAGAGTTGTATGTGCTAGATGATGATTTTAAGAATGTGTTTGAAACCTGTATGCATGGTCCACATGACAAATTTTATTTGCATCATGGTTTCTTGTTTAAAGAAGACAGGTTGTGCATCCCTAGATCATCCATTTGTGAATTACTTGTTAGGGAGACACATGGGGGTGGTTTAATGGGGCATTTTGGTGTGGCTAAAACTTTAAGTGCATTGCATGAACATTTCTATTGGCCACACATGAAACGTGATGTTGAGCGTGTTTGTGATAAGTGCATTACTTGTAGGCAAGCTAAATCTAAAACACAACCACATGGCTTGTATACACCACTTCCCGTCCCTAGTGAACCTTGGGTTGATATTTCTATGGACTTTGTTTTGGGATTGCCTAGGACAAAGAAGGGGAGGGATTCTATATTTGTTGTTGTGGATAAATTTTCTAAGATGACACATTTTATTACTTGTCACAAAACTGATGATGAATCTCACATTGCGGATCTATTCTTTAGAGAATTCGTTAGGTTGCATGGCATGCCTAGGACTATTGTTTCTGACCGTGATGTTAAATTCTTGAGTTACTTTTGGAAAACGTTTTGGGCTAAACTTGGCACAAAATTGTTGTTTTCTACTACATGTCATCCTCAAATGGATGGGCAAACTGAAGTGTTCAATAGAACTTTAGGAACACTTTTGCGTGCTATTCTTAAAAAGAACTTAAAGAATTGGGAAGATTTTTTGCCATTTGTTGAGATTGCGTATAATCGTTGCATGCATTCAACTACGAATTATTCTCCATTTGAGATTGTTTATGGTTTTAATCCTTTAACTCCGTTGGATTTGATGTCTTTACCTGTGAGTGAAAGGTTAACATGGATGGCAAAAAGAAAGCTGAATTTGTTAGGAGTTTGCATGAAAAGGTCAAGGCCAATATTGAAAAGAAGAATGAGAAATATACCAAGCAAGCCAACAAGGGAAAGAAGAAGGTGATATTTGAGAAGGGAGATTGGGTGTGGTTACACTTGAGGAAGGAAAGGTTCCCCGAGAAGAGACGTTCAAAGCTTTTACCTAGGGGCGATGGACCATTTCAAGTCCTTGAGAGGATCAATGGCAATGCCTACAAACTCGATTTACCAGGTGAGTATAACGTGAGTTCTACTTTTAATGTTAGTGACTTGTCATTGTTTGATGTAGGTGACGAGCTGGATTTGAGGACAGATATTTTTCAAGAAGGGGAGGATGATGCGAGCACGGACGGTCAAGCCCTAAGGAAAGCATGGGACCCTTTAGAGTTGGCGAAGGGACCAATCACAAGGGGACGACTAAAGAGATTCAAGGAAGCATTGCAGGGGCTTATGAGCAAGGAGGAAGGACTTACAAGCGAGGTGCAAAGTGCTGGAGGGTTTTGATGCATGGGAGTGAGTTTGGGAGTCACAAGAACATTATTCAAGTGATAGATGAAGATGAGTCCAGCAGCATCGGCGTCCGAGCGGCCAAAGATTACCGCCCGAGCGCCACAAGTACTGTCCGAGGCGAAAAATTCCAGAAAGCCTAGCGCCCGAGCGGTCATATTCTACCGCTCGAGAGCAAGTAGTACAGAAGCCTCGGCGCTCGAGCGGTCAAATTCTATCGCCCGAGCGTGAGTCAGTTTGGAAAATCCTAGTTTCCTAGTTTAGAGTTTTAATTGTTTAGGTAACTAGATTTTGAGATCCTTTTTGATTTGTAAACATATTTTGCACGAAATTTGGACACAATTCAGATTTTATTATTGAGTTATCAAACTTTTGAGGAGTTTTCTCTCAAGCTTTTTCAAGGCTCTTGCTTTGTCAACCAAAATCAAACTTATCAAAGTTTTTAACTTTGTGGCGTTTGTCGATCGTTTTTGCGCGGATTGTCAGAAACGAGTACTTTGAAGGTTCGTTTGAGTTTACGGTTGTTTATTTTGTGATTGTTTGTTGCTAAACTCTTTGTAGTTTAGAGATGAAAATCACGTCGTACTTGTTTCAAAAGATCGGGACAACACAACGATTCTTTGTTCGTTATTGAATAGAGGGCGCGGTTCGATTTTAATCGTGTTTGCTATTTATTCGGACGAAGATTCACATCAGTTATGGTACATGAAAATCCGGATTTCAAGAATACAGTTGAAAAACAAACTGAAAAATCAGTTGAAAATATGAATGAGGCAAGGCGACGTGGACTTGGGTATAGTCCCAAAAGCATAGCCGAATCAAATAAATGGTCGCCCAAAAGATCGACTTATGCTAAAAGAAGGTCAGCCAGAAGCTATTTTTACAATTATTATAATAGCAAGCCTGTTCAGAAACCAAATGAACAACAAGAATAAGAGATCACAAACACATGTTGTAACGACCTCACTGCATCCACATACCACACAAAAATCAGGAAAGGTTATTTGGAACACAGAACCTGGTAGATCAATTTGAATAATCCAAATCTGGGTTCCTAAAGGACTAATCAGTTTTGGACCCAAATAGATTTGGGTACCAAATTCATCTATTTTTTGTGGTTGCAAGTTACAGATAAACTGATTAAAGATTCAGTATGGTACTTGGACAGTGGATGTTCAAGACATATGACTGAAAATGTTGAACTGATATACCAACTGATCAAATATTCTGGACCTAAGATCAGCTTTGGTGATGCCTCTCAAGGTAAAACCATAGGTAAGTGTAAGCTTATCCATGTTAACATAATCATCAATGATGTATTACTTTTTGAGAATTTAAAATACAATTTAATCAGCATAAGTCAATTATGCAATAATGATTATTCAGTATAATTCAATAAGCATGCATGTTTAATTAGACATGCAATTGGTGATTTAATCACGACAAGAAATAGATGTGGAAATACATACAAAGTGAGTTGGAGCAATCCACCTGATAAGCCAATTTGCTTAGTAGCTTCTAATCAATTTCAAAAATGGCTATGACACAAGAGATAACAACATCTAAACTTCACAGCCATTGCACAATTGAGCAAAAATGAGCTGGTAACTGGCTTGCAAACGATAAAATTTGTTCAGCTTACCAGTAAGAAAAACAAGCTAGATCCTATTTTAGAAACAAAGGTAGTAAATCTTCAACCCGATGCTTAGAACTGATGAATATGGACTTATTGAGTCTAATACCAGTCATGCGCTTAGGGGGAATGAAATACACTCTCGTGATTTTTAATGGTTTCTCAAGATTTACTTTGATCATTTTTCTAAAATCAAAGGATCAAACTGCTTCACAACTGATAAAACTCTTTAAGATACTTTTAAATGAAAAATCAGTTGGGATTGACAGAATAAGATCCGATCGTGGAACTGAATTTGTCAAACTGACTTTGTCTCAATATCTTGAAAATTTAGGAATCAAGCATGAGTTCTCTGATGCAAGTTCCCCACAACAGAATGGTGTAGCTAAATGAAGAAATCAGACTCTTAAGTAGGAACCGAGAACAATGTTAGTTGATTCTGCTATATCTCAAAGAATTTGGGCAGAAGAAGTTAGCACACCGTGTTATACTCAAAACAGATAAATGATTAACAAAAATAATTTGAAAACGCCATATGAGATCTGGCATGGTAATAAAAGTATGGTTCCCTATTTTAAAATCTTCGGGTGTAAGTTCTTTATTCATAACAATGGTAAAAATCACTTAACAACATTTGATGTTAAATCGGATGAAGGATTATTCTTAGGATATTCATCTGTTAGCAAAGCATATAGAATTTTCAACAAACACACTATAAATGTTGAAAAATCTATACATGTTTTATTTTATTAAAATATGATAACTAATAAGCCAACTGATCCAGTTGAGCTGATAAATCGCCATACAAATATAAATTTGGAGGATCAAAATGAAGATAAAAATCACATTGTGAAAAACTTCCTTCAAACGATAGAACCAGAAATGGTGGAACATTTGGATAAGATACAGCCCCTGAAAATCATTTTGATGATCAGACAGAAAATATTCAACCACAAACTGATAGAATTCCAACTGAAGCAGAAGAAACTGGTCAGTTACAAACTAAACTTGAATTGCAGAGAAGTCAAGCAGATCTAACTTAAAAATGGAGCATAAATCATCCTCAAGATTTAATATCAGGTAACTCATCTGATCCAGTGAAAACCAGAAATCGGATGTTGAATTTTTTTATTCATTCTGCATTCATATCGCATCTAGAACCCAAGAAAACTGAAGAAGTTCTAGCTAATCCCAGGTGGATCATTGCTATGCAAGAAGAGCTTAATCAGTTCACACATAACAATGTCAGGATATTATTTCCAAGACCCTCTTTGAAATCTATTATAGGTACCAAGTGGGTACACCGGAATAAACTGAATGAAGACGGTTTAGTTGTGCGCAATAAAACAAGACTGGTTGCAAAATGATACAGACAAGAGGAAAGAGTCGATTATGACGAGAAATATGCTCCAGTTGCTAGAGTGAAAGCAATAAAGATATTCCTAGCCCACGCATCCTACAAAAACTTCAAAGTGTACCAGATGGACGTTAAAAGAACATTTATGAATGTGCATTATATGATCCGAGTCAAGTTCCTCGAGCTTGGTATGAGACCTTATGAAAATTCTTGGTCGATCATGATTTCATAGTGGGAGCAGTTGACAAAATACTGTTCAAATTCACCAAGAAAGACCATTCATTAATTGTTCAAATCTATGTTGATAATATCATATTTGGGTCAACTAACCCCAAATTATGTGATAAGTTTGTTGAGCTGATGCAAGAGGAATTCGAGATGAGCATGATGAGTTAACTGACATTCTTCTTAGGCTTGCAAGTGAAGTAACTGGAGACTGGTTCCTTTATCAGTCAAACCAAATATGCGAATGAATTACTGAAGAAATTTGGCATGGAAACATGTTCAGCTGCATCCACTCCCATGATCTCATCAGTTAAATTAGGCAAACATGAAAGGGGAATATCAGTTTAGATAAAACTATACAGAGTTTTAATAGGGTCTTTATTATACCTAACTGCTATCCATCCTGATATTATGTTTGTTGTCTGTTTATGTGCTAAAATTCAGGTTAATCCTAAACAATCGCATTTATTAGCCGCCAAACGTATGTTGAAATATATAAAAGGCACACAAAATATGGTCTTGTGGTATGCTAAGGACTCAAATTTAAATTTAATTGGATATTCAGAAGCATATTATTCATGACATAATGTAATGCTCGAGATGTTATCATTGTGATCAGACATTAAATAATTGACAGAATTGAGACTTCAGGAGCTAAAGTAAGACGTGAGTAGAGAAGCCGGGTGCCGGTGCATCACCAGACCAAATTTTTTTACAGAATGTCTGGCGCCCGAGCGGTAGAAGATGACCGCCCGAGCGCCAGTGCACCATAAGTTAAGTATGTGGACAAATGTCTGGCGCCCGAGCGGTAGAAAATGATCACCCGAGCGCCGTCTGAGATACAAGAAGAATAAGCCAGTGTCCCGGCCATGCATTATGATATATACAAACTTCATTTCCTTCAGAAAGAAACAGCAAGAAACCGAGAATTCTCCCTGGAAATCCTTCAAGCTTCATTTCATCTTAGAATTTTGATTGTGCAAGATCTAGCTATCAGATTTTCGATCCGAACTCATTTTTTTACTCCTCTTGTCAGCAGCTACACAAAGATGTAAGTTTTATGATGTTTTACCATGATTCAAAAATATAGTTTTGGAGAAATTGTGATTTGATTGTTATTATGTGTTCTTGAGATAGTAGACATCGTATAATCGAAATCGGATAAAAAAATGGATATCGTATGCGATTGTTATCATTTTCAGATTAGATTGATTGAGAATATAAAGATTTGGTATCGGAATTGAGATTATTGATTGGTTATAAATTGTTGAGATTAGCCATGTTGTTTGTATCGCCGGTATCTCGAGATTTTACCGTTATGCCGTCGACAGTTACCTAGATTGAATATTGATCAGATTCAGTATTTCATTGAGTTGTTTGTGATATTGGGGTACTTGAATATTATTCCAGATTGTATTGAAAGATTCAAAACTGATAGAAGAACGAGCAGAACTAAAAAAAGATAGGTATAAATCAATGTTAACCGGGAGATACGACTCGAGTTCGATTTGACTTGAGTTTCCCAAAACCACATACTTATTTGTATTATTTTAATACCTTTGAATTCATTGATTGTGTATGATTATTCTATTGGTTTATAGAAAAGCAAAAAATAGAAGAAAGATATCGAGAACGAGTTATTGGCAGAGGTGCCAAGACACTTGATGTTTGTTTTATATCGATGTGCTTAGGATTAGATCGACTTCTATTACAGATATTCGATATAATGTGCCAAAATCCGGGAACTGGGATCCCTAGACTAGACTAGATCAGAGTCGAGTCAGAGATATGAGTTTGATTTACAGCTTTATATCATTCATGTTTTCAGATTTGATACAAGTAATTGATAACGGTTATATGCTTTTATATATGTTTATATGAAATGCATCTATACTTGGTTTATACTGGGAATTATATTCTGACCGGAGTTATCCGGCTGTTGTTGTGTTTGTATTTGTGCATGACAACAGGTAGGATAGTATCAGGGTCGAGAAGAGGATGGGAGATCAAGTTTAGCGTGGAGATCCGGACCCAGAAGTATAATAGGTTTCAGCACCGGATGTATAGTTGTTGAACCTTAGTTCAATATGAATGTATGTTGTACAAAACCTGTACTTTACTCTTGATGTTTATATAAAATAGATTATTATATGTTCCGCACTTAAGTATTTTTTTAAACAAATTTAGACCCAAATTATTTAATTGATCCATTTATTCCAAAGACGATTAAAAAATGAATTAGCGTTCAGGTCCCCACAGCAGGTGGTATCAGAGCAGTAGGTTCCAGAACAGTAGGTTCCTTAGGCTGAGATAGAAGCTAGTGAGCAGGGTAGATTGAGTTTTCTCCCTTGCTTTTGAATGCTAGCATGTTTTAGTGCTTTAATACATATTTACCTGATTATCTGATTTGATTGGAAATATGTATTATTTGAGAATAAATCAGAACCGATTCTTGATCAGAGGTAAGATGATCAGAGGAGGACTGAGACAGATTTGTCAGATTTGATTACTAACCCTTTTGATAATCAGATATACCTCCTCGAAGAATCCCAGAACTGGGTAGTACCTCAGCTAATCCGATGGATGTCACAGCAACACCAATGGAAACATTTCTGAAGAGGTTTCAGTCATTTAAACCGCCGACTCTAAGAGGCATTGAGACGTCAGTTGACTGTGAGAGCTGGCTAGATGGCATTGAGATGTTGTTTGATTCCTTGGATTATACTGATGAGCGAAGAGTAAGAATGATTGGGCACCAATGGCATGATGTTGCGAAGAATTGGTGGCTCACGACCAAGAGAGCGTTGGAGCATCGAGGTACCGTGATTACTCTAAATATCTTTAAGAATGAATTTTATCAAAGATTTTTCCCAGTGTCATACAGAATGGACAAGGGCGCAAAATTTGCTAACTTGACATAGGGTCAACTGAAAATTGAAGAATATGTGGTCAAGTTCTCTACCTTGTTGCGATTTGCTCCACATGTGGCTGAAAATGATGAAGTTGTTGCTGATCAGTTTATCAATGGGCTGAATCCCTATATTTTTACACTGGTAAATACCGGGAGACCGAATAATTTTGCTGATGCTTTTAATAGAGGAAGGGGAGCTGAAGCAGGCCTGATCAGACATAGAGGAGCTTCGTATGTTGCTCCAGCACCGAAACAACAACAACCATCTACTACTCGGTTTCACCAACCGCCTCCCAGATTTGAGAGTGGTAGAAGCAGTAGTGGAAAGAAAGATCAGTTGAAAGCCATAGGGAAACAGTTTAAGAAATCAAGGAGTAGTTCATCTAGCTCGAGTTGTTCCCGACAGAGCCAGAGTTATACCAGGGCTTATTGTAGAACTTGTGGCAGAAGACATCCGACCTAGCAATGCCAAGGATTGTTTGGTAGTTGCAATATCTACAGACAAGAGGGACATTTCGCCCGAGTTTTTCCACAGAGAAGTTCCCAAATATCCCAAGGAGCAGAATCATCTGGATCAGTGGCACATCCTGATAGATGATTGTTCACTCTTTCCAGCCAGCACCTGCCCAGTCACAGCCGAGGCAAGGAGGAAGCCAGACTGTTAGCCAGCCTCCGAGACAGCAGGCCCGAGTATTTGCTTTGACTGAAGAACAGGCTCGGGAAGCACCAGATGATGTTGTTGCAGGTAGCTGTTCTCTTTGTGGTTATCCTGCTTATGTATTGATTGATACGGGTGCATCTCATACATTTGTATCTGAAAGATTTGCATTGATACATGATTTTCCCGTTGAATCATTATCTGTTGTAGTATCTGTCTCTTCTCATTTGGGAAAAGGTTTGATATCGGTGAATTCTGTTAAACATTGTATGCTACAGTATGACAGGCATGAGATTGAGTTAGATTGTATTGTACTTGGGTTGTCTAATTTTGATTGCATTATCGATATTGATATGCTGAACAAGTACAGAGCTACCGTAGATTATTTCCAGAAGATTGTAAGATTCAAACCTGAAATGGCTGATGAATGGAAATTTTACGGTAAGGGTTCTAGATCTAAAATTCTTTTGATATCTGCGTTATCTATGACTCGATTATTACAGAAAGGAGCAGAGGGATACCTTGTGTATTCAGTAGATATACTGAAGTCGAGCCCATCATTGATAGATTTGCGAGTGGTATGCGAGTTTGCTGATGTCTTCCCAGATGAGATTCCGGGTTTGTCTCCAGTCAGAGAGATAGACTTCAGCATTGAATTAGTACCAGGTACGGTTCCTATTTCGAAAACTCCATACATAATGGCACCGATTGAATTGAAGGAGTTGAAAGAGCAGTTAGAAGATTTACTGGCCAAGGGGTACATCAGACCGAGTGTTTCTCCTTGGGGTGCTCCACTATTGTTTCTTAGAAAGAAAGACGGTTCAATGAGACGCTTCATTGCCTAACTGCAACTGAACAAGGCTACGATAAATAACATGTAACGTCCTGAAAATTTAAAGGTCCACGAATACCACATGCGCAAATTATTAAATTCCTCGTTCATTTCAATTAATGGTTTTAATTGCATGGATTAATTTTGTTGTGCATTTGTACATGTTTAAAATATATTTTTCTACATGGTTGCATTAAAACTGTATTTTTAAAAGGTTATTCGAGTTGCGAACGAGGAACGGAGACTGATGGTTGAAAAATAGAAAATTTTTTTATTTGTTATTTGTTTTTAATTATTTAAATTAAGGATGATGCTTTTTCCTATTTTGAAAATAAGGAGTTTTGAGGTGATTTTATACGCCGAGACGTAATATTTATCGGTGTTGGTTTTTCAACAAAATACAGACTTTTTACCAACCCGGCTATTAAATTCACAAAATTATGTAACCAAAACTATTTTAATATTTTTAATTAAATTCTATTAAGCATTATGGGCCTAATTTTTAAGCTAATGGGCCTAAACTTAATTAAGGGAATAATTATCTATATAAGATGCAATTAACGTACCCCAACCGATTTGCATACACGTCCCCACCCTTGCACAACTTCATAATTCTTTCCACCCCATCAAACTCACAGCACACACAATATATTTCGAAGAGAAACTTTTGTAAATTCAAGGGAAAGCATCAAAAGTTGCAAGGTTTTCAAGCCGTCGTTCCTCGTCGTCGTTCTTCGCATCGTCGCTTCGCTTTCGTGCGTTTAATACGCAAAGGCACGCCATATTCTCCTTTTACTCATCATCACACCATAGTATTTTATTTATTGAATTTTTGCATGAAAACAAGTCATACAAATCACAATTTCGTAACTATGCTCATGCTTGTGTTTAAACCTTTGTTATTGGATTCAAATAATGTGTATATGATGTTTAAATGGCTGCCATGAACTAGGATATGAATAAGCATGTATTTACACAAGTTTAAAGATCTAGAATCACACACAAAAGCAACAAAATGCTGCACAAAACAAAACAGAAAAGCGAAGTTGGAGCAGAACATGGGTTGTGTACTGTGAGGGCTCGGTTGTTGGGGAATAAGAGGCTAGACCTTGCATGATTCGTCTGGGGTTAGAGCAGGGTCATGGTCTGAGTCCAGGAAGAGTCCTACCCGAGAGCAAGCTTCACTTCTGCGTAGGGTTTGGGCAGCTTTCTGGGAGAGAGGTGCTCGACCAGGGGGTCTGGGCTGGGTTAGGTTAGGTCCTTAGGGTCCTAGGAGGGTGCTTGAGGGGATGGTTCAAGGAGTGGCTTGATGGGTAGAAGCCTAGCATCAAAAACGTTAGATTGAGGCTCATGACAACAAGTAGGCGAGAGGTTGCTGTCCATGTTCAGTTGGTTGCTGCTCGCGTCCAGGGGCTTGAGTTGGTCTGGGCTTGGTTTGGACGTGGTCTAGGGAAGGTTAGGGTCATGGGTGGTCGGTGGTTAGATGGCTGGTAGAGTCCTAGGCAACTAGGGAACCCAATACATAATGAGCACCCTACACGCACACACACATGCAGATGGGCCTGTAGTTCAGCAAGTTTTTGAGCGGGCCAGGGCCGGGTTTTAGGGCTGGGATTGAACAGTAGGGTCCTTAGATGGGTTGGCTAGGTTTTGGCTCGAGGTGGCTCGGGCGTGGCTCGAGTAAATTGGGAGATGGCTCGGTGTGTTCGTCGGTGTGTCAAAAAACAAAAATTTAGGAACTAAAATTGAATCCATGGGTCCACGGGGGTGGCTCACGACTTGTAAGCGTATAATAAATCATAAAATGGTTATGTTTAAAATTTGGGGTCAAAATAATGAGTTTTGGATTTATTCGAGATTTAATCGCCGCACGAAACGCTAATTAACGAGCTGATTAAAATGCCTAGGTTAAGCTTCGTAAAATTATGAAAATTTAGGTTTAAGCTTAAATAATTATTAGAAGCCTAAGTTTTTAATTTGGGAATTTTATTTTAAGTTTTGGTTTTATTCGGGATTAAAGCGTAGTAATACGACTTATTTAAGGAAAAAATTAAAAGTCATCGATTTATGTCAAATAAAAATATGAAAAAACTCATGTAGGCTTAAATAATTATTTGGGACATGTTAGTGTCAATGAAATTAAGAAAATGTCTAAAACGGGAAATTTTACATCCAGGGGTAAAACGGTCTTTTTAAACCTAGAAATTAGTAAACGTCATGGCAGTGTCCTAAATGCTATTTTATATGTTATTATGTTTGCAATGATTATGGATGATTATGAATTTTGATATGTTAAATTATGATTTTTAAAATGTTCATGAAATTTTATGGATTTAATTATTGGACATTTAAAAGAAATGGTGCATGTTTGGTTTCGAAAAATAAAAACGATACGTATATGCATGGTTTTTATTAAGTGGTGATAACATGTTGAAGGATGTGAAGGGATTGTGACTACTGAGATGTTGGAGATATCGTGAGGGTTATGGTCCCAGTGGGAGCCCGACGATCGTATTTCCTTGGATACGGATACGAATACGAATACGTGATACGAATACGAATATGTTAATACGTAGGCCAAGTTCCAGTTGACCGGTGAAAGTGTTGCTGGTGTCCCCGCCGCCCAGTTCTGTGGTTTTCTTTAGATGGATCCATCGCCCAATACGTTTAAGAATACGAGTCACAATCACGATCTGAATTCAACATACACGAACATGAATATGAATATGTTAATATGAATATGAATATGAGGACATGAATATGTTGATATGAATATGAATATGTTTATGTTTATATGAAAATGTTTATGCATAAGATTATGAAAATGCTTTTATTTAAAAGTTTTTATGCATCATGAAAATGTTTACGAAAACGTTTATGTTTAAAGTTTATGCATCTTCATGAAAACAATATTTTAAGTACAAGTATTTTTCACTGTTATATGTTAACTGTATTACGTATTACTCGTTATCAAGAATATGACGTGTTGAGTCTTTAGACTCACTAGGTGTGATTGATGCAGGTGATATTGATTATGAATATGATAATGGAGGTCTTGATGGTTGACTTTGCTAGACTGAAGGTGCACATAACCCGAGGACCGATGCTAGTTTTCCGCACTAGTTATTATTTATGATTTTAAGTAATGTTAAAGATATTTTTACATCTTTTATTTATGTTATGAGAGATTTTTGAGAGGTTATAGTATGGGCTATACTTTTCAAATAATATTTTTAGGTTGGTAAAATGTTTGACGATTTTATGCTTTAAAATATTTTCCTTTTGATTTTTAAATGGCAGTTGGATGTTTATTTTTAAAATGATGTCAAAAATATTTTATGGTTCAGCCGATGCTAAGTGAGGTTTTAAAAAAATAATTTCTAGCACGTTTTAAGAAAACGAATAGCAGACATTTCAGAACAAATACCCTTTGCCTCGTATCGACGATTTAATTGCCTGTTGTGGGGACCCGGACGCTAATTCATTTCTTAATCGTTTGTGGGAATAATTAAATCAATTGTAATAAAACAGGGTCTAATTTTTTTTAAATACAAGTGTCAAATGCGGAACGTAATGGAATTCATTTGAATATATACATCGAAAACAAAGTACTCAGTTGCAGGGTTCTTCTGTGTATTCCAATATCGATCTGAGATCTGGATATCATCAGCTGAGAGTTCGAGATTCTGATATACCGAAGACAGCTTTCAGAACCAGGTATGGCCATTATGAGTTTATAGTCATGCCATTTGATTTAGCGAATGCTCCAGCTGTATTTATGGGTTTGATGAACCGTATATTTCAGAAGTATCTAGATGATTTTGTGATTATTTTTATCGATGATATTCTGATTTATTAGAAGAATATGACTGATCATGCTAAAAACTTGAGAATTGTGTTGAGAATTCTGAGGGCTGAGAACTGTATGCCAAGCTTTCAAAATGTGAATTTTAGCTGAGACAGGTGGTATTTATGGGCCACATTATATCTGGAGATGTGATTTCTGTCGATCCTAGAAAAGTTGAGGCCGTGATTTGTTGGCCTAGACCGACATCAGTGCCAGAAATACGCAGCTTTATGGGTTTAGCAGGCTATTATCGTCGATTTATTAAAGATTTTTCGAGTATTTCTAAGACGATTACTCAGCTGACTCAGAAGAATGCACCGTTTGTTTGGTCAGAGGAGTGTGAATCTAGTTTCCTAGAGTTGAAGAAGAGGTTAACCAATGCTCCGGTGTTGACTATTCCTTCAGGTACTGGTGATTTTGTTGTTCATCGTGATGCTCTCACAGAGGATTTGGTTGTGTTTTGATGCAGCGAGGAAAGGTCATTGCTTATGCCTCAAGACAATTGAAGCCGCATGAGACTCGCTATCCGATTCATGATCATGAATTGACGGCCATTGTATTTGCATTGAAGATTTGGCGACACTATTTATACGGTGAGAAGTTTGAAATTTATTCTGATCACAAGAGCCTGAAGTATCTATTTTCACAGTCAGAATTGAATATGAGGCAATGAAGATGGCTTGATTTATTGAAATGTTTTTATTGTGAAATCAAATATTATCTGGGAAAGTCCAATGCAGCAGCTGATGCACTGAATCGAAAGGTATGTTCTTTATCCTTATCGACGATTGGTGTTTCGAATTTGATTGAAGATTGATGTTTGTCTGGATTAGTTTTTGAAACAGATTGTAAACCTCTGAGATTATATTCCATTCAAGTTGATACAGAACTGATTCTGAGAATCAAAGAGGCACAGAAAGTGGATCAGAAGGTGCAGAACTCGATTTAGATGGTCTGAACAGGGCATCAATCCGAGTATCAGGTTTGTGGTGGCGTGTTATATGTGAAAAATCGTATTGTTGTGCCAAATGTTTCAGATTTGAAACGACAGATATTTTCAGAAGCACATCACAGTCAATTCAGTATTCATCCTGGTGGCAGAAAAATGTACAAGATTTGAAAAGACAGTTTTGGTGGAAACAGATGAAAGCAGATATTGTAAAGTTTGTATCCAGATGTCTGAATTGCCAACAGGTAAAAGCATAAATAAAGAAACTAGGAGGTATGTTGCATAACCTATCTATTCCTGAATGAAAATGAGATCACATTTCCATTGATTTCATGACGAAGCTACCACGTTCTTCCCGAGGTTGTGATGCGATTTGGGTTGTTATTGACAGATTAACCAAATCAGCATGTTTTATTTTGTACAAGATGACGTACAGACATGACCAGATGGCAGAAATTTATGTCAGAGAAGTTGTCAGATTGCACGGAGTGCCGAAGTCGATTGTATCAGATTGTGATCCTCGATTCACTTCGCAATTTTGGCACAGTTTGCAGCAAGCTCTTGGTACGAAATTACATTCGAGTACCGTATATCATCCTCAGACTGACGGACAGTCAGAACGGACTATCCAGACACTGGAGGATATTCTTAGAGATGTAGTGCTAGATTTTGGCACTAGTTGAAAAGATTCTTTGCCACTTTGTGAGTTTTCATATAACAACAGCTATCATACGAGTATAGAGATGGCTCCGTTTGAAGCGTTTTATGGCAAGAAGTGAAGATCCCCTCTATATTGGGACAATATTTTTGAGGTACCTGAGATTGGGCCTGATATGATTAGATATTTATTACAGAGAAAGTGAAGCTGATTCAGAAGAGAATGAAAACAGCTCAAGACACACAGACAAAATATGCCAATGTTCATCGTCGACCTTTAGTATTTGAGGCAGAAAACTGAGTATTTCTGAAGATTTCTCCTATCAGAGGCTTTGTCAGATTTGGCAAGAAAGGAAAGTTGTCTCCCCGTTACATTGGGCCATATGAGATTCTCGAAAAGATAGGAGATCGTGCCTATCGACTTGCTTTACCGCCTTCTCTATCTGGAATACATGATGTCTTTCATGTATCATTATTGCGGAAATATCTTCCTGATGCATCTCATATTATTCCGCCAGACGAGGCCGAACTTGATGAAACTCTGAGTTATTTCAAGAATCCGATTCAAATTCTTGATTGTAAAGAAAAACAACTCCGAGACTATTTTGCTTGTGAAAGTTCAATATAGTCGTCATGGCATTGAAGAAGCTACTTGGGAGACTGAATCAGACATGCGACAGAAATTCCCAGAGTTATTTCATTGATGTGAGTTTCCTGTTTAGCTTCTGTTATACATTTCTTATTGTATCTGATTTGATTGCCTGTGATTTCGGGGACGAAATCAGATCTTAGGGGGAAAGAAATATAATGCCCGAGATTTTATCACTGTGATCAGACATTAATTAATTGAAAGAATTGAGATTTCAGGAGCTAAAGTAAGATGTGAGTAGAGAAGCCGGGTTCCGGTGCATCATCAGACCAAAGTTTTTTACAGATGTCTGGCGCCCGCGTGGTAGAAGAAGACCGCCCGAGCGCCAGTGCACCATAAGTTTAGTATTTGGACAGAATGTCTGGCGCCCGAGCGGTAGAAAATGATCGCCCGAGCGCCACTGTTTCTCAATTTTCATCTAACTGTTTAAATCAGTTATTAAAAGTTAAATGTCCAACGGACTAAAAATTCTACTTATTTGATCAAAACCTCTCATGGACTGCCAAGTGTCCAAAATTTGAAAGGTCATGGATTTAGATAGAAACCACCTCTCAAAAAGTATCTCACAATTTCCAAAGTTCAAACTTTTGTATTTTCAGTGCAAATCACTTGTGCCCTTATTTTTTTCCAGCAAAATTAAATCAAATGGCATCACAGACTCCTTCTTATCTCTCCAATGCAGTTGCAGTCGATTTCGAATCGTTCTTTGCTCATTCTGAGGAATCTGTTCGAAGCGTATTTGAGGAGATCGTAGCATCTGGGCTTCGTATGTTTCTAGGGCTAGCAACTCAAGAAATTTACTCTGCTGAAATCACCTCCATCTACGAATCAATCTTGGTTACCGATGATGGGAAGATTCAAATGAAGATGAATGGCCACGTTCTGATTGAGGATGAATATTTCTTCAGAAACTTGTTTCAGCTGCAAACTGAAGGCCTCTCAAGCTTCTCAGAGGTTTCAGCTGCTGCAATTGAGAAAATGTAAACTACTCTATCTGAAACTGGGGACAAGATCAAAATGTCTGACCCCAAGAAAGAACTCAAGCCAGAATACCAGCAACTGGCTGATATCGTTGCCAAGGGCCTTCTAGTAAAGGAAGATACTTTGCTGTCCTGACTCTTGAAAAATTTCAAGTTATGACTGCTATTTTCAAAGGGATGAAGATTAACTGATCATCAATCCTTTTCTCAACCCTGAAGAACATGATTCAAACTTCAAAGCAGTCTAAATTCTTTGCACTTCAGTTTAGTAGGATCGTTGAGGACTCAGGGTAATTTCCAGTACCCTCCTCTTCACTCATCAAATTTAAGATTTTCGCAGCCTCCAAAGTGCATCTGAAGAAGAATGTGGTTTCCAAATCAACAGCAAGGTTTAATAAAACTGACAAGTAAAAACCAGCTGCTGACCCCAAGTATAAGAGAAAACTAGTTTTTTCTACCAGTGATTTGGAGAACTTCCTGTCTCCTGTTTTGATGATGAAACCTAGGTTGCAGAAGACCAAACCAACTGCTACTCCTGAAGCTCTTCCTGAGCTCAGACTGTTGCCTTCTGAAGCTCAACAACCACTTCTAGTTGTTCTTTTTCAGTAGGTTCAGCCAGTTGCCCCACCAGAGCAGAAGACTGCAGTCATTCATCCCTCCATTATCATAACTTATTTTGTAGAAAAGTTGAAACTGAAAGCAGTCTCAGCTCCTCTCTCAACAGTTGTTCATCCCACAATTCTATCTCCAGCATGCTCCAAAGGTGTAATCATCAGAGAAGCTATGGACAGAACTAACTCGGCACTGGATTTGCCCCATCCCCTAACTGATCCAAAGGGCAAGGCAAAGTTGATTGAGGAACCAAGACCTACCAATGCCATTCAAATGCAAATTTATCTTCTCATGCAAGATATCGATGAGCATGCTGAACAGAAGCTGGAGCTTTTCAACGAATGGGTGAACTTTCGAACAGTGACCCTTGCCAAGAAGCTAAGGAAGAAAAAGGTTTTGAAGAAATTCATCTCCTTAGAATCAACTGTCATGAAGGCTGTTAAAGACCCTACAATTTCCCAGGCCATGGAGAGACGACCATACCTCTTTGATCTTATGAGTCCAAAGGCTGGCTGTGGTGACAGCTGAATTGAGATCCAACCATGATCCAGCTGGTCCTACTGTTTATGAAGACAAAGTAGTTTTTCAACAAATGGACACTAATCTTATCTCCCTTAAGATGAGACTGAAGAATTAGGAGATGGGATAGAAATTTCATGTTCCAGTAAGGACCAGCGGTTCACCGTCAGCTGAGTCGGACTTTACAACTAAAATTTTAGAGGAGCAACAGATGGCTCCAGCTGAAGTAGAATCAGTTGAACTAATTTCTGCCCTCCTCCACTCTCCACCGATGACCAACCCTCCTCATCAACTGCATTGATTATCCTCCCGATCTCAAAACCAGTAGTGTAATCGTCTACAATCTCTAAAATAATTTTGACACTGGAAAATGTAGATGACATGCTGCAATCAGTCACCGAGGAGAAGACTGCAGTCATTCATCTGTCCACTATCATAACTTATTTTAGAGAAAAGTTGAAAATGAAAGCAGTCCCAGCTCCTCTCTCGACAGTTGTTCATCCCACAATTCTACCTCCAACATGCTCCAAAGGTGTAATCATCAGAGAAGCTATGGACACAGCTAACTCGGCACTGGATTTGCCCCATCCCCTAACTGATCCAAAGGGCAAGGCAAAGTTGATTGAGGAACCAAGACCTACCAATGCCATTCAGAAGCAAATTTATCTTCTCATGCAAGATATTGATGAGCATGCTGAACTGAAGCTGGAGCTCTTCAACGAATGGGTGAACTTTCGAATAGTCACCCTTGCCAAGAAGCTAAGGAAGAAGAAGGTTTTGAAGAATTTCATATCCTTAGAATCAGCTGTCATGAAGGCTGTTAAAGACCCTACAGTTTCCCAGGCCATGGAGAGACGACCATACCTCTTTGATCTTATGAGTCCTAAGGCTGGCTATGGTGACAGCTGAATTGAGATCCAACCATGATCCAGCGTGTCCTATTGTTTATGAAGACAAAGTAGTTTTTCAACAAATGGACACTAATCTTATCTCCCTTAAGATGAGAATGAAGAATTAGGAGATGGGACAACAATTTCATGTTCCAGTAAGGACCAGCGGTTCACCATCAGTTGAGTCGAACTTTACAACTAAAATTTTAGAGGAGCAAGAGATGGCTCCAGCTGAAGTAGAATCAGTTGAACTAATTTCTGACGTCCCTCCTCCACTCTCCACCGATGACCAACCCTCCTCATCAACTGCATTGATTATCCTCCCGATCTTAGAACCAGTAATGTAATCTTCTACGATCTATAAAATAATTCCGACACTGGAAAATGTAGATGACATGCTGCAATCAGTCACCGAGGATATTCAAATGAATTTCAAAGTTGATATGTTGTTGATGACGTTGTTGAACCTACTGCAGATCAATTTATGATATCAACAGAAGCAAAAGCACAAACTGACACTGTTCAGTTACCAACTGGACAGATAATCTCTCTTTTAGTCCGGGAACCAACAGCTACAACTACTCTGTTATATCGATCAGTTTCTTTCTGAGACTTTCTTTATGACTGAAGCCACCATTCTGTTATTTTCTGCTCAAAAGACTACCAAGGCTAGCTCTTCCACTGATCATCAGGTTCACCCTCCCAGTTAGTCAGCTCAACAAGCGACAGTAGAAGAATTTGTCACTAATATTGACCAAGATATTGCTCCAGAACAGCTTGCAGTTGTGGAGTACTATCAGAAGGGAAAGTGGAAAGAAACGGTCCCAATTGAAGAATTCTCCCCTGAAAGACAAGTCGATGATGATAGAATGTTGTAGACCATAGTTTTTGAAGTGCCCAAAAATGAGTACACGTAAACTCCATGCATAATTGAATTAATTAATTCATTTATTTAATAATCTAAGTAGTATATATTATGTGTTAAATTATTTTAAATGTACATATATTTATTTTATTATGAAATTTTATTATAATTAAGATGTTTCATGAGTTTTAGTTTTTCAGACGAATGTTCGATACCGAACCGAGAAAGGAAATATGAGAAGATTAAGATGTTAAAAATTTAAGTTATAATTTCATTTTAATTCAAGAAATTAAGTATTTTAAACTATTTACAAATTTTAGAATTTAAGGACTAAATTTAAGAAATAGAGTGAAATAAAAACATTAAGTTTTTTTCATTAGTAAAATTCAAAAATTAAAGGATTTATATACCTCCATTCGAAATAAAGTATTTTAACAAATTTATTATGATTAATTAATTAAAATAGGTAGTATTTAATGAAGGGTATAATTTAAATTTGTAGGATTCTTAATTTAAAAGTTGGAAGGCTAAATTATTAATTTAAATTGTAAGGGATTAATTAGAAAATTTGGTTAGTGTTTTAATTAAACTAAAATACCTAGTAAACATCTTAATAAATCCATAAAAGAGACCTAACTCTACCTCTATTCAAAACACAACATACGCACACACACATTGAACACCAAAACACACGCACAAGGCTAGCTCAACTGATACTCACACTTTAAGAATCTAGGTGCTTATGCCTGAAGATCCTGGGTTCAAGTATTGGGAAAGACGAAAGAAACCACTTTCCAAGAATGAGATATTCTATGAGTGGCGGTGCATGGGCATGGGCCTGGACCATTCTAACGACCCATGATCAATAGTGGTGCGTGGGTATAGGCCGATGCCCATGTTTGTTCAGCCTAATGGCCCATGAGCTCTCGGCCGCTTTCTTGCAAGGGAAAGGCTTGGAAATTTTTGTTTCCTTTCCACCAACAGTCCAACCTATCACTCCCACAATATTGCTTGATTAATTTAGCTACTTTTAAGCAAGCAAAACGCAGCACAACACCCTCAGTTCGGCCTCCATTCTTCCCAGCATCAATATTTTATAATTCGTGCGTTTTAACGCAAAGGTGTGTCTTAATCCTTTATTTATGCATCGATCTTGTAATATTATGTATTTTGATGTAAATCATGCATGAAAATTAATTGGTTATATGCAAACTTGGGCTCAAAAAAAATTGAAACCATTTCCGAAAACTTGAAGCATTAACTCACGTATTCTTCCAAAAACTGTGGTATGCTTCGGCTAGGGCTCCTAGGACATTGCTGCTGGTAATGGGTAAGCTTTATGGGTGTCTTAGGGTCCTAGGGTGACCCTAGTTAAGGTGGTTTACAGCTTGGTTGGCTAGAGAAATTCCTATAACCAGAAACGCATGGCTGCACAGAAGTGGGTCTCGTGGAAAGGGCTGTAGGTGCTTTGGCCTTATGGTTTCAATCAGGGGGTGGGTTGGGGCTCTTGGATATGGTTTAGGCAGTCTCTAAGGGTCCTAGGATGAGTCTTGTTATGGTTCATGGTCTGTAGTGGCAGCTAGGTTGCTGGAACTATAAAACTACATCTGCATAGAAGTGGGTCTCGTAGAGGGGCAGTCATGGTCTTGCTATTGTAGTTCAGTTCATGGGCTATTTATGGGCTCGTGGCTATGGTTTTAGGCATGTCTTAGGGTGAGCATAGATGGGCTGGTTCATGGGTTGGTTGGCTAGCCACAAGTCTGGAACAAAAAACCTACACCTGTGCACAGTTTGGGCACTTGTGAGGGAGCTGTCATGTTTTTGGCTTGTCTGAGGTTTGGGCTGTGGATATGGGCTGGAAAGAGTTGTACCAGGGTATCATGGGATTTCAAAGGGCCAATTCTAGGTCTGGTTTGGGTCCGGTTCACGTTGGTTTAGGCGTGAAGTCTTGAGAAGCTTGTAAGTGTCATAGTGCACCTAAAGGGGGCTATTTCGTGGATAGGTTGTTGCTCATGTTTTTTCTGGGTCTTGGTCATGGTTCGGGGGCTATTTTGTGGTCTTGGACGGTAGGTTAGGATGTTTTCTAAGTATGGTTTGAGTCCCGAGTCATTTGGTAGGTCGTAAGCTATTTTATTTAATCCGGTAATCGTACGCGTCCGAGTGCATCTTTGGGACTATGTTTGTTTAATTAATTTATGAGGTTGTGGTATCATGTCCAGGGTGTTCCAACAAAGTCCACGATGTTCTTAAATATGTATCATGTGCAAATAATTATTTTTGATCTATGATATTTGTCTTGTGGTCAAATTATGTTACGAGTTTGGAAGCCGGAGAATGTGTCCATGGATCTCTCAATCTCCTTTGAGAGATTATGCTATGTTAGGGAGCAGATATCCAATCCAAGGGCTGTGGTGATCCCTGTCGGCCCAGTTTTGAGGTTTATTTTGATCAAACGGTTTATGTACATGGGTCACTTGCATTGAACAAAACGCTACGCAAAATTATTTAAGATTACTATTATGCATGAAAAATATGAAAATATGATTTTATGATTTTTTATGAAATTGTTTATGCAAGAAATTCACGTTATACATATTTATTATTATGATATTTTATGTACGAGATATGTCAAAATGCATGGATTTTTACTACGTATTTTTCGTTATTTACAGTTATACATGCTGAGTTATTAGACTCACTAGATTTGTTCGATGCAGATGATGTAGTTGAGGAGGTATGAGGTGGTGACCAATGAGCATGCTCGGGCTAGTGGCAGTGCAAACCTGAGGACCTTGTAGTTTAAGTTATATTCTACACCCGTTTTATAACTATTTAGTCTAACTTTTTATTTATTAGGATTGGTGACAAGCAAATTAAATTTATGGTTTTTGTTAGACTGTTTTTAAATTAATTTTGGATGTTGGTGATTTATTTTAAATGATGGAGTTTCAATATTAAATTTTATTTTAGTATGCGTGGTGGCTGTTATTTATTTTACGTGTTATAATTATAATAAATTATTTATTAAGTAAATTTTAAATTTTTCCGCAAATATTAAATTGTAGTATTTTAATATAAGGTTCGTCACAATTTTAGAACTGAACAATCTTGGTTCAAGCATCATTCAGATAAAATCTACTCAGCTGCTACATTCTTTAAGTATGGACTCCTTGAAAGAACATACAATGAAGGACTTGAATAAACTGACCAAGGATGGGACTGTTCATTTTTATTTAGTTAAAAAGATCGAAAGATAATTGGTTACAATTCCTATTATATTTTCCTCACAAGACCAACTCAGCAATCACATTGATTTTTTTCATACTAGTCTATTTAAGATTGACACAATGCAAAAAAAGCTAGCTGAAGTGTCTGCTCAAGTGAGTTCAGCATTCCTCCTCTTCACAAGAGTGACGGGTGTTGACAAAAAAGGGGAAGAACAGAAGACATAGATAACAGGAGCAAGCAACAACAAGATAACCGAACCAGACAAGCCAACTCACAAAGGACTAGCTGAGAAGAAGTCAAAGAAATAATTTCTAAGTGCCTTAAATCGGTTGATCAGTATGGATGCTTAATTTTTACTTGAAATGTTTGTACGAATCTGTACTTATCTTTTTCAAATTAATAAAAAATGTCATTGATGAATATGTACGAATAAGTACATCATTTTATCTACAATCAGTTTTTCTATCATCAGTTCAGGAATTCTAAGTTTCGTCAAACACCGAAAAGGAGAAATTTTTTAAGTATCATAAGTTTCGGAGTTTGAAAAATTAATTTTAATGTAACTGAAGGATACAACTGATTGAACAGACCCAACTGAAGAATTCATTTTGAACTAAACTGCAAAAACCTTATCAACTGAAGTTTCGTAAGTTATAGGAAATCAGTTACAACTGATAGTGCCTAGCTGAACTGATTAGCTGACTTCTATTTAGTAGGCCTCGACATCAGTTAAAAGATCAGCAGAATAGTCTGAATGGTCGCACCACAACAGAATAGAATGGATATTTTTAATTAAATGAACATTAAATGTATTCAATGTGACAGTTGAGATCGAAGACTGCATATAGCTGATCAAATCAGTTGAATGTGGGTGGTGAACAAGAACAAGCGAATATACGAAGCAATCCAACCAATCAACTGCGATACAATATACGATCTAATTCTCAATATTTTCGATCGCATATTCAATCTCTACACTCATTGTATTTATTAGTAGCATTCTGGCTACGAATTAGAGCATATTTCAGTTTTACAATCTGCGAAAGAAGTGTTATACTAAGGGTTACAGTTTGACAGTGTGTAAGACTAACTGAAGTGGATTATTCAAATTTTTGTAATATATCAAATTATTTTAGTGAAATACTATACTCGTGATAAAATGGGTGACGTAGGAGAATTTTAAGTCTTCGAACATCCAGAAAAATTCTCGTGTTCATTTCAGTTATCAATTCTGTTTATTTAAAGTATTCAATCTATATTTCAGTATTATTCCGCACTTGTTTGAGCTGGCCGATTTATATCGATACACAAGATTCTCGGATGACTTCCTCACAAAACGGATTCATGTTTATAAAAAGAACTATTATAAACTGAGGTGTTTATTCAACTCTCTTTCTAAACACCTTACCCATCCTTATCAATCCTAACAAATTTCTACTCATCTGAGTTCAATTTTTGAATTTTAGAAGACAATATTGTTGAAAAAAACGGGGAAGTTAATTAGAGAGGAAGTGAATCAGAAGAAAGAACATAGCAAATAACAATTTTTCAAGAGATCAACTGAGCCAAGCAAACACTCAAGCAACAACAGTGCTTTTCAAATAAAATAGTGCTAGCTTACCATTTTATCTATAATTTTTGTATATCAGGATCATTTAAGTTTTATGTTAAGAAATTATTATTACCCAAAAGTTTTGGTGATTGAAAAATCAAGATAGCATTTCACTATTTCAGGAAACAGCTGCATATCTTATGCGTAACAGGTATCAGTTCAACCGCCCAGCCTTGTAACCGGACTGCTTCACTATCGGCTACATCAAAAAGAGTTTAGCCGCTTAAACAAAGGATATACTAAAGAATTTTGACCGCTTGAATTTCAGACCGCTAATAATTCAACCGCTTCAAGTAAAAGAAGATGAACTTCTCAACCCGCTGATTCGAAGACATCATTTAAATATGGCTATTTATTACCTACTTAATGAAAGACATTCTCTTACCAGTTCAAGACATTCAATAGTTTGCACCTCTTCAAAGTTAACTTTTCCCTAAATCAGTCTCGAGAATGATCTGCATTTATATCATTATCCCAGAAAGGAAAGATCATTTATCTTACAAAGGTCTGAGAGTAAAAGCAGTTGCCATAAACAGTAACCCTGCAGCAAGTCTTCGTAGAACGGGACTCAAGGAAATATCAGCAAAAGCGAACATTTAATGCATATATGAAGAAAATTAAATGCAGTTGCAGCTGATAGTGACACAACTTCTCTCTGTTACAAGTTAACTTTACTCAATCCATTCGACTGTTGGAATAATCGCCTATATTAACAGAGAAGGAAGTGTGAAAGAATACGAGCAATATAAATTATAAAAAATTCACAATAGGAAATCGTCACAAGCTTGCATACTTCAAAGATGCAGAGCGCACTCAAAAGTCTTCACACTTCATCGCTCATAAGCACGAACTGAACATAAAAATATTTGATTATTCAAGGATTATCTTCGTGCTACCAAAATCAATTTGTTTACTTATAAAAATAACATTTTGGTTATTTGTTTAAGTTGTGGTGTCTGGTGAAACTAGTGTTCTTAAAATCCAAAATTGTGAAGTGATCACTAAGAGTTCCAAAACAGACAGTGTGATAAGTCCTGATTGGAGTGGGCTTTTGCAAAGAGTTTTTGTAAAGCCAAGGTCTTTTAGTGGAATCATTTCTAAAGAAGAAGAAGGGGTGACGGAGTTTTCATCTCCTAATATCCATAAAACCTCGTGTCTTTACTTCTTGCAAGCACTTCTTTTCACTATATTTGGTGATAAGTTTGCAAACAAGTTTAAGCTATCATTTAAATCTTGAACCGTTTTTCCGCACTTTGCAGTGGTTCATGTTTCTAACAAGTTTGAAAAGAATTTTCAATCGCTTGAAAATGGTTGAAAACCAGTTTTAGAAAGAAAAATTTTAAAGAGTTCATTCACTCCCCTTCTAAACTCTTTACCTATCTCAAAAAGTGGTATCAGAGCATGATCTTCTCAAACATCGATACCCAAAAAATACTCATGGCATCTTTCAACAAAATCCTGTGTTTCAAAGGAAGATTATGACGAATGGAAAATTCGTATGCAGGCTCATCTAGCAGCTCATGATGACGATATGTGGTACATAATCACTGACGGGCCAATGAAGATCTTAAAAGTAAATAAAGCTGCAATTACCACTGAAGGTGCTCCCCAAATGGTGGAAAAGCACTGTTCTGAATGGACATCTGAGGACAAGAAGAAGGCAAATCTCGATAACGTAGCAAAAGATATTCTTTATAAGACCTTGGAAAAAAATATTTTTTCCAAAATCAAGACATGCACTACAACAAAGGAAATCTGGGAAAAACTCACACAACTGTGTGAGAGCAACGATCAGACTAAAGAAAATAAGTTGATTGTAGCTATCCAGAAATTCGATAACGCAAAGATGAAGCCGGGAGAAACTCTTGTAGAATTTGACGAACGGTTCAGCAGTATTATCATCAAACTCATTTACTTGGGAAAAGAATATTCCAATCGAGAAATTTCCCTGAAGGTTATTCGAGCTCTTCCTTGAGAATGGGACGTAAAAAAACTATAGCGATGCGAGAGTCGAAGGATCTGAATAAACTGGAACTCCATGATCTTTTTGTTGATCTTAAATCATTTGAGTTCGAACTTGAGATACGAACTGAAGAGGAACCATCCACCTCCCAACAAACAAAGGACTTGGCAGCTACCACTGGGACTCTTCCGGTCGAAGAGTTCACATGCAAGAAATCGACTGAGCAACTAGACAATGAAGCCATGTCCCTGTTTGTTAAAAAGTTCGGTAAATTCATTCGTACAAATCAATCTCAGACTAATAAACCTTACTTTAAAAAGGACCATACTGATGATGGTCAAGCTTACTTTAACTGTGGGAAAAAAGAGCATTTTATTGCAGAATGCAACAGGCCAAGAAATGACGAAAAAATACCGGTTGACAGGTGACGGTCTAAAGACGATAAAAGTTCACCAAAAATAAGAGTCAACGAGTTTAGTAGCAGAAGAGGACAAAAGCAAATGGGCTGACTCAGATTCTGAAAAATACATGTCTGAAGAATCTACAAGTGAAAGTGAAGATGAGATGGTAAAATGTCTCATGGCTAATGAAGATTCAGAACTCTCAGATGAAATGGTATTTAACTTTGACTCTATTGAATTCACTCGAGAAGATCTGGTCACGACACTACACGACATGGTAAATGAGTTTAAAGGACTAACGAAAAAATGAAGCCAAAGCAGAAAAACATGACTTAAAAAACAAGTTGAGTTTCTTTAACTGCTCGCAGCAAAAGGAGGTCAACGGTTTGAAAGTGAAGTTAAGTTTACTAGCTTCTGTTAATGATGATTTGCATAGAATGTTCCATGCTACGTTAAAAGAGAACAAAAGGTTGATAAATATAATTAACTCATGGAACAAGTCCTCTGCCTCACTTAATAAGATGCATGAGATGCAAAAACTAGCCGAAGACAGAACCGGGCTAGTTTACAGTATCAATGAATGCAGTACTTCAGAAGCATCAACTCAATTGTTACTAGAGAAAGACAGTTTAAATTCAATTAAATTTGTCAAATCTAGTTCGGTATATGAACATGACAAGCCTGAATTCCAAGGCATTCGGATGTAAATCTTGAGAACAATGGAAGACGATGTGTTTTAGGATATGTCGAAGTTAAGATTGCTAATTCCAACCGATCATGGCTCAGACGCATGCCAAATCCAACCATTCACAGCAGTTCAAATTGGCCCCGCAGAAAGCCAAATTCAACCGGATATCACTCAAAAATAAGACCTAAATGCTACCACAATAATCGACCTATTGAAAAGAGTTACATAGTGATTGACAATGACACACAGCAAAGACAACATACTGAAAAGGAAAGAACACTGCATACACCACCTGATTATGTACTTAACCACACTCACCTTGGAACACACCATGGAAAGTCCTTTAGGATAATCCAGGTGTGGATTCTTAAGGGTCTAATCAGCTCAAGAACCAAATAGGAAAAGGTATCAATATTTCATTTTCATAATTTCAGGCATTGAATTAAAAGAACTTGGAAGAGTCGATCTGGTTCCTGGACAGCGGTTGTTCCAGACACATGACCGGGAATAAAAGTCTTTTATCAGAAATTGTGAACTACAGAGGACCAACTATCACCTTTGGTGATAACTCTAAAGGTAAAGTTGTGGGAAAAGATAAGATTATACATGGAAAGATCATTATCAAAGATGTAATTCTGGTAGAAAACATGTGTTATAACCTGATTAGCATAAGCCGACTATGTTACAACAGTTACACCGTTAAATTTCAGAAACATATATGCACTGTTAAAACTGCTGAAGGTAACTCGGTGGTAACCGGTCATAGAGAGAAAATACATATAAGGTAAAATGAAATGATGACTCTAAAGGTGCCCACATGCTTCATTGTCTTAAATGGCGATAAAAATTGGCTCTGGCATAAAAGACTTAATCATCTTAATTTTAAATCCATTGCTACCATTATCAAGCTTAAACTGGTATCTGGATTGCCTAACATTGATTTTGCCAAAGATATAATTTGCAATGCTTGTCAGCTAGGAAAACAAGTTCACTCAACTTTCAAGAACAAAGGAACAAACTCATCAGTTAGATGTCTGGAACTTCTTCACATGGACTTGTTTGGACCTATACCGGAAATAAGCTTAGGGGAAAGAAATATAGTGGTAATTGATGATTTCTCCAGATTCACATGTGTAATATTTTTAAGCTCCAAAGATCAAACCACGTTTCAACTAATCAAGCTCCTCAAAAGACTTCAAAATGAGAAAACTACAGCAGTAGACAGAATCAGAAGTGACAGAGGAACTGAATTTTTGAACCAATTCCTATCATCTTATCTCAAAGATCATGGCATAAAGCATGAGCTGTCATCAGCTAGATCAAGCAGTGGAAGAAGGAATCGCACACTGAAGGAAGCAGCTAGGACCATGCTGGAAGAATCCGGTATGTCACAATGGTTTTGGGTGGAGGCTATCAATACAGCATGTTATAGTCAAAACCACTCTTTGATCAATAAAAATTATGAAATGACTCCATATGAAATCTGGACCGTCAAGCAGCCAAAATTTGGATACTTTCGTATCTTCAGTTGTAAGTGTTTCATTCATAGTAATGGCAAGACACACCTAACCGCATTTGATATACAATACGATAATGGTGTTTTCTTGGGATACTCAACAGTGAGCAAAGCATATAAAGTTTATAATCAATGAACTCTCACTGTTGAAGAATCCATACATATTGTAATCGATGAATCATCCATATGTCACGACAATAGCAGTAGCATCATTCATGATATAATTAATAAGCTTGATGATACTAACTTTGAACCAAGCAGTAATGACGAAATAAATTTGAGAGAAATAGGTGAACACATCTCAGAGCAAAGTCCAATCGTTCAAGAACAGACTCATCAGACAAACGAACCAGAGAACAATCATCAACCTGAGATTGTTCAGATAGAAAAGAGTCACTGGAACAAGAAAATAACATGACACAACCAACCGATCCAGATCCATATGGACCATGTCTCCAGTATAAAAAGGACCATCTACTTGAGTTGGTCATTGGTAACCCTAATGCTCCTCTTAGAAGTAGAAATTAAATGATTAATGAATTTATGCATGTTGCATTTGTCTCCCAGTTAGAACCTAAGAAGATTGATGATGCACTGCATGATATCAACTGGATAGAGGCTATGCAGGAGGAACTTAATCAATTTGAAAGAAGCAAAGTTTGGCATCTAGTTCCTCGTCCTAATAATATGCATGTTATTGGTACTAGATGGGTGTTTAAAAACAAAATGGATGAAAATATTTTGTTATTCATAAATAAGGCCAGATTAATAGCTCAAGGCTATAGGCAGGAAGAAAAAATAGACTTTGATGAATCTTTTGCCCCTGTAGCTAGGCTAGAAGCAATTAGAATCTTTCTGGCCTTTGCAGCATTTAAGGATTTTAAAGTATATCAGAAGGATGTTAAATCTGCTTTTCTAAATGCTTTGCTAAATGAAGAAGTTTATATAGAGCAACCACCTGGCTTTGTTAATCACGTTCATCCTGATTATGTTTACAAAGTAGATAAAGCCATGTATGGACTAAAACAAGCCCATAGAGCATGGTATGACACGTTAACTAAATTCTTGCTCGAACGTGGCTTCTCAAATGGAACAGTTGACAAAACTTTGTTTAAATTTTCAAAAGATGGTAACTCGTTATTTGTGCAAATATACGTCGATGATATTATATTCGGATCAGCTAATCCAAAATTATGCGAGAGATTCTCTAAGATAATGCAGGAGGAGTTTGGAAGAGCTGAACTTCTTTCTAGGGTTGCATGTCAAGCAGTCAAAGGATAACATCTTCATTAACCAAGCTAAATACACGAGAGATATGCTGAAAAAGTTTGGAATGGAGAATTTATCCCTAGCCACTACTCCAATGAGCCTATCAATCAAACTAGACAAAGATGAAGGGGGAATCTCTGTGGACTCAAAAATGTACAAAGGACTAATTGGTTCACTATTGTATCTAATAGCTAGTCAATCATATATAATGTATGCTGTTTGTTTATACGCTTGTTTTCAATCTAATCCAATGCAATATCATTTTACTACCACTAAACAAATCCTTAAATTATCCTAAAGGTACTACTAATTTGGGTCTTTGTACCCCAAAGATTCAAGTCTTCATCTTGTAGGATATTCAGACGCAGATTATGCCGGTTGCAAAATTGACAGGAAAAGTACTAGCGGTTCATGTCAGTTTTTGGGTGATAGAGTAATATTGTGGTTTAGCAAGAAAAAGACGTCTATCGCCACATCAACCACTGAAGATCTAGTGAAAGAATTCTTTGATTCAGCTTACATGGAAAACGGAGAAATTATTTGTGATGTTCAAGGGAAGAATCTTAATTTCACCCAGAAGATGTTTGCTGATTTGTTTAAACTACCAGCAGCTGGAATCACCGACTTCGATACACTCCCAGAGGGTAATATTGCACTTTGGAGAAGTAATTTCTCCATTACTGAATCTCCAATTTCTTCTCCAACCTGTCAAAAACGCGAATTGAAGATTGAATTCCGGTTGCTGGCTAATATCGTGGCAAAAGGAGTCCTTTTCAAGGCTGGTGCATATGACAAGATAAATTTTGAAAATTTCCTTGTCATGGCCACCATCTCATCAAATTTGAAGGTCAACTGGTCCGACATTTTTTTTCAAAACATTGGTGGCTATGATAAAGAAGGAAAACTAGTTTCAAGGATTTGCGGTTCAAATCTGTTATCTCCTAATTGACGCTGTAGTTCGACCGGTGTAAATGACTGAAGTTGGAAAGACGAAGCTGTTCAACTGGCCAACAGTTTAAAACTTTATCAAGAAAAATCGACCAACAGATGAGGAAATAGTCTCTATCAAAACATAGACTGGGGTTAAATTTGTAAAAAAAATGAAGACTGGGTCAACTTCCAAAGGAACAAAGAGAAAGCTGGTCCTAAAATCAAGATCTGATGATGAATCTAGGGACGATGTCCCTGTCTCTCAAGTTTTCAAGAAGAAACTGTCCGAAAAGCCCAAAACAACGAAGATCAAGTTGATTAAGCATCTTTCGGTACCACTGATCCCTCCCCAAATCTCTGCAATCCCTGCAACAAATCACAAAGTTATTCAAATTTCTGAACGAGAAATTGAATCTTCTTACTCATGAGTACCTATCATTCTTTCAACAGACAAGGGAAAAACCAATCATGATTGAAGAACCACCAAAAACCAACTCCGTCCATACCGCCATAGTTCTTATCGGTGAATGAGTCAATGAGACCATTCAGAAGAAGATGGAGATGTTTGATCAATGGGTTCAATTTCGAACCGTCACAACCTTTGACTCATTGATTCAAACCGGTAAGATCAAAGTTGTTGCCAAGCTTGAAAGGTCCATCTTGGAATGGACAGAAAAATCGGATATTCTAACCGCTCTGTGTCGACGAGATTTCTTGGAATTCATATGAAATAGAGAGATCTCAAAGCGCTTATCCAATTGATTTAACCTAATCAATTTTGATGTTGTTATATCAGTTGTTAATCAATTTGTGTCATCCATCGGTTTTATTTTCATTTACTGTTTATTCAGTTCGTTTTTATCCATTTAAATTTCAACTGTTGTCAGTTAATCAGTTGTCAGTTATTATGTTCAGTTAATGAATTATTTCTCAACTGATAGATTAGCTATTGCAGGAAAATAAAAGGTAAAGATAAACCAAAATTAACATTTTATTTATTTGAAGAAATTGGTGCGAATTACATCGTACAACTCTTCCTGAACAAAAGACCTCCACTTGTTCAACCAGTGGTTTAAATCACCGGTGGAAGTCTTAAGGAAGCTATCAGAGCCAGCTATACACTCAAGGATCCTCTTTTCCTTGTAGAGCATCAGCTAGTAGACATTGTTTTCGTCGAAGATGTCCACCGTGTTAGCACAATGCAAGCGTTCCCGATATTTCTCTAGCTGTGCCATCAGTCTGGGAGTGGTATCCATCCCACACTCCTGGAGAAACTAGAGTCCTTGCAGCTCCTCCCAGAAGAGAAGGACTTTATGGAAGACTTCATCTTCCATATCAGCTTTTCGTTTTTACACAACTGAGCATGAAGTTTTCAGTCATGTCTGGAGTCTTTGAGCTACCTGCACCTGCCATTCTAGCTGTTGAATATTATTTGCTGATGTGTTTGCAACTAACTGAGCTACTCTTATTTATAGCACAGGGTCAATGAAGATGAAAGGACAAAGTCATTACAGCAGACGATTAACCTTCTAAGCATAAGATTTTATTTAATTCGTCTTGCATAATTTCTCGTAATCATTATATGCATTTATTAAGGGGGAATATTGGTTTAAAATGTTAACTGAGAAGACAACAGTTAGTAAATCTTCAACTGAAAAGACACAGTTTTACAACTGATCGTTCAGCTGATTATTTCACTAATCTTCTCACATAAGTGAAGAAATTAACCATTTTTTTATTCCATATTTAGTGACGTGACTGATTAACAAGCATTAAATGCAATCTTTCAGCAAATGACAAGTTGAAACGTGGAACCCTTTTAATCCATGTATTTTAAACACGATTTTACCACACGTACACACGTCTTTTATTCGGAATTTCCTAGACTGACACGTGTCCAATAATTCAAACAGTCACGTACATTAGTACTTTACCTGCTCTATTTCAGTTTTTCTTCCTTACGCTTACTAAAAATTCTCAGAGCAAAAACAAATTCAAGCTTTCTTTTTCACAGGAAATCATTCAATTCAAATGACAAATAAAATTCCCGCACACATGTTGAATGATATGGCTATCAACTTTGGATCAGTTCTATCAGTCGGAGAAGGCGATGTCAAAAATTATTTTTGAAGCTAGAATCAGCTGGACTGAGGACATTTTTGGGGCATTCTTCACAGGAGATTTATCCAAAGGAACTTCAAGACTTCTACTCCGATGGAAATATCGATTCTGATGGCAGCATTATTTCTACTGTCAATGGTTAGTTGTTGACCATTTCTGAAGATTCTTTTGGAGAGATGTTCGATGTTCTTATTGCCTCCTGATGGGCTAGCACACCTTGCTGAAGTCCAAGCATCAAATGTCGAAGAGATGCAAACTCTCCTATCTGCTGATGGACGGAAAATCAAAGATTCCGATCCAAACAAATAACTGAAGCATGAAGTTCAGTTGCTGGCTGATATAGTAGCCAAGGGGTTATTGGTGAAGGCAGGATCTTTTGCTGCTCTAAATTTAGAGAAATTTCAAGCCATCATTGTTATCATGGCTGGACGAAGACTAAACTGGAAGCACCTTATCTTCAATATCCTGAAGAATATGTTCCAGTCAACCAAGCAGTCCAAAGGATTTGCAGTTCAACTGAGCTATTTGATGAAAGTCAAAGGGTTGGTGGCTGATGATTCAGAAAGATCATCAAAATTCAAAGTTTTCAATGCCAAAAAATGTTCAGCCACCAAAGACCAAACTGGACATCTCTCCTGAATAGTTTGTTAAGATCAAGAAAGAGATTGAGACTCAGCAGGCTGCTCCCAAGCCAGCTAAAAAGGCCAAGACTCTGGCACAATTGAAGACTACCAAGAGTAAACTGATCGTCAGTGAATCAGATTCTGAGAAAACACCTTTCCAGTTGAATACCAAGAAGCAAAGGACTCAGAAGACAAAGCCAATGGCTAAGTTGGCATCTATCCCAACTAAGAGATTGAAGCCATCAGATGCTCAATAGCCCATTCAGTCTATTCTTTTGAAAGCTAATCCAGCTGATAAGAAGAAGGAATCAGCAAAAGCTTCAGCTCCTTTGATCCAAATCAAACGACCTACAATTCTTTCTCTTGCTCGACCTAAGGGAATCATAATTCAGGAACGAGTGAACACTACTCACTCAGGACTGAACATTCCACATATTCTTTCCGATAAGAAAGGAAAGGGCAAGTTGATTGAAGAGCTCAGGCCATCGAAAGCCATTCAGACTCACATTGACCTCATGTGGGAACAGGTCAATGCTTTTGCTGAATCAAAACTGAAGGTTTATGATGCGTGGACGAGGTTCAGAACACACACTTTTGCTAAACAGTTGAAAAAAATTCAAAGCTGAATACATTCATCAAGCTGGAGGCAACTGTTCTCAGAATGGTCAAAGCTGATACAATAGTCCAGGCTTTGGAGAGAAAGAACTTTGATCAAATCAGAGCCAAGAATTTGGGCCAATTGATTGAGAAGCTCAAAGCCAACTATATTCCCACTAGTCCAACTGCTTACAATGATAGAGTTGTGCTCACTCAACTGGACAATGATCTTATTGCTCTGCAATCGCAGATAAAATTTTGGGAAATAGATCAAGAGTTAATCAATCATGAAGGAACTTCAGAAGATGAAGAAGATGAATCGCCTTCTCATCACAGAGAGCCATCCCCTGTACAAGCTGCTGCTACGACTGAAGAGCCAGTCCAGGATGTGCCTCAATCTACTTCTGCTGATCATCAAATATATTCAGAAACTGACTTTACAATCGCAAATATTCATGAAATCATTCAGTCAGTGGTGCAAGAATCTCAAACAGATGAACCTATCTCTGAATCAGTTGACCACTAAACTGATCAAGCAGCTCAAGAGGATCCTATCTTAATTAAAGATCCTGCTCAGCATGTTGTCTCTGCTGAACCTGATGATCAAACTGATGTGCCAGCTCAGTCACCAGATCGAGAAATTGCTGACAGTGTGGAGGCTCCAGCTGATTATCAAACAGAACCACCAGTTGATGATCCTCCAGCTGATAATATCGCAGACTCTCATATTTAGCAAGCTAATTCATCTTCTACTCAAGATCAATCTTCACCTCCTCAAGTTCAAGAAGAAGTCACTGAAACAGTTGTTCCAGAACAGACTAGTGCTGAAACGTTAGTATCTGACAGAACCTTGGTGGTCTTTGATCAAGATTCAGAGGAACAGGAACCTGGAACGTCTGGACAGTCACCTTCTCATTCATCTACAGATTTTGACTTAGTTCTTGAAGAAATTCAGGATCTTCAGAATAACCTGTATCAGATTATTACTGCCATCAACAAGATTCAGCATACTCAACTGGCTCACACTCTGAAGCTAGAACATTCTGAAGTATTCAACTCAGAGAAACTGAAGGCAATTCAAGCTGGATGGATTCAAAAGAACATAGGTTTAGCTAAGAGTCTCACTGCAACTCATTACTCTATTAGCAAACGAGTTGAAAGTCTGGAGACTTCTATATCAAGAAAAATAGACTTGTTGCAGACCACAATGCTTTCTGTTGTCTCCAGCATATCCACTACTGTCAACATCCTATCAACTGATGTTCGAAGATTATCTATTAAAATGGATACGTTTGACAAAAAGGGGGAAGATATTAAAGAGATTCTACAACAACAAAAGAAGTCTTCTAGTTGAAGAGTAGTTAGTTTTGAGTAGCAGTTCTTCTTGTATTTTTTGAAGACTATCCTTTCAGTTCAATTGATCAAATCCTTATGTTATCTACAATGAGTTCAGTTGTTCAGTTATTATTTACTTAGTTTTGTTAAACACCATAAAGGGGGAAATTGTTGAAAAATAAGTTTCAACGTTTGACAAATTACGAACCAACTGATTATGCAAATAACTGAACACGAGAAAACTGAACTGTGCAACTGAATGCGCAGCTAACTATCAGCAGTTGTATTCCTTACCAACTGATCCCTCAACTGTACACGTCTTCAGTTGAGAACGACAACTGACAAAAAGTACAACAGACTGCAACTAGTAGTGGAACGCCGCATTTCAGAGTTTGCAGTGTACAAGTGTCAGATAATATCGACGTGGCAATAAATGGATATAAATATTCAAATGATATTTAATATTACCATTGAGAGGGAAGCCTATAAATAGGTGAAGAAGGCAGCTGAGAAAATAACACGCAAACTACTATTCTATTCAAGCTTGCTGTTACTCCCGAAAAGGGGAATTATAAAGTTGTTTATAATTTCCATGTCTTCCATCGACAATGCGTGCATGATGAAAGCTACTCGTGTTCGGGGCTCATATTATTGGGGGGGGCATGGAAACCGGAAAGTTCTGGTATCCATTAACATGGTCATGTGAACTACGTGGAACTCCCATTATTTCGGCTCATATTATTGAGAGAACTCATGGCGACCGTTCATTAAGGTTCAATATCGATGGGTAAGGCTTGACACGTAAAGATAAACGACATCATATTATTTTGTCCTAATCAAACGTGAAACAAAAGTTTACGTAGAGGGTTGCATGGTGATGCAATTGGGAACTACCTTTTAGGAATTGTGATTGGCTGATATTATTCGGGATCATAATTTGCTAATTGGACCTTACGTACCTACTGAGTAAAGGAGTTTCCCGTTTTCACTAGAGGGTAGTGAAAAATGTCAAAATAGTGGGAGCGAAAATTTATGAAGTAAAAGTCGATACTTTATATCTTACAAAATATTTTAAATAGTTATTAACATTTATCTGTTTTACTTTTCAGTAAAATTTTTGACAAATGTCTTCGATTCGCAATCTGCTATTTGCAATACTCGACAAACACGTATTAATCAGACCTAATTACCTCAACTGGAAAAGAAACCTAAAAATCTTCTTGAATTCGGAAAGGATAGCGTATACACTTACTGAGTCGCCCCTTGTTGAGGCTCCGACTAGCTGCACTCATAAGAAATTGCAGACTTACAAGGAATGGTGTGACCATTACATGAAAGCCAGGTGTTATATGCAGGCTTCTATGAATGATGAGCTGCAGAGGCGTTTTGAGGATGCAAAGAGTGCTGCTGACATTTATTTGCATCTCAAGGAGCTCTTTGGTGAGCAGACTAGACCTCTTAGGCATGCTACCATCAAGGAGCTGATCAATTTGCACATGAGAGATGGGGCCTCGGTCCATGAGCATGGCCTGAAGTTGATTGGGCTCGTGGACAAGCTCGTTGGCATAGATATGACGTTGCCTTCGGAGTTGGCCACCGACGTGTTGCTCTTGTCACTGCCTAGCTCATTTGATCCTTTTGTGGTGAATTTCAATATGAACAAGATGGAGCCGACCCTTGAGGAGTTGGTGAACATGCATGTTACTTTTGAATCCACCATCAAGAAATATAAGTCGGTTCTTTATGTGGGCTCTTCATCTGGCACGAAGACTAGTCCACCTGGGAAGGGAAAGAAGCGTTCTTTCCAACGTCCCAAGAAGAATGTGCCCGGAAGAGGCAAGCTCCGAGTCCCGCTGTGGCAGCTACACCAGTTAAAGCTGACAAGACTGTTGACATTTGTCATCACTGCAAGAAGCCTGGACATTGGAGGCATAACTGCAGAGAATATCTTGCCCAGAAGAGTTCTGGAAACGGTATGTTCTATATTGAAGTAAACATTTCAGTTAACTCTTCTTCTTGGGTATTGGATACCGGTTGTGGCTCACATCTCTGTAATGATTTACAGGCGATGGGAAGAAGTTGGAGACTAAGAGAAGGTTAGACCTTTTTGAAGATGGGCAATGGAGCAAGAGTTGCTGCCAAGGCCGTAGGAGATGTTCACTTGTTATTGAACAATGATTTTAAGTTAATTTTAAGAGATGTTTTGTTTGTACCAGATTTGGTTAAAAACATTGTTTCCATTTCTATGTTTGATAAAGATGGATATTCTTGTTTATTTAGCAAAGATGTTTGCAACATTTACAAGAATGAATGTTTAATAGGTACAGGAGAACTTGAAAATTATCTCTATAACTTAAACTTGAAAGATATTCCACTAAACAATGTCCAAGCAATAACAACAACAAACACGCGAAAGCAAGATACTCTAAATTCGGCACAATTATGTCATGCTCGATTAGGACATATTTCCCTAATAAGGATGAAAAAGTAGTGGGAGTGGGCATGTTTGATATGTCTGATATTAATTCTCTCCCAACTTGTGAATCTTGTCTAAAAGGAAATATGACCAAAATTCCCTTTAAGGGCCATGTGGAGCGAGCCAAAGGGTTATTGGATTTGATCCATACCGATGTGTGCAGTACGCTTAGCATCAGCACTAAGCATGGACATGCCTAGTTCATCACCTTTACCGATGACTTTTCGAGGATTGATATGTGTATTTGATGAAATACAAGTCTGAAGCCTTTGAAAGGTTCAAAGAATTCGGAAGTGAAGTTGAGAAACAGTTGGGACGAAGCATCAAGTCACTTCGATCGGATCGAGGTGGTGAGTACTTGAGTGCCAAGTTCCAAGAGTATCTTAGGGAGAATGGGATTCTCTCGCAGTGGACTCCACCTGCTACACCACAGTTGAATGGTGTTTTGGAGCGTCGTAACGGACTTTGATGGACATGGTTCGGTCTATGATGGGGTTCACGGAGTTGCCGCCATCCTTTTGGGGATATGCGATTGAGACAGCGGCACTGTTGTTGAACAATGTCCATTAGAAGGCTGTCGATAAGACACCATATGAGATATGGATGGGTAAGCCTCCCAAATATTCTTATCTTAGAATATGGGGATGCCCTGCTTATGTGAATCAGACAATTGGAGATAAATTGGATAGTAGATCCATTTTATGTTACTTTGTGGGATATCCAAAGAATTCAGTTGGATACTATTTCTATCATCCCCAAGAAACAAAATTGTTTGTTTCTAGGAATGCAACCTTTTTGGAAAAAATAATTTCTATTGGATAGAAAAGGAGAGATGATAGAACTCGAAGAGGTTCGAGAGACACCCACAATAGAAGAACCCACATCTGAAGAGCCAAGAGAGGAAATACAAGCTCGTAGAAGATCCGAGAGAGTCTCGAGACCACCTATGAGGTATGGTCTGCTTCTTGAAGAGGGCCATGATGAGCCTAACTATGGATGTGATCCAAGGACCTTCAAGGAAGCGTTGTCTGATGCCGATTCATCCAAGTGGCGTGAAGAAATGGAATCTGAGATGAATTTCATGCATTCAAACCAAGTGTGGAACCTTGTGGATCCACATGAGAGAACTGTTCCGATATGGTGTAAATGGATTTACAAGAGGAAACTTGAGACGGATGGAAAGGTATTGACCTTCAAGACGTGGTTGGTGGCAAAAGGATAAACACAAATACAAGGAGTTGACTTTGAGGAAACCTTTTCTCCAGCTGCAATGTTCAAGTCTATAAGGATATTGCTATTCATAGCTGAATGGTATGACTATGAATATGGCAGATGGATGTCAAGACAACCTTTCTTAATGGGGATATTAAGGAAGAGATTTACATGTCTCAACCTGAAGGGTTTACATCTGTCCGAAGTGAGCATATGGTGTGCAAACTTCAAAAAACTATTTATGGTCTAAAGCAGGCATCTAGAAGTTGGAACCTCAGATTCGATAGTACAATCAAAGAGTTTGGTTTTACTAAGAATCATGAGGAACTCTGGGTGTATAAGAAGGTCAGTGGGAGTGCTGAGACAATCCTGGTGCTTTATGTTGATGACATTCTACTCATTGGGAATGATGTAGGAATGCTGCAATCAACTAAAATATGGTTTGCAAGTAAGTTTTCGATGCAGGACTTGGGTGAAGCATCTTTTGTATTGGGAATACAGATCTATAGAGATAGATCAAAAAGATTGCTTGGTCTCACCCAGTCCACATACATTGATGAAAGGGATCGATTTTAGGTGACCGAAAATGAAACGGAAGCAACAAAATTTTCGAAAAACACATGGAAATTTCGGCCACCTCTAGTACTAGGTGTAGCATATACAAAAACACAAAAATTTCATACATAGTGTGTTAAGAAATCGTTACCTATCAACCTCTTGAGGTTGATGATGGCCCCAACCAAGATGTAAACAACTTGGATCTTGAAAGGTTGACCTTCTATAAGCTTCCCTTTGAGCCCGCCTTCCTCAAATATTAAGCCCACCACCAACAAGCTAGATCCACTCTAATTTTGCACTAGAAAAATTCGAGCATTTTTCTTTGTGAAGTGTTTTCTTTCCTCAACTCTTGAAGAAGAAAAATTGAGAGAAAACTTGGAGAATATGCCTTGAAGATTTCGGCCACTTCATGCTTGAATGGGGGGAAGGGAGACTAGCCTTGGTAGTGTAAAAAGTTGTTGTTGACATGTGTGACACATGTCTTGAATATTGAGAAAGTTGTCTCTCAACTCTTCACCTCCCCTGCATGAAAGTCTTATTTGATTTTTAACAATTAAAAATCCATGGACTTATTTTTAATTATCTCAAACATATTTGAGACTAATTAAACATTACTTGAATTTACTCAAGTCCACTAGTTAAATAATTTATTTAAATTGGGCTCTACAAGATTCAATTTAATTTAATTAATTCAACACTTGAATTAATTTAATTATTTGAACTCTACTAGGTCCACTAGTGTTTAACTAATTCAACACTTGAATTAATTTAATTTAGTCCATAATAATGTTTATGAAAATCACAATTTTCAAATACATTATTCACTTGGCCAACTTTTAATTTAGGAACACTTCCATAAATTAAAATTTACATTTCTCTCATAGAAGTCATACTTCTAATTTTCCTTACGCTTATAAACTCCTTTATAAGCCGTTCAACATATTGAACTATTTTTACTTCTCAACGGGATTTAGAAAGCCAGCACTTGTGTGGCCCTCAATGGTTCATTGATACAACTAGCCCTGGGTTCACATCTCCATGTGATTCGGACTAAACATGTCTTTATATGAGCATACCCCAATTGCTCTATTCTTACTTATCAACCCCTTGATAACAAGTACGTCAGAACTCAAGTCTGATAGTACCCAAAAACCATGTTAAACGCCTAGCAACATCGCTTACATGGTTCCCTAGGTATCAAATGATAGTGCCTGCAAGAACCATTCAATTATGGTTAGCGTACAGTACGGTCCCTTCAACTCATATATCCTGACCGATTCGACAACCATTGGTTTATCGAGAGTTGTCAATGAATCGATACTATGTGTCATGTCGTAGTTGCATCGATGGTGTAATCTATGAAACCCCTTTCATAATTACCACCATACTCTGATCAGAGATTTCAATCTACATACACATGAGAACACATAGGATATCCATACCCGAAGATAAGTGGTGAATCCCCGACTACAATGCATCGACTCCTATATGTTTCGATAGAACACCCAACCTTGCCACCTGATGACCCCATGAGAGTCGGTAAACAAGCCAAAGTGTAATTCTAGCACATAGAGTCTCAATGTTGTCCCGGGTCATAAGGACTAATGGTGTACAACCATAAATTAGGACTTTTCCACTCGATAAGTGAGAACCACTTGGAAAGTCCTTTATGGAGGGTTGTTCAGTGCACTCTACCAGGAGCACCTATCTGCATGATCGGACATCACAATGTCCCCTACCAATGAAACATGGTACTCACATCGCAGATACTAGTCTCTAACTCGAGTGGCCTATATCCTTCTTAGCGGCGGCTGAATCGACTAGGAACTGTTTAGAATATACATTATTCCAAATATGAGTTTCATGATACTCATCATATGAGCATCTCATATTCTTTCTACTATTTGTATATTCAAGGACTTTATCTATGCAACTAGCATGGGTATACAGATAAAGAAGTGCCAAAATAATAATTTCAAATATTATCAAAATAAAGATCGTTTATACATAGAGTTTCATAGTGAACACTCGGCCAACACTTGGCTCGACGGGCACCTACTCTAACAATCTCCCACTTGCACTAGAGCCAACTACCCATATGCTTCAAACCCATCGATTCGCGATGCTTCTCGAACAATGGTCTAGGTAAAGGCTTAGTTAGCGGATCAGCAACATTATCTGCGGAGTCGACTTTGTCAATCATGACATCTCCTCTTTCCACGATCTCTCTGAGGATGTGGTACTTTCTCAATACGTGTTTGGACTTCTGATGAGACCTCGTCTCCTTTGCTTGAGCAATGGCTCCCGTGTTGTCACAAAACACCGGGACAGGAGCAACTCCATTAGGAATGTCGCCCAACTCTTGGACGAAATTCCTTAACCAAACAGCCTCCTTTGCTGCAGCTGATGCAGCAATGTATTATGCCTCAGTGGTGGAATCCGCTGTACTGTCTTGCTTGAAACTCTTCCAAGAGACAGCAGCACCATTGAGCATGAATATGAATCCAGAGGTTGACTTTGAGTCATCAATATCGCTTTGGAAGCTAGAGTCGGTATAGCCTTCCAATTTTAGTTCTCCACCCCCATAGACCAAGAACAATTTATTGGTCCTCCTCAAGTACTTGAGGATGTCTTTCACAGCTTTCCAATGTGGAAGACCAGGGTTCGATTGATATCTAATCACTACACTTAGTGCAAAAGCCACGTCAGGACGTGTAGATATCATCCCATACATGATGCTACCAATTGCAAATGCATATGGAATGTGTGTCATCGTCGCTATCTATGCATCAGTCTTGGGAGACATAGACTTGGATAGGGACACGCCATGACACATTGGTAGATGTCCTCTTTTGGACTCATCCATCCAGAACCGCTTCAGGATGGTATCAATGTATGTAGACTGGGTGAGACCAAGCAATCTTTTTTATCTATCTCTATAGATCTGTATTCCCCATACAAAAGATGATTCACCCAAGTCTTGCATCGAGAACTTTCTTGCTAACCATATCTTAGTTGATTGCAACATTCCTACATCATTCCCAATGAGTAGAATGTCATCAACATACAGCACCGGGAATGTCACAGCACTCCCACTGACCTTCTTGTACACACAGGGTTCCTCAGGATTCTTAGTAAAATCAAACTCTGTGATTGTACTATCGAATCTAAGGTTCCAACTCCTAGATGCCTGTTTTAGACCATAAATAGATCTCTGAAGTTTGCATACCATATGCTCACTTCCGACAGATGTAAACCCTTCGGGTTGAGACATGTAAATCTCTTCCTTAATATCCCCATTAAGAAAGGCTGTCTTAACATCCATCTGCCATATCTCATAGTCATACCATGCAGCTATGGCTAGCAAAATCCTTATGGACTTGAACATTGCAACTGGAGAAAAGGTTTCCTCAAAGTCAACTTCTTGTCTTTGAGTATATCCTTTTGCCACCAATCGCGCCTTGAAGGTCAATACCTTCCCATCCGCCCCAAGTTTCCTCTTGTAAATCCATTTACACCCTAAGGGAACAATTCCCTCAGGTGGATCCACGAGATTCCACACTTGGTTCGAATGCATGGAATTCATCTCAGATTCCATTGCTTCAAGCCACTTGGATAAATCGGCATCAGATAATGCTTCCTTGAAGGTCCTTGGATCACATCCAAGGTTAGGCTCATCATGGTCCTCTTCAAGAAGCAGACCATACCTCATAGGTGGTCTCGAGACTCTCTCGGATCTTCTAGGAGCTCGTATCTCCTCTCTTGGCTCTTCGGGTGTGGGTTCTATAATTGTGGGTGTCTCTCGAACCTCTTCGAGTTCTATCATCTCGCCTTTTCTATCCAATAGAAATTCCTTTTCCAAAAAGGTTGCATTCCTAGAAACAAACACCTTTGTTTCTTGGGGATGATAGAGGTAATATCAAACAGAATTCTTTGGATATCCCACAAAGTAACATAAAATGGATCGACTATCCAATTTATCTCCCACTACCTGCTTCACATAAGCAGGGCACCCCCATATTCTAAGATAAGAATATTTGGGTGGCTTACCCATCCATATCTCATATGGAGTCTTGTCAACTGCCTTTGAATGGACATTGTTCAACAAAAGTGCCGCTGTCTCAAGCGCATATCCCCAAAAGGATGGCGGCAACTCCGTGAACCCCATCATAGACCGAACCATGTCCATCAAAGTCCGGTTACGACGCTCCGAAACACCATTCAACTGCGGTGTAGCGGGCGGAGTCCACTGCGAGAGAATCCCATTCTCCCTAAGATACTCTTGGAACTCGGCACTCAAGTACTCACCACCTCGATCCGATCGAAGTGTCTTGATGCTTCGTCCCAATTGTTTCTCTACTTCACTTCTGAATTCTTTGAACCTTTCAAAGGCTTCAGACTTGTATTTCATCAAATACACATACCCATACCTCGAAAGGTCATCGGTAAAGGTGATGAAGTAGGCATGTCCATGCTTAGTGGTGATGCTAAGCGGACCGCACACATCGGTCTGGATCAAATCCAATAACCCTTTGGCTCGCTCCACATGGCCCTTAAAGGGAATTTTGGTCATCTTTCCTTTTAGACAAGATTCACAAGTCGTGAGAGCATTAATATCAGAAATATTAAACATGCTCACTCCCACTAGCTTGTTCATCCTTCTTAGGGAAATATGTCCTAATCGAGCATGCCATAATTATGCCGAATTTAGAGTATCTTGTTTGCACTTGTTTGTTGTTGTTACAGCTTGGACATTGTTAAGTGGAATATCTTTCAATTTTAAGGTGTGAAGATCGTTTTCAAGTTCTCCGATACCAATTAAACATTCGTTCTTGTAAATGTTGCAAACACCTTTGCTAGATAAACAAGAAAATCCATCTTTATCAAGTATAGAAATGGAAATAATGTTTTTCACCAAGTCTGGTACAAACAAAACATCTCTTAAAACAAGCTTAAAATCATTGTTCAAATGCAAGTAAACATCTCCTACAGCCTTGGCAGCAACTCTTGCTCCATTGCCCATCTTCAAGAAGGTCTCACCTTCCCTGAGCCTCCTACTTCTTCCCATCACCTGCAAATCATTACAGAGATGTGAGCCACAGCCGGTATCCAATACCCAAGAAGTAGAGTTAATTGAAATGTTTACTTCAATATAGAACATACCCTTTCCAGAACCCTTCTGGGCAAGATATTCCTTGCAATTACGCCTCCAATGTCCAGGCTTCTTGCAGTGATGACAAATATCAACAATCTTGTTAGCTTTATTTGGTATAGCTACCACAACGGGACTCGGAGCTTGCCTCTTAAAGGGCACGTTCTTCTTGGGACGTTGGAAAGAACGCTTCTTCCTCTTCCCACGTGGATCGGTCTTCGTACCAGATGAAGAACCCACATAAAGAACCGACTTCTCTTTCTTGATGGTGGACTCAAAGGTCACAAGCATGTTCACCAACTCCTCAAGGGTCGGCTCCATCTTGTTCATGTTGAAATTCACCACAAAAGGATCAAACGAGCTAGGAAGTGACAACAGCAACACGTCGGTGGTCAACTCCGAAGGCAAGATCAAATCCATGTCAACGAGCTTGTCCACGAGCCCAATCAACTTTAGACCATGCTCATGGACCGAGGCCCCATCTCGCATGCGTAAAGTGATGAGCTCCTTGACGGTAGCATGCCTAAGAGGCCGAGTCTGCTCACCAAAGAGCTCCTTGAGGTGCAAATGAATGTCAGCAGCACTCTTTGCACCCTCAAAACGCCTCTGCAGCTCATCATTCATAGAAGCCTGCATATAACACTTGGCCTTCAAGTCATGGTCACACCAATCCTTGTAGGTCTGCAATTCCTAAGGAGTGCAGTCAGTCGGAGCCTTATCAGGGGGCGACTCATTTAGTGTATATGCAATCCTTTCCGAGTTCAAGACGATTTTCAGATTTCTTAGCCAAGTGAGGTAGTTAGGTCCGGTTAACACATGTTTTTCGAGTATGGCAGAAAGCGGATTGCGAATTGAAGACATTGTCAAATAGTACTGAAAAGTAAACATATAAATGTTAATGACTATTTTAAAATATTTAATAAGATATAAAGTATGGTCTTTAACTTTATAAATGTTTACTCCCACTGTTTTGACATCTTTCACTACCCTCTAGTGAAAACGGGAAACTCCTTTCCTCAGTAGGTACGTAAGGTCCAATTAGCGAATTATGATCCCGAATAATATCAGCCAATCATAATTCCTAAAAGGTAGTTTCCAATTGCATCGCCATGCAACCCTCTACGTAAACTTTTGTCTCACGTTTGATTAGGACCCAATAATATGACGTCGTTCATCTTTACGTGTCAAGCCTAACCCATTGATATTGAACCTTAATGGACGGTCGCCATGAGTTCCCTCAATAATATGAGCCGAAATCATGGGAGTTACACGTAGTTCACATCATTATGTCAATGGATGTCACAGCTTTCCGGCACCCAAAGCTCCCCCAATAATATGAGCCGAGCCCCGAGTACGGGTAGCGTTCATCATGCACCCATTGTCGATGGAAGACAAGGAAATTATAAATAAATTTATAATTCCCCTTTTCGGACTTGATATTAATTTTGAATCTTATTCAAAATGAGGGTTTTTAATTTTGAACGGTCTCATCATTAATTTTATTTTTAAAAACTCGCCATGTTTGATCGTATGTTTGCCGGATTCATGCAACTTTGTTATTATCATAATAATAACGCACATACTCATTATTTATAACATATCATGCATATATTATAAACAGTAAACAAACAAGGATGATCAATCGCCCGAAAACTAATGGCCCGTGTGAGCTAAACACGGGCCTAGGTCCAATCCTAGGGTAAATGCACGGGATGCAATGCAACTATTACATTAGCTTCCAATATTTACATGTCTTCGATCTTCATAATCATCATGGCCACCATCTTCCAATCTTGATCATCCACTATACTAATATTTACAAATAAATATCCATGGCAAATAGGGATACATCTCATGGGGTGGGAACGGGCCATAAACCAAGCCCACTTTATAAATTGATAATTATTACAATCATTCAACACAAAATATCCTAGCATACACCTAGCAAATTGGGCTTGGGCTTTTGATCATCTTTCATGCATAATATCACATATCATACACCATCAATTAATTATCACAATAATTAATTGATCCAATATTATATATCTTTAACCAATCACTAACCGCCACGATTATAAACTAAATTAACAAAGTATACAAACACCTTTGTCTACTTTCCAATTAATTTATTTATAACCGAATTTCTTATAAATCACAATTTACTATAAATAATTAAAGTCCAACTTCAATTATTTATTTTATGAGAAAAATTTGCAACTTTTGTAATTTTAAACTAAGGGCCCAAAAACTTATTTTTCACCAAAAACATTTTGGCCCATTTAAAATTCACAAATATGTTAGCCATCCAATGGCCCAATCAACTCAAGGCCCATGACACTTTGATAATCCAAAACACTTTTGGAAACCCTAGTCGTCATCGCCGTCGCCGGAGCTCCGTCGCCGGATTCCGGCAACAAAATATTTTTTTTTATTTTAAAGGAGGGGGTTCGGGCAGATTTGTTGCAAATTTTCATCTCAATCGGTTAGAAATCGCCCTCAATATAATATTATGTATATGCTACACAAAAAACTAGTATTTTTTTATTTTAAAGGAGGGGGGTTCGGGCAGCCCCTCGGGCTGCCCTTGCTGCCCAACACTGCTGCCCGAAATATCCCCACAAAAGCCTTGATATTTGTTGCAAATTTTCATCTCAATCGGTTAGAAATCGCCCTCAATATAATATTATGTATATGCTACACAAAAAACTAGTACCCTTAGCTCTGATACCACTTGAAAGGGATCGATTTTAGGTGACCGAAAACGCAACGGAAGCAACAAAATTTTCGAAAAACACATGGTAATTTCGGCCACCTCTAGTACTAGGTGTAGCATATACAAAAACACAAAAATGTCATACATAGTGTGTTAAGAAATCGTTACCTATCAACCTCTTGAGGTTGATGATGGCTCCAACAAAGATGTAAACAACTTGGCTCTTGAAAGGTTGACCTTCTACAAGCTTCCCTTTGAGCCCGCCTTGCTCAAATATTAAGCCCACCACCAACAAGCTAGATCCACTCTAATTTTGCACTAGAAAATTTAGAGCATTTTTCTTTGAGAAGTGTTTTCTTTCCTCAACTCTTGAAGAAGAAAAATTGAGAGAAAACTTGGAGAATATGCCTTGATTATTTCGGCCACTTCATGCTTGAATGGGGGGAAGGGAGACTAGCCTTGGTAGTGTAAAAAGTTGTTGTTGGCATGTGTGACACATGTCTTGATTATTGAGAAAGTTGTCTCCCAACTCTTCACCTCCCATACATGCAAGTCTTATTTGATTTTTAACAATTAAAAATCCATGGACTTATTTTTAATTATCTCAAACATATTTGAGACTAATTAAACATTACTTGAATTTACTCAAGTCCACAAGTTAAATAATTTATTTAAATTGAGCTCTACAAGACTCAATTTAATTTAATTAATTCAACACTTGAATTAATTTAATTATTTGGACTCTACTAGGTCCACTAGTGTTTAATTAATTCAACACTTAAATTAATTTAATTTAGTCCATAATAATGTTTATGAAAATTACAATTTTCGAATACATTATTCACTTGGCCAACTTTTAATTTTGGAACACTTCCATAAATTAAAATTTACATTTCTCTCATAGAAGTCATACTTCTAATTATCCTTACGCTTATAAACTCCTTTATAAGCCGTTCAACATATTGAACTATTTTTACTTCTCAACGGGATTTAGAAAGCCAGCACTTGTGTGGCCCTCAATGGTTCATTGATACAACTAGCCCTGGGTTCACATCTCCATGTGATTCGGACTAAACATGTCTTTATATGAGCATACCCCAATTGCTCTATTCTTACTTATCAACCCCTTGATAACAAGTACGTCAGAACTCAAGTCTGATAGTACCCAAAAACCATGTTAAACGCCTAGCAACATCGCTTACATGGTTCCCTAGGTATCAAATGATAGTGCCTGCAAGAACCATTCAATTATGGTTAGCGTACAGTACGGTCCCTTCAACTCATATATCCCGACCGATTCGACAACCATTGGTTTATCGAGAGTTGTCAATGAATCGATACTATGTGTCATGTCGTAGTTGCATCGATGGTGTAATCTATGAAACCCCTTTCATAATTACCACCATACTCTGATCAGAGATTTCAATCTACATACACATGAGAACACATAGGATATCCATACCCGAAGATAAGTGGTGAATCCCCGACTACAATGCATCGACTCCTATATGTTTCGATAGAACACCCAACCTTGTCACCTGATGACCCCATGAGAGTCGGTAAACAAGCCAAAGTGTAATTCTAGCACATAGAGTCTCAATGTTGTCCCGGGTCATAAGGACTAATGGTGTACAACCATAAACTAGGACTTTTCCAGTCGATAAGTGAGAACCACTTGGAAAGTCCTTTATGGAGGGTTGTTCAGTGCACTCTACCAGGAGCACCTATCTGCATGATCGGACATCACAATGTCCCCTACCAATGAAACATGGTACTCATATCGCAGATACTAGTTCCTCTAACTCGAGCGGCCTATATCCTTCTTAGCGGCGGCTGAATCGACTAGTAACTGTTTAGAATATACAGTATTCCAAATATGAGTTTCATGATACTCATCATATGAGCATCTCATATTCTTTCTACTATTTGTATATTCAAGGACTTTATCTATGCAACTAGCATGGGTATACAGATAAAGAAGTGCCAAAATAATAATTTCAAATATTATCAGAATAAAGATCGTTTATACATAGAGTTTCATAGTGAACACTCGGCCAACACTTGGCTCGACGGGCACCTACTCTAACAATTGATACCATTGTGAAGCGGTTCTCGATGGAAGAGTCCAAGAGAGGACATCTACCAATGTGTCATGGCGTGTCCCTATCCAAGTCTATGTCTCCCAAGACTGATGCAGAGATAGCGGTGATGACAAGCATTCCTTATGCATCTGCGATTGGTAGCATCATGTATGGGATGATATCTACACGTCCTGACGTTTACTTTCGCACTAGGTTTAGTAAGTAGATATCAATCGAACCCTGGTCTTCCACACTGGAAAGCTGTGAAAGACATCCTCAAGAATTTGAGAAGGAACAATAAGTTGTTCTTGGTCTATGGGGGTGGAGAACTGAAATTGAAGGCTATACCGATTCTAGCTTCCAAAGCGATATCGATGACTCAAAGTCAACCTCTGGGTTCGTATTCATGCTCAATGGTGCTGCTGTCTCTTGGAAGAGTTCCAAGCAAGACAGTACTGCAGATTCCACCACTGAGGCCAAATACATTGCTGCATCAGCTGCAGCAAAGGTGGCTGTTTGGATAAGAAATTTCGTCCAAGAGTTGGGCGTCATTCCTAATGGAGTTGCTCATGTCTCGGTGTTTTGTGACAACACGGGAGTTATAGCTCAAGAAAAGGAACCAAGGTCTCATCAGAAGTCCAAACTTGTATTGAGAAAATACCACATCCTCCGAGAGATTGTAGAAAGAGGAGAAGTGTCGATTGACAAAGTCAGCTCCGCAGATAATGTTGTTGATCCGCTAACTAAGCCTTTACCTGAACCATTATTTGAAAAGCATCGCGAATCGATGAGTTTGAAGCATATGGGTAGTTGGCTCTAGTGCAAGTAGGAGATTGTTAGAATAGGTGCCGGTCGAGCCAAGTGTTGGCCGATGGTTCATGTTGAAACTCTATGTTTAAACAATCTTTATTTTAATAATATTTGAATTTATTATTTTGTAACATCTTTATCTGTATACCCATGCTTCTTGCATTGATAAAGTCCTTGAATATACAAATAGTAGAAAGAATATGAGATGCTCATATGATGAGTATCATGAAACTCATATTTGCAATACTGTATATTCTAAATAGTTTTTAGTCGATTTAGTCGCCGCTAAGAAGGATATAGGATGCTCGAATTCGAGACTAGTATCTGCGACGTAAGTAACATGTTTCATTGGTAGGGGACGTTGTGATGTCCGTACATGCAGATAGGTGCTCCTTGTAGAGTGCAGTGAACAACCCTCCATAAAGAACTTTCCAAGTGGTTCTCACTAATCGAGTGGAAAAGTCCTAGTTTATGGTTGTACACCATTAGTCCTTATGATCCGGGACAACATTGAGACTCTATATGCTAGCAATGCACTTTGACTTGTTTACCGACTCTAATGGGGTCAACAAGTGGCAAGGTTGGGTGTTTTGTTGAAACATATAAAAGTCGCTGCATTGTAGTCGGGGATTCACCGATTACCTTTGGGTATGGATATCCTATGTAATCCCATGTATATGTAGTATGAAATCTTTTATCAGAGTATAATGGTAATTATGAAAGGGGTTTCATATATTACACCATCGATGCAACTACGACATGATACAAAGTATCAATTCTTTGACAGCTCTCGATATACCAATAGTTGTCGAATCAGTCGGGATATATGAGTTGAAGGGACCGTACTGTACGCTAACCATAATTGAATGGTTCTTGCAGGCACTCTCATTTGATACCTAAGGAATCATGTAGGCGATGCTGATAGACGTTTAATATGATTGGTTGGGTACTATCAGACTTGAGTTCTAACGTTCTTATTATCAAAGAGTTGATAAGTAAGAATGGAGCAATTGTGGTGTGTTCATATAAGGATATGTTTAGTCCCGAATCACATGGAGATGTGAACTCACGGCTAGTTGTATCAATGAACCATTGAGGGCCACACAAGTGCTAACTTTCTGGATCCCGTTGAGAAGTTAAAATAGTTCAATGTGTTGAACGGCTTATAAGCGTAAATAAAAATAGAAGTATGACTTCTATAAGGGGAATGTGACTTTTATTTTGAGGAAGTGTTCCTAAATTAAAAGTTGGTCAAGCAAATAATGTATTTGAAAATTGTGATTTTCATAAACACTATTATGGACTAAATTAAATTAATTCATGTGTTGAATTAATTAAACACTAGTGGACCTAGTAAAGTCCAAATAATTAAATTAATTCAAGTGTTGAATTAATTAAACAACAATGCTCTAATTTTTCTAGTGCAAAATTAGAGTGGAAATAGCTTGTTGGTGGCGGGCATGATTTTGAGCAAGAAGTGCTCAAGGAGGAACTTGTAGATCAATCATGTCATTGAAGAGCTTATTTGTTTGACAACTAAGTTGGAGCCATAATCAATCTTTTAAGATTGATAGGTAATTTTCTAAAACACCCTATGAATGTCATATGTGTATTATTGTATTTGCTACACACTATAGTATTTAGGGTGCTCGATTTCTTGCATGAAAAATATTTTGAAACTTCCGTTGCGCATTTCAGGCACCTTAAACGATCCCTTTCAGACCTGTCAAGGCATAAACATTTACATAACATATCTCCACATATCAACATATACGTGTTTGTTTTCTTAATTTGAATTTTGTTCATTAGATGTGACTTTCGTATCATCATATTAGGCGACGGATCCATCTACGTGTAACCGCGGTACCCGACGGCAGGGAAATCAGCGAGAGTATTACCTATCCACTGAGCCTTGGCCTTACATATCTTCGTATTAACGTATTCGTATTAGTCACTACCAACTCCTTTCCTTCAAAAACATGACATCATATTATCATTTAATAATATCATAAGTATACGTAAATTTTTCTCAAAATCAAGCATACAACATATTTTTCACATTTACATAAAAAGTCATATAAATGATAACATAAACGTTTAAAACATGTAAAATCGTGTTTAGGGCGCTGCCAGGACAAAAAACTCGACCCGTGTGCAAAATGACCATTTTGCTCCTGGAAACCATAATTGACCATTTTTCCCCTGGACCTTAGAATTTAGACCCGAATCCAACCAAACTCCTTAAACAATACAAATAAGCATTTCTTAGACGTAAACTTGAGTCCGTTACAAAACTTAAACCACGACCCAACCATGCACTACCAGCCCATAAACCACTTAGATCAGACCACATAAGACCCTCGCACAGCCCCGGAACGCTTGCGGGAAATTTTCTGCTCTAGCCAACTACAAAACCCTAGCGCATCAGACCGTAGACCGTCGACCCTAGCCCACAAGAAGCTGGACCAGCTTTGAACCAGCATACCTTAAGACCAAGATCGAGCCTAGGACCCTTTCTCTGGACTACTCACTTGAGCCTACAGCCCCATTAACTCGACTTCACGCGCATGACCCGATGTGCTCTCCTTGCACGCCTACTAGCCTCCAAGCCTTTCGATTCTATCCTAGACCGAGACAGCCACGCTCCAGCCATTATGGACCACGGCTTGAACCCCACACCCCCAGGGTCTGCGGCACCATCCCTATCAGCCCCTTGCATAGCCGCTTCAACCCCTAAGCCGATCTAGCCCTATCTTCCCACCACAAGCATGGTCTGATCGGGTCTTCTCTTAGCTATTACTAGACATGCACTCGACCCTTCTACCTCCTAGACCTCAAAATTTCCAGCACCATAGGGCTAGGTTTAGCAACCCCTTACACCATAATCAAGAAAACGTGAGTAGGAAACAAGAGAATGCATATTTCGTTTCAATCCTTTGCAAAAAAGATGCCACATAATAAATCAAAGGAGTTCTCATGAAAACACATATATATCAGCATTCATAGCATGAATGATGAGAAAATAATGATACAAGGCGTGCCTTAACGTTTTCGTGGTTAAAAATTTGAAGATACGCGCGTAGGATGTGCACCGGAGACACGGGGGGAGTTTTCTTGAAAACCTTTGAAGAATTCGAAGTGGCTGCTGAAGAACAATGGAAAAGCTTCTGCTGCTGCTGGTGTGAGGGAGGGGGCGGCGACAAGGTGATTATAGGTTTAGGGTTTAGTTTATTAGGTTTAAGTCATAAAATAATACACTAATGTGCCCTTAATTAGAAATTAAAGGGATAAAAATGATTTTAGGCTAATTAAGCAATAAAATAAACCCGTCAAGCCCAATAACACTCCCAACGTTTAGGTATGTTTTTGAAAATATTGTCCGAGTCCTCAAAAAGTCTCCCGACTCGCTAAAATTTGCGTACCGGTTTAAAATATGATCCGGCACGTAAAAATACCCAACCAAGTCCCATTTTCAAAAAATCATACTTAAATACACCATATAATAAATAATTGAAACTAATTATTTAATAAAAATATTTTTCCTTAATTATCCCCTATCTCCGTTCCTCGTTCTAGCGCGAAAACTACTAAAAGCACTTATGCATGTAATTTAAATAAACCAATAATTAAAACACATAGTCATGCAATAAACATCCATTTAATGCATTAAAACAATTTAATGAAATACATAAGAAGTTTGATAACTTGCATGCAACGTTACAGTAGCAGCTTTAGAACAATTTTTCATACCAAAATTCTTTAGCATGTCTCTTGTATATTTCGCTTGCTTAAAGAAAATTCCATTTTCTGACTACTTATGAAACGTCTACCGTTTTAAAAGTACGGAAATATTTTTTTATATTTTTAAAGCTCGGAATTACAGAATAACATTTAAAATAATCGTATTTATTTTCCAACGAGAATAACGCATTTTAAAAATAATTAACGTCATCCAAAATCAACGTAAACTTAAACGTGTAAAAATCATATTATCATCAACATATAAAAAATGTGCAACTACTCTCAAAACACGTGAATCAATATGCGGAAAAATAATGGACCTCGGGTCGTGTCACTACACATCCTGCCTGCATACTCAGTCTTCGGCACCTCCTGTCCCTTGATCATTCTCACCTGCATCACACACGCCTAGTGAGTCTAAAGACTCAACACACATGTACCAGTAATAACAAGTACATATACGTAGCACACAACAGTGAAAAATAGCATAATCAACATATATTTCATTAGCTTAAAAACATGAACATAAGCGTGTCGTATAAAATCGTAACGTGTCAAAACATGTCTCATCATGTTATCATATCGTATGCGTAACTGTGAACTGTCAAAACTTGGTAATAGTATGTATCATCGTATCAACATATACGTGTTAAAATCTTAATTTGAATTTCGTTCATTAGCTGTGACTTTCGTTTCATCATGTCATCATGTCAGTCGATGGATCCATTTACGTGTAACCACGGTACCCGACATCGAGGATCATCAGCGACGGCATTACCCGCCCACCGAGCCCAGGCCTATCATATCATGTCAATGGAAACACGATCTTCGGGCTCCCTCTAGGGCCTTCTCCCGTAAACGGGCTCCCTCTGGGGCCTTTTCCCTCACGATATCTCCAATGCATAATAGTCATGAAATCATATTCATCGCTTAATAAAAACATGCATAAACTTAACTTTTCTTTTAAACCAAGCATGCACCGTATTTATCTTAATTGCGTAAAAATCGTAAACATGATGCATAAACATTTAAAATATCATAAATTTGTGCTCAGGGCGGTGCCATGACCGAATTCTCACTCTGGGTGCAAAATAACCATTTTTCCCTTGGAAACCCAAAAATTACCATTTTACCCCTGGACCTCTAAAATTAACCCGAAGCTTACATTTTGTCCTTGGAAACCCAAAAATTACCATTTTACCCCTGGACCTCTAAAATTGAACTGAAGCTTACCAAACTCTTTAAAATGTCCCAAAACATTTTTAAAACCATTCTTAGACGTAAACCCGAGCCCATTTCATAACTTAACTGATTCGTTTTAAAACTTGGACCGAGGTCCCGGTTTTAACCCGAATTGAACCGAAACTCGATCAAATACTTTTACCATATCTTAAAAACACTTAAAAGCTTTTAATACTAAAGTAAAAGGCCCAAAAACTCTCGGCTACTATCCAGGATAAGAACAATGCTCTCGGAGCCACATGATATACACCCTCATGCACTACCCTTTTCAAAACTCACGCCTCTACTCACTCGACGCACCGGCTCCGAACCAACCTACTAGGGACCAAGACAAGGCCCCAATGGATCTACCAGCACCACGCCACTAGCCCCATGCAAGCCGCTCACCCATGGGAATCGAGAGTCCATAAAGAACACCCACAGCGTCTACCCTTCCCCAACATGGCCCGATCGCTCGATCTGTCACTCTAGAGTGGTTCGAGCCCTTCCATACCCCATCTCAGACTCAGAAAGGTCTGGTCCAGGTCTGGAGAAGGCCCTCCCGCAACTGGATGGGCAGAACTCTCGATCGCGCCACCCTCATGAGCCCCAAACCTGCACAGCCTCAAACCCGACAGCAAAACTCGACCAAGCCTCAACTCCAGCAGCTAACCATCAACAAACCTGACCCACACAGTCCCCTTGCAACGACATTACAGCAGTCCCTTGCACAGATTCAGAAAAACGTGAGAGTTGCGCAAGAAAACACCATGATCACAAGGAAACCGAGAATTTCTCATTGCATAAGTCTAGATCGAAAGATTCATGCAAAAAAGCAAATCACCAGCATAATAAATGTGTATGATGCAGAAATAAAAGTACAAAGCATGCCTCAAATGATGCACAACCACGAGGGACCCGATCGTGAAAGTTGGAGGAAATTCTAGTGCAAGAACAAGACAAAACGATGGGGCTTCTTGCTGCAAATGATGAAAACGAGTTACAGCAGCTGGGCGAGGGTGTCGGCTGTTGTCGATGATTAGGTTTAGGTTAATGATAGGTTAGGTAATATTTAAATAGCTAACAACCAACTAATGGGCCTAATTTTGATAATTAAAAGTTTAACAAAGATTTTAAGCCCAACAAGCTTAAACGTAGGCCCGTTAGGTCCGAAAGCATTCCCGAAAATTATTTCGTGTTGAAAAGGTTTTGAAAATAATAGCCGGACCCTAAAACAAATTTCCTCGATTCGATAAAATTTGCGTATCGATAAAAATAAAAATCATGCGGGTAAAAATACCAAAAAATTTCCATTTTTGAAAAATACACTTAAAAACACCGTATATTAATTAATAAAATTTAATCATGTAATTATTAAAGTAATTTTCCTGAAAATTCTCCGGTTTTCGTTCCTCGTTCGGGTTTGAAATGCACCTAGAAACCCTAATGCATGAACTTATAAAATAACATTAAATAAATTCTACCATGCATTAATATGCATAAAATACATAAAAATAATTAAACACAATTTAATAAAATAAACAAGCATTTAATGCTTTAAAACAATTTAATAAAATACCAAAGAAATTTAATAATTTGCATGCATGTGGTTCACGTGGACTTTCCGATTTTCGGGACGTTACAATCTCCCCCACCCCCCCTTAAATTGAATTTCGTCCCTGAAATTTGCTTATCTTTCATAATCACAAAATTTAGACTTAGTTCTAGTATCCCAATGGTCCACGCTTACGCGGCGCTACTCTAATAAAATAATAAATCTTAAGATGTCCTTATGTCTCATCGATCCTAATTATTTTGCCTGTCCAAATAATCGTTTGTGAATCGTAACTTAAGACGATTTATAGTGACTTAATTTTATTCTACTATGTCCTCAAATTTGACTTTTCTCGCAATTCCCAATATCAGAAATGGCAGTCCGAAGTCTTACTTTCTTGTACTATACCCAGGATGTTCATTGTCCTATTAGTTAGCATTTATGCAGTTCGACTTAAGAAATCTTAACACCAAAATTTATTAATCGACTTCTGTGCTTGGTAATACACTTAAATGTTAAACCTTACCTCAAACCCATTATAATATTAGCCTAAGGTCCTTGAATCGAATATTTATCTTACGGCACCAAACTTACATAACTTAACTATTTACAAGTATGCCCCAAATATAAAATTGTTGCAAATCTTAAATTCGGGTAACGTTAATCCATAAAACCCAAGATAGGTAATATCGGTCTTCTACCTTAATAATAAAACCATTCTAGTATCAATTACATTCTTAAACTATTTTCTTTTCAATTACAATATAGTTGGGGTCTAAGACCATAGGACTTTCCTCATTGGAACGATTGTCGTATACTTACGTATCCTCAATGCTTAAAAAAATTCTAGTGTATAGAACTTACCAAGTTATCCCATGTTAATGTTGCACTAACTCTAATAAATCGATTTTACTTACAACGCATAGAATTCAAGAATTCCCACATCAAGATTTTAGATTTCTTACTCGGTAAGAATCTTAATATTCGTCTATTGGTAACCTATGTTGAACACCACTGATTCTCTTTTTTTAACCACATTTTCGCATAAACACTTATATCATAAACTTGAAATTCAAGCTTACTCAACCCAAGTAATAATAAATAGGATACTCCAACACTCATATCCGCTTAGTTCCAAGTTTATTAATAACTTCTAAAAAAAATTCCTCAAGACATGGGGTCTAACTCACTTCTTACATGCGTCTATCGAGTAATCTAGCCCTCAATCATGCCCAACCTTCTAGAAAATCAAATTCTAACAAAGGTATAGTCATAACTGTTAAGATCATGACTAAAACTTATAACACATCCAACTTAAGTTTCCAAACATTCGCTAACTCAATGTCTACTCTTATAACTTAACTAACTAGTCAACTTCACCTTAAATTGTAATCACTTTAAATTCTTAATTTGCCACAACATTATTTCACTAACACCTAAATTTTCAAGCCCGAGATTGATACATCCTACAATATCCTTGATTATCATTTCTTATAACATTAACTCAGGTGACTCAAAGTTCTAAATATTCCTTCTTCAAACCTAAATCATCAAAAGTTCCTATCATTTAAACCATTCGATTTTTGCTTATTGCTAAGCTAGTCCCCAAATTTCTAAAAATTTGCAAAATTAATTCTTAATTTCCTCGAAGAGTTATCCAGCTTGTCCTAATTTCGAAAATTCCACAAATACCCATAAGTTCTTGACGTTCCTAATTCTATTATATAGGTTTCTCGTACCTAAAGTTCAATAACTTCAAGCTTATTAAACCAAAAATCAATTCCCATAACCTCGAAAAATTATTGATTTAACCCAAGTGTTCCTCAAAGTTCGAATTAAATCCTCAAAATTTTCAGAATTTGCATTTTGGTCCTTAAAGTTCTCGAAGATTACAATTTGGCCCTACAACTCTTCAAAATTTGTATTTTTGTCCCCATAAAATTTTCGACTTAGCCTCATTAAACCTTAAAATTCTCGAAACTCAGAATTTAATCCAGAAATTCCGTAAACTCGAAAATAGTCTCTTAGGATTTTATTTTGCACTTAGATCCTCAATTTATTGGTTATTACAATTAGATCCTTAAAATTCGCAATTAATGCAATTCAATCCTTAAATCCAACTAGTTAGAGCATGCATCCTAAATAAATTTTACATTTGATACTTCCAAAGATTGTCGTAGTCTTCCAATCATTATTCCTTACATGAAATCCTCAAAATTTAACTCATCTAGCAACCATGTACCATCAGCAATTTCTTAGAAAATATACATGTCCCAAAAGAATTCATAATTTTTTCAAGATTAACATATGACCCAAAAAGTAAAACATGAGTACTACTTACCACAAATAAATTTAGTCAAATCATTTTCAACCATTTCTTAACGCCCAATAGCCTAATTCCTAATCATGTCCAATTCGACCACAAAACCATCATTCATGAAAATCATATGATTTCTCAACTCATGTCGCAATATGCATAAAAATTTTCAAACATCTAATCTCAAAACATACTGAGATATAAACATGTACTGTAAAACGTATATCATGTAAACATGCAAGTGATAGCATTAAAAACATTTAAAGCTTTAATCTTACGGACTTGAGGCTTGAAGACTGAGCGACAAAAGCTAGCGGTGGCACAACCCTATACAGGAACCTGGCTCTGATACCAACTAAAACGTCTACTGTTTTAAAAGTGCGGAAATATTTTTTTTAATTTTAAAGCTCGCAATTACAGAATAACATTTAAAATAATCGTATATATTTTCCAACGAGAATAGAGCATTTTAAAAATAACTAACGTCATCCAAAATCAACGTAAACGTAAACGTGTAAAAATCATAATATCATCAACATATAAAAAATGTGCAACTCCTCTCAAAACATGTGAATCAATATGCAGAAAAATAATGGTCCTCGGGTCGTGTCACTGCACATCCCGCCTGCATTATCAGTCTTCGGCACCTCCTATCCCTTGATCAAAATTCTCACCTGCATCACACACGCCTAGTGAGTCTAAAGACTCAACACACCTGTACCAGTAATAACAAGTACATATACGTAGCACACGGCAGTGAAAAATAGCATAATCAACATATATTTCATGGCCTTAAAAACATGAACATAAGCGTGTCGTGTAAAATCATAACGTGTCAAAACATGTCTCATCATGTAATCATATCGTATGCGTAGCTGTGACCTGTCAAAACATGGTAATAGTATGTATCATCGTATCAACATATACGTGTTAAAATCTTAATTTGAATTCCGTTCATTAGCTGTGACTTCCGTATCATCATGTCATCATGTCAGTCGATGGATCCATCTACGTGTAACCGCGGTACCCGACGGCGAGGGTCATCAGCGACGACATTAGCCGCCCACTGAGCTCGGGCCTATCATATCATGTCAATGGAAATACGATCGTCGGGCTCTCTCTGGGGCCTTCTCCCATAAACGGGCTCCCTCTGGGGCCTTCTCCCTCACGATATCTCCAATCATACCATCATGTCATCCTGTTAGTCACAACTAAATCACTTCCTTCAAAACGTGTCATCATATTCATCACTTTATAAAAACATGCATAAACGTAACTTTTCTTTTAAACCAAGCATGCACCGTATTTATCTAAATTGCGTAAAAATCGTAAACATGATGCATAAACATTTAAAATATCATAAATTTTTGCTCACGGCGCTGCCATGACCAAATTCTCACTCCGGGTGCAAAATGACCATTTTGCCCTTGGAAACCCAAAAATTACCATTTTACCCCTGCACCTCTAAAATTGACCCGAAGCTTACCAAACTCCTTAAAATGTCCCAAAACATTTTTAAAACCATTCTTAGATGTAAACCCGTGCCCATTTCATAACTTAATTGATTTGTTTTAAAACTTGGACCGAGGTCCCGGTTTTAACCCGAATTGAACCGAAACTCAATCAAATTATTCCCAACTTTTTACCATATCTTAAAAACACTTAAAAGCTTCTAATACTAAAGTAACAGGCCCAAAAACTCTCGGCTACTATCCAAGATAAGAACAATGCTCTCGGCCCCACATGATATACACCTCATAGACTACCCTTTTCAAAACTCACGCCTCTACTATAAACCCGAAGCACCGGCTCCGAACCAACCTACTAGGGACCAATACAAGGCCCCAATGGACCTACCAGCACCACGCCACTGGCCCCATGCAATCCGCTCAACCATAGGAATCCAGAGTCCATAAAGAACACCCATAGCGTCTACCCTTCCCCAACATGGCCCGATCGCTCGATCTGTCACTCAAGCGTGGTTCGAGCCCTTCCATACCCCATCTCAAACTCATAAAGGTCTGGTCCAGGTCTGGAGAAGGCCCTCCCACAACTGGATGGGCAGAACTCTCGATTGCGCCACCCTCATGAGCCCCAAACCTGCACAGCCTCCAACCCGATAGCAAAACTTGACCAAGCCTCAACTCCAGCAGCTAACCATCAACAAACCTTACCCACACAGTCCCCTTGCAACGACATTACAGCAGTCCCTTGCACAAATTCAGAAAAACGTGATGGTTGCGCAAGAAAACACCATGATCACAAGGAAATCGAGAATTTTTCATTGCATAAGTCTAGATCGAAAGTTTCATGCACAAAAGCAAATCACCAGCATAATAAATGTGTATGATGCAGAAAGAAAAGTACAAAGCATGCCTTAAATGATGCACAACCACGAGGGACCCGATCGTGAAAGTTGGAGGAAATTTTAGTGCAAGAACAAGACAAAACGATGGGGCCTCTTGCTGCAAATGATGAAAACGAGGGTGTCGGCTGTTGTGGATGATTAGGTTTAGGTTAATGATAGGTTAGGTAATATTTAAATAGCTAACAACCAACTAATGGGCCTAATTTTGATAATTAAAAATTTAACAAAGATTTTAAGCCCAACAAGCTTAAACGTAGGCCCGTTAGGTCCAAACGCATTCCCGAAAAATATTTCGTGTTGAAAAGGTTTTGAAAATAATAGCCGAACCCTAAAAAAAATCCCCCGATTCGATAAAGTTTGCGTATCGACAAAAATAAAAATCATGCGGGTAAAAATACCCAAAAAATCCCATTTTTGAAAAATACACTTAAAAACACCTTATATTAATTAATAAAAATTACTCATGTGATTAAAGTAATTTTCTTGAAAATTCTCCAGTCTCCGTTCCTCGTTCGGGTTTGAAATACACCTAGAAACCATAATACATGAACTTATTAAAATAACATTAAAAAAATTCTACCATGCATTAATTATGCATAAAATGCATAAAAATAATTAAACAAAATTTAATAAAATAAACAAGCATTTAATGCTTTAAAACAATTTAATAAAATAGCAAAGAAATTTAATAATTCGCATGCATGTGGTTCACGTGGACTTTCCGATTTTCAGGACGTTACAACTTAACTTTTAGTCCTTGAAAGAAGTTTAATTATCTCATCATGTTATTTCAAACTGATCCTACATTAACTTGGAGAATCTTTCACACAATTTAGGATTAATTGATCCAAATATAATATCATCAACATAAATTTACACAAATAATGAATGATCATCTTTTGAAAATCTAAACAATGTTTTATCAACTGTTCCAATAAAGAAATCATGATCAAGTAAGGACTTGGTTAAAGTATCATACCATGCCCATGCTTCTTGTTTAAGTCTATATAGTGCTTTATCTAATTTGTAGGCATGATCAGGATGAGTGTGACTAACAAAGCCATGTGGTTGTTCTACGTATACTTCCTCATTAAGCAATCTGCTTAAGATTGCCGACTAACATCTTTTTGATATACCTTAAATTCTTTGAATGGCGCAAATGCAAGAAATATTCTAATTACCTCTAATCTAGCAACAGGAGCAAATTATTCATCAAATTCAGTACTTTCCTCATGTCTATGACCGTGTAATACTAGTCTGGTTTTGTTTCTAACTATCGAACTGTTCTCGTCCATCTTGTTTCTAAACACCCATCTAGTACCGATTACATGAAGATTAGCAGGTCGAGGAACTAATACCAAAATTTGCTTCTTTCGAATTGATTAGGTTCTTCCTCCATAGCATCTATCCAATTGGTATTGTAGCGTGCGACGAACCAACCTACGTAAACCGCATGCATGCAAAATTCTTTTAATTGCTCAATTGCTTTATTTAATGGATTTTAAATGCTATCATGATATTTATTATATGATTAAATATATGATTTCATTGTTAAATGATAATATAGCATGATTTAATGAAATTAAGGATTTTACCCGAATATTCGATAATAGGCAGGGAAAAGGAGATCGGGACGACCAAGACAAGAATATGTATTTTTACTTAAATAATGGAAATGCTTCCTAATATGATTAAAAATAATTTAATTCTCCTAAAAATGTTGGAGTTCGAATTACTTTACGAGTCGAGCTCGATTTTTCTCGGGAAGCCGGTTTTGGGCACAAGGAGTTTTAAACATCAAAAATATTATTTTATGAAAACTAATTTTATAAACTTTTATTATTTAATTAAATAAGTGTTATTGGGCCCAATTTAATTAAATTAAATAGGCCCAATGAGCCTTAATCTTGCAAGCCCAAAACCAAAGCTCATTAATATGTAATTAAATTTATAAATAACTAAACCTAGGTCTTTTACTCACAAATCACCACCAAATAGCCGTGGATCACCCTTGCACACACAATTCAGATTTTTGAAATTCAGGAAGGAAGAAAAGCTTGTGTTCTTCGTCGTTCGGTCATCAAACGTCGCACCTCGCCAAAGATCGTATATTCGAGCATTATAAACGCAAAGGCACGTTCCTAAACTCTTTTAAACATAATATGAATCATAATATGTGTGTTTTAATTGATTATGCATGAAAAATTTGTGGGTTCAATTATTTTAAGGTGATATGTATTTTCGACGTTTTTATGATTTTACGCTTGTTTTAAAAGAATTGTTATGAACCCAATGGACACGCTACCAAAACATGATATAATATGAAAAAACATGAAAATTTTTAAAAAGAATAAAGCTGGAAACCATGGGAATCTAGGGAGGAAAGAGCCGTGAGTTTGTTTGGCTTGTCCAAGGTTCAAGGCTCGGTGGTTTTGCATGGGGTCACGGAGCTGGTCAGGGCTGGTTGGGGGCTTGGCCATGGTCAGTTTTGAAGGTTAGTAGGGTCCTAGGGTGGCTAGGGTTCGAGCTTGGGGTTGGGGAAGAGTCCACGTGAAGTGGGACTTTCCCCCATGTGTTGTACACCGCTGGGCTTCGGGAGAGGGGTGCAGCGGGGCTAAGTGCGAGTCAAGGTAGGTCCATCAGGGTCCTAGGATGATTGGCAGGGGTCGGGCCAGGGGCTAGAGTAAATGGGCTGGGCGCTGACTCGAGAGATCGTGAGGGAAGTACAAAACGCGCAGGTTTCTGGTGTTGCTGATAAATTGGGGCTCGTGGCTGGCCTGGGGGCGAGCCAGGTGGGTCTTATATGGTCTAGGGAATTTGGGTAAGGGCTGGGCTAGCGGCTGGTGCGGCTGGGTCGCTCCTGGCTCGAGGGAAAAGATGGAAAAATGAGGGAAGTGTAGGCAGGGAAGTTGCACGCGAGGCTGCTGTCTTCGTGCGTGGCTCAGGGGCTTGGGCTGGGGGTCGCTCGGGTCTGGGACTGTTCTAGGGTCAGTAAGGTTCAAGGGTGGTCAAGTGGTTAGGGGCTGGAAGTGTCCTAGTTGGGTTAGGAGTCCTAAATATCTTAGGCGACTCACACACACTCATGCGGAATTTGTAGCTCGGTTCCAGGAGGGTTTGAGCAACTTAGCGGATGGTTATTTGAGATGGGCTTGTTCATTAGGATTTCTAGATGGGTTGGCTCAGGTTTGGCTCGAGGTGGCTTGGGCGTGGCTCGAGTAAAATGGGAGATGGCTCGGTGTGGCCTCGTATGTGTCAATTTCGAATTTAGTTAGACAAAAATTAAAACCAGGTCCATGGGTTTGGTTCATGGCTCCCAAGGGTAGGATAAATATTAAATATATTATGTTTAAAATTTGGGATAAAAAAATGAGTTTTGGATTTATCCGGGATTTAATTGCCTCGCGAAAGGTTAATTAAAGAATTAGTTGAAAAGCCTAGTTTTAAGATTCATAAAATTATGGAAAATTATATTTAAGCTTGAGTCATTATTTTTAATAATCCCATGTCATTAAAAGTGAGAAAAAGATAAATTCGAGAATTTTTACGTTCAAGGGCAAAATGGTAATTTTACACTTAAGAAAATACGAAAACTCTTGGCAGCGTCCCGAAGGATCATAATGCTTGCAAAATGATATATGATTTTGATGATAATATGTATTTTAATGAATTATGGTAAATCTGTACAATTTATACTGTTTAAAATGTTATTTTTGAAAACCTATCATATTTTATGATTTTAAAGAAAAGGAAAATTATTTTGAGGGATGTGAATTGATTGTGACATATGATATATGATTTATGGGGAAGCCGTTTATGTTGAGAACGGTGAACTTACAATTTTATGGCAATGTCGTGAGGGGAAAATGCCCCAGAGGGAACCCATTTACAGGAAAAGGCCTCAGAGGGAATCTGTCTATGAGAAAAGGCTCCCAAGGGAACCCCGACATATTTCCATGGTGGAGCCTAGTGCACGTCCCCATGGGCCATGTGGAGCTGAAAACTGATCAGTTGACCGAAGATAAAAGCTAGTCACTTTCAAGGATCAAACTCCACCCAAAATAATATATGATTGAAAGCTTATGAAAAAAATGATCCTTATGATATATGATATATGATGATGATTAAAGCTATTTTTAAAATGATTTATTTATGCTCAAAGCTTATTTTAAATTATTTTTAAAATATTTATTTGTGCTTAAAGTTTTTTAAAATGAATTTACGATTTATGATTTAATTATGCTTAAATGATTTCAAATGGTTTATTTATGTTCAAAAGATATTTTAAATAAAAATATGATTTTAATGAATGTGAATATATATGTATTATTTGCTATTCATGTTTAGAATGTGTTGAGTCTTTAGAATCACTAGGATTGTATGATGCAGGTATGGATGATTTATGGGAGGTGCTGAATCTTGAGTGGATCGAGTGCAGCGGTATACACCCGAGAGCATTTATGTTTCCGCACTTGCTTGTTAGATAAATGATTTAAAGATTATGTTAAGGATTTTTATTAGAGATATTTTTATGTTTTATTTTTATTGTTAGTTGATTTTTTTAAAGGTAGATTTAGGAAGTTTTGGTTAGGTGATGATTTAGGGTTTATTTTATGCACTTGAGATTATAATTGTTAAATTATTATGATTGTTAGAAATGGTAAGTTATTTTATTTAGTCTTTTAGAATTTATGATTTATAATTAGCGGAAAAAAAAATCGAGGTCGTTTCAGGTATCATTCAATGCATCACCGATTTTCTTACGTTATATCTGGAAAACAAATGCAGCATGCATGAGTTCATCAATCATTAGTTTTCTATTTCTTAGAGGAGCGGTTGGGTTTCCGATAACCAGCTTGAGTGGATGATCCTTTTTCCACCGGAGACATGGTCCATATGGATTGGGCTCTATTAATTGATCTGTTGCATTTTCTTGTTCCACCATTTCCTCCTCTATCTGGTTGGTTTCCTCCGTGTGATTGTTCACCGGTTCATCCACTTGATGAAGTTGTTCTTGGATGGTTGGGCTTTGTTCAGAAATATTTTCAACCGTTCTTCTCAAATCTATTTCATCTTCACTGCTAGAATCAAGGTTAGTAGCATCTAATTTATTAATTAAATCACGAATGTTTTTACTATTATTATCGTGACAGATGGATGATTCATCAAATACAATATGTATGGATTCTTCAACAGTAAGAGTTCATTGATTGTATACTCTATAGGCTTTACTTACTGCTGAATATCCCAGGAAGACACCATTATCAGATTTAACATCAAATACAGTTAAATGTGTCTTGCCATTATTATGTATAAAACACTTACAACCAAATATGCGAAAGTCTCCAATCTCAGGCTGCTTGCCAGTCCAGATCCCATATGGAGTCTTTTCATGATTTTTGTTGATCATTGAACGGTTCTGAGTGTATCACGCGGTGTTAAGAGCTTCTGCTCAAAATCTCTGAGCGATCACAGACTCTGCTAGCACAGTTCTAGCTGCTTCTTTGAGAGTGGGGTTTCTTCTTTCAGCAACCCCATTTTGTTGTGGCGATTTGGCAGCTGAGAGCTCATGCTTGATGCCATGGTCCTCTAAATAAGATTACAGAAATTGGTTCAAGAATTCAGTTCTTCTATCACTCCTGATCTTGTCCACCACTACAGTCTTTCATTTTGGAGTCTCCTAAGAAGTTTGATGAGCTGGGCAGCGGTTTGATAATTGGAACTCAAGAATATTATCCATGTGAACCAGGAGAAGTCATCAATTACCACTAGGATATATTTCTTTCTCCCTATGCTCATTACTGGTATGGGTCCAAATAAGTCCATATGGAGTAGTTCCAGACATCGAGCTGATGAGTTCCTTCCTTTATCTTGAAGGTTTAGCAAACCTGTTTACTTAGTTGATAAGCATTGCAGATTCTATCTTTTGCAAAATCAATATTAGGCAAGTCAGATACCAACTTAAGCTTGCTAATAGTGGAAATGGATTTGAAGTTAAGGTGATTAAATCATTTGTGCCATAGCCAATTTTTATTTCCATTTAAGGCGATGAAACAAGTAGGTGCATTTAAATTTTCATCATTCCATTTCACCTTGTATATGTTCTGTTCTCTAAGACCAGTCAATACAGTATTTCCTGCAACAGATTTAACAGTGCATGTGTGTTGTGAAACTCAACGGTGTAACGGTTGTCACAAAGTTGACTTGTGCTAATGAAGTTATAACATAAAATTTCAACTAAGAGTACATCTTCGATAATTATTTTGTCGTGGGTAATCTTACATGTACCCACTGCTTTACCTTTTAAATTATCACCAAATGTAATTCTTGGTCCTTTGTAGTCGAAAACTTCTGATTGGAGATTTTTATTACCTGTCATATGTCTGGAGCAACCAATATCCAAAAACCAGATGGATTCTTCAAGTTCTTCTTTCAACACCTGATATCATTGAAATAAGAACTTAGTACCCATATCTATTTGGGTCCTGAATTAATTAGATCCTTAGGGACACACACCTGGATTACCATGAGGGATTTTCTGTTGTGTGTCCCAAGATAGATGCAGTTATGTGCATAATATGGTGGTGTGTGAAGTGTTTTTTTTTTCAGTATGTTGTATTGTCCATTTATCATTATCACTCAATCTGTACTTATTTTGAACCGGTCGACCATTGTACTGTCGGTTAGGTCTTATTTTCGAGTGATGTCAGGTTGAACTTGACTTTCTGCTGGACAAATCTGAACCATTGTGAGCGGTTGGATTTTGCCTGCGTCTAAGCCACGATCGGTTGGATTTCATACTCTCAAATCGACATATCCTAGACCAGTCGCCTTCCATGTTCTCAAGTCATACGTTCTGATTGCTTTGGATTTCAGGCTCGTTATGTTCATATACCGTACTAGATCTAACAAATTTAATTGATTTTAAATTGTCTTTCTCTAATAGCGATTGAGTTTGTGTTTTGGAGGTGCTGCATTCATTAATGTTGTAACCTAGCCCAATTCAGTCTCCGACCATTTTTTGCATCTCATGCATCCTTTCAAGGGAAGCAGAAGACTTGTTCCATGAGTTGACTGTGTTCATCAACCGTTTATTTTCTTTTAACGTGGCGTGGAATAATCTTCGCAATTAATCATTCTCAACCGCTAGCAGACTTAACTTCACTTTCAAACCGTCAAACTCCTTTTGTTGCGAGCAGCTGTGTAACGTCCCGAAAATTTGAAGGACCATGAGAACCACATGCATGCAAGTTATTAAATTCCTTGTGTATTTCAATTAATTATTTTAATTGCATAAATTAATTATGTTGTGCATGTTGACATGTTTAAAATATATTTTTCTACACATTGGCATTAAAATGTATTTTTAATGTTTATTCGAGTTGCGATAGAGGAACAGAGACCGAGAGCTGAAAAATAGAAAATAATTTTATTAAATAGTTGTTCTTAATTATTTAAAATATGATTAATGTTTTTTTATTATTTTTGAAAATAGGGAGTTTTGAGGTGATTTTATACGCGGGACGTAATTTTTTTCGTTGTTCGATTTTCAACAAAAATATGAACGTTTTGACAACCCAGCTAATAAATTCACAAACTTTTCTACTCAAAAGATTTTAATTAGGCACTAATGGGCCTAATAAACCTTCCTAATGAGCCTAATATTGGTTAGTGTTTAATTAACTATTTAATATACAAAAAACCATTCCCCACTCACATAAACTTACGGCCCCCTTCCCCAACAATTTCCAAACTCTCTCCCTTACAACACATGGCCCACACATCATATTCAAGTTAAAAGCATTGAATTCTTCCTAGTTTGACAAGCCAAGGTCCTCCTCGCCGTCGTTCTTCAATCGTCAATGAATATCGTGCGTTTAAAATGCAAAGGCACGTACATGTTCTTCCTTTTTCTCATCCATCACACCATAGTATTTATTTAAAATCGTTTTGCATGAAAAACAAGTTGCATCATGAAACACTTTCGTATATGCATCATATGTAAATTTTTAAGGCTTGTATTTGATCCACAATCATGTATATTATATTGTTAAGGGGATGCCATGGTTATGGTATTGATTAAGGATGTTTTACACGAGTTTTAGATTCATAATAACACACACAACATGCCGCAACATGAACAAAAACAAAATGGAACCACTTTTTTGTCAAGGTGATCAAGGGGCTCAGTTTTACGGGATTGATGCCTTGGCTTTGTCTCGGCAAGGACCAGAGCTAGCCAGGGTCCGTGAGGGGTCAAGGAAGGAGTCCTAGCCAAGCTAGGACTCGAGCATCAGGGTTGGGAAGGAGTCTTAGAACCCGAGAGCACAAATGTAGGCGCGCTGGTATGTGCAGCTTGCGCAAGGAGATTAGGCTCGGACAAGGGGATTTGGGCTAGACTAGGTTAGGTCCTTAAGGTCTTAAGAGGGTACCTGAGGGGATGTTCAAGGTCTGGCTCGTTGGTTAAGTTGCTAAGCAAGTAAAAAAGAGTCCATGTCACAAAGGAGTTCTCGGCCAAAGCATGTATCTGATGTATGGCTTTGGTTTTCAACTTTGGGTCAATTCCAATGGTTCTAAGGGTCCAGTAGGGTCCCTAGAGGGGCTAGGCAGGGTTCGGCTCGGGGTGGTCTGAGCTCGAGAAAAATTGAATATGGCTCGAAGGGTTTAGGTTGGTTCGAATTAGGGTCTTCCTCATGGTTTTAAAATCGAAACATGGCTCACGGGGTCGAGTCATGGTTCACGAGGGCCAAATAATTATTAAAAGTCTAAGTTTTTAATATGAAAATTTTATATTAAATTTTAGTTTAATTTGGGATTAAAACATATTAATATGTTATATTTAAAGATTAATTTAAAAGTCATCGATTTAAGTCAAATAAAAATATGAAAAAATTGAGTTAAACTTATATAATTATTTGGGATGGTCTAGAGTCGACGGAATTAAGAAAATGTCAAAAACGTGAGATTTTACGTCTAGGGGTAAAACGGTAATTTTACACCCAAAAATTAGTATACGTCATGGCAGTGTACTGAATGGTGTTTTATATGCTAATATGTTTATTTTAAAATATTTATGTATTTTTATGATGCTGAAACATTTATTTTAAATGTCTATGTATGTTTATGATTTAATATGTCAAAATGTTTATTTTAAATGTTTATGAATTTTTATATGTTAAAATGATATTTTAAATGTTTATGGAATTATATGGATTTTTATATGTTAAAATGATATTTCAAATGTTTATGGAATTTTATAGATTTTATATGTTAAAATGTTTATTTTTAATATTTATGGATTTTTATGATGAAACGATAACATAAAAGACATGTTGCATGCTTGGTTATGAATGTTTAATTTTTATAAAGTGATCAAAATATGAAATGTTGAAGGAAGTGAAGTAATTATGACTAATACAATGTTACGATTGGAGATGTTGTGAGGGAAAAGGCCCTAGAGGGAGCCCGTTTACGGGAGAAGGCCCTAGAAGGAGCCCGACGATCGTATTTCCAATGACATCATATGTTAATACGTAAGGCCAAGGCTCAGTTGATGGGTGAGAGTGTCGCTGATTTCCCGCCGCCCATTAATGTGGTTACATGTAGATGGATCCATCGCCCAATAAGAATACGAAAGTCACGATTAACGATCCAAAGTCAACGAAAGGAAAATGGAATATTAATATGAATATGTTTATGATGATATGAATACGTTTATGAAAATGTTAATGTTTAAAGTTTATGCATCTTCATGAAAAGGATATTTTAAGTAAAAGTATTTTCACTTTGTATGTGCTCTGTATATGTAGTATTTGTTATCAAGAATATGATGTGTTGAGTCTTTAGACTCACTAGGTGTGATTGATGCAGGTGATTATGATAATGATGTTAATGGAGGTCTTGATGGTTGATCTAACTGAACTGAAGCTGCACATTATCCGAGGACAAGCGCTTCTATTTTTCCGCACATATGATTACGTTTATGATTTATGTTAGAGTTATTTTTACGACTTTTAATTTTGCTTTGAGTGGTGTTTTAGAGGTTGGTAGTTTTAGCAGTTTTGCTAATTTATGATATGCAAACGATTGACGATTTTACGATTCAAACGGTTTCATTTGATTTTCAAATGTTAGTTGGTGGTTTTATTTTAAAAGAAAAATGGTGCAAAATATTTTATAATTATATAGATGTATTTCGGCCGAGTATCAAGGGGGAAAAAATTCTAGTACTTTTTAGAAAAATGAGTAGTGGACGTTTCAGTTGGTATTAGATCAATGGTTCTGTAAAGGGTTGTGCCACCATCAGTGCCGGGAAGCTCAGTTGTCAAGCCTCAAATTTGTAAGTTTAAATGCTTTATATAATTTATATGATGATACCCGCATAAGTACATGAATAATACGTTTATGTCACATGTTTGATAGCTTTATGAGGACATATATTGTATATGCTTTAAGATTTTTATACGTGTTACGATATAAATTGAGAAATTATATGATTTCAACGCATGTTGGCTTTGTGGTGGAGTTGGACTATGATTCAAACGGTTTGCTTTGATTTTCTAATGTTAGTTGGTGGTTTTATTTTAAAAGAAAAATGGTGCAAAATATTTTATAAATATATAGATGTATTTCGGCCGAGTATCAAGGGGGAAAAATTCTAGTAGTTTTTAAGAAAAAGAGTAAGTGGGCGTTTCAAGCTGGAGAAGGTTAACTTGTTTTTCATGTTTTGTTATTCTGCCTTAGTCTCATCGAATTGCTGTGATAGTCCCTTAAACTCATTCACCATGCCATGTAGTGCCATGACAAGGTCTTCCCGTGTAAATTCCAGAGATTCGAAGTCAAATACCATCTCTTTGGTGGATTCTAACACTTCATCAGCCATGAGACATTTTATTGCTTCATCGTCACTTTCACTCGAAGATTCCTTGGAGATGGACCTTTCTGAGTTTGAATCGGCCCATTTTCTTTTCCTTCTTCTGCAATTAAAAATCATTGATCTCTCTTTTTGGTGAACTTTTTATCATCTTTGGACCGTCTCCTATCAACCGGTCTCTTTTCATCTTGCTTCGGCCTGTTGCACTCTGCAATAAAATGCTCTTTTTTCTCACAGTTAAAACAAGCTTGACCACCATCTGTATGGTCTTTTTTGAAATATGGTTTATGAAACTGAGATTTATTTTTACGCATAAATTTACCAAATTTCTTGACAAATAGGGACATAGCTTCATTGCTCAGTTGCTCAGCTGATTTCGTACTTGTGAACTCTTGGACCGGAAGAGACTGTGATAACTGTCGGGGCCTTGGTTTGTTGAGAAGTGGATGGTTCTTCTTTAGTTCATATTCTGAGCTCGAACTCGTACACTTTTAGATCGACAAAGAGATCGTGAAGCTCCAGCTTGTTTACACCTTTTGATTCTCGCATTGTTACTCTCTTCACGTCCCATTCTCTGGAAAGAGCTCTTATTACCTTCAAGGCAATTTCATGGTTAGATTATTCTTTGCCTAGAGAGATAAGTTCAATAATAAGACCACTAAACCGTTAGTCAAATTCGGAGAGAGTTTCTCTTGGCTTCATCTTAGCGTTGTCAAACTTCTGAATTGCAACTGTCAGTTTATTTTCTTTGGTTGGTCGTTGCACTCACACAATTGTGTCCGTTTCTCCCAGATTTCTTTGTTGTGGAGAAATTTTTCATTTTTGCAAACATATTCTGGTCGTCTTCTTCTTGTCCTCAGCTGTCCACTCAGATCGATGTTTTTCCACCATTTGGGAGCACCTTCAGTAATAGCCACAGCCAGATTGACTTTCAAGATTTTCATAGGCCCGTCAGTGATGACCTACCACATGTCATGGTCCTGGACTGCTACGACTTTTCTAGTCATCATAATATTCTTTAGAAAACATAGGTGTAATGCCCGAAAATCAATCCACGCAGACCGTATGCTTGAAAATTATTATATTGTTAAAATATTTTAAATAAATTATTTTGGATGCATGAATGATATATTGTGAGTGACTATATGATTAATTGTGTAATTTTTTGCTCGATTGCATAAATTAAAGATTTTTAGACGAATATCTGTGGTTGGCCGGGGACGGAGGACCATAAACGATTAAGGTGTTAAAGATTTATAAGCTAAATTTTTATTTTTAGTTAAGAAAATATTTATTTTAATTAATTTATGAATTATAGCATTTTTAAGGTCAAATTTAAATTAACTGGTGGGACCAAGAAATTTTATGTAATGTATAAGGGATTTTGGGAAATAAGGTGTTTTTAAACCTTTTAATTTGAGACCTAATGATTTTATTAATCTTATTGATTCTAATTAATTATTTAAAACTAGGGTTAACTACGCCTATTAACTAAGTGTTTAGGAAACCTTTTTTAATTTTTTTTTTTTAAAAGAGTCCCACAATCACACATACACCAAAACACCTAAAAACACCGAAACACACACACACACACACAAAAGTTACGGGAGTGAATTGAGAGGAAGAACGGCCGTTACATAGAAATATTGGCCATGTAAGTTTTCAATTTTTTCTCCTTTGTTCTTCGATTTTCTTCCTCGTTCTTCCTTCTAACAACGATCGCCCAAATCCCTTGCATCCCAAGGTGGGTTTTCAGTGGGGTTTTGACGAGAATAAAGGGGTAGAAAAAAAATAGAAATCGTCCTACGTTCTTCACCAACGTTCCACCGCTTCGATATTCGTATTTCCAGCGTTTTAAACGTAAATGCACGTTTCTAAACTTTCTTTTTGCACTATTCAAACCATATTATGTATTTTTAATCATGTTTGTTTTTATGGCTTATACAAGTTAAAACTTGGATTTTCATGCTTTCAAACTCATGACTCAATACATACTCTGTCTATGAATCAATAGACCACACATATCAATTTCATAATTGCAGATATCAATGCAATATGTGATTTAGGGAAACTCAAGTCAAATCGAACTCGAGTTGTGCAATCCCGAATCAACATTAATTTATATCTTTCTTTCAGTCGATCTAACTCTATCGAAGTCTCGGATTCGAATCTGTCAATACTCAATCTGACAATGACAGTATCGAAGATATCGTATCAATACCCAACTCAGATCAAGACTGGATATAATCAGAACTAAATCAAATTCTGTTTCAACGGCATAACTACACAATCTCAATATACCCAGCAATACACATCAACAGATATCAATTTCCTCATCTCATAATCAATAATAATACAAATCTGATATCACATCTCAATCAATTCAACTCAGAAAATCATAACAATTTTATACGGTATCCATTTTTCAATCCGGTTTCGATTATACGATGTCTAACATATTAGAAACACCATTTATGAATCATATCCAATTCTGACAGTATCATAATTTCAAATGATAAAAAAACATAACAAAACTTACGTCCAGTTGAACTCTCGTCGCTAGGAACACGATACTGCAGTCGGATTGAAAATCAGACGAACGGATTGAAATATAAAGGCGTAAGGATTTTTCACACAATTCTTCTGACCCTTTCTCGTTCTTTCTCTTTTCTTTCTGAATGTAAAGGAATGACACACACACACACACACACACACACACACACACACACACACATATATATATATATATATATATATATATATATATATATATATATATATATATATATATCAGTTGCATGTTAATGATACGTGGCTCGTTCTTCTTGAATTCCAGTCGACGCTCGGGCGGTTGCAATATACCGCTCGGGCACGAAATGTTTTGTCCGAGCCTTCAAGTTGTTAAACACTGGCGCTTGGGCAGTCACAAAATAACGCTCGGGCGCTGCACCTTCTGCCCAGAACATATTCTTATTGAACAAATGACCGCCCGAGCGCCAATAGTTCTGTCCTAAAATAGCATATTTCATATGCTTTGTCCAATCTGGTCTCGGAATGGCCCGTCTATAATCATATCAGTTCATAATTAATAATCTCATATTAACAGAATCAAAATCTCGGGCATTACACACGTCGTTTTGGGTTGTTTAAGGCATGTAAGGGCGCAGCTTAGGGCTGGAGGTTCTAGGCTCTTTAAGCTTGATCCAGCAGGGTCTCTATGGTTCATTCATGGTCCTACGATAGTAAGCTAGGGGCTGGTTGGGTTGGCCACAGTCTAGGGTCGAAGGGATTGAGGGTTTGTGCAAGCTAGCGTTTTCGAAAATGAGCAAAATCTTTCAACATGGTTCTAGGCTTGTTCAAGGGTTTTATTTGTCTTGATTTGAGATGAAAAAATGTTAGTAAGGTGTTAATAGGCTATATTTCAAGGTTGGTAATGTTTGGTTAAGTTTTGAGTCGATACGGGTTAAAACCAGGACGTACTGTTAAGTTTTAAAACGAATTGGGAAATTAGTTGATGAGCCTAATTTTACGTCTAAGAAATGTTTATGGGTGTATTTTAAGATGTCATGTGTTGGAACTTTTCAAGTTCTCAATCTTGATTTTGATGTTAACAAAACTTGTTATTGTGTTTCTAACATATTTACTCAAGTGTGAATTGTTAACACAAGAAGCAAACTGAAACCGAATTCTGCACAAACTGAATTTCTGGCGAGCTTCGATGTTTTGAATATATCTCACAGCTGAATGATTCAAATGACAATCCGCTAATTAAATTGATCAGAAAACTCAATTTGGAACAAGTCGTATATCACGTCAGTTGGGCAAAATCGGATGTTATCATGGTCTAACGGACCGCTCAATCACCGAACTTATCAAAAACAGCAATCGGTTGGGTTTGAGCAGCTGCGGTATTTTGGTCATATCTCTCAGCTCGTTTATCGAAATGAAGCGATTCAATATGTGTTGGAAAGATAATACAAAGATCTACAAATCATCTTCAGAAGTCAAATTCTGAATCGAAGCTTACGATGCTGATAAATGACGATGAAGCTACTGGTTCTGCACAAACTGAAATCAGCTAGGCTGATTTCAGCACACCAGCTGAAACTGAACCAACTGAGCTAGCTGCTGACCAACTGACCAACCAACTGAACTGAACCAGCTGCTGACCAGATAAAATGAACTAGCTGCTGACAAGCTGAACTGAACTGAACCAGCTGCTGACCAGTTGAACTGAACGACAAGTTGAGTTGACCAGAGTTGACCATTCGGGAAAATGCCCAGCAATATGAATTTGACCGTTGCAATTTTAGAAACAGTACAGAAACTTTCCAAACGATCATATTCTTGTGTCTAACCTATATATCATTTGTTGGTGCTTATAAATACAACATATTGAAGATCAAACAAGAGCTTTTGAAGAGGATTCAAAGTATGGGCAGTTATCATAAAGAAATCAGCTAGTTGAGAGCCCAAGCCCTTGTGTGAGGATACATTTGAGATGTAAACTGTAACTGATAAATTCTTCACACACGATCACTCACACATATACAAGGGAGTTGAAGTTCAAAGATTAGTTGAGTGAGTCTTGCACAAAGACGTAAAACTTGTGTATGTAGTCTTTGCATATTGCATATGAGACATTAAACAATATTCTGATTGTGAGGTGATGCCTACAATCTTGAGTGCTAGGAGTTCAGTTTAGGAAGTGGTTAAGTCCTAGCTGAATGGGTTTGTACAAAGAGTTGTATAAATCAAAGTCTTCTAGTGAATCCTTCCCAAGGAGAAGAAGGGGTGAAGTAGGAGTTATTCAATCTCCGAACATCCATAAACAAATTCGTGTCTATTTGTTTATTGCATTTACTTATCATTTTCATAGTTTTAAAGAAGCATTGTTGAAGCATTTTATGTGTTCTTCAAATACCAAAATATTGCATACCAAGTGTTTGATAAAATGTTTCAACTAATTTTTTTTTTTTTCATTCAACCTGCATTTATTTTAAATGCTTTACAAAATATTTAATCGGTTTCTACGAAGGATTATTTCGAGTATCTTCCGCTTGGTTTTTAACCAAACTCGATTTAATTCATCGGTGTTCAATATTTCAAGAACCGAGCTATTGTAGCTCGACGATTACCCCCTAGTCGATTCCAACAAGTGGGATCAGAGCGGGTTGTTTTTGAAATAACATTGAAACTGATTTTGATGTTTAAAATGCGAAATTTCAGATTTGTTTTACACATATATATGCAAAACTGAATTTTCGTGCTGCTTGTAGCGACCATGGGAAAAATGGCATATCTCCTTGCTCGAGTGTCCAGATGAACTGCGTTTTGCATTGAAAACTAGACTCGTAGAGGTTTACAACGGTATAAAATTTTCAGCCTAATTATGCATGAGAAAATACAATTTATTTGTTGAAGACAGAGCATATGTGCTGCGGAAGAAAATGAGCCATGGAGAAAATTGGTTAGTTATCCCTCTTCTTTTACATTTTAGAAAATTTTAAAAATATAGGGGGTCAACTCATTAAAATTTTAATGGAGTTATTATTTTTAAATATTGAGGGGGAGAAAATTTTGTTTAAAATGTTTTGAAAATATGACTTTTTGATTCACACAAAAAGGGGGAGAAATATGTTAGTTGAGTTGATTGTTTATCCAAGTTTTGTGATCATAGAAAAAAGGGGAGATTGTTGGAACTTTTCAAGTTCGCAATCTTGATTTTGATGTTAACAAAACTTGTTATTGTGTTTCTAACATATTTACTCAAGTGTGAAGTTGTTAACACAAGAAGCAAACTGAAACCGAATTCTGCACAAACTGAATTGGCAAGCTTCAGTGTTTTGAATATATCTCACAGCTGAATTATTCAAATGATAATCTGCCAATTTGAATGATCAAAAAACGCAATTTGGAACAAGTCGTATTTCACGTCAGTTGGGAAAAATCGGATGTTATCATGGTCTAACGGATCGCTCAATCACCGAACTTATCATACAAAAACAGCAATCAGTTGGGATTGATCAGCTGCGGTATTTTAGTCATATCTCTCAGCTCCTTTATCGAAATGAAGCGATTCAGTATGCGTTGAAAAGATAAGACACTGATTCTGCACAAACTGAAATTAGCTAGGCTGATTTTAGCACACCAGCTGAAACTGAACTAGCTACTGACCAACTGACCAACCAACTGAACTGAACCAGCTGCTGACCAGATAAAATGAACTAGCTGCTGACAAGCTGAACTGAACTGAACCAGCAGTTGACCAACTGAACCAGCTGCTGACCAGTTGAACTGAACGACCAGTTGAGTTGACCAGAGTTGACCAGTTGGGAAAATGCCCAGCAAGCTGAATTTGACCGTTGCAATTTCAGAAATAGTACAGAAACTTTCCAAACGATCATATTCTTGTGTCTAAATTATATATCATTGTTGGTGCTTATAAATACAACATATTGAAGATCAAACAAGATCTTTTGAAGAGGATTCAAACCATGGGCAGTTAGCATGAAGAAATCAGCTAGTTGAGAGCGCAAGCCCTAGTGTGAGGATACATTTGAGATGTACATTGTAAGTGATAAATTCCTCACACACGATCAGTCACACATATACAAGGGAGTTGAAGTTCAAAGATTAGTTGAGTGAGTCTTGCACAAAGACGTAAAACTTGTGTATGTAGTCTTTTCATATTGCGTATGAGACATTAAACAATATGCTGATTGTGAGGAGATGCCTACAATCTTTAGTGCTAGGAGTTCAGTTTAGGCGGTGGGTAACTCCTAGCTGAATAGGTTTGTACAAAGAGTTGTATAAATCAAAGTCTGAAAGGATCGGTTAATCGAATAAAGAGTGTTTAGAATAGGAGGAGTTGAATAAACAATGCTCAAATTTAAATATTCTTCGACAATATGAGTTCAGTTTTGCTACAAACTGAAACTAGATATCCCGTCGGTCGATAGCAATCAGTTAAACTGAATAAAACAGTTGCGGAAAATAAACTGACTGAAAGATAGAGTATCTAACTGAAAATGAAAGCTGAAGTAATGACACCACAATTTGTTTCTGGATGTTCGGAGACTTGAATAATGTTAGAGTAGATGCCCGTCGAGCCAAGTGTTGGCCGAGTGTTCACAATGAAACTCTATGTATAAGCAATCTTTATTTTAGTAATATTTGAAATTATTATTTTGGCACATCTTTATCTTTATACCCATGCTAGTTGCATAGATAAAGCCCTTGAATATACAAATAGTAGAAAGAATGTGAGATGCTCATATGATGAGTATCATGAAACTCATATTTGTAATACTGTATATTCTAAACGGTTTCCTATTCGATTCAGCCGCCACTAAGAAGGATATAGGCCGCTCGAGTTAGAGACTAGTATCTGCGATGTGAGTACCATGTTTCATTGGTAGGGGACATTGTGATGTCCGAGCATGCAGATAGGTGCTCCTGGTAGAGTACACTGAACAACCCTCCATTAAAGGACTTTCCAAGTGGTTCTCACTTATCGAGTGGAAACGTCCTAGTTTATGGTTGTACACTATTAGTCCTTATGACCCGAGACAACATTGAGACTCTATGTGCTAGCATTTCACTTTGACTTGTTTACCGACTCTTATGGGGTCATCAGGTGGCAAGGTTGGGTGTCATGTCGAAACATATAGGAGTCGATGCATTGTAGTCGGGGATTCACCGCTTACCTTCGGGTATGGATATCCTATGTGTTATCATGTGTACGTAGGTTGAAATCTCTGGCAAGAGTATGGTGGTAATTATGAAAGGGGTTTCATAGATTACACCATCGATGCAACTACGACATGACACATAGTATCGATTCATTGACAACTCTCGATAAACCAATGGTTGTCGAATCGATCGGGATATATGAGTTGAAGGGACCGTACTGTACGCTAACCATAATTGAATGTGTTGAACGGCTTATAAATGAGTTTATAAGCATAAGAAAAATAGAAGTATGACTTCTATGAGAGAAATGTAACTTTTAATTTATGAATGTGTTCTTAAATTAAAAGTTGGCCAAATAAATAATGTATTTGAAAATTGTGATTTTCATAAACATTATTTTGGACTAAATTAAATTAATTCAAGTTTTGAATTAATTAAACATTAGTGGGCCTAGTAGAGTCCAAGTAATTAAATTAATTCAAGTGTTGGATTAATTAAATAACATTGGGTCTAGTAGAGCCCAATTAGAAATAATTATTAAACTAGTGGGCTTGAGTAAAATCAAGTAATGGTTAAATGGTCTCAAATGTGTTTGAGACATTTAAATAAAAGTCCATGGGCCTTGTAATTGTTACAAGCCCATATAGAATGTGCATGGGGAGATGAAAGGTTGGGAGACAACTTTTTCAAGGTTCTAGGCTTGGGATGCTAAAATTGTTTTGTCTTTTCCCACAACCAAGACTAGTCATCCTCCCTCATTCTAGACTCAATTTTTCAAAAAAATGTCTCTCCTTCTCTCCTAGGATGAATAGTGCCGAAAATACTATTCATTTTCTCTCATATTTTTGTTCTTCAATTGTTGGAGAAACAATACACTTCTCAAAGAAAAATGCTCTAATTTTTCTAGTGCAAAATTAGAGTGGTTCTAGCTAGTTGGTGGTGGGCTTAATATTTGAGCAAGGTGGGCTCAAAGGAAGCTTGAAGATTGTCTTGCCATTGAAGAGCTTAGTTGTATATCAACTAAGTTGGAGCCATCATCAATCCTTGTGATTGATAGGTAACGATTTTCTTACACCCTATGTATGACATAGTTGTGTTTTTGTATTTGCTACATGAAATGTGTGGTGGCCGAATTTTATGCCAAAAATCGAAATATTTTTGCTTTCGTTGCGCTTCCGTTCACCGTAACCGATCCCCTTTCAAATAACTCCTACGTCACCCTTTCTATCACGAAGATAGGATATTCACTAAAAGACTTTGATCAAATACAAATTATTATACTGACCCACTTCAGTTTGGACTTATCTCTTTGCCAAAACTGAAACTCTTAGTATACAACAATTTAACAGATCGTAACTGATCTTAGCACAACTTAGAAAATCTATCAACATTTACAAAGTGCTATGTAAGCTCGAGAATGTAGTCTTGAATACTACTGATATAACTGATAAGTGTGAGCTTTGATTTCTGAATGCAAGTAAATATTTTTGCAGCGTGACAGCACGTAAAATGTGATAACTGAAAATCTGTATGGCGTTCAGTTTTTCTAAGTTGAACTGATGAAAATGGTCCAACTTCAGAGTGTGTCACAGTTGCGTATTCTGAATCTTTGAGATGGCAGTAAGCATTTGATTCATATTATCCTGCATATTCTGAACTTCTTCAAAAATAAGATCAAAATCTGATGAAGATGGAGGAGGAGACTGCTGAGAGGTTCCTGGTTCTCTTGTGGTGTGTTCAGAAATGACTAAAGCTTGGTCAGTTGAAACTGTATCAGCAACATTCTGAACTGAAATATCAGTTACATTGATTTCTCCTTGAACTGGAGGCGTTGAGGATGGATTCTGATCAGCAGATGAGCTGGCTTGATGAATAGCAGATGGTGATGAAACCAAAACTGGTGCCTCGAAAGGATGATGTATTGAATCAAGTGGCACATCAATTGGGATAACTCGGTCAGCAGATGAATCTGGCTGAACTGGTTCTTCTGAAGAGATAGTAACCTCTAGATTGATTTGATCAGCAGAGTGATCAACTTTATCAGAAATGGGTTCACTTATCTGGGATTCTTGCACCACTGCTTGAATAATTTCATCAATGTGTGCGAAAGATAATTCGGCTTCAGTGTACATTTGATGTTCAGCAGGAGGTGATTGAGGCATATCCTGAACTGGCTCTTCAGTTGGAACAAGAACCTGTTCTGAGGATGGTTTTTGCTGCTCAGAAGACGGTTCTTCAACTATTTCCTCTTCATCATCGTCTGAATCTCCTTGATGAAGAACTAACTCTTGATCTATTTCCCAAAATTTTATCTGAGATTGTAACCCAAACAGATCAGTGTCTAGCTGAGTAATTACTGCTTGATCAGCATAGGCAGTAGGGTTTGTGGGAACGTAGTTGGCCTTCAGTTTGCCAATAATTTGAGCCAACTTCTTGGCTCTCATCTGATCAAACAAGTAAGTTTTTCTTTCCATAGCCTGAGCAACTGTGGCAGCTTTCACCGTTCTTAGAAAAAAAGCTTCCAGTTTGATAAAGTGTTCAGCTGTTATTTCTTCTTCAGTTGCTTGGCAAAAATTTGAGTGTGATAAGCTGTCCAAGCATCATAGGACTGAATTTTTGAAGTTGCAAAACTATTAACCTTTGCCCAAACAAGGTCAATGTGAGTTTGAATAGGGTTGGATGGTCTGGGCTTTTCAATCAACTTGCCCTTGCCTTTATCAGTACTCATGATGTGAGGAATTTCCAATCCTGTTCGAGTGGATTCCACCAGCTCTATAAATTTTATACATTTGGGTCGAGCAGGTGCCACACCAGTAGGAAGGTTGATATGAATTAGCGGAACTTTGGTTCTAACTGATTTCTTCTTTGCACCAGCTGAGACATCTGGTGGAATGACTGACAGAGGAAGTGCTTCAATAGGCTGCTGAGCAGCTGAGGACGTTATCTTCTCAGAGGTGATGGATTCCTCGGCAGACGTTGGGTTCTTGGTTTCTTGGTGATCTTGGGGGATGGAGTTGTCTCTGTATCGGACGCACCCAAAATGAGTTTCCTCTTTGCTACCTTCAGTTGAGCCAATGTCTTGGCATTTTCACTGATTTTAGGGCCGCTTGATGAGTCTCAATCTCCTGTTTGATCTTGACAAACTGAGCAGGATAAGTGTCCAATTTGGTCTTGAGTGGCAGAGTATTCTTCGCATTGAAGACTTTGAATTTTGATGATCTTTCTGAATCATCAGCCACTAACCCCTTTATTTTCAGCAGATAGCTCAGTTGCACTGCGAAGCCTTTGGACTGTTTGGAAGCCAGAAACATATTCTTGAAAATATTGAATGTAAGATGCTTCCAGTTGAGTTTATGCTCAGCCATAATGATTGAAATGGGGCTTGAAATTTCTCCAACGTGAGTGCAGCAAAATATCCAGCCTTCGCCAAAATCTCTTTGGCGATTACATCAGCAAGCAACTGAACCTCGTGCTTCAGCTCTTTCTTTGTATCGGAAACTTTGATTTTCCGTCCATCAGCAGAAAGTGAGGTTTGCATTTCTTCAATATCAGAAGCTTTAACATCCGAGAGGTGTGCCAATCCATCAGAGGGTAAAGAAAATATTTCTCCAAAGGAATCTTCAGTGATGGTCAGCAACTGACCATTGATAGTAGAAGTGATGTTTCCATCAGAATCGATCATACCGCTAGAGTAGAATTCCTGAAGTTATTTGGGGTAGATCTCTTGTGACGATTGTCCCAAGAATGTCCTTAATCCAGCAGTTTCAAGTTTTTGAAAAACTTTCTTGACATCAGCATCACCGAAGGATAGAATTGATCCGAAATTGATAGCCATTGCATTCAGCATATAAGCGGGAGTTTGATTCGCCATTTGGAACTGAATGATTTCCTGGAAAAAGGATAGAAGGATGAAATTTGTTTTTGCGCTCAGGAGTTTGTAGATGAAAAGAAAACGAAATGAAGCGGGGAATGGTACATATGTACGTGACGATTCAAATTCTGGACACGTGTTAGTCCATAGAAATGTTGAATGACAATGTGTGTGCGTGTGCTATAAGCGTGTGTAATTTAAACGGTTCAAAAAGTTTTCACGTTTCCACCAATCATTTGCTGAAGGGTAGCATTTAATGCTTGAAGAACAGTCACGTCACTAGATTTAGAATATAATATGGTTAATTAGTTAACTTATATGAGAAGATTAGTGAAATATTCAACTGAACGATCAGTTTATAAAACTGTGTCCTTTCAGTTGAGAATTTACTAACAATTGTCTTCTCAGTTAACCTCTTAAAACCATTATTCCCCCTTAATTGGTGCATAAAATATATAAAGCGAAGAAATAAATATCAGAGATATTATTTGTTGCTGAAACGTTAACGACCTTCAGCTTCCTTGATAGTCTGCTATAAATAGAAGTAACATTATTAGTTTCAGTCATATTTGTGAAAGAAAGAGAAAAATATACGAGACAAAAAAATGGCAGATGCGAGTTGCTCGAGTGTTTCGCCATTTTCTCTGGAAGCTAGGAAGGCTGCTATCGAAGATGAAGTCTTCTACACTAGTCTTCCCTACTGGGAAAAGTTACAGGAGCTTGCGTTCCTGTATAATTCTGGAGAGGCTACCACTCCCAGACTGGTGGCACAGTTGACAGAAGTGCGGGAGCACTTGAATATAGCTATGTGGGTGGACGTCTTTAAAGATGGTCATATCTATCAGCCGATGCTTAAAAAGGAACTGGAGATTCTTAATCGCATAGCTTCTTCTAACAGCTTTTGCAAGACATCTTCCTCAGCTCTATCAGTTTGGTTGAGAATGTGGATAGACGATGTAGAGGAAAAATATGAAAATGTAATCCAAGCGAATATTTATTGTTGAATGAAATATTTATTTTGATGTAACTTTGATTTTCTTTCATCAGTTGAGAGTCATATGAATAAACAACTAACTGAAGAATCAGTAAATGACAGTAAAGCTGAAAGATGAATTAAGAACCAAGACAACAATAACAACTGATTAGGATAAATCAATTAATCCAAGTATATTGCGAAAATGGGAAAACTTAGTCTCGGCCAATGGTTTGGTGAAGATATCAGCTGCTTGCTGCTCAGTTGAGACATATTCCAATCTGATGTCCTTCTTCAGGGCATGATCTCTGATGAAGTGATGTCTGACATCTATGTGCTTGGTTCTGGAGTGAAGAACTGGATTATAGGTGATAGCAATTGTACTTGTATTATCACAAAATATTGGCAATTCTTTAGCATCAGTTCCATAATCTCTCAGTTGTTGCTGAATCCAGAGCAGTTGAGCACAGCAGCTTCCAGCAGCAAGATATTCAGCTTCAGTTGTGGAAGTTGCTATGGATGTTTGCTTCTTGCTGAACAATGAGATCAGTCTGTCCCCTAAAAACTGACATGATCCACTAGTACTTTTACGATCAAGCTTACATCCTGCATAATCTGCATCTGAATATCCAACTAAATTGAAAGATGAGTCTTTAGAATACCATAACCCAACACTTTGTGTGCCCTTAAGATATTTCAAAATACGCTTGGCACCTGTAAAATGTGATTGCATAGGATTTGCTTGAAATCTAGCACACATGCATACATCAAATACAATATCAGGAGGACTAGCAGTTAGGTATAATAATGAACCTATTAAACCTCTGTAAAGTGTCGTCTCAACTGATATTCCCCCTTGATCAGTGTCCAGTTTTACTGATGAGCTCATGGGAGTACTTGCAGCTGAACATGATTCCATTCCAAACTTCTTCAGTAGTTCCTTCGAGTATTTAGTTTGACTAATGAAGGTACCTGACTCCAGTTGCTTCACTTGTAATCCAAGAAATAATGTCAATTCACCCATCATGCTCATTTCAAATTTCTTCTGCATTAACTTAGCAAATTTCTCACATAATTTGGGGTTAGTTGACCCAAAAATAATTTCATCAACATAAATTTGAACGAGTATAATATGATCATTCTTGGAAAATTTGAACAATGTCTTATCAACTGATCCAACAGAAAAATCGTGATCAGTTAGAAATTTTGAAAGAGTTTCATACCAAGCTCTTGGAGCTTGTTTAAGACCATATAAGGCTTTGTTCAAATGGTAGACATGATCAGGAAGGTGATGATTGATAAAACCTGGAGGTTGTTCAACGTAGACTTCTTCCTGCAACTGGCCATTCAGAAATGAACTCTTTACATCCATTTCATAAACTCTGAAGTTTTTGAATGAAGCATAGGCAAGGAATATCCTGATTGCCTCCAATCTTGCAACTGGTGCATATGTTTCATCGTAATCAATTCCTTCTTCTTGCCAATATTCTTGTGCTACTAGCCTTGTTTTGTTGCGCACAACTGAACCATCTTCGTTCAGTTTGTTCCTGTACACCCATTTTGTACCTATAACAGTTTTTGAAATTGGTCTTGGAACTAAGTTCCAGACATTTTTATGGATAAACTAATTTAGCACCTTTTGCATTGCATTTATCCAGTTTGGATCAGCAAGATCTTCATCAGTCTTCTTGGGTTCTAGTTGGGATACAAAGGCTGAATGAATAAATAGATTGAGCATCTGATATCTGGTTCTTACTGGATCAGATGGATTACCTATTACCAGTTCAGGAGGATGTGATTTCTTCCATCTAAGTTCAGCATTTGTTGCTTCTCTATCAGCAATTTCTTCGATAGGTAACTGAGTGTTCTCAGTTTCAGTTGGAGCTGATTCAGTTGGCAACTGATTTACATTTGTTTGCTCCACTAACTGATTGTCAAGATTTGCTTCCAATTCAGCTGATTGATCCAATTTCTCAGGTTCAGGTGTTTGGAGGCTGCTTTGATTAATATGGATGTCTTCTTCTTCATCATCATCCAAGCTTATATCTGTAAATCTATTAGCTAGCTCAACTTGATCAGTTGGATTATCAGTTAGTACAGTTTCATCAAAAACAACATGGATAGATTCCTCAACATTTAAAGTAATTTTGTTGAAGACTCTATAATCTTTACTCACTGAAGAATAACCAAGAAATATTCTTTCTGCAGATTTAGCATCAAAGGCTTTTAAATGAGTTTTACCATTGACAAGTATAAAACATCTGCAGCCGAATATTTTGAAGTAGGAAACCACACTTTTTCTTCCATGCCAGATCTCATAAGGTGTTTTCATATGATTCTTATTAATCATTTATCTGTTTTGAGTGTAACACGTAGTGTTCACTGCCTCTGCCCAAAACCTTTGAGAGATACTAGAATCAGAAAGCATTGTTCTAGCAGCCTCTTTGAGGGTCCGATTTCTCCTTTCAGCTACACCATTTTGTTGAGGAGTTCTAGCTGCTGAAAGCTCATGCTTGATTCCGGTATTCTCTAAATAATTTGAAAGAATTTGATTGATAAAATCAGTTCCTTGATCGGATCTGATTCTTTCAATTCCAACTGATTTTTCATTTAATAATCTTTTGAAAAGCTTAATCAGTTGAGCAGCAGTTTGGTCTTTGGACTTGAGAAATATAACCCAAGTGAATCTTGAAAAGTCATCTACAACCACCAAGGTGTATTTCATTCCCCCTAAGCTCATGACTGGTATTGGACCAAATAGATCCATATGTAAGAGCTCTAAACATCGGGAAGAATATTTGCGACCCTTGTTCTTAAAAGAAGATTTGATTTGTTTACGAAACTGACATGCTGAGCAAATTTTGTCTATGATAAAATCCATTTTGGGCTATCAAGTAACAAGATCGTGGTTACTCAAATATGCAATAGACTTGAAGTTCAAGTGGTTTAATCTCTTATGCCACAACCAGTTTTTAGAGGATTTTGAAGCAATAAAACATACTGGTGCATAAGGTTGATCATTCCAGCTGACTTTATAAGTGTTTCCACACCTTTTGCCAGTTAGGATGGTCTCTTCAGTTGAGCTTTTGACTGAACAAGAATGTTTTTCAAACTGAACTGAGAATCCATTATCGCATAATTGACTAATGATGATCAGATTATACTTGAGATTCTCAACTAATAATACGTCATTAATGGTGAAGTTATCATGGATAAGCTTACCGTTACCCAAAGTTTTACCTTTATAATTATCTCCAAAACTAATGTTTGGTCCAGTGTACTTAACCAGTTGAGATAATAATTTTGAATCTCCTGTCATGTGGCGTGAACATCCACTATCCAAATACCATATAGATTCAATGCTTGTACCTGTTACCTGCAATCACACACAAGATAAGATTTTGGTACCTTTTTTCTATTTGGGTCCAAAGTTGATTAGTCCTTTAGGAATCCAGATTTGGATCAGTCTAACTGACTGATAGGATCGATTAGGGGGGGTAATCGTTGAGCTACAATAGCTCGATTCTTGAAATATTGAACACCGATGAATTAAATCGAGTTTGGTGTTCAAACCAAGCGGAAAATACTCGAAATAATCCTTCGTAGAAACCGAATAAATATTTTGTAAACCATTTAAAATATATGCACGTTGAATGAGTTAAAATATTCAGTTGAAGCAGTTTATCAAACACTTGGTGTACAATATTTTGGAATTTGAAGAACACATAAAATGCTTCAACAATGCATCTTTAAAACTATGGAAATCATAAGTAAATGCAATAAATAAATAGACACGAATTTGTTTATGGATGTTCGGAGATTTCAAACACTCCTACGTCACCCCTTCTTCCCCTTGGGAAGGATCCACTAGAAGACTTTGATTTATACAACTCATTGTACAAACCCATTCAGCTAGGACTTACCCACTGCCTAAAACTGAACTCCTAGCACTCAAGATTGTAGGCAGCACCTCACAATCAGCATATTGTTTAATGTCTCATATGCAAAGACTACAAACACAATGTTTTACGTCTTTGTGTAAAGACTCACTCAACTAAACTTTTCAGCTCAAACTCTCTGTATATGTGTGAGTGATTGTGTGTGAGGAATTTATCAGTTACAGTGTACATCTCAAATGTTTCCTCACACAAGGGCTTGTGCTCTCAACTAGCTGATATATTCATGCTAAGTGCCCATGCTTTGAATCCACTTCCAAAGCTCTTGTTTGATCTTCAAGATGTTGTATTTATAAGCTCCAACACTGATATATACGTTAGACACAAGAATATGACCGTTGGGAATGTTTCTGTAGTGTTTCAGGAAGTGCAACGGTCAAATTCGTCTTGCTGGAAAATTTCCCGACTGGTCAACTCTGGTCAACTCAACTGGTCAATCAGTTCAACTGGTTCAGTTGGTCTGGTTCAGTTCAACTGGTTCAGTTGGACTGGTTCAACTGGTCTGGTTCAGTTCAACTGGTTCATTTCAGCTGGTCTGGTTCAACTGGTCTGGTTCAGTTCAGCTGGTCTGGTTCAGTTGGTTGGTCAACTGGTCAGCAGCTGGTTTAGTTTCAGCTGGTGTGCTGAAATCAGTCTAGCTGATTTCAGTTTGTGCAGAACCAGTAGCTTCATCGTCATTTATCAGCATCGTAAGCTTCGATTCAGACTTTGACTTATCAGAATGATTTGTAGATCTTTGTCTTATCTTTCCAACGCATACTGAATCGCTTCGTTTCGATAACCGAGCTGAGAGATATGACCAAAATACCGCAGCTGCTCAAACCCAACTGATTGCTGTTTTCGTGCAGTCAGTTCGTCACTTCAGCGATCCGTTAGCCCTTGATAACATTCGATTTTGCCCAACTGACGTGAAATACGACTTGTTCCAAATTGAGTTTTCTGATCAGTCCAGTTGGCGGATTGTCGTTTGGATCATCCAGCTGAGAGATATCATCAAAATACAGAAGCTTGCCAGAAATTCAGTTTGTGCAGAATTCAGTTTCAGCTTGCTTCTTGTGTTTGCAACTTCACACTTGAGTAAATATGTTAGAAACACAATAACAAGTTTTGTTAACATCAAAATCAAGATTACGAACATGAAATGTTCCAACACTGACCGTCCAGTTGTTGTATTCCAGATGGTCTTTCCCTGTCTGTGTGTGCTTGGTGTATGGTGTGCAGGAGATACAACATGTGATTTGCCCTTTTTCAACTGATTGTTCCAGCCAGTATCTCTTCTGAACTGGCTTTCTGTTATAGTAATTTGAATAGCCATTTGAGTAATTTTTGCTGAAAATTTTTGGTGGCTGACTTCGTGAGTCAGTCACGACTTTTGGGCTATAACCAATACCACATCTTTTGCCCTTGTTCATACTTTGAGTTGGCTGTTCAATCAGTTTACTTAGCTCAGCTTGTTCTTGTACCATAACTGATTTGACAAAGTGAATGTATTTCCCTTTATCCATATTCAGTTTTGGTCGAGTATCTTTGAGAGACATTTCATCTTGGTTACTGAACCCTAAACCAGTTTTATCAATAACTGATTTTTTGTGAGTTCTGTATATCATTCAATGCAACATATGATTTTTTCCAAGCCTGAATAAGCTCAGTTTGCTTTGAATTTTCGAGAATCAACTTTTGAATCATTAACTGATCCTTGCTTCTTTCAGTATTGAGTTCAGCAATTTCATTTTTCAGACTCAACACGTCAACTGATTCATCAGTTGTAGTCTTATTGTCAATAGGATCATTTTGCTTTGCTCTGGCCTTTTCAAATAATAAGGCAAGCTTATGATACTCACTGACCATGTCATGCAATGTTGAAATAAGTTCTTCTCTTGTGAAATCAGTTGAGCTAAATTCAAATACCTGTTGGCTGCTTGACTCCAGTTCTGTATCACCAGCCATCAGACATTTCACTTCTTCTTCATTGTCACTAGAACTGCATGAAGTTTCTGGTTCTGACTCCTCGCTGTCAGTGTCTGCCCACTTTGATTTGCTCTCTTCAGCCAAGAGCACTTCATGCTTCTTCCTGGAGAACTTCTTATCATCTTTGGATCTCTTTTTGTGCTCATATGGTTTCTTTCTTCTTTCAGTTAAGCCTTGACTGTCTTTCTTTGGTTTGGTACAGTCAGCAATGAAGTGAACTGGTTTGCCACAGTTGTAGCAAGCGTTTGATTCTTCCTTGGAATTGTTTCTTTGATATCTATTTTGAAAGTTTCCTTGATTTTTCCTCATAAATCTTCCAAACTTTTTGATGAACAATGACATGGCATCATTGCTTAGTTGATCAGCAGCTTTTTCCACTGAATCAGTTGGTTCTGTTCTAACAGCAGCTAAGGCAGTTGTGACTGCTGGAGTAGAAGATTCTCCTTCTCGAGTTTGCAGCTCAAACTCGTAGGCTTTCAAATCAGCAAATAGATCATGAAGCTCAACTTTTTTCAGATCCTTGGATTCCCTCATTGCCATGGTCTTCACATCCCACTCCTTGGGAAGACCTCTGATTATCTTTAATGCAACTTCTTTGTTTGTGTACACTTTTCCAAGTGCATTTAATTCATTGATGATGCAGCTGGTTCTTTCATCATAATCATGCATCGTTTCACCAACTCTCATTTTGATATTGTCAAACTTTTGAACAGCAACAGAAAGTTTGTTTTCTTTGGTTTGTTCGTTCCCTTCGCAGAGCTGGATCAGCTTCTCCCAAATCTCTTTGGTTGTCTTGCACATTTTGATTTTGCTGAAAGTTACTTTATCCAGCGTCTTGTATAGTATATCCTTTGCCACATTATCCAAGTTGGCTTTTCTTTTATCCTCTGTGGTCCATTCTTCTCTGGGCTTTTCTATACGATGAGGTGCCCCATCAGTAATGGCAACAGCTGTGTTGGCTTTCAAAATCTTCATGGGTCCGTCAGTTATAACGTACCACATATCGTCATCTTGCGCAGCTAAGTGAGCCTGTATCCTGATTTTCCAATCGTTGAAGTCTTCTCTGGAGAACATAGGAATCTTGTTGAATGAAGACATAGTGAACAATTTGAGTATAGATAATCTTTGATAGGATATAACTCGCTCTGATACCACTTGAAAGGATCGGTTAATCAAATAAAGAGTGTTTAGAAGGGGGGTTGAATAAACACTGCTCAAATTTAAATATTCTTCGACAATATGAGTTCAGTTTTGCTACAAACTGAAACTAGATATCCCGTCAGCTGAATAAAATAGTTGCAGAAAATAAACTGACTGAAAGATAGAGTATCTAACTGAAAATGTAATAGCCGAGCCCGGTGTACGGTACGGTTTAAGTTTCGTATTTATTTGGGTTATGTGATTAGATGTTTAGATTTGTGTTTTGGGCCATAGTATTATTGGTTATTATTGTTCTTGAGGTGTTAGTTGTTGTTGGTTGTTCGTTTCAGAGTTTCGGATCAATTTTGGTTGGTTGAATTTTGTTCATTGCCGTGACTGCACCGCACCCGCGGTAGTGCAAGGACCGCCCCCGCGGTGTTCTGTTCATGATTTTAGAGTTGGAGAGCCGTAGCTGCACCGCACCCGCGGTGGTGCAGTGACCGCACCCGCGGTGTGCACCGCACCCGCGGTGCTTGCAACGCCGCACCCGCGGTGTTCGTGTACCATGATAATTGTAGATTGCCGAGAGCTCAGCGCACCCGCGGTCCTTGTGTTGGCGCACCCGCGGTGGAGGTATGGCCGAGATATTTAGTGCTTTTTGGAGTGGTTGGCCATCACTTTACTTATTTCTTCCCCTTCATTTCGACTTTTCTCTCTACCTTATAGGGTTTTCTTCCATTTCTTTCATTTCCTATCTTCAATCCAAGCTTCTTTTTCGCGATTCGAGTTGAGATCGACGTTCTCCTTGGTGCTGGGAAGCTTAGGTAAGTTTTTGGTGCGATTCTTTTAAGGTTTTGAGTTAAGAGTTGACTTGGGTTTGTTGTTTTCGTGGATTTATGGATTATTTAGCATGGGTTCTTGGATATTGAGTTGATGTTGGTGTTATATTTGGATTATTGTTATAGGTGGTGAATCAAGAGCTAAGTTGAGGTGTTCTATTGGGTTGTAAGTGGAATTTCATCCCTTTGCTCACATGATTATATATGTATGGTGTTCTAATGATTTCAAAGTGTTATTCCCTTCAATTGATCCATTGTTATGTATTGATTTCATTGATTATCTATTGGAGGCATTGTATGTCTCATTTATTGAAAAAGGGAATACAAGAGAAAAGATATAGTTTCCAAAGTGATTGTTTAAATGCTATTGAGAATTCAAATGTTTTTATTGGATTGATTGAATCATAGTCAGAGCATTGCATGCAATTAGTTGATCAACAACCATAGGCTTTTATCCCTCACAGTTATCGATTTATATCGATGGGATATTTGCAACCACAGTCAGAGATACTATTGATATCAATCCAACCAGAGAAAAGAGAAATACCATCGTATTGCTATCTATTGCTATGTTATTGCTACAGTTATTGCTACAGTATTCATGTTTCAGAGTTGATGGTATTTATGATTTCAAGTCATGTTTTACAGAGTATACTATGTATCATTGCTATGTAGAGTTCCACTTGCTGAGTTTTTTATACTCATTTCAGTTATTTTCATGTGATGCAGATAAGGGCGACAGACCAGGACGTTGACTGTGGTCAGAGGTCATATGCATACGAAGATTGGAAGGATGATGTTTTTGTTATCATTTGGGACATGATCATAGGAATGATTGTTTTGCATTTTGTATATCATTTGAATGATCATGTATTTATTTTGTAAACATTTTATGAAATGTATTTTGAAACTCCTTCCATTTGAAAGAAAATTTAAATTCCGCTGTATTTTTATCGTTGCGGGTCAGGGTGTCACATGTATTTTGAAACTCCTTCCATATTTTAAAGAAAATTTTATTTCCGCTGCGTATTTTATTGTTACGGGATAGAGGTGCCACATTTAGTGGTATCAGAGCGGTGTTCTTCGGACCAATGCATATGACTTCGTCTACTTTCAACTGTCCGGGTATGTTTTCTTTGCATCTATTTATTATTGTTATCTATTGATTGGTGTCTTGTGAGCAATTGTAGAGTATGCCACCTAAGAGGAAAGCAGTAGAGGGTGAGGATAGTTCTTCCTCTAGAGTTGTCGATGAGTTCGGCAAGTTTCTTAAAGAGCAGGCCAAAGTTCATAGTGAGCAGATTCAACAGCTGCTTCGATTGCAAGGAGCAGGTCAGGGCAGAGGTCAAGGTAGAGGGCAGGTTGCTCCAGTGGTTGGCACTGATGCCATATTTTCTGCGTTTAAGAGGATGGATCCACCAGAGTTTTCCGGGAGCACTGATCCGTTAGTTGCAGTAGAGTGGATCAAGGCTTTAGAGGCGATCTTCGATCATCTCCACTACGAGGACAGAGACCGTATCAGCTGTGCTGTTTTCATGTTGGTTAAAGCTGCTCGCATTTGGTGGAATGCGACCAAAGTTGGAGTTGATGTCTCGACGCTGAAGTGGTCAGAGTTTACAGAGCTGTTCTATGACAAGTACTTCCCCGACGCACTTCGAGCGAGGAAGGTTACGGAGTTCTTGGAGCTTCGGCAGGGGAGCATGGATGTTGGTGAGTACATTCTGAAGTTCGAGGAGGGTTGCCTATTTGCTCCTTACATTGCATCCAATGACAGAGATAAAGGCGCTCATTTCATTCGAGGCCTTAGAGCAGAGATTCGGCGAGATATCAATATGTCCAAGGCCGTTACTTTCAAGGAGATCGTGTCCAAGGCATTGTTGGCTGAGCAGGACGAGAAAGACATTGCCCGGGAGAGGCAAGCGAGACACCAGGCCTTTGCTCAGAGGGGCCAGGGTTCGAGTCAGCGAGGCAGAGATCGTTTCAAGGGGAAAGGCAAGCTAGAGTCGAGTCCTAGACCACCGCCAGTTTCATCTGATCCAGAGAAGCCTTTGTGTCCTAAGTGTGGTCGGCATCATAGGGGAGAGTTCAGATTTGGCACTCATACTTGTTATCGTTGTGGCACGGCAGGCCACGTTGCCCGAGATTGTCCAAGAGGAGCTAGCCAGGAGAAGGTGCAGGGTCGCATCTTTACGATGACTAAGGAAGATTATAGCAATAAGGGAGGAATGCTCGCCAGTGCAGGTACTTCGCTGGTCCTTCCTTTTATTTCTTGTCTTGAGGCTGAGAGATTGCTGTGTAGAGGTTGCGATGGGTTTCTTGCTTCTATTGTGGATGTGGATAGATTGATTAAGTTGAATATTGATGATATCGATGTTGTGAGGGAGTTTGCTGATGTGTTTGAGGATGATGTTCCGGGTTTGCCGCCGGATAGGGATGTTGAGTTTTCGATCGATTTAGCTCCAGGTACGGTTCCTATTTCTAAGGCTCCATACAGGATGGCCCCTACCGAGATGAAGGAGTTGAAGGCGCAATTGCAGGATCTAGTGGACAAGGGTTTCATTCGGCCGAGTTCTTCGCCTTGGGGAGCTCCGGTCATTTTTGTCAAGAAGAAGGATGGTTCTTTGCGTCTGTGTATCGACTACAGAGAGCTCAACAAAGTGACTGTCAAGAACAAGTATCCGTTGCCACGGATTGACGACCTATTTGACCAGCTCCATGGTGCCACTGTCTTTTCGAAGATTGATCTTCGGTCTGGCTACTATCAGTTGAAGGTTAGGGAGTCCGATATCCCTAAGACAGCGTTCCGGACCAGGTACGGTCACTATGAGTTTATGGTTATGTCTTTTGGTCTGACCAATGCCCCTTCAGTCTTTATGGATCTGATGAACCGTGTGTTCAAGCCTTATCTGGATAGCTTCGTCATTGTCTTTATCGACGATATCTTGATCTATTCCAAGACCAGAGAGCTTCATGCAGAGCATCTCAGAGTGGTTCTTCAGTTGATGCGAGAGAAGAGGCTGTTTGCCAAGCTGAAGAAGTGTGAGTTTTGGCTGGATCAGATTTCTTTCCTAGGCCATGTTGTTTCGAGGGATGGCATTGCTGTTGATCCATTGAAGATAGAGGCGATTCAGAATTGGCCTATTCCTACTACTGTTTCAGAGGTACGCAGTTTCCTTGGTTTGGCGGGTTATTATCGTCGTTTCATTTCAGATTTTTCCAAGATTGCCCTGCCATTGTCCAATCTGACGAGGAAGACTGTGAAGTTCGAGTGGTCCATCGATTGCCAGAGTGCATTCCAAGAGCTGAAGGATAGATTGACGACAGCTCCTGTTCTTTCATTGCCCAGTGGTTCTGAGGATTTTGTTGTCTATACCGATGCGTCGAAGAGAGGCCTTGGTGCAGTATTGATGCAGCGAGGTAAGGTCATTGCTTATGCTTCTCGCCAGTTGAAGGATTACGAGAGGAATTATCCGACGCATGATTTAGAGCTGGCAGCTGTGGTTTTCGCCCTGAAAATTTGGAGACATTACTTGTATGGCGAAAAGTGTGAGATCTTCACAGACCACAAGAGTTTGAAGTATCTGTTCTCGCAGAAAGAGCTCAATATGCGACAGAGGAGGTGGTTAGAACTTGTCAAAGATTATGATGTGACGATCAGTTACCACCCAGGGAAGGCGAATGTTGTGGCTGATGCCTTGAGTCGTAAGTCGAGTTCTTCCTTGAGTTCTTTGATTCAGAGGCCATTGTTGATGGATTTGCAGAGAGAGAAGATTGTTTTGGTAGTTCCGCGGACTATTGCTCGCCTTTCAGCGTTGGTCATTCGGGCTACATTGACGGACATGATCCGTAGAGAGCAGACTGACGATGTTCAGTTGGCAGAGTTGAGAGCTAGAGCAGAGGAGAGAGGGAATTCAGAGTTTGGTTCAAATGGTGATGGTTTGGTGACTTTTAGAGGCCGTATCTGTGTTCCTATTGGCGATGATATTTGACGAGATGTTCTGACAGAGGCTCATACCGCGCCATATTCGATTCATCCAGGCAGTACGAAGATGTATCAGGATCTTCGTCGACTTTATTGGTGGCCAGGTATGAAGAAAGATGTTGCTTTGTTCATTTCTCAGTGCCTAACTTGTCAGCAGGTGAAGATTGAGCATCAGAGACCTGCTGGGACATTGTTGTCATTGCCGATTCCTCAGTGGAAGTGGGAGCATATTACGATGGATTTCGTGACTGGTCTTCCCAGAGTGCAGAGAGGTTTCAATTCCATTTGGGCTATCGTTGATCGATTGACCAAGTAAGCGCATTTTCTCCCAGTCAAGACGACGTATTCCATGAACCAGTATGCCGAGGATTACATAGCAGAGATTGTTAGACTTCATGGTGTTCCAGTGTCGATCGTGCCTGATCGTGACCCCAGGTTTACTTCAGAGTTTTGGAAGAGTTTGCACAGAGCTTTGGGTTCGCGGTTAGCGTTTAGTACAGCTTATCACCCTCAGAGTGACGGTCAATCAGAGAGAGTCATTCAGATTCTAGAGGATATGCTCAGAGCTTGTACTATTGATTATCCAGGTAGCTGGGATTCTAAGTTGCCTTTGGTTGAGTTCACGTACAATAACAGTTACCAGGCGACGATTGGCATGGCACCGTATGAGGCACTTTATGGCAGGAAGTGCAGATCGCCTTTGTATTGGGATGAGGTAGGTGAGAGGAAGATGTTGGGACCAGAGTTGGTCCAACAGACTGCTGATGTTGTTGCTGTGATCCGAGAGAGGATGAAGACAGCGCAGTCGAGACAGAAGAGCTACGCAGATGTTCGTCGTAGACCTTTGCAATTCGAGGTTGGCGATCATGTGTTTCTGAAGATAGCACCTCTCGGTGTGATGAGGTTTGGTAAGAAGGGTAAGCTGAGTCCGAGGTTTATTGGTCCATTTGAGATATTGGACAGAGTTGGTGATCGAGCCTACAGATTAGTCTTACCGCCAGATCTTGACAGAGTTCACAATGTGTTTCATGTTTCGATGCTCAGGAAGTATATTGCGAATCCTTCCCATGTTCTTCGCCACGAGCCATTGGACTTGACGCCGAATTTGACTTATCAAGAGATTCCGATTCAGATTCTGGATCGCAGAGTTAGAGTTTTAAGGAACAAAGAGATCGGCATTGTAAAAGTCCTTTGGAGGAACCATTTGATCGAAGAGGCTACGTGGGAACCAGAGGATGAGATGAGAGAGAAGTATCCTGAGTTATTCGTGCAGTGACGTCAATTTCGCGGACGAAATTTGTGGGGCCCTTAGCTCCTAATCGTTATTACAACACAATTTGATTAGGATTAAGTAATCACAGCGGAAAACGGGTTTAAAATTTCTTTACAATGAGCCCAAAATATCTCTTCTGATATTTAAATACTAAAAATAGTATCTAAATTCAAATCATAAAACACGCCCACGCATAATCAAAACCAATCACATACAAACAACTCATATCCTCGGGACATGCCCCGGTATATAGATACATATACATATATACTGGGAACAACATATAAAATCTCAACTCAACAGTGGCTCCCTCCAAAAGTACCCTCTCCGGTCTCCTGATATCCTGGAGTACCTGCCATTGTCCACACACAAAGACAACAACAGCCCCCCTTGGGGATGAGCAAAGCTCCGTATGGAACAACCAATCATATATACTACAGATATCTAAACAATGATATATGGTATGCAATGCATGTATGTCGTGGAGGTATCAGGTCAAATGCCCATCCACTGAGCACATGTCAGAATCAATCGAATCGCTATCAAATCAAATCAATGCTCGAGCTGGCACACCGGCCGATATGGGAATACACATATGACAACGTCGACGAAGCGTCGTCAATACCACATCTCATATCCAATCATATGGGGCCACAATTGTCTATGCTTTACGGGTCATATAATACCGGCATAGCGATTGTGTTCACAAACCCCGGAATCCAATCAAATCATATCAGGGTATCCAAGGATCATAGCTCAACGTGCATGTCATGTATCGATGTATGCATAAAATGATGTGTGTTAACAAAACATTTATTTTATACATCGATACTCAAATCTCAATGTCATGTATGCCATATCAAATCATCAAATAGGCACATAGACACGTATTCCAATCCAATCCAATCAATCCAATCATATATCATATAATACAGATACCTGTCGTATGTTACCCGGTCGCAACATACCTCAATTCTTCGTTCCAGTTGATGTAGTCTGAAGATATTGATATAATATTTGATCTACATCAATAACATACTCATTCCAATCAATAACACGCTCCAAAACCATTAATATGAGTTTCAAATATCATTTGAAACTTCAAATATTCATATCAAATCATAATCATATCATAATTCAATTCCGACTTCGAATATACGTTTATTGTCGGTTATTCTACTACATATCAGAAATTCAACTTCAAATACATGCTATTCCAGCACTTTAATATTTCAAGCTGCTGGAACTAGAAGAAAATTACCTCAGTCTGAAGCCCTCGACGCGACGATCACAAATATATAATTTGTTTCGCGTTTAGACAGCGTTTCAAAGTCGATTCGGACGAAAGAAATCGAAATCTCTAACTTTCCCTCGAAGTTATCGTATAAAAAAAATGGCGAAGGAAAGAGAAAAGAAGGGATTCTTATCCCCACCGCTCTCGCGCTCGGGCGGTAGAATTCTCGCGCCCGAGCGCGAGACATTCTGCCTCCAAGAAACATTTCTGCCGCGCTCGAGCGGTCAAAATTTACCGCTCGGGCGCGGAGTGTTCTGTCCGAGAACACTAGCCCTTTCTTCCTTGGCGCTCGGGCGGTCATTTTCTACCGCCCGGGCGCCACATGTTCTGTACAATTTTTTTGTTTTTGTATTATATTGGCGTCCGGCCTCTCATATCAAATTCGTACAACATCAATTCATATACAATATTCATTTCTCAATTCCATTGTCATAATATACATCAAATACATAATTATATGACAATTTCATAAACTATCGATAATCACGTAGGATTTACGATAATACGATACACGGTCCTTACATTTCTCCCCCTCTTAAAAGATTTCGTCCTCGAAATCTCAAACATCACTATATACATAACATTGGTAAACATAAACATGTCACCAGTTATAGTACATATCAAAGCTAAAATCAGAATAAGGATCAGAATACATCGAATACAATGGAATAGATGTCGTAGAATCAAACAAATGCGGATACGAATCTCGCATCTTGCTCTCCAATTCCCACGTCGATTCTTCAACACCATGTCGTGTCCATTGCACTCGTACCAGAGGAATCGATTTGTTTCTCAATATCTTTTCCTTTCGATCCATAATGCGAACAGGTTGTTCAACATAGGATAGAGAAGGATCCAGTTCAACCTCATCAGGTGCAAGTACATGTGACGGATCTGGTTCATATTTCCTCAACATAGAAACATGAAATACATCGTGAATGGTAGATAGAGCTGGTGGCAATGCCAATCGATACGCAAGATCACCAACTCGATCGAGAATCTCGTACAGACCAACATATTGAGGAGATAACTTCCCTCGCATGCCGAATCGAACAGTGCCTCTAAAGGGAGATATTTTCAAAAACACTCTATCACCTTTCTGGAATTCCAAGGGTCGTCTTCGTTTATTCGCATAACTCGTTTGACGATCCTGAGCAGCTTTCATCCGCTGCCGAATTAACTGAACCTTATCATTCATTTCCTGTATCATTTCAGGTCCAGTCAATTGTCTCTCACCAATCTCATCCCAGAATAACGGTGATCTACATCGTCTCCCATATAGATGTAATGACCCGATTTAATTATATGTTATTTGGCGATAATTAAGATTAATTATTTTAAATTGAGGAATTTAAAATAATTAAGCCAAAAATTAAATAGTGTGTTTAAAAATATGTATTAGAAAATATCGGTTTATAGACGATATTAAAATGCATATTGGAATTTAATAACACACGAGAGCAAAATAAATACAGACCGAGATAAATGGGCTTGAGTTATAAATATACATATACATACACACATATCGCATAAAAAGAGAAAAGAAGTGAGAGAAGGAAGAAAAGGGAAAAAGAAAGAAGAAACCCAATTCCCGCAACCCTTGGAGCAGCTGCGGGAAAGTTGCGATATCTCCTTCGTCCGGTGTCCAAATCTTGATCGGTCTGAAGGGGTGTCTTTCTAACATCCTAGGCTTCGATTCAAGTCAGAAATCACGAAATTTGATCAAGGGAGCGAGCAGATCGAAGCACCATTTCGTGAGCCCTGTTCTGTGCAGAATTTTGGTGAGTTCAGTTTTTGTGCTTCAGAAATTTGAAGTTTTGTGTATTGTGCGTTAAGAATCTCGACTTGTGGTTCCAAAAGAATTGGTAGCTCTAGTTTGTTAGCTTTCTATAGCCACTAGAATCATCGAATTTGGATAAGAAACGGATTTGATATGATTTTTCTACCATAATGTGTCAAAAACCGAACTCTGTACTGATGCGTGCAGAATACATTCTGTAATTCGAGTTTGTGACCTGTTTTCACTCGGATTCTGGACTTGTGATCTATATGAAAGTTGTAGAGCTATGTCTTGTCTTCGAAACGATAATTGACCCGTTAAATTCCATTAAGAATTGAGGGAGTTATGCTCATTTTACCGAAACTGCTCGGTCTGGGAATTCAGTCGGCGAGTTTGGGAGTAGCAGCATGTTCTTGCTTAATTCTGGAATTATCTACTAAGATTTTGGGAATGATTTCTTCTAGGAAAACTTATATATTTGAGTTGTCTTTCATCTCCAATTGGCGGATTTTGAATTGGGTCAATAATGAATTAGATATGAATTTTATGCTACAAGGTGTCGAACCAGAATCTGTACAGATTTATTGTTTTCAAAGTTTCTTGTTTTTGGTGTTTATCAGCATCTAGATGACGGATTTTTGTGTCGGTATCTTCTGATGAAATGTGGGATTTTGAGTTAGGATTTCATCCATATATGATAAGTGTAATTCGGTTAGGTTTTGATTGAGTTATGACCTTAAAATCGATCCTAGGTACAAGCTGGAATTGGTAAATTGTAATTGGATAAGAGTTGAGTATTTAATTGATGAAAATAAACTCATTGCCACAGGTTTTGATAACCAGGAAGCGCCGAGGTCTTCGTAATTATTGTGGTAATTTAATTTGAAGGTTAAGGTACGGATTGATCGATTTCTTACAGCGTCTATGTCGACGTGTAATTTAATTGATGTGAGTTAATTGATTTTATGTGAATTATGTGATTATGTGCTCTTTGTGGAATTTGGATGCAAATTTAAGATTATTCCTTATTTTCTTAAAATAAAACATGATTTTCAAATATATTGGAATAATCCAATAATCTATGGATTGATATACATTGTTGAGCACACATTCATATTGAGCCCTTCAGTTATTGATACCCGTTGATATTCGATTGAGATCTGTATATGATATTATATTGTGTCTTGTGGATTTTGGGCACCTTGACTCGGTCCGGCTTAGGTAGTTGCTGGCATCAAGTGTGAAGCCATATCCCTAGACACTGTCCGCTGAGTCGTGGACAGGTCCGCTGAGTCGTGGACCAGCTCGAGCATATTATGATTGTTGATATCGATCCTTTGACTCCTGACATCCAGACATCTTGCACCCGTACATGCATTGCATTGATTTCATTACATGTCATTTATATATGCTGTAATTTATTTGATCTTCGTACTGGGGTTTGACCCATGTCCTTTGGGGCTGCTGTGGTTTGTTCTGTGTTTCCATAGCAGGTCATGCAGGTGGTTCGTCTTCGGCTGCTCAGGATGAAGCACCGAGGGGCGCTAGAGCTCTTTGAGTTTTGAGCTCAAGCCTTTATTGTTTTTCTCTGTGAGTTCAGTCATCGAGTCCCCAGATATTATATTTATGTATTATGGAGTCTATGTATTACCGGGATATGCCCCGAGTAGTTGTATATTGTGTTTGTGGAGGATCGTTGTTGTGATTGTGCCTGGTTGGCATTGTTTTGCTTTGGATTTTTGTTGAGGGTTTCTATTTAGTCGTTTTGGTTATTTTATATTTTTCCGGTATGTCCTATTTACGGGGAGGTCATGCCGAAATTTCTATTGGGCCAAAAAGCAAAATTTTAACTCGTTTTCGCTGTTTATACTAATTATCTTGATTGTGTGTTAATAAAATATTAATCAGGAACAAGGCCCTCACAATAGAGCTTCAAACGGTGTCATACCGATACTCGTCTGAAAGCTATTATTATACGAAAATTCAACCAATGGTAAGGCATCTTGCCATCCCATTCTGAAGTCCATCACAATCGCACGTAACATATCCTCTAGAGTCTGAATCGTACGCTCAGTCAGGCCATCAGTTTGAGGATGATAAGCAGTACTCATAGCCAAACGCGTACCCATCGCTTCCTGAAAACTACCCCAGAATTTAGAAGCAAACCTGGGATCACGATCAGATACAATGGAGACTGGCACACCGTGCAGTCTCACAACATTCTCGATGTATAAACGGGCCATTCTCTTATAGGGATAGGTCCGCTCATACGGAATAAAATGTGCAGATTTCGAAAGCCGATCAATAATAACCCAAATAGCATCACAGCCCTTGGGCGAACGAGGTAAATGAGTCACAAAATACATAGCAATATGTTCCCAATTCCATTTCGGGATTTCAAGACTATGGAGCAATCCTCCAGGTTTCATTCTCTCGGCTTTCACTTGCTGGCAGACAAGACATTTAGAAATAAATTCAGCAATGTCCTTCTTCATACGTCTCCACCAGAATTGAGGTCTCAAGGTCAAATACATCTTTCGACCTCCAGGGTGAATACTATATTTGCTACAATGTGCTTCTCGAAGAAGGGCAGATCTCAAATCAGAGTCGTCAGGAACTACCAGCCGACCATTAAGTCGTAAAGAACCATCAGAAGAAATCTGAAATCCAGACTGATGTCCTGCAGATACAAGTTCTTTCGACTTTCGGATCTGAGCATCGCTTCGTTGGGCCTTTCGTATTTTCGATATCAAACTCGGCTCAATTTGCAATGCTGAGACAGTGACAGAATTCCAATTCGAGTGAAAAGTCCAACCAGAAGTACATATATCATCATGTACCTTGGCGACACTAACAGAAGCTAGAACAGAATCATAAACTTTCCGGCTCAGGGCATCCGCAGTAACATTCACCGATCCAGGGTGATATTGAATCTCACAATCAAAATCTTTCAGGAGATCCATCCACCTGCGTTGCCTCATATTCAGATCAGATTGAGAAAAGAGATATTTCAGACTCTTATGGTCCGAATAGATAACAAACTTTTCTCCGTACAAGTAATGGCGCCAAATCTTCAAAGCAAACACAATGGCGGCCAATTCGAGATTATGAACAGGATAACGAGTTTCATGAGATTTCAATTGACGAGACGCATAAGCAACCACTTTGCCATGTTGCATCAGAACACAACCCAAACCCTTACCAGACGCATCTATACACACCACAAATCCTCCGGTACCTGAGGGAATAGTAAGCACAGGTGACGTGGTCAATCTCGTCTTCAATTCAAGAAAACTAGCTTCACATTCATCTGACCAAATGAATCGCTGATTCTTCTGTGTCAGTTGAGTAATCGGTTTAGCTATTTTCGAAAATCCTTCAAAAAAACGACGATAATATCCAGCTAAACCCATGAAGCTACGGATCTCAGGAACATTCGTAGGTCTCGGCCAATTCAATACAGCTTCGACCTTCGAAGGATCAACAGATATGCCATGTCTCGAAATGACGTGGCCCAGAAATACAACTTTGTCCATCCAGAATTCACATTTGGACAGTTTGGCATACAAATGACTAGTACGAAGAGTTTGGAGTACCAGTCTCAGATGTTCAGTATGCTCCTTTTTCGATTTCGAATACACAAGAATATCATCGATAAACACAATAACGAATCGGTCCAGATAATCTCGGAAGACACGATTCATTAAATCCATAAAAATAGCAGGAGCATTCGTAAGACCGAAAGGCATAACCAGAAATTCATAGTGGCCATACCTCGTACGAAAAGCAGTCTTGGGTACATCTTCGTCTCGAACACGTACTTGATGATACCCAGAACGAAGATCAATCTTCGAGTAAACAGAAGTACCCTGAAGCTGATCAAACAAATCATCAATACGCGGAAGTGGGTACTTGTTTTTCACAGTAGCCCGATTCAGTTGCCTATAGTCGATACACATTCGCATCGTACCATCTTTCTTCCGAACAAATAAAACTGGAGCTCCCCAAGGTGATACACTCGGTCGAATATATCCCTTATCTAGAAGATCCTGTAATTGTTCTTTCAATTCTTTCAGTTCCAGAGGTGCCATGCGATAGGGAGCTTTAGAAATAGGCGCAGTCCCTGGCGCAAGATCAATACTAAACTTAACTTCTCGATGAGGAGGAAAATCAGGAATCTCATCGGGAAATACATCCGGAAACTCTTTCGCAACAGGAATCTCAGATAAAGAAGACTCCTTCTTCAAAATATCAATAGCGTAGACAAGATAACCCTCATCTCCGCTAGTCAACAATCGAGACATTTCCAAGGAAGATACCAATGGAATTTTGGCCAAGGAAGATACCAATGGAATTTTGGCTTGGGAACCCTTGCCATAAAAATTCCACTTGGGTCCATCAATCGGTCGAAATCGAACCACTCCATGACAACAATCAACAGTAGCTCGATTTGTCATCAAAATATCCATGCCAACAATACAATCAAAGTCGTGCATAGGGAGGACAATCAAATTCAGAAATATCACATTATCCTCATATGTCAATACACAATTATGCACAACTTGCTCAGAAAAAAAAAATCTTTCCTGCTTCTGGGTCGCAGGGCAGGCTGCTGAGCTGACACTTAAGGTGGAGGAACATACTGAGGACCTCCTCGCCTTAATCCAGCCTCGGCTGCCTTAGCTCGTTCAACTACCTCTGCGTAGCTGGTAGGAAATCCAGAAACAACATAAGCATATATAGCAGGATGCAATCCATTTACAAACCTGTTATATTTTGCACTCGCATTCCCAGCCACATGAGGTGCATACTTCAGCAAAGTAGAAAATTTCGAAGCATACTCTGCAACAGACATCGTTCCCTGCTGCAGATTATTGAATTCATTCTCCTGAGCAGTATAATAAGAAGGAGGGGAATACTGCTCCAAAAACTGGGTCTTGAAGACATCCCATGTGACTTCAGTCCCGGCCTCTTTCAATCCAATCTCAGCGGCTTCCCACCAAGATTTAGCTCGGTCCTTCAACTGATACAAAGCAAGTTTCAGTCTCCGAGCCTTGGAATACTCAACAATATTAAACAAGTGCTCGATATCCTTCAGCCAGGCCTCAGCTCTTTCAGCTCTCTCAATGCCAAAGAACCTCGGTGGTTTCAGATCCTGAAATCGAGCCATTACAACATCCATGGACAACCCTTCAAATTGCCCAACAATCCTCTCAGTACTGCTACTCGCAGTTTCATTTGTGTGATTCATCTACAAATCAAAAGATGAATATCACAATTTCATATCAATTCATAATCTCATCATCTCATATCATCAATCTCATCAGATACTTACTCAAATCAAATCAAATAAGAGCAAGTAATACAAATAATTCAAACACATACGCACAATTCATTTGTGCCTATTTAAGTGTACACAAGACTCAATAGAGCATTCCCAGCTATGCTCTGATACCATCCTGTGTGGGGCCCCTTAGCTCCTAATCGTTATTACAACACAATTTGATTAGGATTAAGTAATCACAGCGAAAAACGGGTTTAAAATTTCTTTACAATGAGCCCAAAATATCTCTTCTGATATTTAAATACAAAAAATAGTATCTAAATTCAAATCATAAAACACGCCCACACATAATCAAAACCAATCACATACAAACAACTCATATCCTCGTGACATGCCCCGGTATATAGATACATATACATATATACTGGGAACAACATATAAAATCTCAACTCAACAGTGGCTCCCTCCAGAAGTACCCTCTCCGGTCTCCTGATATCCTGGAGTACCTGCCATTGTCCACACACAAAGACAACAACAGCCCCCTTGGGGGTGAGCAAAGCTCCGTATGGAACAACCAATCATATATACCACAGATATCTAAACAATGATATATGGTATGCAATGCATGTATGTCGTAGAGGTATCAGGTCAAATGCCCATCCACTGAGCACATGTCAGAATCAATCGAATCGCTATCAAATCAAATCAATGCTCGAGCTGGCACACCGGCCGATATGGGAATACACATATGACAACGTCGACGAAGCGTCGTCAATCCCACATCTCATATCCAATCATATGGGGCCACAATTGTCTATGCTTTACGGGTCATATAATACCGGCATAGCGATTGTGTTCACAAACCCCGGAATCCAATCAAATCATATCAGGGTATCCAAGGATCATAGCTCAACGTGCATGTCATGTATCGATGTATGCATAAAATGATGTGTGTTAACAAAACATTTATTTTATACATCGATACTCAAATCTCAATGTCATGTATGCCATATCAAATCATCAAATAGGCACATAGACACGTATTCCAATCCAATCCAATCAATCCAATCATATATCATATAATACAGATACCTGTCGTATGTTACCCGGTCGCAACATACCTCAATTCTTCGTTCCAGTTGATGTAGTCTGAAGATATTGATATAATATTTGATCTACATCAATAACATACTCATTCCAATCAATAACACGCTCCAAAACCATTAATATGAGTTTCAAATATCATTTGAAACTTCAAATATTCATATCAAATCATAATCATATCATAATTCAATTCCGACTTCGAATATACGTTTATTGTCGGTTATTCTACTACATATCAGAAATTCAACTTCAAATACATGCTATTCCAGCACTTTAATATTTCAAGCTGCTGGAACTAGAAGACAATTACCTCAGTCTGAAGCCCTCGACGCGACGATCACAAATATATAATTTGTTTCGCGTTTAGACAGCGTTTCAAAGTCGATTCGGACGAAAGAAATCGAAATCTCTAACTTTCCCTCGAAGTTATCGTATAAAAAAAATGGCGAAGGAAAGAGAAAAGAAGGGATTCTTATCCCCACCGCTCTCGCGCTCGGGCGGTAGAATTCTCGCGCCCGAGCGCGAGACATTCTGCCTCCGAGAAACATTTCTGCCGCGCTCGAGCGGTCAAAATTTACCGCTCAGGCGCGGAGTGTTCTGTCCGAGAACACTAGCCCTTTCTTCCTTGGCGCTCGGGCGGTCATTTTCTACCGCCCGGGCGCCACATGTTCTGTACAATTTTTTTGTTTTTGTATTATATTGGCGTCCGGCCTCTCATATCAAATTCGTACAACATCAATTCATATACAATATTCATTTCTCAATTCCATTGTCATAATATACATCAAATACATAATTATATGACAATTTCATAAACTATCGATAATCACGTAGGATTTACGATAATACGATACACGGTCCTTACAAAATTCCTCTAAGGAGGGGAGATAATAGCCGAGCCCGGTGTACGGTAGGGTTTAAGTTTCGTATTTATTTGGGTTATGTGATTAGATGTTTAGAGTTGTGTTTTGGGCCATAGTATTATTGGTTATTATTGTTCTTGAGGTGTTAGTTGTTGTTGGTTGTTCGTTTCAGAGTTTCGGATCGATTTTGGTTGGTTGAATTTTGTTCATTGCCGTGACTGCACCGCACCCGCGGTAGTGCAAGGACCGCCCCCGCGGTGTTCTGTTCATGATTTTAGAGTTGGAGAGCCGTAGCTGCACCGCACCCGCAGTGGTGCAGTGACCGCACCCGCGGGGTGCACCGCACCCGCGGTGCTTGCAACGCCGCACCCGCGGTGTTCGTGTACCATGATAATTGTAGATTGCCGAGAGCTCAGCGCACCCGCGGTCCTTGTGTTGGCGCACCCGCGGTGGAGGTATGGCCGAGATATTTAGTGCTTTTTGGAGTGGTTGGCCATCACTTTACTTATTTCTTCCCCTTCATTTCGACTTTTCTCTCTACCTTATAGGGTTTTCTTCCATTTCTTTCATTTCCTATCTTCAATCCAAGCTTCTTTTTGGCTATTCGAGTTGAGATCGACGTTCTCCTTGGTGCTGGGAAGCTTAGGTAAGTTTTTGGTGTGATTCTTTTAAGGTTTTGAGTTAAGAGTTGACTTTGGTTTGTTGTTTTTGTGGATTTATGGATTATTTAGCATGGATTCTTGGATATTGAGTTGATGTTGGTGTTATATTTGGATTATTGTTATAGGTGGTGAATCAAGAGCTAAGTTGAGGTGTTCTATTGGGTTGTAAGTGGAATTTCATCCCTTTGCTCACATGATTATATATGTATGGTGTTCTAATGATTTCAAAGTGTTATTCCCTTCAATTGATCCATTGTTATGTATTGATTTCATTGATTATCTATTGGAGGCATTGTATGTCTCATTTATTGAAAAAGGGAATACAAGAGAAAAGATATAGTTTCCAAAGTGATTGTTTAAATGCTATTGAGAATTCAAATGTTTTTATTGGATTGATTGAATCATAGTCAGAGCATTGCATGCAATTAGTTGATCAACAACCATAGGCTTTTATCCCTCACAGTTATCGATTTATATCGATGGGATATTTGCAACCACAGTCAGAGATACTATTGATATCAATCCAACCAGAGAAAAGAGAAATATCATCGTATTGCTATCTATTGCTATGTTATTGCTACAGTTATTGCTACAGTATTCATGTTTCAGAGTTGATGGTATTTATGATTTCAAGTCATGTTTTACAGAGTATACTATGTATCATTGCTATGTAGAGTTCCACTTGCTGAGTTTTTTATACTCATTTCAGTTATTTTCATGTGATGCAGATAAGGGCGACAGATCAGGACGTTGACTGTGGTCAGAGGTCATATGCATACGAAGATTGGAAGGATGATGTTTTTGTTATCATTTGGGACATGATCATAGGAATGATTGTTTTGCATTTTGTATATCATTTGAATGATCATGTATTTATTTTGTAAACATTTTATGAAATGTATTTTGAAACTCCTTCCATTTGAAAGAAAATTTTAAATTCCGCTGTATTTTTATCGTTACGGGTCAGGGTGTCACATGTATTTTGAAACTCCTTCCATATTTTAAAGAAAATTTTATTTTCGCTGCGTATTTTATTGTTACGGGATAGAGGTGTCACAGAAAATGACAGCTGAAGTAATGACACCACAATTTGTTTCTGGATGTTCGGAGACTTGAATAACTCCTACGTCACCCCTTCTATCACGAAGATAGGATATTCACTAAAAGACTTTGATCAAATACAAAATACTGTACTGACCCACTTCAGTTTGGACTTATCTCTTTGCCAAAACTGAAACTCTTAGTATACAACACTTTAACAGATCGTAACTGATCTTAGCACAACTTAGAAAATCTATCAACGTTTACAAAGTGCTATGTAAGTTCGAGAATGTAGTCTTGAATACTACTGATATAACTGATAAGTGTGAGCTTTGATTTCTGAATGCAAGTAAATATTTTTGCAGCGTGACAGCATGTAAAATGAGATAACTAAAAGTCGGTATTTCTTCAGTTGCTGCCTTCGACTATTTATAGACTCTCCTCTCAACGGTAACATTAAAGAATATTTGAATATTCTAACCGTTGATTGCCACGTCGATATACTCTGACAGTCGTACACTGCTCATTCTGAAATGCTGCGTTCCACTACTAGTTGCAGGTAGTTGTACTATTTGTCGGTTGTCGCTTTCAACTGATGACGTGTACAGCTGAGAGATCAGCTGGTAAAGAATCAGTTGACGAGAGTGAACTTCTGTTGTATCGATCAGTTAACTGAATTCAGCTGATGACGTGTTCAGTTGACGATCAATTCAGTTGCTTAGTTCAGTTGGTTCATCTTTTGTCAAAACACCGGAATTAAGTTTCCAACAAAGTCTTCTAGTGAATCCTTCCCAAGGGGAAGAAGGGGTGACGTAGGAGTTATCCAATCTCCGAACATCCATAAACAAATTCGTGTCTATTTGTTTATTGCATTTACTTATCATTTTCATAGTTTTAAAGAAGCATTGTTGAAGCATTTTATGTGTTCTTCAAATACCAAAATATTGCATACCAAGTGTTTGATAAAATGTTTCAACTAATTTTTTTTTCATTCAACTTGCATATATTTTAAAAGCCTTACAAAATTTTAATCGGTTTCTACGAAGGATTATTTCGAGTATCTTCCGCTTGATTTTTAACCAAACTCGATTTAATTCATCGGTGTTCAATATTTCAAGAACCGAGCTATTGTAGCTCAATGATTACCCCCTAGTCGATCCCAACATCATGTCAAGTTTAGGGATGAAAAATTTATGTTTAAAATTTGAGCAGAAAATATTAAGTTTTGAATTTATTCGGGTTAAAAATGCTTCATGATTCAGTCATTAATTTTTTAAGTCAAAAGGCTCGGATTAACATCTAAGGAAAATATTAAAATTCAAATTTAATCTTAAATGATACTAAGGATATGCGATGAAAAATTTATGTTTAAAATTTGAGCAGAAAATATTAAGTTTTGAATTTATTCGGGTTAAAAATGCTTCATGATTCAGTCATTAAGTTTTTAATTAAAAAGGCTCGGATTAACATCTAAGGAAAATATTAAAATTCAAATTTAATCTTATATGATACTAAGGATATGCTCGAGTTAAAAAATGTAAGAGAAAGTCAAAATCGAGAATTTTGGAGTCCAATGGTAAAATTGTCATTTTGCGTCCCATGTAGTGCGAAAGGCTTGGAAGTGCTCCAAAAAATCATAATACATGATAAATGATATTTTAAAATGTTTATGATGAAAATATGGTATTTTACGATATATGCTAAAGATGTACGATTTTTCCTGGAAAATGTTATTCTATGAATTTTGAATGACACAATATTTTATGAATAAAAAATTAAAAAAATATTTTGAAAGATGTCAATTGACAGTGACAAGAATGATAGATATGATTGGGAGTATCATGAGGGAGAAGGCCTCTGAGAGAACTCGTTTACGAGAGAAAGCCCCAAAAAGAGCCTGATGATCGATTTCCACTTACGACGAGGCCTAGTGCCCGTTCCCATGCACAATGATGAGCTAAGACTGATTAGTCGACCACATTATGATACGATTACAGATAGTCACTTTCAAGGATCAAACTTTATCCAAAAAAGATATATGATGATGGAAAGCTTTACGATTTAATGATTTATGATTTATTTATGCTTAAAGATTTATGGTAGATATTTAAATAAAAGTATGATTTTATGCACGTGTACGTATATGTATTATTTGTTACGCGCTCGAACGGGGAATGGGGAACGGGGACCAGGGACAGTTAAGAAAAAGGAAAAATATTTTTATTAAATAATTATTTTCAATTATTTAATATATGGTGTAATTAAAGATTATTTTCAAAAATGGATCTTGGTGGGGTATTTTTACTCTCCGGGTCATATTTTAAACTGATACACAAAATTTAACGAGTCAGGAGACTTTTCGAGAGTTCGGACAATATTTTCAAAAACGTACCTCAAAGAAATATTTTACGAGTGTGTTAATGCGCCTATTTTAAAATATTTTGGGCATAAACTCCTATTCCTCCTAATTATTTTAATTAAAAGCCCATTAGCACTTAATATTTTAATTAAACCTACCCCAAACACCATATTTCCACCCTCACCTCTCTCGGCCGCCCCTCCCCTTTTTCCCAGCAGCTTCCACGAGTTCCAGCAACAGGAGTAATCAGATTCCTCAATAATTTTCTTCAGAAACATTGTCTTGTCCCTCCAGTGTCCGTCTCTTGCCTCGCTTTCATTGTTTTTCGAGTGTTTAATCGCAAAGGCACTCCCGATACCTCCATTTTCTCATCTTTCACACAATAATACGAGTTTTTGATTGATTGTGCATGTTTTATTGTCGTTATAATGTTTTATGTGAATTTCGAATGCATGTTCATAGAGGACACCTATTTTTATTAATTGATTCTCACGTTTTTGTCTCTTGGTTGGAGGGGCTGCCTGGATGGGTAGGTAGGGGACTCAAACATGTCTGAATTATGGTGTTTAGATGTTAGGATTAGATCGTGAGTCGGTTTGGTGATAGGGCTTGGGACGTGATCGAGAAAAACTTGCACAGTGAAATCCCCAATAAAATATGATTTTGTACGCTCAAAAATTAATCGCAAGTGCACGATGTCAAGTTATAATATAGTGTACGTGAGTACGAGTATCATTCCACTGAAGACTGTGTTTAACAACTATTATTCCAGTTATTAAACTTTAGCAACGAAAATTGAATGATTGTTTTATAACTAATAAACTTTAATAAAACTAAATAAACAAGTTCAAGAATTTAATGATGAAATATGAATGCTAGATCGATTGAGTAAATTTCAATGATAAATGAATTTGTTGGGAATTCTGGTTCACCTACCCCGTATTAATTCGTTAATTCGTTCGATCGTGTTTGTATGCTTCCGACAGGATTTCCTATTCTATTGAACACACCCTCTCGAGTTATGCCAACCTAATTCGACTCAATGAAGTAATTAAATATCTTTAATTATTTATCAAGAGTGAATCGCATTTCCACTTATGAAATCCCCTAATTTTCGACCCTTAGGACTATGATTATCGGCACGTATCCAATTTCATATATCTATGTAAATTGTAGATCCGCGGATTATACTACTCGATCCTATCACTCGTTATTCTCTCGAACTCACTCGTGATATGAAAACGTCGTTAAAGTTAGCTACGCTTTAATGAGACAATAAAATAATAGTATAATCAAGAATCACGCAATAATCAAGTATAAATTAATTCAAATCAAAGTTTGGGGGTAAGATCCCCTTGAATCCCAACAAATATTAAAGTTTAGCTACTAAAATTCATAATTAAACTCAGCAAAACAATGTTTAAAAGATAAAAACAAAGTTAGAAATACTAGAATTGACGAAAAACGCAAGAAACGATGCTCGGAATCTTCAAATCTTCAATCCAAGCGCGAAAGTGCCCTCAAAAACTCTTCACGGCTGAAGCATAAAGTCTGAATCTCTCCCAAAACGTCCCAAAAACCTTACCATATCATTTCCTTCAGAAATTAAGGAATGGAATCGAGCATGATATTTTCCAAAAATAGGTGGTGCTCGGGCGGTAGAAAAGTACCGCTCGAGCGCCACACCTTCTGTAAAATCTCTTGGGATGTGCGGAATTCGCGCTCGGGCGGTAAAGAATTACCGCTCGAGCGCCAACCTTTCTGTAGAATTTCTCGGCCATTCACCTCTCGCGCTCGGGCGGTACAATTCACCGCCCGAGCGCCAACTCTTCTGCCCTTATTGTCTAGACTTGGCACTTGGCTCCGATTTTAGTTCTTCCGGCTGTTTTTCCTGCAAATTAATCACCCAATAGTGAGATATGATAATATGCAATTGATTACTCTAAAATTAACAAAATGTAAATGAAATGCATGCATGCACAATGCAAACACAAATAAAACTAATGCAATAAAACGCGTGAAAACCACTATCAACCCCCTCATACTAACCTTTTGCATGCCCTCAAGCAAAATAGGTTACAAACCACAACCAAAATACGAAACAAACACCAAATGAAAGAATTAGAATAACGAAACTGATGGTGAAGTAGCAAACTGACATCTCCGCCTCAGCGGGATTGTGAACCACATCCAATTAGCCAAATCACAACATTCATTAATACCCCTTTTCAAGCACCTTATATCATTTTGATCTGACTAGAAAGTGTGGTCGTGTGTGTGCTGTGGGTCTCACTAGACCGTGTTTCACAAATTTTTGTTTGCAAATCATGTGAGTCACCAAATCGACAATTCAATGCAAGTCTTCCTATCCTGAGTTATGTTTCTAGTTGCGACCAACAAGTGAACACAAAGCGGCAAAATTTCGAGGTTGTACCACAGTAATTAGGGAATTAATATCATGAGGTTTCAAGCGGCTCAAACAGATGGGATGTACACTGATCATTTTCATTATGCACTTGTCAGAATTTTCACCTGACATTCCTCAATGCCTTACATCTCCATCTATTTAGCCTTGGGATAGGATTTCATCCCTTTTTGGCTCCCCCACACCTTACATCCCCTTTTTTTCATTCACAACACAATTATTTTTTTTTAATGCATAATTTTCTCAAGTGTACTCCCTAGGTTTTGAGTATATGGAACGTTTGTTTATTTGGCTTAGGAATAATTCTTGAGGTATTGTGCACAATTGGGACGAAAATTATTTCGATGGACTCAAGTGATCTAGTCTACTTCATGTCACTGGTCGGTCACGACTGTCAACAAAAATAAACTCAAGTTCGACTTGCATCTCATGTTTTTTTCCAGTTTCTCCCACAGATTCTTAAACTCGACTGTCGTTTACACTACTAATAACACCCACTATTTATGCATATGGAAATGTTTCAATTCACTGGGGTATTCATAACGAGTGATAAGATTAAGTAATATGCAGTTCGTTTAACCCAAAATAATCACAGGCTACCAATTGACTAATGTCACCATCACTGACACTCATGAAAGACAGATACGAATGCAAACAAATAAGAAGACGTACGACGACCCCCTCATACTAGACGTGTGCAATGTCCCCATTGCACAAAAGACTCAAAACACAGAAATGCAAACACAAATACAGACTAATAAACATGAAAGCTAATAAACATGCTAGACTGAAACAACGATAAGAAAGAAAACAGAAAGCGGTAAAGAAATAAAAGTGCGAAGAAAGGGAAACTGTAAACTCCCCTGGTCAAGACTCGTCGTCGTCGTGATCAGGTGGTGGCACTCCGGAAGCGTCCCCCCGCTGAGAATAATCATACTGGAACTGGAAATGGGGGAGGAGGTAGTGGAGTCGGTGGAATGGTCGACGGATCAACGCCTCCGTGCACAAGCAAAGTGCGCATCATGGAGTCAAGGTGAGACAAATGGTCCGTGACGTAAGAGTTGAACTGACTCTGATGCGCTTGGAATGCGAGATTTTCATCCATCTTATCATTCTGAGTTCGCCTCCGGGGTTGTGGTGGAAGGCGGCGTGGGACGGCAGTGCTAGATCCACCGGCTTCCTCCTCCTGAGTGGGGAAGTCCGCCCGTAGTTTCGCTCTTTTTCTTTGTTCATCCTCCTGACAAATTGGCTTCATCGGTTGTAGCCACTCCTCGTCGTCCCTGAAGTGCACCCGGCCCGTGCACACAATTCGGAAATTATGGTCGGGATGAAAAGACCGATGTGGCTGTTGTGGGCACTCAGCATGATCTGAGAGGTTATAAGTCGGCCCACATTGATGCTGTATCTTTGGGTCAACGCAAACAGTAGCACCGCTCTTTCCTTTTGAACCTCTCTCTTATGCGAGACTGGCATCATCCGCCGGGCCACAAATAAATACCACATGGCAGCAGTGGTGCGCAAATACTTCTCGTCGAAACAACTCGGGGGTCCCCCTAGTGGTTTCCATGTAGCCCCCGGAAGACACAAAGTCTCGATAATCTCAGTGTAATTGGGCTCAACAATCAATGCCTGGTAGTTGGAGTCGTCCACCTCCGCTGTTTCTAGAAGGGCGTTAATAGTATCCGAATCAAACGGCACAAGCTTGCCTCTAACAAAAGCTCTCCCATCAGTTCGCTCACAAGCATTTGCATAAAACTCCCTAACTACCGACACCACTGTAGCTTGAGGGTGCTCACTAAATTTTTCCCATCCCCTTCGATCCAAATCCACAAGGGGATCTACATATATATCCTCAAATTGGCGACGAAATCCCCTTTCGGGAATGGGGTTTCGGTGAATTTTAGCATGGTCGTATCTAGCACGAGCTTCCGCACTCTCGAAACGTGTTCTATCAAATGAGGATGAAGAGGAGAAACTGGGATTACCTCTTTGCTTCTTGGGAGCCATTGTGTGTGAAGATGGAGATGATGACCGGAGAAGAAGACCCGATTGATGGAATACGCGTGCGTCCCTACGAAGAATATTCGCCTTGCCGAGGATTGGGGGAGGAATGGATCACCTGCACACGAAAATTGAAGAGGAGAGTGAGGGAGAGTTAGGGATTTGGGGGGTAGGGTGCGCGCAGAATGAAAGGGGAAAGGGGAAATCGCGACTTAAAAGAAGTCGTGCTCGAGCGGTATAAAATTACCGCTCGAGCGCGAACCTCTCTGGTATTTTTGTCCAGAGGTAAGCGCTCGCGCTCGGGCGGTATAAAATTACCGCTCGAGCGCCAACCTCTCGGGAAAGAGTATTCCGAGCTAAGCGTTCGCGGTCGGGCGGTATGAAATTACCGCTCGAGCGCGGACCTCTCTGCCCATACTCGCTTAAATTCAAAATAAATTTTTTTTTAAAATAAAATTAAACAAAAGCAAGAGAAAATAACTAAATTGACACGAAATAAAATCTAAATCAAATGCGAGAGAAGGGGAAGAAAATAGTTCTCAATTTATAGTCGAGAGCTTGACTGTCGGTCTGTCTCAGTTCGGCATGTCTTGGAACTGGGTGATTCCAATTTGTGGCTCAATTGTGCCACCCATGTAGTGCTTCAGGCGCTGGGCATTGACCGTAAATGTCCCATCCTTCCCATCTTTCAATTCTACAGCTCCCGATGGATAAACTTTGGAAATCACGAATGGATCAGACCATCGTGACTTCAATTTTCCGAGAAACAGTCGCAACCGGGAGTTGTAGAGTAGGACACTTTCACCCTCTTTAAATTCTCTTTCGGTGATCCGCCTATCATGAGCCTTCTTTGTCTTTTCTTTGTATGGCAGTGCTAGATCATAGGCCAGATTCTGGAATTCCTCCAACTGATCTAGTTGAAGCAAACGCTGTTCACCTGCATCAGTAAAATTAAAGTTCAGTGCTTTTGTGGCCCAGTATGCGCGATGCTCTAACTCTACAGGTAGATGACATGCTTTACCAAACAAAATCCTATACGGTGTAGTGCCTATAGGTGTTTTAAAAGCAGTCGTATATGCCCAAAGAGCATCATCTAATCTCACCGACCAATCCTTCCTACTGACACCTACCACTTTCTCCAAAATTCGCTTTATCTCTCGGTTAGACACCTCCACTTGCCCACTCGTCTGGGGGTGATAGGGGGTAGAGATTTTATGTGTGACACCATATTTGCTCAAAAGTTTTTCAAATAGTTTGTTGCAAAAATGCGTGCCACCGTCACTAATGATTGCTCGTGGTGTTCCAAATCGGTTAAAAATGTTTTTCTTTAAAAATTTTAGGACCACTTGAGCATCATTAGTGGCATACGCTTCCGCCTCTACCCACTTAGACACATAATCCACCGCAACCAAGATGTATTTTTTCGTGAAAGAACTGGGGAACGGTCCCATGAAGTCTATGCTCCACACATCAAAAACCTCACATTCAATGATATTATTTAAAGACATTTCATGACGGTTAGAGATGTTACCGGACCGCTGGCAATTATCACAATGTAGCACATAAGAACGAGCATCTTTGAAGAGAGTTGGCCAATAAAAGCCACATTCAAGTACCTTGGATGCCGTCCTTGTTGGTCCGAAATGACCACCTACCTCACGGTCATGGCAATGGTTGAGAATTTGATCAAACTCTTCCTCCGCAACACACCGTCTTATCATGGAATCTGCACAAATTTTAAACAAAAACGGTTCCTCCCAAAAATAGTATTTCACGTCAGAAAAGAATTTCTTTCGTTGGTGAAACGATAGGTTTGGTGGAGATGTGCCTGTGATTAGAAAGTTAGCGAAATTTGCATACCATGGACAATGTTTCATCTCAAGCAGTTGCTCGTCAGGAAACCAATCATTAATAGCTTGATCTACACAGTAATTACTAACAAGCTTTAGTCTAGATAAATGATCCGCCACCACATTCTCAACACCTTTCTTATCTTTTATTTCCAAATCAAACTCTTGTAACAGTAAGATCCACCGAAGTAAGCGTGGCTTTGCATCTTTTTTAGCAAGCAAATATTTCAGTGCAGAGTGGTCTGTGTAAATAATGACTTTTGACAAAACAAGATATGCATGAAATTTATCAAGTGCAAACACTACTGCAAGTAACTCTTTTTCAGTGGTGGCATAATTTAATTGTGCTTCATCTAGAGTCTTACTTGCATAGTATATAGTGTGGAATACCTTGTTCCGTCTTTGGCCGAGGACAGCACCAACCGCAGCATCACTGGCATCGCACATGATCTCGAAGGGCAGATCCCAATCCGGTGCCACCAAGACAGGAGCCGTCACCAAGCGCTCCTTTAAATCCTCGTATGCCTGCAAACAGTTAGAATTAAAATCAAAGGGCATATCTTTCATAAGTAGAGAAGATAGAGGTTTGGCAACTTTAGAAAAATCTTTGATGAACCGCCAATAGAAACCGGCGTGGCCTAAAAAACTTCTAACTCCCTTTACTGAGGCTGGTGGTGGTAGGTTCTTTATGACTTCAATTTTTGCCTTGTCCACCTCAATTCCTTGCTCCGAAACCTTGTGCCCTAAAACAATTCCCTCTTGTACCATGAAATGGCACTTTTCCCAATTGAGCACCAAGTTCGTCTCCTCGCATCTTCTCAACACGGATCTCAAATTCTGCAAGCACTCATCAAACGTTGCACCAAAGATAGAAAAATCATCCATAAATATTTCAAGAAAGGTTTCAATCATATCATGGAATATAGCAGTCATACATCGGTGAAATGTAGCAGGTGCATTACAAAGGCCAAAAGGCATTCGGCGAAAAGCAAGCGTGCCATAAGGACAAGTGAAAGTGGTTTTCTCTTGGTCCTCAGGTGCAATTGTGATTTGATTATACCCCGAATACCCATCTAGAAAACAATAAAATTCATGCCCCGCTAATCTCTCCAACATTTGATCGATAAAGGGAAGGGGAAAATGGTCCTTACGGGTGGCATCATTCAAATTCCTATAGTCAATACACACTCTCCACCCCGTAACAGTTCTCGTGGGAATAAGCTCATTCTTTTCATTGGTGATCACCGTAATCCCACCTTTCTTAGGCACACATTGAACCGGACTTACCCAAGCACTATCGGAAATAGGGTAGATAATACCTGAATCGAGAAGCTTAATAGTTTCAGCTTTCACTACCTCTTGCATCTTTGTATTTAGTCGTCTTTGAGGTTGCACGAGAGGTGAGTACTTTTCTTCCATCAAGATTTTATGCATGCATATCGATGGACTGATTCCCTTGATGTCTGCCACCTTCCAAGCGAATGCCCTTTTGTGCTCTTTGAGAACTTGCAACAATTTGTCCTCCATAGAATCTGTCAAAGCAGCAGAAATAATGACAGGCAACGTGTTATTCTTACCTAGGAATACATACTTTAAGTGCGGAGGTAAGGGTTTGAGTTCAAGCGTCGGTGGCTCCTCGATGCTCGACTTTGGAGGGATCAAATCTCTGCGCTCTCCTAGATCTTCCAGTTTCATCCTCATCGGCCTTCTCCATGGATGGTTGTCATTGAAGTATGCTACTATTTCAGCTTTTTCTTCATCCAATTCCTCTTCTCCCAATTCAGTAGTGATGGTAGCCTCCAAAGGGTCCCTAAAAACATCCTGAACATAGTGAGACACAAGAGAGTCAAAAGCATCAATTCTAAAACAACTATCAGAATGCAGTGTGTGCTTAAGTGCATTAAAAACATCAAAAGTAATCTCTTCCTCGCCCACTCTCAATCTCAACTTCCCTTCTTGCACATCAATCAGTGCCTTGCCAGTTGCAAGGAACGGTCTCCCCAAAATTAGAGGCATCTCTGTATCCTCCTCCATGTCGAGAACCACGAAATCAGCAGGGAAAATGAATTTGTCCACTTTCACTAGCACATCCTCAATCACTTCGCGGGGGTACTTGACAGATCTGTCAGCCAGTGGCAAGGACATCCTCGTCGGCTTAGGCTCTCCCAACCCAAGTTTCCTAAACACAGACAATGGCATAAGATTAATACTTGCACCAAGATCACATAATGCCTTATGAAAAACAACATCACCAATCATGCAAGGAATAGAGAAACTCCCTGGGTCTTTTAGCTTCGGTGGGATTTTGTTTTACACCAAAGCGGAGCAATTTTCAGTTAAGTTCACTGTCATGTGACCCTCCAACTTCCTCTTATTTGCTAAAATATCCTTCAAAAATTTAGCATAACTAGGCATTTGTATTAAAGCATCGGCGAAGGGTATATTGATATGAATTTTTTAAACACCTCGAGAAACTTACCGAATTGTGCATCTAGTTTTGCTTTTTTCAATGCAGCAGGAAAAGGAGGAGGTATAACAATTTTAGGTTGTGCAAAGGGTGCTGGTGTGTAGTTAGAAGACTTACCTTTGGATGTCTCAGTCGGTTCATCCGGTATTTGAATTTTTTCCTTTCCCTTCGACTCCAAAATTTTCCCACTCTTCAACTCAATGGCCTTCACTTGCTCTTTTGGATTAGTCTCAGTATTACTTGGCAAGGTGCCCGGCTCTCTACTTGCTATCATCTTGGCCAACTGTCCAATTTGATTCTCGAGCCCCTTTATCGATGCATCTTGGTTTTGAAGTCTAGTTTCAGTGGATGAAATAAACTTAGACATCATTTGCTCCAAGTTGGACTTTTCTTCTCTAGGAGGATCGGATCTGTACATCGGTTGTTTCCCATATTGTTTTCCTCCTTGCGATCTATTCTGACTGTTTTGACCGCCCCATGAGAAGTTGAGATGTTGCCTCCACCCAGGATTGTATGTGTTCGAATAAGGGTCATGCCTTGGGCAGTTTTGGACTCCCACTTGGTTCACTGGTGCCTCATTTTGCACATAGAATGGATTGTCATCTTGACAGTCCTTCGCAGAGTGTTCCCCTCCACACTTTTCACAGAATATCTCTTGAAGACGCATCGCCGTGCCACCCAAATTCAAGCCGTCTATTTTCCTGTTTAAAGCATCTAGTTGTGCAGTAATAGCAGAAAAATCAGTTACCTGGTGCACTCCTGCACTCTTCCACTGGTTGTATCTTTCAGATTGAGGATGATAGCTGCTAGCAGCCATCTCCTCTAACAATTCATATCCTTCTGTTGGAAACTAAATTCTGGAGTTTGACAAAAACATAAATCAATTGATTAAATCGTCTAATACGCGAAAGCAAATTCGGCAGCTGGACTTATCAACTGAAATCAGTTAACACAAACTGATCAGTTGAGAACTGATCAGTTCAAAAGTCAGCTGAAAATATTAAAATCTCTCAACTGAAGATACCTCGGGAAAGATCATATCAGCAACTGAAAATGGAAAGTCGTACCTCGATCACTACAACATAGAACAATGTGTTTCGGCTATTGCGTTTAAGACGCCGTATCACAATCAATGAAGAGAACATTGCCCAAAGGAATATTGAAGAAGCAATCAACGGATACATAAATTCAAAGTTACCGTTGAAAGACAAGTCTATAAATATGACAAAAGAGCAGTTGAAGAATAAGAACGATCTATAAATTTCAAACTTGCTATTACTCTGTCAAAATCTCAGCTCACTCTTATTAGACTTATTCGTAGCAATCAAGGCTACAAGTTGAGCAAACTAGCACTCTGTAATATTGATAATTCAACAAGTGCTAAAGTTCAGTTACTTACAGAGATCATTGTATTATACTAAGAGTTTCAGTTTAGGCAATAGATAAGTCCTAACTGAAGTGGGTCTGTACAAGTGTTGTACTCGATCAAAGTCTTTTAGTGAATATCCTATCCTTGAGATAGAAGGGGTGACGTAGGAGTTATTCAAATCTCCGAACATCCAGAAACATATTGTGTTGTCTTTACTGCAGCCTTTCATTTTCAGTTAGATATTCTATCTTTCAATCAGTTTATTTTCCGCAACTGCTTATTCAGTTTAACTGATTGTTATTGACCGACGGGATATTTTGTTCAGTTTGTAATAAAACTGAACTATCTTTTTAAAAGAACTTTTATATTCATAGAAGTGTTTATTCAACCCCCCCTTCTAAACACTCCTTAGTCAATAACCGATCCTATCAAGTGGTATCAGAGCAAGGCATATCCTATCAAAGACTATCTATACTCAATCTGATCACTATGTCCTCATTCAATAAGATTCCTATGTTCTCCAGAGAAGATTTCGATGATTAGAAAATAAGAATGCAGGCTCATCTAGCTGCACAAGTCGATGACATGTGGTACGTTATAACCGACGGACCCATGAAGATTTTGAAAGCAAACACAGCTGTTGCTATTACTGAAGGGGCACCTCACCGAATTGAAAAGCCCAGAGATGAGTGGACTACTGAGGACAAGAGAAAGGCAAATCTAGACAATGTTGCAAAAGACATATTGTATAAGACACTGGACAAAGTAACGTTCAGTAAAATCAAAATGTGCAAAACCGCCAAAGAAATTTGGGAGAAGTTAATTCAACTTTGCGAAGGCAATGAACAAACCAAGGAAAACAAACTTTCAGTTGTTGTGCAGAAGTTCGACAACATCAGAATGAAGATTGGAGAAACAATGCACGAATATGATGAAAGAACCAGCTGTATCATCAAAGAACTGAATGCACTTGGAAAAGTGTATACAAATAAAGAAGTAGCGTTGAAAGTAATCAGAGGACTTCCCAAAGAATGGGATGTCAAAACTATGGCAATGAGGGAATCAAAAGATCTGAACAAAGTTGAACTTCATGATTTATTTGCTGACCTGAAAGCATATGAGTTTGAACTTCAAACTCGAGAAGGGGAACCTTCTACCCCAGCAGCAACTACTGCCTTGACTGCTGTTAGAAGTGAACCAACTGGTTCAGTTGAGAAAGATGCTGATCAACTGAGCAATGATGCTATGTCACTATTCATTAAGAAATTTGGAAGATCATGAGGAAAAATCAAGGAAATTTTCAGAAGAATTATCAAAGAAACAACTCTAGAGAAGAGTCTAATGTATGTTACAATTGTGGCAAATCTGGTCACTTTATTGCTAACTGTCTCAAGCCGAAAAAGGACAATCAAGTCTCAAATGAAATAAAGAAGAAAGTGTATGAGCATAAGAAGAGATCTAAGGACGACAAGAAGCCTTACAGAAAGAAACATGAAGTACTCCTAGCTGAAGATAGCAAAGCCAAATGGGCAGAAACTGACAGCGAAGAGTCAGAACCAGAAAGTTCTTACAGTTCTAGTGAGGATGAAGAAGAAGTAAAATGTCTGATGGCTGATAACATAGAAGATCAATCAAACTATCAGCAGGTATTTGATTTTAGTTCAACTGATTTTACAAGAGAAGAACTCATATCAACTCTTCATGACATGGTCAGTGAGTATCAAAAGCTTGCCTTATCATTTGAAAAAATCAGAGCAAAGCAAGATGATCCCAAAGACAATAAGACAAAAACTGATGAATCAGTTGATATGTTGAGTCTGAAAAGGGAGATTGCTGAACTCAGAAATGAAAGAAGCAGGGATCAATTAATGATTCAAAAATTGTTGCTTGAAAATTCAAAGCACAGTGAGCTTATTCAGGCTTGGAACAAATCATCTAAAGCTTTAACTAATATACAGAATTCTCAAAAATCAGTTGAAGATAAAACTGGTTTAGGATTCTGTAGTAAAGATGATTCGTCTTCCCAAGATACTCAACCAAAACTGAATATGAACAAAGGGAAATATATTCACTTTGTAAAATCAGTTATGGTACAAGAACAAGCAGAGTCGAGTAAACTGATTGAACAGCCATCTCAGAATATGAATAAAGGAAAGAGATGTGGGATTGGGTATAATCCAAAAAGTAAGACTGACTCATGGAGTCAGCAACTAAAAACTCTTAGCAGAAAATATTCAAATGGCTACTCAAACTACTACAACAGTAAGCCAGTTCAGAAAAGATATAGGTTGAACAAAAAGGGCAAAATACATGTTGTATCATCCACACACCATACACCAAGCACAAACAGACAAGGAAGGATCATATGGAATACAGCAACAGGACGGTCAGTTAGACTGATTCAAGTCTGGATTCCTAAAGGACTAATCAACTTTGGACCCAAATAAAAAAAAAGGGTACCAAAATCTTATTTTGTGTTTAATTGCAGAAAATAGGTACAAGCATTGGATCAATATGGTATTTGGACAGTGGATGTTCACGACATATGACAGGAAATTCAAATTTATTATCTCAACTGGTCAAATACACTGGTCCAAACATCAGTTTTGGGGATAACTATAAAGGTAAAACTGTGGGTAAGGGTAAGCTTATCCATGGTAACTTCACCATTAATGATGTTTTATTAGTCGAGAATCTCAAGTATAATCTGATAAGTATTAGTCAGTTATGCGATAATGGATTCTCAGTTCAGTTTGACAAACACTCCTGTTCAGTCAAAAACTCAACTGAAGAGATCATTCTAACTGGCAAAAGGTGTGGAAACACTTACAAAGTCAGCTGGAATGGTCAACCTTATACACCAGTATGCTTTAATGCATCTAAATCATCTCAAAACTGGTTGTGGCATAAAAGGTTAAATCATTTAAATTTTAAATCCCTTGCCTATCTGAGTAAGCATGAACTTGTAACCGGTTTGCCCAAAATATATTTTTCAAAAGAAAAACTTTGCTCAGCATGTCAGTATGGAAAACAAGTACGATCCTCTTTCAAAAACAAAGGCTGTAAATCTTCATCACGATGCTTAGAATTATTGCACATGGATCTCTTTGGTCCAATACCAGTCATGAGCTTAGGGGGAATGAAATACACCTTGGTGGTCGTAGATAACTTTTCAAGATTTACTTGGGTTATATTTCTCAAATCCAAAGACCATACGACTGCACAACTGATTAAACTCTTCAAAAGACTTTTAAATGAAAAATCAGTTGGAATTGATCGAATCAGATCTGATCGAAGAACTGAATTTATCAATCAAACACTTTCAAGATTTTTAGAAAATACTGGAATCAAGCATGAACTCTCAGCAGCAAGAACACCTCAGCAAAACGGTGTAGCTGAGAGAAGAAATCGGACTCTTAAAGAAGCTGCTAGAACAATGCTTGCTGATTCTGGTATTTCTCAAAGATTTTGGGCAGAAGCAGTAAACACTGCATGCTATACTCAGAACAGATCGATGATTAATAAGAACCACATGAAAACACCATATGAGATCTGGCATGGAAGAAAAAGCATAATCACTTACTTCAAAATATTTGGCTGTAAATGCTTCATTCATGATAATGGTAAAAATTATTTAAAGGCTTTTGATGCAAGATCTGCAAAAGGAATTTTCCTTGGATATTCATCAGTTAGCATAGCTTACAGAGTATTTAATAAGAAAACCTTAAATGTTGAAGAATCTGCACATGTTGATTTTGATGAAACGGCACTAATTGATAAGCCAACTGATCAAGTTGAGCTAGCTGATCAATTTACAGATATCAGTCTGGAAGATGATGACTCAGACGAAAGTCGTAATAATCAAAATATCCTTCATACATCTGAACCTGAGATATTGGATCAACCAGCTGAATTAGAAGCAAATCTTGACAATCATTTAGTGGAGCAAACTAATGTGAATCAGTTAACAACTGAATTAGGTCCAACTGAAACTGAGAACATTCAGTTACCTAACGAAGAATTTGCTGACAGTGTAGCAACAAATGCTGAACTTAGATGGAAGAAATCACACCCTCCAGAACTGGTAATAGGTAACCCATCTGATCCAGTAAGAACAAGAAATCAGATGCTCAATCTATTTATTCATTCAGCTTTTGTATCTCAATTAGAACCAACAAAAACTGACGAAGCTCTTGCTGATCCAAATTGGATTAATGCAATGCAAGAAGAGCTAAATCAGTTCGTTCATAACAATGTCTGGAACTTAGTTCCAAGACCAGCTTTTAAAACTGTTATAGGAACAAAATGGGTGTACAGAAACAAACTGAGTGAAGATGGTTCAGTTGTGCGCAACAAAGCAAGGCTAGTGGTACAAGGATATAGACAAGAAGAAGGAATTGATTATGATGAAACATATGCACCAGTTGCAAGACTGGAGGCAATCAGAATATTTCTTGCCTCTGCATCCTTCAAGAACTTTAAAGTCTATCAAATGGATGTGAAAAGTGCATTCCTAAATGGTCAATTGCAGGAAGAAGTCTACGTTGAACAACCTCCAGGTTTTTTCGATCATAACTATCCTGATCATGTCTATTATTTGAACAAAGCGTTATATGGTCTCAAACAAGCTCCAAGAGCTTGGTATGAAACCCTTTCAAAATTCCTAACTGATCATGATTTTTCTGTTGGATCAGTTGATAAGACTTTGTTTAAATTTTCGAAAAATGATCATATCTTACTTGTTCAAATTTACGTTGATGACATTATTTTTGGGTCAACTAACCCCAAATTGTGCAAGAAATTTTCCAAGTTGATGCAGGATAAGTTCGAGATGAGCATGATGGGTGAGCTGACATTCTTTCTTGGTTTACAAGTGAAGCAACTGGATTCAGGAACATTTATCAGTCAAACCAAATATACCAAGGAATTGCTGAAGAAATTTGGCATGGAATCTTGTTCAGCAGAAAGCACTCCAATGAGCTCATCAGTTAAATTAGACACTGATCAAGGGGGAATATCAGTTGAGACGACACTATACAGAGGTTTAATAGGTTCATTATTATACCTAACCGCTAGTCGCCCTGATATTATGTTTGCTGTATGCATATGTGCACGATTTCAAGCTAATCCTAAGCAATCACACTTTTCTGCTGCCAAACGTATCTTGAAATATCTTAAAGGCACAGAAAATGTTGGATTATGGTACTCTAAAGACTCATCTTTCAATTTAGTTGGCTATTCAGATGAAGATTATGCAGGATGCAAGCTTGATCGGAAAAGTACAAGTGGATCATGTCAGTTTCTTGGAGACAGACTGATCTCTTGGTTTAGTAAAAAGCAAACATCCATAGCAACTTCCACAACTGAAGCAGAATATCTTGCTGCTGGAAGCTGCTGTGCCCAATTACTTTGGATTCAGCAACAATTGAAAGATTATGGTGTTGATGCAAAGGAATCACCAATATTCTGTGACAACACGAGTACAATTGCTATTACATACAATCCAGTTCTTCATTCCAGGACTAAGCATATAGATGTCAGACATCACTTCATCAGAGATCATGCACTAAAGAAGAACATCAGATTAGAATACGTCTCAACGGAACAACAAGCAGCAGACATCTTCACAAAACCATTACCAGAGGCTAAGTTTTCTTATTTCCGAAATATTCTTGGTTTAATTGATCTATCTTAAAATATTATTTGTAATATAATTTCACTAACAAAATTAAGTACAAAATAAGAACACAACAAATTGAAAATAATATTTCACTAAGAATACCAACGTTCCCAATGTACAGACGAAATCATAGACCCAACTGTATCTAGCCATGTCCTAACCCAATCATTTAACTCATAAATTCGAACTCCAGCAAATGCCCTTGACTTTGAGATCTTATCAACAACATGCCACTCCTTCCATAGCATTGCTTCTAAAAGACATTTGTCTTCAACCAAATCATTAACATGCCTAACCTCAAAACGAGCAAGGTATTTCAGTGCTCTTGCCTCCTGAGCACGAGTAGGAATGACACCACTATCACTCACCATCTTCAGTTCATAAATCTTTTCCGAGGTTGTCAATACCTTTTGAAAAACATATCTTTCCATTTTTCTTTTGATCTCAGTTAAGCGAGGGGCTGACTGATCAGTCACATGAACGTGAGTGCTACTACATGCATCAGAATCAGACATGTTGAAATACTTTTGAACTGATGTGGAATCACATTTTTATCACTATCATCTCATTTATAAGAAAAAGGTGTTGAAGAAGTTGAAGAATCACAAGTCAATTAAAGTGTCTCTCACATTTACCGAGGACATTAAAGATATCAATTGATCATTGTCAACTGATAACAGTTTGAATTTTATTAGTTGTTTCATTATCAACTTATGAAAATAAGTTTTTTTTTTTTCAGTTCATTTGTTTACTTATCAAAACTGATGACTGTTAGCATTTCATTAGATCATATAACAAATAATTGTGTGAAGAAATAAAACAAAACGATGCAATAAATATTTTATTCATCCATAAATATTTGAAAGGATTACATTATCATAAGTTTCCTTCACACTAGCTATCCACATATTCATCCAAACAGCTAGTGCTGAGGACGAAGTTTTGCAGAAACTATGTGAAGAAGCAATGCTGTTAAGAGTCTCCAACTCCTTGCGCAGCATCAGTTCATAGAGATGGCCTTCCTTGAAGGCATCCACCTCTGCAGAAATCTTTAAGTGCTCTCGCACTTCTCTCAGTTGGGCCATCCGCCTAAACGAAGTAATCCTTCCTGAGTTATACAGGAGCTCGAGCTCCAGTAATTCTTCCCAGTAGGGAAGACTAGCATAGAAAACTTTGTCTTCCATAGCAGCTTTCTGTGCTTCCAGCGAAAAAGGATCAACGCTTGAACTACTTGCTCCTGCCATCTTTAAGTATTTTCTGCTGATGCTTGTGACTAACTTCTCTACTCTTATTTATAGGCCAGGTCAAAGAAGATGAAAGGACACTCCTTTAAAAGACGATTAAAAGCCTTGGGATTTCCTTAATCAAGATTATTTTATTTAATGCATCTATTTAGGGGGAATGAAGGTTTAAGAAGTTAACTGAGAAGACAGTTGTTAGTTGAATTCTCAACTGAAAGGAATCAGTTTTCCCTAACTGGTCGTTTAGTTGATTATTTAACTAATCTTCTCATCAAAGTTAAAAAAAAAATTAAACCTATTATATTCCACATCAAATGACATGACTGTCTGCTAATTCATGATGAATTTCAATTTATAACGTGTACACATTTTTAACCGCTCATTATTTTACACACAAAATTACAGTACATGTACACATATTTTTACTCAACATTTTACTGGACTAACACGTGTCCGAAAATTCAAATAGTCATAAACATTAGTACTATTTCCCGCTTCATCTCAGTTTTCCTATTACGAGAATTTTATCTTTCTAAAGAACTCTCACTTCTCCTAATTTTTATCTTGAGAAATATCAGAATTTCTATCACTTTCAAATGGCAAACCAGATTCCAGCACATCTTTTGAACGCCATGGCTATCAACTTCAACTCAATTATGACCATTACAGACGCTGATGTAAAGAAAGTATTTCAGCAACTGGAATCAGCAGGCTTAAAACCCTTTCTGGGTCTCTACGCTCAGGAAATTTATCCCAAAGAGCTTCACGACTTCTATTCAACAGGATTCATCAATTCTGATGAAAATATTGCTGCTACCATCAATAACAAACTAATGATCATCTCTGAAGATTATTTTGGAAATTTGTTTTCACTGCCTTCTGATGGGCTCGCACAAATTTCTGAGATCCAGGCATCGGAAATCGAAGAGATGCAAACTTTACTCTCTGCAGATGGAAAGAAAATCAAAGTTTCCGATCCAGAGAAGGAGTTAAAGCACGAAGTGCAACTGCTGGCAGACATTGTAGCCAAAGGGCTTTTGGCGAAGGCTGGATCGTTTGCTGCTCTGACTCTGGAAAAGTTTCAACTCATCACCGTAATCATGACTGGACGACGAATCAACTGGAAGCATCTTCTATTCACTACTTTGAAGAACATGTTCTCTTCTGCTAGGCAATCCAAAGGTTTTGCTGTCCAGCTCAGTTATCTGCTGAAAAACCAAGGGTTAATTGCTGATGATTCTGACAGATTAACAAGATTCAAGGTATTCAATGCTAAAAACATTTTACCATCCAAAACCAAATTAGATCTCTCCCCTGAGAAATTCATCAAGATCAAAAAGGAAATTGGGATGGAGCAGGCTGCTCCCAAATCAGTCAAAGTTGCCAAGAACTTGACAAAGAAGAAAGAGTCAAAACGCAAATTGACTCTCAGTGATTCTGATAGTCAGAAGACTCTACCTCTTCAAATTGTCAAGAAACCAAGGACACTGAAGACCAAATCAATTGGTCATGTTAAACCCACATCCACTGATCAGGTAATGGATACAGGAACTCAACAGCCAATCCAGGATGTTTTCTCAAAGGAAGTTTCAGTTGCATCCTTAACTGAGGATCAGTTACCGTTATCCTCATTACTGCCAAACATCACTGCATCCAGCAAATCATCAAAATTTCCAGGGGTCAAAGCACCACTGATTAGTATCTCACCTTACTCTTCTTTACCATTTGCCAGACCCACCGGAATAATACTCAGAGAAAATATTGACGCAACTACATCAGGATTAACTATTCCACACATTTAAAGTGACTCTAAGGGCAAGAGTAAACTTCAAGAAGAACCCAGGCCCTCAAATGCAATTCAGACTCATATTGACCTTATCTGGCAAGAAGTCAATACATTTGCAGAAGAGAAGCACCAAGTTTTTGAAGAATGGGTCAATTTCAGAGTTAATGTTTTTGCTAAGGAACTGCGCAATAAATCAAAGTTGAAAAGATTTATTGATCTAGAACGATTAGTGCTCAAAACAGTTAAGGCCTCCTCTATCCAGCAAGCTTTGCAAAGGAAGAAATATTTCTTTAACTTACATCGGGAACAAAAGTTGCAGCAAATAGTTGCTGAACTCAGGCAAAACTTTAATCCCCTTAGTCCAACTGCATTCAACGACAAAGCAGTCTATGCTCAATTGGAAACAGATCTGATAACACTACAAGGAGAAATTAAAGACTGGGAAATGGGTCAAGAGCTGATCATCCCAGAGATATCTCAAAAATTTGCTGAAGAAGCTCCAGCTGATCATTCAGTTGGAAACCCAGTCACGGATCTTGCTGATTCTTCATCTCAACCAAAAGGTATTTCATCAATTGCTCCATCTTCATCCAACACAGCACCTACAACTAATATTCCTAAGATGTATTCTGAGGCTGAGCTGAAATTGGGAAACATTGATGAAGTTATTCAGTCAGTTGTTCAGGAATTTTCCACAGTTGATCACTCTGCTGATCAAATCAATCCGGAGGTCACTATTAAATCTGTACAACCTGATCTATCTACTGATCCGGTTCACCCCACTAATGAGCCAGACACTTTAATCAATCATCCTGAAGAGGTACCAACTTCAGTGCTTTTATCATCTGCTGAACAGAACCCTTCTTCATCACCTCAGGATTTAGATAAAATCACTGCTGATGATATTCCAGTTCAAGGAGAAATAACTGAAACTGATATTTCAGTTCAAAATGTTATTGAATCAGTCTCAACTGATCAAACTTTGGTCATTTTTGAGCACATCTCTAAAGAACCAGGAACATCTTATCAGTCTCCTCCTTCATCTTCTTCGGATATTGCACTTATCTTGGAAGAAGTTCAGCACCTACAGAATAATATGGAGCAAATGATCTCTACCATCTCCAAAATTCAGAACACACAACTATCTCACACTCTAAAGCTGGACCATTCACATACATCCAACTTAGAGAAAATGAATAAACTTCAAGCCAATATGGACTCTCTTATCCAAATTGTAATAGATATGAAGAAGGGACTCATCAACTCTTTCTCTACAAATCAGGATGTTAACGGTCAAAGAATTGGGCGACTGGAAACCTCTGTTTCAAAGAAGATAGAATTACTGCAGACTTCTTTCACCACTGTGGCCACAAGTATCTCCTCAGATGTAAAACTTCTATCCATCGATGTTAGAAAGCTCTCAGACAGAATGGAGGTATTTGACAAAAAGGGGGAAAGCAGCTGAAGCAACTGATATCATTTGTCCAGTTATTAATCAGATTATTATTATCAACTGATATCATTTTCTAAGACTTTATATTATCTACAAGGAACCCAGCTATTCTATGATTCAGTTGCGTAATCTATTATCAACAAAGAGCTGAGTTAAATCACTTGGTTTTGTCAAACACCATAAAGGGGGAAATTGTTGGAAACTAAATTCTGGAGTTTGACAAAAACATAAATCAATTGATTAAATCGTCTAATACGCGAAAGCAAATTCGGCAGCTGGACTTATCAACTGAAATCAGTTAACACAAACTGATCAGTTGAGAACTGATCAGTTAAAAAGTCACCCGAAAATATTAAAATCTCTCAACTGAAGATACCTCGGGAAAGATCATATCAGCAACTGAAAATGGAAAGTCGCACCTCGATCACTACAACATAGAACAATGTGTTTCGGCTATTGCGTTTAAGACGCCGTATCACAATCAATGAAGAGAACATTGCCCAAAGGAATATTGAATAAGCAATCAACGGATACATAAATTCAAAGTTACCGTTGAAAGACAAGTCTATAAATATGACAAAAGAGCAGTTGAAGAATAAGAACGATCTATCAATTTCAAACTTGCTATTACTCTGTCAAAATCTCAGCTCACTCTTATTAGACTTATTCGTAGCAATCAAGGCTACAAGTTGAGCAAACTAGCACTCTGTAATATTGATAATTCAACAAGTGCTAAAGTTCAGTTACTTACAGAGATCATTGTCTTATACTAAGAGTTTCAGTTTAGGCAATAGATAAGTCCTAACTGAAGTGGGTCTGTACAAGTGTTGTACTCGATCAAAGTCTTTTAGTGAATATCCTATCCTTGAGATAGAAGGGGTGACGTAGGAGTTATTCAAATCTCCGAACATCCAGAAACATATTGTGTTGTCTTTACTGCAGCCTTTCATTTTCAGTTAGATATTCTATCTTTCAATCAGTTTATTTTCCGCAGCTGCTTATTCAGTTTAACTGATTGTTATTGACCGACGGGATATTTTGTTCAGTTTGTAATAAAACTGAACTATCTTTTTAAAAGAACTTTTATATTCATAGAAGTGTTTATTCAACCCCCCCTTCTAAACACCCCTTAGTCAATAACCGATCCTATCACCTTCCTCAGCGGTCTTTCTCAACAGGTTTCCACAAGCAGCCGCATCTATCATAGTACGGTTAGGAATAAGCAAACCATAATAAAATGTTTGAACGAATAACCCAAGTGGTAACTCGTGATGTGGGCATCTTCGTAGTAGATCCTTGAAGCATTCCCATGCCTCATATAGAGACTCCTGATCCAATTGAGCAAATGTTGTAATGTCTGCCCGCAGCTTCATGGTCTTGGAGGGAGGGAAGTATTTGATGAGAAAAGCTTTCGCCATGTCGTCCCACGTAGCGATCGAACCTACAGGCAAACAATTTAACCACGCTTTAGCTTTATCACGTAAGGAGAAAGGAAATAAACGCAACCTAACAGCATCGTCAGAAACTCCATTGAATTTAAAAGTATCGCAAATTTCAAGAAAATCCGCGATGTGCGTGTTTGGGTCATCCATTGTAGTTCCTCCAAATTGGACCGTGTTCTGAATCATCTGGATTATGGCTGGCTTGATTTCGAAGTGATTTACCCGCACGATAGGCCTCACAATGCTAGGGCGTGCACCCTCCAAAGAAGGCTGGGCATACTCCAGCATTGGTATGCGACGCGGTATCTCAACTTATCTATTGTCATGCTGTTACTCTCCACGTTCTTGCTCGTGTCTTTCCATCAGTTCTTTAAGTCTTTGTTGTTGTCTTTGCCTTCGGAAAGTTCTTTCAATTTCAGGATCAAACTCAAGCTCCACGTCAGGTGACTTTGGCATGCACTGGAAGGGATATCTGTAATAAAATATGGAGTGTTAGCTCAAGACAAATAAAATAATACTAAAGAAAATAACCAAAAAAATAAAATTGTAGATTAACAGTGCCCGACAACGGCGCCAAAAACTTGATCGAGCAAAACTTGCACAGTGAAATCCCCAATAAAATATGATTTTGTACGCTCAAAAATTAATCGCAAGTGCACGATGTCAAGTTATAATATAGTGTACGTGAGTACGAGTATCGTTCCACTGAAGACTGTGTTTAACAACTATTATTCCAGTTATTAAACTTTAGCAACGAAAATTGAATGATTGTTTTATAACTAATAAACTTTAATAAAACTAAATAAACAAGTTCAAGAATTTAATGATGAAATATGAATGCTAGATCGATTGAGTAAATTTCAATGATAAATGAATTTGTTGGGAATTCTGGTTCACATACCCCGTATTAATTCGTTAATTCGTTCGATCGTGTTTGTATGCTTCCGACAGGATTTCCTATTCTATTGAACATACCCTCTCGAGCTATGCCAAACTAATTCGACTCAATGAAGTAATTAAATATCTTTAATTATTTATCAAGAGTGAATCGCATTTCGACTTATGAAATCCCCTAATTTTCGATCCTTAGGACTATGATTATCGGCACGTATCCAATTTCATATATCTATGTAAATTGTAGATCCGCGGATTATACTACTCGATCCTATCACTCGTTATTCTCTCGAACTCACTCGTGATATGAAAACATCGTTAAAGTTAGCTACGCTTTAATGACACAATAAAATAATAGTATAATCAAGAATCACGCAACAATCGAGTATAAATTAATTCAAATCAAAGTTTTGGGGTAGGATCCCCTTGAATCCCAACAAATATTAAAGTTTAGCTACTAAAGTTCATAATTAAACTCAGCAAAACAATGTTTAAAAGATAAAAACAAAATTAGAAATACTAGAATTGACGAAAAACGCAAGAAACGATGCCCGGAATCTTCAAATCTTCAATCCAAGCGCGAAAGTGCCCTCAAAAACTCTTGACGGCTGAAGCATAAAGTCTGAATCTCTCCCAAAACGTCCCAAAAACCTTACCATATCATTTACTTCAGAAATTAAGGAATGGAATCGAGCATGATATTTTCCAAAAATAGGTGGCGCTCGGGCGGTAGAAAAGTTCCGCTTGAGCGCCACACCTTCTGTAAAATCTCTTGGGATGTGCGGCATTCGCGCTTGGGCGGTAAAGAATTACCGCTCGAGCGCCAACCTTTCTGTAGAATTTCTCGGCCTTTCACCTCTCGCGCTCGGGCGGTACAATTTCACCGCCCGAGCGCCAACTCTTCTGCCCTTATTGTCTTGACTTGGCGCTTGGCTCCGATTTTAGTTCTTCCGGCTGTTTTTCCTGCAAATTAATCACCCAATAGTGAGATATGATAATATGCAATTGATTACTCTTACCATGCATGGATGGGGTACTGGTTTTACCGCTTATGTCTCGTTTTGATTGTTGATATGTCGATATGACTGAGGTTATTGACAGTTAAATTAGGTCTTACGGAGTTTTATTAGGAGTTTTCGAACTATGGTTTAAATTTTATCGAGTTCGGGTTAAAATCGCGTTTTCGGTCCAATTTTTAAAACGAATTATAGAAGTTAATGCATGGGCTCGAGCTTACGTCTAGGAAATGGTTATAAATGTGTTTTGAGGTTTTTAATAAGTTTGTTTGGCTTCGGGTCAAAATTTTGAAGTCCAGGGGTAAAACGGTCAATTAGGGTTTCCAAGGGCAAAATTGTCATTTTGCACCCGGGTCAAGTTAGCAGTCTTGAAAGCGCCATACATACTAAATTTGCATGTTTTAAAATGTATATGTTATTACGAACATGAATTTTTATGAAAATACGTTGCATGCTTGATTTTAAGGAAATTTACGTACATGCATGATTTTATAAGTGATCAATATAATGACATGTCTTTGAAGGATGAGCGTTGATTGTGACGAACACGAACACGTAAGGCTAAGGCTCAGTGGATGGGTAATAATGTCACTGATGTACCCGCCGTGGGTATCGCGGTTATACGTAGATAGATCCATCGACTAGAGCTGATACGAAAGCCACAACTAATGATCTGAACTCAAATAAGGAAAATGAATATGTTTATGACTACGTGATGAGATATGTTTGGAATACGTTTACAATACGATATTCTTTCATTATTGATTTCAAGATCATGAATGTATTTTATTTATAGTACTTTTCACCGTTGCATGTTATGAATATGTATTTGCTATCATGGTTCAGATGTGTTGAGTCTTTAGACTCACTAGGTATGATTGATAAAAGTGAGCATGATGATGTGGAGACTAAGGCACCGAAGACTGAGTAGGAGGATCTGGAAGTACGCACACTAACCCAAGGACCTTATGTTTTTCCACACTTTATGTTATTAAGTCAGGGATGATATATTATTTTTTTGTATTTCGCATTTTTTTACGCGTTGAGGATTTGATAGGATTCCGTTTATTTCATGGAATTTCTTTTAAATCAGTAGTCTAGGGATTTTGATGATAATTAGATTTTTTTTTTTTTATTAATTGCAGTATTTTCATTCAGTGATGGACTAATTTTTAATATGCATGGTGGTCTGTTTTCATTCGCATGCATGTGTACAAGCATTTCTAAAATTAGCTTGAAAAAATATATATTTATAGTAGTATTTTAGTAGTAGTGTTTCATGATTGATACAACTATTATACAAACTCAGTTCAGCTCGGTTCAACAACCCTATTGATTTGAAAATATCAGCAACACAACTATAATAAATTTTGTCCAGAAAAACACTTATGACGGTTTTCCATTCAACTCATTACAAATCAGTATGAATTAATAAGATAAAGTGAGTAACAATATGGTGCACAAAGTGATCCTAAACAATCTAACAAAAACTTGGCTTGTGCAATCAGCTCGATTGAATAATGCTTGAGAGATATGTTGTAATGTTCTTGGAAGGATTCCAATATATGTTGCTTCGGGTGTTCAAAAACTTTGAAGCCTTGATCCTTTCATAGGTGAATGTTTTCAGACCAGTCAGCATACAACTCGATTGCTCTTTAATATAAATAACCTAACTGATTTAGAAATTTGGATCGATTATCAATATTTTCCATAGGATCATCAGTCCAAACTACTCGAGTTCACTTATATACAATTACTTAAGTTCGTCAAATTACGACTCATAGCATCGAAGGGCTTCGTCGCCAACTTGGTTCTTTTCAAGTGTTGAGGTCACTGACCAATAACAAAACCTCCCTGAGCTGATGGGCAAAATCTTTCCCCTATTACTTCCCAACTCCTCGTACGAAAAAAGAACCCTTCACCAATTCAACCAATCTTGATGATTATTCTTCAAGTTATGCCCCGATAATGGATCCGCATTACGAACAAAGACTTAGAGAAGAGGTAATTTACCTCCACTCCTTGTGGCATCAAGGCCCTCCTAGACCAGCCGCCGGGGCCCAAGCCCCAAACCGTTTGCAGCCCTCGAACACCGCCCATTTCAAGAGAGAGGGAAGACCAAAAGGCAGAAGAGGGAGGAAATCCAAGAAAATTCCCCATAATGAAGCCCCTGAGTCCAAGTCATCACCTGGAAAAGAGTGGCCGTCTATTATCACTCCTTCGCCGGCAGAGGCCACCTCTAGTTGGGGGAATTTAGCGGCGAAACCCGTTCAGTTACCCCAATCGCTTTCACTGGAAGAACAGTTGAAATTTGCTGCAAAAAAGGCCCAGAGTAAAGCCCTGAAGACTGTCAGTGAATTTCTCAAGAGTAATGATGGTGATACCGACAGTGAATCTGGTTCCATTGATAGCATCAGTGACGAGGATGATGAGTTTATGGGGGAAAATGATGGGCGCCAGGAGTACACTTTTTTCCTTAAGGTGCTTATGGAGGACGCCGAGTTGAAAGATTACTATGAGAAGAATTTTGCTAAAGGGGAGTTTAATTGTTTAATCTGCTGTGCAGTGGGCGGCAAGAACACCGGGAAAAAGTTTAAGGGTTGCTTGCCGCTCGTTCAGCACTCGATTACTCTTGGAAAAACGAAGAGAAGGCGTGCGCACAGGGCGTACGGCCAGGCCGTTTGTAAGATTTTTGGTTGGGACATAGATAGACTTTCCACTGTTGCCTCCTTGCTGAGTGATATTTCGGATGGGGCACAGGTAATTTTAACCTTCTTTTGGAACATAATAATCGAAAATCCCATCAAAATTTATTTGAATGGGGAATATAACGTATTTGGACTTGTGCATGTTCAAATGATGGTGAACATGTGATCTGTAAAATAAGGGTTTGGGTCTTTGCAGGTTGGCGAGAAAGCTCATGATAAGGATAACTCAATTGGCGTTGATAATAACGTGATTTCTGAGGCTGGTAATAACAGCGAAGTAGTGCCAGTAACTGCAACCTTTGGTAGTGGAAGTTTGCCCGTTACAGATAAAGGAATCATTGTATGTGATGCTTGTGTGATTTTGTCATGTGTCTTAAATTCTAGAGGATAACGTGTGAACTTTATGCAGTATTTGACTTTTGGTTTTGGCGATAGAATTCTTTGACTGCAGTGGATGCTAATAACACCTTGGAAGGTGTTAACATAGTGCAACCATCTAATGTTGTGGAGACTGTGACAGAGGGATTGCCAAGTGTGAGTATCTTGATACAGTTTCTGTCCTTTTATTCTGGTGCTTTCTGGTGCAAAATTTTCGTATTGGTTAGTAGCAAGAAAGAACTGTGGTATCTGAAGGATTTCTTCTGCCTTGTGGACTGTGGTGCAATATTTCGTTTTGGTTAGTAGCAAGAAAGAAATGTGGTATCTGAAGGATTAACTTTATGTGAAGTAGGAGAATTTTGGAACTGTTTTATTTGTGTGAGTTTGTCTTGTCCTTATTCTGAAGCTTTAAATTGTAGCTGGTATAGGCATGAATTTGGGATAATATTCGACTTTTCTTATTTGTTAAAGAATTATTCGGTTGCTGATGATGCTAATAACACCACGGAAGGCCTTGGCATGGTGGATCTTTCCAATATGGTGGTGACTGTGGCAGAGGGATCTACAATTGTGAGTTGCCTCAATTGATTTTCTCTCATGTTTGATTTTATATTTTTAGATTGCATTTAAGAATTGTGGTATGTGAAGGATTCACTTCATGTAATGTTGGAGGCACTTGGGACTGTTTTGAAGTGTTTGATTTATCATTTATGTCTTGTTTCTCTCTCAAATTGACGTTAAATTTGTGTAGTAGACCTTGATAGAGGGACAGAGTTGGGGCATAGCATCTACTCGTGACAAAAACTTTATACAAATAAATAGCATCTATGAGAACTTGTCCAACTCACATGCAATGTGATCCTTTTATCCATGTAAGATTGAACCTGGGGCATTGGTTCTCTAAGCCTTGTAAGATACCATTAGTTTCAGATTCTTTCCACCATAAATAACATGTGAAAGCCTCATTTGTCAACGACGTGTCCTACTCCGGTAGTCCGGCTAGAGATTAATCTTTAGTCAAGTGAGAACTAGGAAATTTCTTTAGAAGCCATATGGTAAACTTACACTGAATGAGCACTTATTCTTGTCTTTTTATGTCCACATCAATATCGATAAAAAGCTAATACTAGCTGATGAGAGATGTATAGCATGTGCAAGTCGATATCCTATTATTTTCTCCTTGTTGACCAGGATTATGTTTAGATATCATGGTCATTTAGAATGTATTCAAGGTTGCATTATATGCGCAACTAAGTTCTATGAATTATGGCGATATCAAAGACATGATCAATGCACATTGCATTTGTAAACATCCAACTATCTCTTTCTCAACCTACTTTGTAACTGAAAAATGACAATATTATTTTATTATTATTCATCTCTGGAACATGTGTGGATGTATGTTTTGAAAATTAATATGATAATAAAGTGACTTTGTGTAATGATAAGTAAAACATTAATTAAATAATGATTTTCTGAAAATATGGAGTAGAAGATATTTCATAGTATCATAATTAAGTTTTGAATAGTGATTTGAATTATGAGATTCATTGAAATTTTTGAAAAAGATTTTTTTTGTTTAAGTTTTTGTGTTTATAAATAAACTTATGAATTTTTTGAGTTGTGAAGAGTTTGAAAGCCCAAACAAATTGAACCTTATTTCTTATTGCTGGTAGGAGTAACCTATTATTAATTGTGTTGGAGTTATGTGTGTGTGCATATGAGAGGAAAAATCAGTAACATAGTCTGGAGTTATTGATATATTTTTAATCTAATTTTTCCCGTGGCATAAATTCTATCCTGTATGCACTGAGGGAAGATGTAAGGCTATGAACATTTTCTTCTAGACTTGGACGTTCCTAAGAAAAATCATCATCCGTTACAAACACAGAATCTGCAATTAGATTTTGATGATTTTTCTTGTGTTAGCCCAACTTGAAATATCTATATTATCCGTGCGGTTTAATTAAATTCATGCAGGAAGATGAACCTCTAGCTGCTTTCCTGACCAGTTCTGTACTTTAGTATAGATCACTTGGTATTCTTGTGCATTTTTTCTTCGTCGTCATTGTTCCATATGTTTTGGATTCATATCTATCACTTGTCTTTGATATGCACTTGGTTTAATGGAATGTGAAACTCAAGATTCTCGGATGTGAGATATTAGTTAAGAAGTATGCTGTAATGCTCAAGTAAAGATGATCTCATGTGTATGATATTCTGCATGTTGTAGGGGTCTCTGATGGATAACAGTGGTGTGGGAATTGGTATAGCAAATGATGATGATGGGCAAAAGGAAGATGGAACCGGTAACTGAGAATTTTCGGGGTTAAAATATCAACGGGGTGAACAGAGACGGAGCTTAGGTTGGGTGCGTGGTTGCCACCGCCCCCTAAACTGTTGCTCCTATTCAATATTTTTAAAAAAAATCGTTTATCTATGCTTCTCTCAATGTTTATCTTTACTCTTTGAATTTTTTAAATGTCTTCTCCGTTATTAGTTAAGAAATCTATCCATCCCTTGATTGATTATGATGGAGGCGTCTGTTGTTCGAGAGCAATATTAATAAAGCTTCAGCATATATTGGAATTTGGGGAACCTAATTTTCTAAGAATTTGTAAGATTTGTTTCTTTACACTTTCTGAAATTTTAGAATTAGTAAATAAATATGGAATTGTAAAGGTCACATAACAATTGAATTTGGTTTGACTTGAATGATTTGGTTAAATTTGAGTTAGATTGGATTTAACTTCGTGTAACAAAATTTGATCAACGGTCGATAACACTAATAATTGGTGACAGATATGAAATAATATTTTTATGTAAAAATTCAAGAAAGTAAAAGGACATCGTTTGTAAAATCCATAGGCTGTAAATAGCTTGTGTTTTTAAAAATTGGGTACAAAACCCTAGCAACTGGCCTAAATTAGGATGTGAACAATCTTAATTAAGTTAAATAGTATCAGATTTGAGTTTGATTTGTTTGAGATTGATAGAGGTTCGAGATCAGCTCGAGATTGATCATAAAAGCTTGATTCGAACTTTTATCCTCAATCTCGAGCTCGAATTGTCTTGAAATTACTAAGCTCTCTAAAAGTTTAAGCTCGACTCATTAAAAGCTCATTTATAATGTTAATTAAGTCGAGCTCAAGCTTGATTCATTATTAGCTCATTTATTGTGTGTTAACAAGTCTGGTTTGAGATCAACTCGTTTTCAAGCTCTTAAAACATACAATTGAGCTCGAGTTTGAGCTTGATTCGAGTTTAGTAAAGATTAAATATATCTATAAAAATTTCAAATCAAACATAAAAGTATAAATTTTATTAGTAGTAATATTTTTATTTTTCAACCCAATAAATGAGGCAAGCTCGAGTTTACGAGCCACCTAAACAACTTGAGCTCGAGAGCCTATTGAATATGTTTGCAAGCTCATGATCCAAATATCCTCAAGCTTGAGCTTTGTTTGATTAAATTATCGATCTTGAAATTGGGTTTGAGCTTGGCTTGATATGATTAACAATTGAACTCAAACGAATTTTTTATCAAGTCGAGCTCCGAATAGCTCGCGAACTGGTTTCATTCATTTACATCCTAAGATAAATGTGCTATTTTTTTAAAATATATTACCATGGTGTGAAAAGCTATTAATGTATACATGGTTGAGGTTTACAAAATAGAGTGTGATCTGTTGGAATTATTTTGTGGGCTAATATAATATAATTATTGTACATGGACAGCTATCTAATAAAGGACTCAATAAAGTGATTTAAATTATTATGAGTTTTCAAAATATTAAATAAATTGGTATGATCCACCTTATGTGCAGAAACCCAGCCCAATTAGGTCTTCTATGATGGGTTGAAGACTGCTAAGGATATGTAAGGTTATGGTCCTCCAAGGCACAGAGAATAACACAGATATATACGACGCTCATATTCTAGATCTCTCTCCTTCTCCCATAAAAAGCAAGAATAAGGTGGTCGATTCTCTGTTGCCTTGAAAATCCATAACTCTGATACTATATCAATCAATGGATTATGGTACGTGTTTACTGTTATTTATATTTTCTGATAATTCGACATGAAATCCTGACGTGTTGTGATATATGGATTTAATCACATGATTTATAGATTTTTTTATTAAATCTCCAGCAAGTGGTATCAGAGCCACGTTCATGTTGAATTCTGAGAATTTTTGTTTATTGATGGATCGAAACAGAAAAGTATGTTTTATTCTCAGATCTGAGATGATTTTCTTGTCTATAATTTTTTTGAATTCAGATTTGATTTTTAAATTTTTTGATTTTAGATAGGAATAAATTCATGTTATTGGGATCTAGTTTTTTCGAATTTTACATCCAAAATTCAGAATAATTTTTGAGAAAAAAAATGGAAAATTCGTTTTTTCGAATTATGGAGTAGAGCCACCGGATTTTGGGCCAATCGAACGTTTTCAGGCTACTTTCCAAAGGCGATTGTTTGAGCGTTTTCTTGCCCATCTCCTGACGCTCATATCCATACCATCTATTGATCGAAAACCTCAGCAATATGATCGAATTTTTGACTGAATCTCGGAACTTTATACGCGCAAATTCCGTCCGTTTTTCTTTTTTGCTGATTTCGATCGATTTATGTCTGATTGTTGGTCGGAGATGGTATGGAAGTGGTCATCCGTGGTAAGGTGACGACTGGTCATGGTCACCGCCGACTGTTTGGCCGGAGGCGGTTTTGATGGTTTGGGTTAGGGTTTCAAGATTTGAGATTTTTTTAGGTGATTCAAGGAATTGTTTGGTTGTCCAATTTTGACCAAAATTTGAAATCCAGAATTTTAATCTTTTATTAAATTTGAACTTCCGCAATTCTGATTTGTGAAAATTAAATTCGAGCATTTCAAAATTTAATTGCATAAAATAAAATTAATATGGAATTATTCATTATTTTATTGTCTTTATTTATTTCGATAAAATATTTGTGGATGAATAATTATGAGGTACAAAATTTTATTTCTTGTAAATTTGGTCTTCATGCTTTATTTGGTCCAATTAAAGTGAATTATTCTTTTTTTTTTTGAAAATTTTAAGTTAAATTAATATCTTGTGTCTCAAATTTGGTTAAATTTAAATTACATGTTAATAAAGTGATATTGAGATATGTAGAGATTGTTAAAGTTCAAAATAATTGTGTTTCAATTTGTGCGAAAAATAGTCGGCCCAAAGGAACATTATTTTCTGGCCAAATTCCAAACACAATAGATGATTTTAAAGTGCATCTAAATCTATGCGGAAAAAAATAGGCCCAAAGGAAGATTATTTTCTGGTCAGATTTTAGATTCAATATATCTTCTTCAAGTGCATTTGTATTTATGCGAAAAATAGCCAGCTCAAAGGAAGACTATTTTTTCGCCAGATTACAGAGATAAAAGTGACAAAAAAAGTGTTTATATGCAGAAAATAATCGGCCCAAAAGAAGGTTATTTTTTTGCCAAATTATACACACATAATTATGTGTTCTTAAAGTGTGTCAAAACTATGCAGAAATTAATCGGCCCAATGGAAGATTATATTTTCTTGCCTAGATTGTAGACACATTATATGATATTAAATTGTGTTACATTTATGCGGAAAGTGATCAGCCCAAAGGAAGGCCATTTTTTGGCCAAATTTTAACACAATAAGTGGTACTAAATATGTGATGATTTCGGATTTATACAGTGCATGCAACTGTCGGTCCAAAGAAAGACATATTGTTGGCCTGAATTTATTATCAATATTTAATAACCATGATATTTGAGTGTACCACTTACAAATTGTTATTTTTGTTCAAAGACTAAATATCAATGTTTTACTAGTTACATTTTTTTTATGGGTTCACCACCAACATGCTTATATTTTGTGATTTATTATATTAAATATATGCATGGACTATAATCAATTGTGATTTTTTTGTTCTATTTTGTTATAGCATCTTCTATATCTGCCAATTTGCACAACATTCCATTACTTAATGGCTCAAACTTCAAGAAATGGAACGAGCATGTTATGATAGTGTTCGGCTGCATGGATTTAGACTATACGCTAAGGGAAGATCGCCTCACACTTTTGACTAGTTCAGGAACTGCTGATCAAAAGGGTTCTTTGAAAAATTAGGTGCGATCAAATCGCATGAGTCTGATGATTAATGTGAAAGGGGATCGGTTACAGTGATCGTATGCGCAACGGAAGTTAAAAATTTTAAATTTTACAAGAAAATTTCGTCCACCTTGCATTGTGTGTAACAAATACAATAAAATACCAAAATGTCATACATAGAGTGTTTAGAAATAGTTACCTATCAATCTCAAGAGATTTATAATGGCACCAACCAAGTTGTAAACAACTTGGCTCTTGAATGGATGACAAATCTTCAAGCTTCCAACCTCCAAAATTAGGCCCACCACCAACTAGGTAAATCCACTCTTAATTTGCACTAGAAAACTGAGAGGATTTTTCAAAGAGAAGAATTTTCTTTCCTCAACACTTGAAGAAGAAAATGAGAGAAAAAAACTTGGGAGAGAATTAGTGAATATTTCGGCCATCATGCATGTGGAATGGGGGGAAAAGAGACTAGTCTTGGTTGTGGGAAAAGTGTTTCAAAAAATTGCATGTCATGCCAATTTTTTAATCAAAAGTATTCTCCAACCCTTCACCTCCCAAGCATGCATATCAAGTGGGCTTGTAACAATTACAAGGCCCGTGGACTTTTATTTAAATGTCCCAAACATATTTGAGCCCATTTATAGTTTACTTGATTTTACTCAAGCCCACTAGTTAAATAATTATTTCCAATTGGGCTCTACAAGGCCCAATGTTTTGAATTAATTTAATTATTTGGACTTTACTAGGTCCATTAGTGTTTAATTAATTCAACACTTGAATTAATTTAATTTAGTCCATAATAATGTTTATGAAAATAACAATTTTCAAATATATTATTCACTTGACCTACTTTTAATTTAGGAACACATTCATAAATTAAAAGTTACATTTCTCTCATAGAAGTCATACTTCTATTTTTCTTTACGCTTATAAACTCATTTATAAGTCGTTCAACACTTTGAATTATTTTACTTCTCAACGGGATCTAGAAAGCTAGTACTTGTGTGGCCCTCAATGGTTCATTGATACAACTAGCCGTGGGTTCACATCTCCATGTGATTCGGACTAAACATGTCCTTATATGAGCATACCCCATGTAACGACCCGAAAATCAGACTACGTATAAGCCCTGCATAATTATTACTATTTAAATTATATATACATGAATGGTATAATTCATTTTGATATTTAACAAGTCATAACTATTTATTTTAAATGAAAAAGTTTAGTTTTATCTTTTCAGTTAAATACGCGAGGACGCACCGGAGTTTGGAAATTAGAAATAAGATTAATAATAAGAAAAATATTCCTAAATTTAATTTAAGTCAAGGTATAAGTTAATTTAAAGAAATAGGATGTTTAAGGATTTATAAATGAAGTGGAGCTAAGTTAGTAAATAATTCTTTAGGCTAATATTTAATTAAAGCTTAAATTAAAATGTGTAAGCAATTGAGGATGAACTAATCTAGGTATAATATATTCAAGAAATTAAACATAGTATTTAAATACTTAAAGTTGAATCCATGCAAAGTCATGCAAGAGTTTAATCTAGATTAAGGTGTTAATTCACTAATATGTATAATGAGTATTTAGAATCTTAAGAATTTAAATTATAAGGTTTAAATAATAATATACTATCCAAATGAGTAATAAAATTGGTTAAGATAATTCAAAAGAGTAGTAAATTCATTCTAGTCATCTCAATAGCCTTTAAAATAAATACCATTACTCACCTTTAATTCAATAAGTTATTGGTAAATTCAAATACTATAATTCATATAATTTCCCTCAACCTATTAGACTATGAAATGAGCTTGATTGTGTTGCAAGAATTTGATGGGCATGCAACGGCAACTAGGAAGAAATCATTCAAATAATATTCAAAGCTTGCACTTGTAACCTCCCACCTTAATGCATATTATGGTATCATTAACACCTTTGTAACCATCACCTCCATTACATAGCATGTCTTCATTCCATATTCACGAAAATATCAGAACAAAGACTACTGAAATTGGGAAATAAAATAATAAGAAAAGTTACAGCAAAGGAAGTGAGAAAAACAATTCAAACCCATTCAATTCTTGACTTGTAACTCTCAAACTAAATGCATATTATAGCACCTTTAACACCTCCTATATCATTCACTTTCATCCCTTACACTTCCTACAACCTTAAGCTTCGAAAACATCAGAAAAAGAGCAGCTGAAATCGAAGGAAATATCAGCAGAAAAGTAGAAAAGAAAGGAAGATATCCAACTCGGTTCCGTCGCGTCGTATTGTCGTTTTGATTTGTTTTTCTTCAAAACAAATTACAGGCATGTATATGTTGTTTCTTTTCTCTTCAATCAAGTCCTATAGATATTTTTAAACCATTATATAACCATGATTCAAACTAAATCACGAAATTTACAGCAAGTTTCCCAAGCAAAAGCTGTACAGATTTTATAAACTCTTTTGTTTCCAACTTCACGGTTTGAGATGTTTTGTTGATTACAGGGTGTTGCTTCGGTTCCAGGCTCACATGGCTGCTACTAGGCATGAATTAGAATGTGTTAGGGTGTTTTTGGTTCAATGGTTCAAGCCCATACATGCATAAACAAATAAATGACAGCAACTTTTCCCTTAAGTGCAGAATTGGAGTCAAGGTTTTATCATTTGGTTGTTTAGGGTGAGAGTTCAAATCATGGCTGTCCTAGGGACTGTAGCCACGGTTAGAACCCTTACATATCATGTCTAGGACGTGACCAAGGTGTCCTTTCAAAGCTTGGTTCATGGTTCCATCAGATTTTTAAAACAACAACACAAGCATCACTCGAAAAAAAAATTCTGTTTCTGGTTTGTGTGAGTAACTTCGGTTTTGAGGAGTTGGGATGGGCTGTGGCTGGCTTGTAGCCCATAGCCATGGTTCATACAACACTCCATCATGTCTAGATCGAGCCATTGTTGACCATACAGCCACTGGAACGAGCCAAGACAGCAAACATTACAAACACATCACAATGCACAGAATTTGGGTTCTCGGTAGGAGCCTTGGAATGACATAAGTATTTGCTTGGTTTGTGGTTGGCTTCTAGCCCTTAGCCATGGTCCAAGCCATGCCTTAGGATGTTGGTAAGAGTCCTTGGGAGATGGTTCAATCCATTGGTCAATAAATTTCAGAGTTTACACCACAAACGCACAAGTTGCCACTACTGGTTTTTTTTTTTTTTGACAGCAACTTTCATCTTCGGTTTTGAGGTTGGTTTGAGTTCTTGTTTGGCTTTTAGCCCATGGCCTTGGACTGGACAATACCTTAATGAGTTAGGAAAGTGGTGTTTTTGGCCGTTCGTGATTTGGTCGAGTTTAGAGGTCGTACGAGAATTTACGGTGAAAGGTGCCAAAATGACTCTCGAAAGAGTGTTTTATGTTTTTGGATTCCTTTCACCCATTTTCGTGTTTTACAGTTATTATGCATATTTCAGTATGTTTGGGGTATTTTAATCATGGTTAAATTTCGGTTTAATGTTGGTTCGGGTTGGTACGATACCATGATTAGAAATCAAGTTGTTGGTCCTAATAGTCTCATTTTTTGTTCTATTGTTAAGTTTTGTCAAGTTAAGATTTATTGCATGTGTCACATATTAGAAGTAAGTCGCAGCAAGCCTGGGAACGATCCAAATCATCCGGTAAAAATAAGATTATAATTATATTACATGCATAAAAATATAAAATGTTTATTTTTGAGATATATGCTATATGTCTTGTGGCCACCTTATGCTTATGGGTTTGGAAGTCGGTAGGCGCAACCGAGGACCTCTCCGCCTGGTGACCTACGACCGGTTTATGATTATGTATGGGTACGGACATCTAGTCCAAGGGCTGTGATTGATCTCTACCACCCAGTATACTGTGGTTTAGTTTGATCAGGCGCTTACTCTATGTTATGGGCCACTTGCTTAGAAACATTATCTCTACCAGAAAATTATGATATGTTATGACAGAGCTCTATTGAGCAAAGCTTTTACGTATGATTTTCAGATATGCACGTAGGTATAATTATTCATGATATGATTTTCATCGTACGCTTTACGAGACTTTATTTTTACGTTGCATGCGATTTTATGATATACATTACTTGTTATTCACGATATATACATGTTGAGTCTTTAGACTCACTAGACTTGATTGTTGTAGGTATTGACGAGGTCGAGACCGCGGGCGGAGACCAGTGAGTGATCTTGGGACAGCAGTAGTAAACTCGAGGACCTTATGATTTAATTTACGCACCTTTTATTATTCAAACTCAGTTTTAATACGTTGGATTATTTTTAAGTTAATGTTTACGTTGGATTATTTTTAAATTGTTGGTTGAAAACAATATTTGCTTCCGCTGTTATTTTAAAGTTAAAATTATTTACATGTTTATTTTATTAAATAAGACAAGATAAATATTTATTTAGAAAATTTTTAATAATTCCGCAAAATTATGAATACGAAATACGGGCCTCTACAGTTGGTATCAGAGCCTATGATCTTGTAAAGGGTTGTACTACTACTGATCTCGAGATGCTCATGAAGTCACGTCTTTGGTCTGTAAGGTTTACATTTACCCATTTTATTTAGAGCATGAATTATTTTAACAACATGTTTTCATGAAATGTTTTTCCGTTCAGGTTTTAATTGTTCAGTGTTTATTTAAATTAAAAAAAATAAAAATAAATAAATAAATAAATTATGGAATTATGCATGTTGGGTACGTTTGGAATTGGACATGTCTAAGAATTCGAATATTGGGCTTTAGGAGATGTTGAAAATGATTTGACTATATTAATTTTTAGGTCAGTAGTGTTGACGTCCTCCTTATGGGTTATAAGATAATCTTGAAAATTATAAATGCTTTTGAGACTTGTAGAATTTCTAAGAAATTATTAATGGTTCTTGGTTGCTAGTCGATTAGATTTTTGAGGATTTCATATAAGCAATAGCGATTCGAAGACTACGACAATCTTTAAGATTATAAATGTACAATTTGAGGATTTTAAGTATCTATGGAAATGTAAGATTAATTATGAGAATTTATTTAGGATACATGCTCTACCTAGTTAGATTTAAAGATGGAATTGCATGAATTGAGAATTTTAGGGACCTAATTGTAATAACTAATAATTTGAGGACCTAACTGCAAAAAAAATAATCTAAGGGACTATTTTCGAATTTACCAAATTTTGGGGATTAAATTTCGAGTTCGAGAATCTAAAAGTTTAATGAGGTAAAGATTGAAAATTTTATGGGACAATGATGCAAATTTCGAAGAGTTGTAGGACCAAAATGTAAATTGGGAGAACTGTAAGGGCCAGGTTGCAATTTTCATAATTTTAAGGATTAAATGCGAATTTTTGAGGAACACTTGGGATTTTGAGTATTTATAGAAATGTGAGACGTGTTATGGGAATTAATTTTGTGTTTAATAAACTTAAGGCTATTGAACCTTATGATACGGGAAATCTATAAAATGAAATTGGGAATACTGAGAACTCATGGGTAATTGTGGAATTTTCGGGATTTAAAAAAAAAATCATGACATGAGAATTGAAAGGTTTAAATGATAAGAATTTTCGGTAATTTAAGCTTGGAAAGATGATTAGAACCTCGACATAGCTGAATTATAATGTTATAAGGAATAACAATCAAGGACATTGTAGGATGAATAAATTTTGGGCTTCAAAATTTAAGTGTTGGTGATATAACATCGGGGCAAATTAAGAATTTAAAGTGACGACAAGTTAAAGTAAAAATTTATCGGTTAGCTAAGTTATAAGAGTAAACATTGAGTTAGCGATTTTTTTTGGGAATTTAAGTTTGATGTGTCGTAAGTTTTAACCAGGATCTTAACCGTTAGAATTATACCTTTAGGGGGAATTTGATTTTTCTAGAAAATTGAGTATGATGGATGGTTAGGTTACTCGATAGACGCATGTAAGAATTGAATTAGACACCTTATCTTGAGGAATTTCGAAAGTCATTAAGAAATTTGAGAATAAGCGGATATGTGGGCTGGAGTTATACTATCTAATATTATTTGGGTTGCATTTTGAATTTCAAGATTTATAAGATAGGTGTTCATACATAAGTTTTGGGTGAAATAAAAACAAAAAGAGAATTAGAGGCGTTCAACATAGATTACCAATGAACTAACATTAAGATTTTAATTGAGTAAGAAATCCGAAATCTTGATATTGGAATTTTAGAACTCTATGGGTGATATGAGCGAAGTTGAATTATTAGAGTAAGTTTATCGCTAACATGAGATAACTTATTAAGTTTTATACACTATACTTAATTAAGCATTGATGATACTTAAGAATGCGACATTTGTTTCAATGAGGAAATTCCAGAGTCTTAGGCCTCAACTATATTGTAATTGGAAAGAAAATGGTTTAAGCATATAATTGAGACTTGAAGGGCTTTAAAATATTGGTAGAAGGTCGGTGTTGTATAGTTGGGTTTTATGGATTAACGTTATTTGAGGTTTAAGATTTGCAACAATTTTATATTTGGGGTATACTCGTAAATAGTTAAGTTATATTAGTTTGGGCTGTAAGATAAAGATTAGATTCAAGGATCTTAGACTAATTTGGTTATGGAGCTGAGATAAGATTTAACCTTTAAGTGTATCACTGAGGATAGAAGTTGATCAGTAACCTTTGGTGCTAAGAGTCTTTAAGTTGGACTGCATAAATTCTAATGTAATAGGTCGTTAAACATTACAGGTATAGTATAAGGAAGGTAAGACATGATAAGTTTGAACCACCAATTCTAATATTGGGAACGATGAGAAAAGTCAGAATTCGAAATCACAGTAAAGTAAAGCTAAGTTACTATAAGACGTTTTAAGTTGCGATTCGCAAATGAGATTTTTGGTAGGCAATCTAATTAAGATTGAAGAAACGTAAGGACGACCTATGACTTAATTTTTATCAGAGTAGCGCAGCGGTAGCGTGGATTGTTGGGATAATAGAATTAAGAATCTAAACTTTTGGATTATCGAAGATTAGCGAATTTCGGGGACGAAATTCAATTTAAGGGGGGAAGATTGTAACGACCCGAAAATCAGACTACGTATAAGCCCTGCATAATTATTACTATTTAAATTTAAAAATGATTTATATATATATATATATATATATATATATATATATATATATATACATGAAGGGTATAATTCATTTTGATATTTGACAAGTCATAACTATTTATTTTAAATGAAAAAGTTTAGTTTTATCTTTTCAGTTAAATACGCGAGGACGCACCGGAGTTTGGAAATTAGAAATAAGAATAATAAGAAGAAAAATATTCCTAAATTTAATTTAAGTCAAGGTATAAGTTAATTTAAAGAAATAGGATGTTTAAGGATTTATAAATGAAGTGGAGCTAAGTTAGTAAATAATTCTTTAGGTTAATATTTAATTAAAGCTTAAATTAAAATGTGTAAGCAATTGAGGATGAACTAATCTAGGTATAATATATTCAAGAAATTAAACATAGTATTTAAATACTTAAAGTTGAATCCATGCAAAGTCATGCAAGAGTTTAATCTAAATTAAGGTGTTAATTCACTTATATGTATAATGAGTATTTAGAATCTTAAGATTTTAAATTATAAGGTTTAAATAATAATATACTATCCAAATGAGTAATAAAATTGGTTAAGATAATTCAAAAGAGTAGTAAATTCATTCTAGTCATCTCAATAGCCTTTAAAATAAATATCATTACTCACCTTTAATTCAATAAGTTATTGGTAAATTCAAATACTATAATTCATATCATTTCCCTCAACCTATTAGACTATGAAATGAGCTTGATTGTGTTGCAAGAATTTGATGGGCATGCAACGGCAACTAGGAAGAAAGCATTCAAATAATATTCAAAGCTTGCACTTGTAACCTCCCACCTTAATGTATATTATAGTATCATTAACACCCTTGTAACCATCACCTCCATTACATAGCATTTCTTCATTCCATATTAACGAAAATATCAGAACAAAGACTACTGAAATTGGAAAATAAAATAATAAGAAAAGTTACAGCAAAGGAAGTGAGAAAAACAATTCAAACCCATTCAATTCTTGACTTGTAACTCTCAAACTAAATGCATATTATAGCACCTTTAACACCTCCTATATCATTCACTTTCATCCCTTACACTTCCTACAACCTTAAGCTTCGAAAACATCAGAAAAACAGCAGCTGAAATCGAAGGAAATATCAGCAGAAAAGTAGAAAAGAAAGGAAGATATCCAACTCGGTTCCGTCGCTTCGTATTGTCGTTTTGATTTGTTTTTCTTCAAAACAAATTCCAGGCATGTATAGGTTGTTTCTTTTCTCTTCAATCAAGTCCTATAGATATTTTTAAACCATTATATAACCATGATTCAAATTAAATCACGAAATTTACAGCAAGTTTCCCAAGCAAAAGCTGTACAGATTTTATAAACTATTTTGTTTCCAACTTTACGGTTTGAGATGTTTTGTTGATTACAGGGTGTTGCTTCGGTTCCAGGCTCACATGGCTGCTAGTAGGCATGAATTAGAATGTTTTGGGGTGTTTTTGGTTCAATGGTTCAAGCCCATACACGCATAAACAAATAAATGACAGCAACTTTTCCCTTAAGTGCAGAATTGGAGTCAAGGTTTTATCATTTGGTTGTTTAGGGTGAAATTTCAAATCATGTCTGTCCTAGGGACTGTAGCCACGGTTAGAACCCTTCCATATCATGTCTAGGACGTGACCAAGGTGTCCTTTCAAAGCTTGGTTCATGGTTCCATCAGATTTTTAAAACAAAACACAAGCATCACTCGAAAACAAAATTTTGTTTCTGGTTTGTGTGAGTAACTTCGGTTTTGAGGTGTTGGGATGGGCTGTGGCTGGCTTGTAGCCCATAGCCATGGTTCATACAACACTCCATCATGTCTAGATCGAGCCATGGTTGACCATACAGCCACTGGAACGAGCCAAGACAGCAAACATTACAAACACATCACAATGCACAGAATTTGGGTTCTCGGTAGGAGCTTTGGAATTACATAAGTATTTGCTTGGTTTGTGGTTGGATTCTAGCCCTTAGCCATGGTCCAAGCCATGCCTTAGGATGTTGGTAAGATTCCTTGGGAGGTGGGTCAATCCATTGGTCAATAAATTTCAGAGTTTACACCACAAACGCACAAGTTGCCACTGCTGGTTTTTTTTTTGACAGCAACTTTCATCTTCGGTTTTGAGGTTGGTTTGAGTTCTTGGTTGGCTTTTAGCCCATGGCCTTGGACTGGACAATACCTTAATGAGTTAGGAAAGTGGTGTTTTTTTCCGTTCGTGATTTGGTCGAGTTTAGAGGTCGTACGAGAATATACGGTGAAAGGTGCCAAAATGACTCTCGAAAGAGTGTTTTATGTTTTTGGATTCCTTTCACCCATTTTCGTGTTTTACAGTTATTATGCATATTTTTCAGTATGTTTGGGGTATTTTAAACATGGTTAAACGTCGGTTTAATGTTGGTTCGGGTTGGTACGATACCATGATTAGAAATGAAGTTGTTGGTCCTAATAGTCTCATTTTTGGTTCTATTGTTAAGTTTTGTCAAGTTAAGATTTATTGCATGTGTCACATATTAGAAGTAAGTCGCAGCAAGCCTGGGAACGATCCAAGTCATCCGGTAAAAATAAGATTATAATTATATTACGTGCATAAAAATATAAAATGTTTATTTTTGAGATATATGCTATATGTCTTGTGGCCACCTTATGCTTATGGGTTTGGAAGTCGGTAGGCGCAACCGAGGACCTCTCCGTCCGGTGACCTATGACCGGTTTATGATTATGTATGGGTATGGACATCCAGTTCAAGGGCTGTGATTGATCTCTACCGCCCAGTATACTGTGGTTTAGTCTGATCAGGCGTTTACTCTATGTTATGAGCCACTTGCTTAGCAGCATTATCTCTACCAGAAAATTATGATATGTTATGACAGAGCTCTATTGAGCAAAGCTTTTACGTATGATTTTCAGATATGCACGTAAGTATAATTATTCATGATATGATTTTCATCGTACGCTTTACGAGACTTTATTTTTACGTTGCATGCGATTTTATGATATACATTACTTGTTATTCACGATATATACATGTTGAGTCTTTAGACTCACTAGACTTGATTGTTGTAGGTATTGACGAGGTCGAGACCGCGGGCGGAGACCAGTGAGCGATCTTGGGACAGCAGTAGTAAACCCGAGGACCTTATGATTTAATTTACGCACCTTTTATTATTCAAACTCAGTTTTAATACGTTGGATTATTTTTAAGTTAATGTTTACGTTGGATTATTTTTAAATTGTTGGTTGAAAAAAATATTTGCTTCCGCTGTTATTTTAAAGTTAAAATTATTTACATGTTTATTTTATTAAATAAGACAAGATAAATATTTATTTAGAAAATTTTTAATAATTCCGCAAAATTATGAATACGAAATACGGGCCTCTACAGTTGATATCAGAGCCTTGATCTTGTAAAGGGTGGTACTACTACTGCTCTCGAGAAGCTCATGAAGTCACGTCTTTGGTCTGTAAGGTTTACATTTACGCATTATATTTAGAGCATGAATTATTTTAACAGCATGTTTTCATGAAATGTTTTTCCGTTCAGGTTTTAATTGTTCAGTGTTTATTTAAATTTAAAAAAATAAAAATAAATAAATAAATAAATTATGGAATTATGCATGTTGGGTACGTTTGGAATTGGACATGTCTAAGAATTCGAATATTGGGCTTTAGGAGAGGTTGAAAATGATTTGACTATATTAATTTTTGGGTCAGTAGTGTTGACGTCCTCCTTATGTGTTATAAGTTAATCTTGAAAATTATGAATGCTTTTGAGACTTGTAGAATTTCTAAGAAATTATTAATGGTTCTTGGTTGCTAGTCGAATAGATTTTTGAGGATTTCATATAAGCAACAGCGATTCGAAGACTACGACAATCTTTAAGATTATAAATGTACAATTTGAGGATTTTAAGTATCTATGGAAATGTAAGATTAATTATGAGAATTTATTTAGGATACATGCTCTACCTAGTTAGATTTAAGGATGGAATTGCATGAATTGAGAATTTTAGGGACCTAATTGTAATAAATAATAATTTGAGGACCTAACTGCAAAAAAAAAATCTAAGGGACTATTTTCGAATTTACCAAATTTTGGGGATTAAATTTCGAGTTCGAGAATCTAAAGGTTTAATGAGGTAAAGATTGAAAATTTTATGGGACAATGATGCAAATTTCGAAGAGTTGTAGGACCAAAATGTAAATTGGGAGAACTGTAAGGGCCAGGTTGCAATTTTCATAATTTTAAGGATTAAATGCGAACTTTTGAGGAACACTTGGGATTTTGAGTATTTATAGAAATGTGAGACGTGTTATGGGAATTAATTTTGTGTTTAATAAACTTAAGGCTATTGAACCTTATGATACGGGAAATCTATAAAATGAAATTGAGAATACTGAGAACTCATGGGTAATTGTGGAATTTTCGGGATTTAAAAAAAAAATCATGACATGAGAATTGAAAGGTTTAAATGATAAGAATTTTCGGTAATTTAAGCTTGGAAAGATGATTAGAACCTCGACATAGCTGAATTATAATGTTATAAGGAATAACAATCAAGGACATTGTAGGATGAATAAATTTTGGGCTTCAAAATTTAAGTGTTGGTGATATAACATCGGGGCAAATTAAGAATTTAAAGTGACGACAAGTTAAAGTAAAAATTTATCGGTTAGCTAAGTTATAAGAGTAAACATTGAGTTAGCGATTTTTTTTGGGAATTTAAGTTTGATGTGTCGTAAGTTTTAACCAGGATCTTAACCGTTAGAATTATACCTTTAGGGGGAATTTGATTTTTCTAGAAAATTGAGTATGATGGATGGTTAGGTTACTCGATAGACGCATGTAAGAATTGAATTAGACACCTTATCTTGAGGAATTTCGAAAGTCATTAAGAAATTTGAGAATAAGCGGATATGTGGGCTGGAGTTATACTATCTAATATTATTTGGGTTGCATTTTGAATTTCAAGATTTATAAGATAGGTGTTCATACATAAGTTTTGGGTGAAATAAAAACAAAAAGAGAATTAGAGGTGTTCAACATAGATTACCAATGAACTAACATTAAGATTTTAATTGAGTAAGAAATCCGAAATCTTGATATTGGAATTTTAGAACTCTATGGGTGATATGAGCGAAGTTGAATTATTAGAGTAAGTTTATCGCTAACATGAGATAACTTATTAAGTTTTATACACTATACTTAATTAAGCATTGATGATACTTAAGAATGCGACATTTGTTTCAATGAGGAAATTCCAGAGTCTTAGGCCTCAACTATATTGTAATTGGAAAGAAAATGGTTTAAGCATATAATTGAGACTTGAAGGGCTTTAAAATATTGGTAGAAGGTCGGTGTTGTATAGTTGGGTTTTATGGATTAACGTTATTTGAGGTTTAAGATTTGCAACAATTTTATATTTGGGGTATACTCGTAAATAGTTAAGTTATATTAGTTTGGGCTGTAAGATAAAGATTAGATTCAAGGATCTTAGACTAATTTGGTTATGGAGCTGAGATAAGATTTAACCTTTAAGTGTATCACTGAGGATAGAAGTTGATCAGTAACCTTTGGTGCTAAGAGTCTTTAAGTTGGACTTCATAAATTCTAATGTAATAGGTCGTTAAACATTACAGGTATAGTATAAGGAAGGTAAGACATGATAAGTTTGAACCACCAATTCTAATATTGGGAACGATGAGAAAAGTCAGAATTCGAAATCACAGTAAAGTAAAGCTAAGTTACTATAAGACGTTTTAAGTTGCGATTCGCAAATGAGATTTTTGGTAGGCAATCTAATTAGGATTGAAGAAACGTAAGGACGACCTATGACTTAATTTTTATCAGAGTAGCGCAGCGGTAGCGTGGATTGTTGGGATAATAGAATTAAGAATCTAAACTTTTGGATTATCGAAGATTAGCGAATTTCGGGGACGAAATTCAATTTAAGGGGGGAAGATTGTAACGACCCGAAAATCAGACTACGTATAAGCCCTGCATAATTATTACTATTTAAATTTAAAAATGATTTATATATATATATATATATATATATATATATATATATATATATATATATATATATATATACACATATATACATGAAGGGTATAATTCATTTTGATATTTGACAAGTCATAACTATTTATTTTAAATGAAAAAGTTTAGTTTTATCTTTTCAGTTAAATACGCGAGGACGCACCGGAGTTTGGAAATTAGAAATAAGATTAATAATAAGAAAAATATTCCTAAATTTAATTTAAGTCAAGGTATAAGTTAATTTAAAGAAATAGGATGTTTAAGGATTTATAAAATGAAGTGGAGCTAAGTTAGTAAATAATTCTTTAGGTTAATATTTAATTAAAGCTTAAATTAAAATGTGTAAGCAATTGAGGATGAACTAATCTAGGTATAATATATTCAAGAAATTAAACATAGTATTTAAATACTTAAAGTTGAATCCATGCAAAGTCATGCAAGAGTTTAATCTAGATTAAGGTGTTAATTCACTAATATGTATAATGAGTATTTAGAATCTTAAGAATTTAAATTATAAGGTTTAAATAATAATATACTATCCAAATGAGTAATAAAATTGGTTAAGATAATTCAAAAGAGTAGTAAATTCATTCTAGTCATCTCAATAGCCTTTAAAATAAATATCATTACTCACCTTTAATTCAATAAGTTATTGGTAAATTCAAATACTATAATTCATATAATTTCCCTCAACCTATTAGACTATGAAATGAGCTTGATTGTGTTGCAAGAATTTGATGGGCATGCAACGGCAACTAGGAAGAAATCATTCAAATAATATTCAAAGCTTGCACTTGTAACCTCCCACCTTAATGCATATTATGGTATCATTAACACCCTTGTAACCATCACCTCCATTACATAGCATTTCTTCATTCCATATTCACGAAAATATCAGAACAAAGACTACTGAAATTGGGAAATAAAATAATAAGAAAAGTTACAGCAAAGGAAGTGAGAAAAACAATTCAAACCCATTCAATTCTTGACTTGTAACTCTCAAACTAAATGCATATTATAGCACCTTTAACACCTCCTATATCATTCACTTTCATCCCTTACACTTCCTACAACCTTAAGCTTCGAAAACATCAGAAAAAGAGCAGCTGAAATCGAAGGAAATATCAGCAGAAAAGTAGAAAAGATAGGAAGATATCCAACTCGGTTCCATCGCGTCGTATTGTCGTTTTGATTTGTTTTTCTTCAAAACAAATTCCAGGCATGTATATGTTGTTTCTTTTCTCTTCAATCAAGTCCTATAGATATTTTTAAACCATTATATAACCATGATTCAAACTAAATCACGAAATTTACAGCAAGTTTCCCAAGCAAAAGCTGTACAGATTTTATAAACTCTTTTGTTTCCAACTTCACGGTTTGAGATGTTTTGTTGATTACAGGGTGTTGCTTCGGTTCCAGGCTCACATGGCTGCTACTAGGCATGAATTAGAATGTGTTAGGGTGTTTTTGGTTCAATGGTTCAAGCCCATACACGCATAAACAAATAAATGACAGCAACTTTTCCCTTAAGTGCAGAATTGGAGTCAAGGTTTTATCATTTGGTTGTTTAGGGTGAGAGTTCAAATATGGCTGTCCTAGGGACTGTAGCCACAGTTATAACCCTTCCATATCATGTCTAGGACGTGACCAAGGTGTCCTTTCAAAGCTTGGTTCATGGTTCCATCAGATTTTTAAAACAACAACACAAGCATCACTCGAAAAAAATATTATGTTTCTGGTTTGTGTGAGTAACTTCGGTTTTGAGGTGTTGGGATGGGCTGTGGCTGGCTTGTAGCCCATGGCCATGGTTCATACAACACTCCATCATGTCTAGATCGAGCCATGGTTGACCATACAGCCACTGGAACGAGACAAGACAGCAAACATTACAAACACATCACAATGCACAGAATTTGGGTTCTCGGTAGGAGCTTTGGAATGACATAAGTATTTGCTTGGTTTGTGGTTGGCTTCTAGCCCTTAGCCATGATCCAAGCCATGCCTTAGGATGTTGGTAAGAGTCCTTGGGAGGTGGTTCAATCCATTGGTCAATAAATTTCAGAGTTTACACCACAAACGCACAAGTTGCCACTGCTGGTTTTTTTTTTTTTGACAGCAACTTTCATCTTCGGTTTTGAGGTTGGTTTGAGTTCTTGGTTGGCTTTTAGCCCATGGCCTTGGACTGGACAATACCTTAATGAGTTAGGAAAGTGGTGTTTTTGGCCGTTCGTGATTTGGTCGAGTTTAGAGGTCGTACGAGAATTTACGGTGAAAGGTGCCAAAATGACTCTCGAAAGAGTGTTTTATGTTTTTGGATTCCTTTCACCCATTTTCGTGTTTTACAGTTATTATGCATATTTTTCAGTATGTTTGGGGTATTTTAATCATGGTTAAACGTCGGTTTAATGTTGGTTCGGGTTGGTACGATACCATGATTAGAAATCAAGTTGTTGGTCCTAATAGTCTCATTTTTGGTTCTATTGTTAAGTTTTGTCAAGTTAAGATTTATTGCATGTGTCACATATTAGAAGTAAGTCGCAGCAAGCCTGGGAACGATCCAAATCATCCGGTAAAAATAAGATTATAATTATATTACGTGCATAAAAATATAAAATGTTTATTTTTGAGATATATGCTATATGTCTTGTGGCCACCTTATGCTTATGGGTTTGGAAGTCGGTAGGCGCAACCGAGGACCTCTGCGCCCGGTGACCTACGACCGGTTTATGATTATGTATGGGTACGGACATCCAGTCCAAGGGCTGTGATTGATTTCTACCGCGCAGTATACTGTGGTTTAGTCTGATCAGGCGATTACTCTATGTTATGGGCCACTTGCTTAGAAACATTATCTCTACCAGAAAATTATGATATGTTATGACAGAGCTCTATTGAGCAAAGCTTTTACGTATGATTTTCAGATATGCACGTAGGTATAATTATTCATGATATGATTTTCATCGTACGCTTTACGAGACTTTATTTTTACGTTGCATGCGATTTTATGATATACATTACTTGTTATTCACGATATATACATGTTGAGTCTTTAGACTCACTAGACTTGATTGTTGTAGGTATTGACGAGGTCGAGACCGCGGGCGGAGACCAGTGAGCGATCTTGGGACAGCAGTAGTAAACTCGAGGACCTTATGATTTAATTTACGCACCTTTTATTATTCAAACTCAGTTTTAATACGTTGGATTATTTTTAAGTTAATGTTTACGTTGGATTATTTTTAAATTGTTGGTTGAAAACAATATTTTCTTCCGCTGTTATTTTAAAGTTAAAATTATTTACATGTTTATTTTATTAAATAAGACAAGATAAATATTTATTTAGAAAATTTTTAATAATTCCGCAAAATTATGAATACGAAATACGGGCCTCTACACCCCAATTGCTCCATTCTTATTAATCAACTCCTTGATAATAAGAACGTCAGAACTCAAGTCTGATAGTACCCAACCAATCATGTTAACCGCCTAGCAGCATCGCTTACATGATTCCCTAGGTATCAAATGATAGTGTCTGCAAGAACCATTCAATTATGGTTAGCGTACAGAACGGTCCCTTCAACTCATATATCTCGATCGATTAGACAACCATTGGTTTATCGAGAGTTGTCAATGAATCGATACTATGTGTCATGTTGTAGTTGCATCGATGGTGTAATCTATAAAACCCCTTTCATAATTACCACCATACTCTGATCAGAGATTTCATACTACATACACATAGGATATCCATACCGGAAGGTAAGCGGTGAATCCCCGACTACAATGCATCGACTCCTATATGTTTCGGCAGAACACCCAACCTTGCTACCTGATGACCCTTTGAGAGTCGGTAAACAAGTCAAAGTGTAATTCTAGCAGATAGAGTCTCAATGTTTTCCCGGGTCATAAGGACTAATGGTGTACAACCATAAACCAGGACGTTTCCACTCGATAAGTGAGAACCACTTGGACAGTCATTTTATGGAGGGTTGTCCAGTGCACTCTACCAAGAGCACCTATCTACATGCTCGGATATCACAATGTCCCCTACAAATGAAACTTGGTACTCACATCGCAGATAATAGTCTCGAACTCTAGCGGCCTATATCCTTCTTAGCGGCGGCTGAATCGACTAGGAACTGTTTAGAATATACAGTATTCCAAATATGAGTTTCATGATACTCATCATATGAGCATCTCATATTCTTTCTACTATTTGTATATTCAAGGGCTTTATCTATGCAACTAGCATGGGTATACAGATAAAGATTTGCTAAAACAATAATTTCAAATATTATTAAAATAAAGATTGCTTATACATAGAGTTTAATTGTGAACACTCGGCCAACACTTGGCTCGACGGGCACCTACTTTAACAATCTCCCACTTGCACTAGAGCCAACTACCCATATGCTTCAAACCCATTGATTCGCGATGCATCTCGAATAATGGTCCAGGTAAAGGCTTAGCTAGTGGATCAGCAACATTATCTGCGGAGCCGACTATGTCAATCGACACTTCTCCTCTTTCCACAATCTCTCGGAGGATGTGGTACTTTCTCAATACATGTTTGGACTTCTGATGAGACCTTGGCTCCTTTGCTTGAGCTAAAGTTCCCGTGTTGTCACACAACACCGGGAGAGGAGCAACTCCATCAGGAATGACGTCCAACTCTTAGACGAAATTCCTTATCCAAACAGCCTCCCTTGCTGCATCTGATGCAGCAATGTATTCGGCCTCTGTGCTGGAATCCATAGTATTGTCTTGCTTGGAACTCTTCCAAGAGACAGCAGCACCATTGAGCATGAATACAAACCCAGAGGTTGACTTCGAGTCATCGATATCGCTTTGGAAGCTAGAGTCGTTATAGCCTTCCAATTTCTGTTCTCCACCCCATAGACCAAGAACAATTTATTGGTCCTTCTCAACTACTTGAGGATGTCTTTCGCAGCTTTCCAGTGTGGAAGAACAGGGTTCGATTGATATCTACTCACTACACTTAGTGCGAAAGCCACGTCAGGACGTGTAGATATCATCCCATACATGATGCTACCAGTCGTAGATGCATAAGGAATGCTTGTCATCGCCGCTATCTCTGAATTAGTCTTGGGAGACAGACTTGGATAGGGACACACCATGACACATTGGTAGATGTCCTCTCTTGGACTCATCCATCGAGAACCGCTTCACGATGGTATCAATGTATGTAGACTGGGTGAGACCAAGCAATCTTCTTGATCTATCTCTATAGATCTGTATTCTCAATACAAAAGATGCTTCACCCAAGTCCTGATCGAGAACTTACTTGCTAACCATATTTTAGTTGATTGCAACATTCCTACATTATTCCCAATGATTAGAATGTCATCAACAAAAAACACCAGGAATGTCACAACACTCCCACTGACCTTCTTATACACACAGGGTTCCTCAGGATTCTTAGCAAAACCAAACTCTTTGATCGTACTATCGAATATGAGGTTCCAACTCCTAGATGCCTGTTTTAGACCATAAATAGATCTCTGAAGTTTGCATACCATATGCTCACTTCCGACAGATATAAACCCTTCAGGTTGAGACATGTAAATCTCTTCCTTAATATCCCCATTAAGAAAGGCTGTCTTGACATCCATCTGCCATATCTCATAGTCATACCATGCAGCTATGGCTAGCAAAATCCTTATGGACTTGACCATTGAAACTGGAGAAAAGGTTTCCTCAATGTCAACTTCTTGTCTTTGAGTATATCTTTTTGCCACCAATCGCGCCTTGAAGGTCAATACCTTCCAATCCGCCCCAAGTTTCCTCTTGTAAATCCATTTACACCCTATGGGAACAGTTCCCTCAGGTGGATCCACAAGATTCCACACTTGGTTCGAATGCATGGAATTCATCTCAGATTCCATAGCTTCAAGCCATTTGGATGAATCGGCATCAGATAACGCTTCCTTGAAGGTCCTTGGATCACATCCATGGATAGGCTCATCATGGCCCTCTTCAAGAAGCAGACCATACCTCATAGGTGGTCTCGAGACTCTCTCGGATCTTCTAGGAGCTTGTATCTCCTCTCTTGGCTCTTCGGGTATGGGTTCTATAATTGTGGGTGTCTCTCGAACCTCTTCGAGTTCTATCATCTCCTCTTTTCTATCCAATAGAAATCCCTTTTCCAAAAAGGTTGCATTCCTAGAAACAAACACTTTGTTTCTTGGGGATGATAGAAATGATATCCAACTGAATTCCTTGGATATCCCACAAAGTAACATAAAATGGATCGACAATCCAATTTATCTCCCACTACCTGCTTCACATAAGCAGGGAACCCCCATATTCTAAGACAAGAATATTTGGGAGGCTTACCCATCCATATCTCATATGGTGTCTGCCTTTGAATGGACATTTAGTGAAATATCTTTCAATTTTAAGTTGTAGAGATCGTTTTCAAGTTCTCAAGTACCAATTAAACATTCATTCTTGTAAATGTTGCAAACACCTTTGCTAATTAAACAAGAATATCCATCTTTATCAACATAGAAATGGAAACAATATTTTTCACAAAATTAGGTACAAACAAAACATCTCATAAAATTAACTTAAAACTATTGTTCAACAATAAGTAAACATCTTCAACAGCCTTGGCAGCAATTCTTGCTCCATTGCCCATCCTCAAGAAGGTCACACGTTCCCTAAGCTTTCTACTTCTTCCCATAACCTGTAAATCATTATAGAGATGTGAGCCACAACCGGTATCTAATACCCAAGAAGTAGAGTTAATTGAAATGTTTACTTCGATATAGAACATACCGTTTCCAAAACTCTTTTGGGCCAGATATTCCTTGCAATTTCGCCTCCAATATCCAGGCTTCTTGTAGTGATGACAAACATCACTAGTGTCTTGTCAGCCTTAACTGGTGTGGCTGCCACAACGGGATTCGGAGATTGCCTCAACAAGGGCACGTTCTTCTTGGGACGTTGGAAAGAACGCTTCTTTCCCTTCCCATGTGGATCAATCTTCGTACCACATGAAGAACCCACATAAAGAACCAACTTCTCTTTCTTGATGGTTGATTCAAACGTAACAAGCATATTCACCAACTCCTCAAGGGTCGGCTCCATCTTGTTCATGTTGAAGTTCACTACAAAGGGATCAAATGAGCTAGGCAATGATAACAGCAACACGTCGGTGGTCAACTCCGAAGGCAAGATCAGATCCATGCCAACGAGCTTGTCCACGAGCCCAATCAACTTCAGGCCATGCTCATGGACCGAGGCCCCATCTCGCATTCGCAAAGTGATCAGCTCCTTGATGGTAGCATGCCTAAGAGGCCGTGTTTGCTCACCAAAGAGCTCCTTGAGATGCAAATGAATGCCAGCAGCACTCTTTGCATCCTCAAAACGCCTCTGCAGCTCATCATTCATAGAAGTCAGTATATAACACCTGGCTATCAAGTCATGGTCACACCATTCCTTGTAAGCCTGCAATTCCTCAGGAGTGCAATCAGTCGGAGCCTCAACAGGGGGCGACTCAGTCAGTGTATATGCTACCCTTTCCGAATTCAAGACGATTTTCAGGTTTCTTAGCCAAGTGAGGTAATTAGGTCCAGTTAATATGTGTTTGTCGAGTATTGCAGATATCGGATTGCGAATCGAAGACATTGTCAATTTGTACTGAAAAGTAAAAACAGATAAATGTTGATGACTATTTTAAAATATTTATTAAGATATGAAGTTTGGACTTTTACTTCATAAATATTTGCTCCCACTGTTTTGACATCTTTCACTACCCTCTAGTGAAAACGGGAAACTCCTTTCCTCAGTAGATACGTAAGGTCCAATTAACGAATTATGATCCCGAATAATATCAGCCAATCACAATTCCTAAAAGGTAGTTTCCAATTGCATCACAATGCAACCCTCTACGTAAACTTTTGTCTCACGTTTGATTAGGACCCAATAATATGACGTCGTTCATCTTCACATGTCAAGCCTTACCCATCAATGTTGAACCTTAATGGACGGTCGCCATGAGTTACCCCAATAATATGAGCCGAAATCATGGGAGTTTCATGTAGTTCACATCACCATGTCAATGGATGTCACAGCTTTCCGGCACCCAAGGCCCCCCCAATAAAATTAGCCGAGCCTCGAGTACGGGTAGCGCTCATCATGCACCCATTGTCGATGGAAGACATGGAAATTATAAACAAATTTATAATTCCCCTTCTCGGGCTTGATATTAATTTTGAATCTTATTCAAAATGAGGGTTTTTAATTCTGAAAGGTTTCATCATTAATTTTATTTAAAAGCTCGCCATGTTTGATCGTATGTTTGCCGGATTCATGCAACTTTGTTATTATCATAATAATAACGCACATACTCATTATTTATAACATATCATGCATATATTATAAACAGTAAACAAACAAGGATGATCAATCGCCCCAATACTAACGGCCCATGTGAGCTAAACACGGGCCTAGGTCCAATCCTAGGGAAATGCATGGGATGCAAATGCAACTATTACATTAGCTTCCAATATTTACATGTCTTCGATCTTCATAATCATCATGGTCACCATCTTCCAATCTTGATCATCCACTATACTAATATTTACAAATAAATATCCATGGCAAATAGGGATACGTCTCATGGGGTGGGAACGAGTCATAAACCAAGCCCACTTTATAAATTGATAATTATTACAATCATTCAACACAAAATATCCGAGCATACACCTAGCAAATTGGGCTTGGGCTTTTGATCATCCTTCATGCACAATATCACATATCATACACCATCAATTAATTATCACAATAATTAATTGATCCAATATTATATATCTTGATCCAATCACTAACCGCCACGATTATAAACTAAATTAACAAAGTATACAAACACATTTGTCTACTTTCAAATTAATTTATTTATAACCGAATTTCTTGTAAATCACCATTTACTATAATTATTTAAAGTCCAACTTAAAATATTTATTTCATGAGAAAATATTTGCAACTTTTGTAATTTTAAACTTAAGGGCCCAAAAACTCATTTTTCACCAAAAACATTTTTGGGCCATTTAAAATTCACAAATATGTTAGCCATCCAATGGCCCAACAACTCAAGGTCCATGACACTTTGATAATCCAAAACACTTTTGGAAACTCTAGTCGTCATTGCCGTCGCCGGAGTTCCGTCGCTGGATTCCGGTAACAAAAAAAAATTTTAAGGGGGTTTCGGGCAGCCCAAGCCAAAAAGCCTTGATATTGTTGCAAAATTTTGTTCTCATGCGGTTAGAAATCAATCTCAATATAATATCTTGTAATTGCTACACAAAATCGTAACCTTAGCTCTGATACCACTTGAAAGGGGATCGGTTACGGTGACCGTATGCGCAACGGAAGTTAAAAATTTTAAATTTTACAAGAAAATTTCGGCCACCTTGCATTGTGTATAACAAATACAATAAAACACCAAAATGTCATACATAGGGTGTTAGATATAGTTACCTATCAATTTCAAGAGATTGATGATGGCACCAACCAAGTTGTAAACAAATTGGCTCTTGAATGGATGACAAATCTTCAAGCTTCCAACCTCCAAAATTAGGCTCACCACCAACTAGGTAAATCCCCTCTTCATTTGCTCTAGAAAACTAAGAGGATTTTTCAAAGAGAAGAATTTTCTTTCCTCAACACTTGAAGAAGAAAATGAGAGAATAAAACTTGGGAGAGAATTAGTGAATATTTCGGCCAACATGCATGTGGAATGGGGGGAAGAGAGACTAGTCTTGGTTGTGGGAAAAAGTGTTTCAAAAAGTTGCATGCCGTGCCAATTTTTTAATCAAAATTATTCCCCAACCCTTCACCTCCCAAGCATGCATATCAAGTGGGCTTGTAACAATTACAAGGCCCATAGACTTTTATTTAAATGTTCCAAACATATTTGAGCCCATTTATAGTTTACTTGATTTTACTCAAGCCCACTAATTAAATAATTATTTCCAATTGGGCTCTACAAGGCACAATGTTATTTAATTAATTCAACACTTGAATTAATTTAATTATTTGGACTCTATTAGGCCCACTAGTGTTTAATTAATTCAACACTTGAATTAATTTAATTTAGTCCATAATAATGTTTATGAAAATCACAATTTTCAAATACATTATTCACTTGGCCTACTTTTAATTTAGGAACACATTCATAAATTAAAAGTTACATTTCTCTCATAGAAGTCATACTTCTATTTTTCTTTACGCTTATAAACTCATTTATAAGCCGTTCAACACTTTGAACTATTTTACTTCTCAACGGGATCTAGAAAGCTAGTACTTGTGTGGCCCTCAATGGTTCATTGATATAACTAGCCGTGGGTTCACATCTCCATGTGATTCGGACTAAACATGTCCTTATATGAGCATACCCCAATTGCTCCATTCTTATTTATCAACTCCTTGATAATAAGAACGTCAGAACTCAAGTCTGATAGTACCCAACCAATCATGTTAACCGCCTAGCAGCATCGCTTACATGATTCCCTAGGTATCAAATGATAGTGCCTGCAAGAACCATTCAATTATAGTTAGCGTACAGTACGGTCCCTTCAACTCATATATCCCGATCGATTAGACAACCATTGGTTTATCGAGAGTTGTCAATGAATCGATACTATGTGTCATGCTGTAGTTGCATCGATGGTGTAATCTATAAAACCCCTTTCATAATTACCACCATACTCTGATCAGAGATTTCATACTACATACACATAGGATATCCATACCGGAAGGTGAACGGTGAATCCCCGACTACAATGCATCGACTCCTATATGTTTCGACAGAACACCCAACCTTGCCAGCTGATGACCCCTTGAGAGTCGGTAAACAAGTCAAAGTGTAATTCTAGCACATAGAGTCTCAATGTTGTCCCGGGTCATAAGGACTAATGGTGTACAACCATAAACCAGGACGTTTCCACTCGATAAGTGAGAACCACTTGGAAAGTCCTTTTATGGAGGATTGTTCAGTGCACTCTACCAGGATCACCTATCTGCATACTCGGACATCACAATGTCCCCTACCAATGAAACATGATACTCACATCGCAGATACTAATCTCGAACTCTAGCGGCCTATATCCTTCTTAGCGGCGGCTGAATCGACTAGGAACTGTTTAGAATATACAGTATTCCAAATATGAGTTTCATGATACTCATCATATGAGAATCTCATATTCTTTCTACTATTTGTATATTCAAGGGCTTTATCTATGCAACTAGCATGGGTATACAGATAAAGATTTGCCAAAACAATAATTTCAAATATTATTAAAATAAAGATTGCTTATACATAGAGTTTCATTGTGAACACTCGGCCAACACTTGGCTCGACGGGCACCTACTCTAACAAATGGAACATTCTATTTCAGATATTATAAGGGGTGCAATTCCTGAAGAAAAAGATGTCAAAAAGTTCCTACTCAAATAGCAGATCTTTTCGTTGCAAACGAAAAGTTCGAGACAAATAATATTCTGATTAAACTTGTCTCAATGTGGTACAAAGATAAAAGGAACATAAGGGAGTACATAATGGAAATGTCAAATATTGTAACTCGACTAAAAGCATTCAAGTTGGAATTGTCAGAAGATATAGTCGTGCATTTAGTCTTGATCTATCTTCCTACACAATTTAATCAATTCAAAATAAGTTATGATACCCAAAAAGAAAAATGGATTTTGAATGAGCTTATTGCGCAGTGCGTTCAGGAGGAGGAGAGATTGAAACAAGATGTGATTGAAAGTGCTCACTTGGCATCTAACTATCAAGGTAATTGTATCAATAAGAAAAAGAAATAGAGCAATAAGGAAGGAAACTCTGGGACTTCACAACATACGAAGCAACATAAACAAGATAAATTGATCACTTGTTTCTTTTGCAAAAGGACTGATGGACATGTGAAGAAGGATTGTCCTAAATACGCTAATTGACGTGCAAAGAAAGGGTTGCCTAAGGAGAAAGTTGTCATCTGATTGTAAAAGATACATCTTATGTAAAATGACAATAAGATTGATGGTGCTTTTTAAAAGCTTTATTTTGTAACTTAGGTTTTTTTTTTATTTTCTGGTATTTGAATTTTGAAATTAATTTTTGCACATTTTTTAGATGAAATTTGATTTTAGTTTCATGTTTGGACAAATCAAGTTTTTCCTTTATCCATATAGTAGTGAAACTTTTCAATTTTTTGAAATTCAAATATGTTTGGTATAAGTTCCTTGATTGATAAGCTTGATAAATCGAACATCAATATTTTGAATGATAATAACATATCCTTGCATGAAATTTTGAAATTAAATGAAAATTAATTTCGTATGTTGACTTTAGAGAGAGTGAGTAATTGAAAAGTCAACATTGAGAAGAATATATTGATGTTTATGTCCACATATGTGGTGGTATAAATTTTATCAGGCGGTAATCTCATTCAGATTCATAGAAAACATTGTTTAGATATTGTGAACATCAATGGAATGATGTGGCAGATATTTAAGAAACCCGGCACTGGATTATTAATCGGGTATTGCGGTACATAAAGTGAACTAAGGATTTTATGCTCACACATCGGAAATCTGACATTTGGAAATAGTTGGATATTTAGACTCCGAATAAAGTTGCGGAATTTTATCACCGGTAATGATCATTGGTCTAAGAAACCATTGAGGATCAATTGTGATAATAAAGTCGTTATATTATATTTAAAGAACAATTGAAACTTTTCAAAGTCAAAATATATTGACATGAAGTTTCTAGTTGGAAGCAAATAATTCAGAGTGGTTGTGTGTCAATTGAGCATGTTATTGCAAACTCTATAATTGCGGATGCGTTTTCATGGGTTGGTCGCCCAAGATTTTTGGGCATGTGACACACATTGGTGTTGTCCATATAGTTAATATGCTTATACAGTGAGAGTTTGTATTCAGTTTAAGCATTGATTCATTTGACATGATTTAAGTTTCTGTACAGAATAAAGTTTATTTGAACTACTCTGAAATAAAGTCTTGTTTTTCAATGCGGTTTAGCATTTGGTTGAAAGTCTGTTGTTGGACTCTTTGAGTAGTTAGGAGGACCAGATGGAAATACATGTTTTATTCTTGGATCACATTTATGTATTTCCATGCTACATATCCATACTTGATCTATGTTATTGATTATGCTAATATTGTGATCATTGATGGGTCTAGTGATTTAAATGTAGCGGTGACTGCTTTAGTTCAATATTGGTATAATTGATAGACCAGATTGTTAAGAAATATTTTTGTTTAGATAGCAAGAGCTCAATCCAGTTTTTGCATGTACAATATCCAGATAACTTATGTGGCCCAAGTGGGAGATTGTTGAAATTATTTTGTGGGCTCACATTATTAATTAATTGTACACGGACAAGCTATCTAATAAAGGACGCAATAAAGTGATCTAATTAATTATGAGTTTCCAAAGTATTAAATAAATTGATATGTTCCATATTATGTGTAGAAATCCAGCTCAATTAGGTCTTCTAGGATGGGTTGAAGACTGCTAATGTTATATAAGATTCTGGTCCCCCAAGTCACAGAGAATAACACAGAATATATACGGCGCTCATATTCTAGATCTCTCTCTCCTTCTCTCATCAAAGGCAAGAATAAGGTCATCGATTCTCTGCTGTCTTGGAAGATCCATAACTCTGACGATATATCCATCAATAGATTTTGGTACGTACGTGTTTAATTTTATTTATATTTTATGATAATTCGACATGAATTCATGACGTGTTGTGATATATAGATTTAATCACATGATTTATAGATTTATTTTATTAGATCTCCAACATGATCTACACCAAGGTTCTAAAATACGTGAAGCGTCCCGAAGTGCGAATGTTAAGCTCCAAGATTTTCAAGCTTAAGCGAGATTAACACAAGCTTAAGCGTGAAAAAGCGTTTTTTATTTTTAGTTTAATTGTAATTATCTCAAACCAATAAATAGAGAAGAATAATACATAAATATGATAAATTTAAGTCTGATGCATTAATTGTCATATTTATAAAAGCATAAAAATATCAAAATTGCAATCTTTATTTGTTTTTGCAACTATACCACATTAAAAAAATACTTAATATTTGTCAAATCATTATCAGACATGCTTAATCATAATTAAAATTAAAAAATAAACATCTAAATTATAAACCTAATTTATATTTTAAAATAAAAAGACATGCCTTAAATTAAAAATAAATAGATGCGAATAATTGTGCTTAAGCACACCTAATTGAACGCCTTAATTACGGTTAATTCTTTCAAACTACAGTTTAACCGTTTTTTCCGCTTTTCTCCGAAGCGGAGCATTTTTGTCGAGCTTCAAACTTAAACGGACTTTTTAAAACACTGATCTACACCATTATATCAATATTTGACGAATCACATTGAATCTAAGCCAGAAGACACAATTGATCCCAAAAAGATCCATGCAACATTTGTATAAGTATAAATAGACATTTGTGCTCGGATTGGAATTTTTTTAGACAACTAGGAACTTCAAATTACAAATATTCTAACTCTCTCGGTATTTTTAGGTAAAATTTTCGTTTATCATAATAGAGTTCAAAAAATTTATGTTGTTCGCACAATTTTGTGTTTTCTGATAACCAAACAAAAATGGTTATATTTTGGAGACAAGTGTATTTCATAAACATCGTGTGTGATGCAAATTATTTATAAGATATATCCCAACTCAAGCCTCGACTTAGACCGTTCTATTTTATTTTCAGAACTTCTTGTTACAATTTTCTATCAGTTTCAAATTTGCACCTCATATTGTACCAACAATTTTAGTATCCAAAATTTTAAATTTTATATATATATATATATATATATATATATATATATATATATATATATATATATATATATATATATATATATATATATATATATATATATATATAATACACACACACACACACACACACACACACACACACACACACACATATATATATATATATATATATATATATATATATATATATATATATATATATATATATTAATAAAGATTTTTCTTGAAGAATTTCCTTCCAGTTGTTGGATTATAATTTCAAAATGACCAGTTTTCTTCTGAATATTTGTCAAGTTTTCTTCTGGTCTTTATCACATTTTAGTAAAGCCTGGCGTGCTAATAAAATTCGAAAATACCTATGCCCTGAATTCCAATTTCCTAATATTTTTGACCTTATATGTTGAAAAAAGTATAGATACAAATATTTGATTTGAGGAAACATTTAAATAATGACTTTGTAATTACACTTATATTATATGCATTTTATATTCATCATTCTACATAAATTAACAAAATGATAAATCTGAAATTTATCCTACATAAATTTACTCAAGTTAATTAATTTCAAATCATGAATTCAAAATTCATGGTTTCAAATATTAATTGAAGCACGCACTTATATACTATATTTCTATTTCAAAGGGATGAAAAATATATAGTTACACATTATTTATTCATTAGTATTCTTCCATACGAGTAATTATATCATATTCTACAATTTTATTGCAAGTTTATGAAAATATAAATTATCTTGAAAAATATAAAAGAATCACATAGAACGGTTGACTATTATTTGCATTCATACTTTATTTTTCCAATATTTAATAAATATCTAAATGCTATTTTTATACATTAACTAATAAAATAAGGATTAATTTAAAAATATCAAAAAATATAAATTGATCTTTTGTGTTTTTTTATTTACAATTTTGGTTATTTATATTATCAAATTTCAGTTTTAATATTATATCTTTCAATTTTTGATAATTTTAGCCATTTTTCGTGAGAGTGCGTATGTGACACGTCATACATTCTCTCAATATTGATGTTATACAAGCGACACAATAGGAAAAATTACTAAGACTGCCAAAAAAAAAAGGCTAACTAAGACTTAAATAGATCATATAAATAATCAAAATCTCAAATTCAAAATTCATGGTTTCAAATATTTCCATCTAAACACACCCTTATATTCTATATTTCTATTTCAAAGAGTTGCAAAATATGTAGTTATACATTGTTTATTCATTACTAGTAGTTCATACATATGTCTAATTATATCATACAAAAATTTTGTGAGACGGTCTCATTAGTCAATTTTGTGAGACCTATATTTTATTTGAGTCACTTATGAAAAATTTATTTTCTAAGCTAAAAATATTACTTATTATTGTAAATATGGATAAGGTTGACTAATTTCACAGATAAAGATCCGTGAAACCATATCAGAAAAGACCTACTATATGTTATATCCTACAATTTAATTTCAAGTTTTTTGAAATCATAAGTTATCTTGAAAAATACAAAAGAATTACATATAACGGTTGAATATTATTTGTATTCAACTTCATTTTCAATATATTTAATAAATATCTAAATGATATTTTTAAACATGCAACTAATTAAATAAGGTTATTTTTAAAAATAGAAAAAATTATAATATGATCTTTTGTGTTTCTTTCTTTACTATTTTATTATCTATATTGTCAAATTTCGATTTTAATCATATATTTTTTTTAATTTATATATATATATATATATATATATATATATATATATATATATATATATATATATATATATATATATATATATATATCAAAGATCTCCATTTCTCATTAAAAGTATTCGGAAGTTTGACTTCGAGAAGTTATATATTTCATAAACAGTAAATGAAAGGTTTTTTTTTTAATTGAAAAAAGACTTTGAAAATATAGTGGAGGAATACATTACTGCAATAATTGCGAAAAAACTTGAGACAAACCAATTTGTTTGCTATATATTTTTATTTTCATAAAAAGATTTGTTGGGTGCTTCATTCTAATAATCCGATGATATATATTAAATATAGTAGAATTTTTTTTTCCAAAATGATTCAAAAACATGAACTTCGACCACTAATAATATTTAAATAATTTATCAATTAATTTATAGCATTACAACTTACTTCGGATAAAGCTAGCTATCGTCCTCTAGTTCGTAGTCAGACCTCTAGCTCGTAGTCAGACCTCGAAGGATCTCGTGCTATACCCATAGTACTCCATAAATTAATTAATGGCTTCGCAGCTTGTAACTTTGTCTTTGTCACGTTTTCGCACGTAAACTTGCATAATAAATAATTTAGTCAAAGTATTTTTATTTATATTATTTTGGATATTATTTACATTTTGCTTTACTTAAATTATTCTTTTTTATAGACTAAGATATACGATATATTTATTGGCAAATTGTATATATCATTTTTGTGAAATATCCAAAAAAAAAAAAAAAAGAAGCATAAAACCCTCCATGTAAAATTAAATGTCTTCTCAAACAATGTTTTTATTAAAACTTGGGCACATTTGCTTTGGAGTGAGTCTCATGTGAGACCGTCTCACGGGTCATAATCCGTGAGACGGGTCAACCCTACCCATATTCATAATAAAAAGTAATACTCTTAGCATAAAAAGTAATACTTTTTCATAGATGACCCAAATAAGAGATCCGTCTCACAAATATGACCCGTGAGACCGTCTCACACAAGTTTTTGTCTTTGCTTTGTTAGAGGTTTTACGTCTGTTTTTATTAATAAACAAAGTACTCTAAAATATGTTAATTTCATTTAGGAGGTTATGTTGTTTTTTTGGATTGAGATATATTGGAACATTTAAGTTTTGGTGATGTTCTCGTCTTAAGAAATTAGTTAAGAAATATTAAAACGGAGTGCTCCTAGAAATTTAGTAGCTGATAAGTTCAGCAGACCACTTGTATACTTATAAGAAAATTAACTAAGGTCTACCAAATTGAACAGACATCCACCGATTCTAACAAGTGGTATCAGAGTAATTCTCATGACCTCTTAACCCATATATACATCGATTACATCTTTCAACAAGATCCTCGTGTTTTCCGATGAAGAATTTGTCGACTGGAAGATTAGAATATATGCTCATCTAGCTGCCCAAAATGACATGTAGTTGTCATTACAGATGGACCTACCAAAATCATGAAGGACAACACTGCTATAACCATTAGTGACGGAGGAACACAGTTGATAGAGAAGCATCGATCATAACTCTATAATAATGAACATCTAATGAAAAGAAGAATGCACATTTAGATAATGTATCAAAGAACATACTATACAAAAACTCAACAAGAACACATTAAGTAAGATCAAAATGTGTGCCACTGCAAAGGAGATTTTGGAAAAACTGATTCAGTTATGTAAGGGAAATGATCTAACAAAGGAGAATAAAATCACGATAGTCATGAAAAAATTTGAGAACATCAAGATGAAGTTCGGAGAATCACTAAATGACTTTGATGAGAGATTCAGTACTCTCATCATCGAGTTGGCAGCTCTTGGAAAATAGTACACTAACAGGAAAGTAGTATTGAAAGCTATGAAACCTCTTTCAAAGGAATGGTACATAAAGATGATTGCCATGAGTGAATCAAAGATCTAAACAAGTTTGAGTTGTGTAACTTTTTTGCTGACTTAAAGGCATACGACTTTGAATTGGATACCAAAAGCGAGAGGAATCTATCTCAAGTCATCCAACCAAAGCTCTTCCAGTCACTACTGCTGAACATGTACAGGAAAATACTGCTGAACAACTTAGCAATAATGTTATGTCATTGTTTGTTAAGAAATTTTTCAAGTTCATGAGGAGTAACCACATGAATTTTCAAAACCCTAATTGAAATTATAAGAAAAATTCATCACTTAGCGATATGGCGTGTTTAAATTGTGGGAAGACTGCTCATTTCATCGTTGAATGCCTTAAGTCAGAGCCTAACAGATCAGATCAACAAGTCACATTTTTCATAAAAGGAAAGCTGTAACGATCTCAAAGATGAAGTAACTAAGTTGAATACTGAGAATGAAAGAGCGATTGTTGATTACCAGTCGCTATTGATTGAAAATCAGAAGTTGTCATTACTGGTAAATGCATGGAATAAATCTCCAGTTTCACTTGAGAAGACGAAGAGAATTACAAAAACAATCTAGAGACAAGACTGATATCAGATTCAGTAATCATGAAAGCACTTATGAAATCAGTACTCAATTGCAGCTGAATATATGCAAAGAAAACAACATTCACTTTGTTAAATCTAGTGCGATTTATGAACATGATGAAAATAACATTCAAGTTGAAAAATCTATAATAAAAATTAACAAGGGTGGACATTTTGGACTCAGTTATATGTAGTCTGAGAGGAAAATTTACTTGAATACTGGATCCAGTAGAGGGTTAGTTTCAGTAAAACACACCTCAATGAAGGCAAGAAACTACCAATAGTAGAACAACATACATGTTCAGAAGAGATATAGATTTGAAAAACAACAGGGAAGACAACATAGTAGAATACATTTTGTTAATAATCAGATGTCCCATTGTGCACACCCCAGTAGTTACCTGAAGTACAAGACCATTTAGGGTCATACAAATGTGGGTTCCTAAGGATCTTGTTTGGACCCAAATAGATTGGGTACACGTTATTAAATTCTTTGTTTGCGTGAAAGCCATAAATTTACTGATATCAAAATATCAACATGGTATCTAGACAGTGGATGTTCAAAAACATGATTAGATAATAAAAATTACTTTCGGAAGTTACCAGTTATAGGAGACCAAAAATTACTTTTGGTGACAACTCAAATGGTAAAATCGTGGGTAAGGGTATCATTTGTTGGTCATTAGTGTTGTGCTATTAGTTAAAAATTTGTGCTATAATTTGATTAATATTAGTCAAACATACGATAATAGCTATCAGATAGAAATTTCTGAAGCACAGATGCACAATTAAGGATGTTGGTTCTAATGTCCTGTTGCAAGGAATCACAAGAGGAAATACTTATTGAATAAATTGAGGATACAACCTATAATCTTACATTATTTATTGTATCGTCTTTTGATAAATAATGGCTATGGAATAAACGATTGAATAACTTAAATTTCATATTGTTTGACAACTTGCATAAACTGAATCTAGTAGTTGGATTGCCTGAGACAGAACTTGTTAAGAATCATATATGTTCATCATGCAAACTAAGTAAACAAATAAGATCTAATTTTAAGAATAAAGATAGTAAGCTGACATCTAGATTCTTAGAATTACACATGGATTTATTTGGATCTATACACATAATGAGTTTAGGGGGAATGAAATATACATAGTCATTCTTTATTATTTTTCTAGATTTATATGGATAATATTTCTGAGTGGTAAGGATCATACATGCTCTCAATTGATTAAATTTATTAAATGCGTTCAAAATGAAAAATCAGTTTCAATATCAAAATCAGAAGTGATCACGGTACTGAATTCACTAACAAAATCTCTTGATATGTACCTATCAGAATAAGAAATTCAGCACCAGGATTCAGCAGCTAGAACCACTCCAGAAAATTGAGTTCCTAATCGGAGAAATAAAACACTGAAAGAAGTAACATGGACAATGCTTGCTGATTTTGGTGTATTACAAAGATTTTGAGCAGAAACAATCAATACTGCATGCTATACTCAGAATAGGATGATGATAAACAAGAAAGATGGAAAGACACCATATGAAATATGAACTGGGAGTAAGCTTAATCTTTATTATTTTCATGTTAAGTGTTATATCCATAACAATTGTAAGATTCACTTAACTGATTCCGATTCAAAATCATATGGTTGTATATTTCTTCATCAATAAATACAGCATATAGAATATTTAACCAGATAACATCAAATGTTTTAGAGCATGTGCATGTATGTTGGAACATTTCATGTCGCAATCTTGATTTTGGTGTTAACAAAACTTGTTGTTGTGTTTCTTACATATTTACTCAAGTGTTAAGTTACTAAAACAAGAAGCAACCTGAAACTGAATTCTGCACAAACTAAATTTCTGACAAGCTTCGGTATTTTGATGATATCTCTGAACTGGATGATCCAAATGACAATCCGCCAACTATCCTGATCAGAAAACTCAAGTTGGAATAATTCGTATTTCACATCCGTTGGGAAAATTTGGATGTTTTCAAGGTCTAACTTATCTCTTAATTACCGAACTGATTGCACGAAAACAACAATCAGTTGGGAATGATCAGTTGCGGTATTTTGGCCATACTTCTCAGCTCGGTTATTAGAATGAAGTGATTCAGTATGCGTTGGAAAGATATGACAATGTTATACAAATCATCTTCAGAAGTAAAAGTCTGAATCGAAGCTTAAGATGCTGATAAATGACAATAAAGCTACTGGTTCTGCACAAAGCTGACGAACTGAACTGAAGCTGAACCAGACCAGCTGAATACCAGTTGAACTGAACTAACTGAAACTGAACCAGACCAGCTGAAGACCAGTTGAACTGAACTAGCTGAAACTGAACCGAACCAGCTGCTGATCAACTGAACCAGCTGAACTTAACTAATCGAACCAGCAGCTAACCAACTGAACTGAACCAGTTGTTGACCAGTTGAATTGAACGACCAGTTGAGTTGACCTAAGTTGGCCAGTTGGAATTGTCCAACAAGGCAAATTTGACCGTTGCAATATCAGAAACAGTACAGAAACTTTCTAAACGGTCATATTCTTATATCTAACATATATATCATTGTTGGAGATTATAAATACAACATCTTGAAGATCAAACAAGAGCTTTTGAAGATAATTCAAAGCATGGACATGAAGAAATCAGCTAGTTGAGAGTACAAGCCCTTGTGTGAGGATACATTTGATATGTACACAGTAAATGATAAATTCCTCACACACAATCACTCACACAAATACAAGAGAGTTGAAGTTCAAATATCAGTTGAGTTAGTGTTTACACAAAGACGTAAATCATTGTGTTTGTAGTCTTTGCATATGAGACATTAAATAATATGATGATTGTGAGGTGCTGCCTACAATCTTGAGAGCTAAGAGTTCAGTTAAGCAGTAGTGTAAGTCTTAAGCTGAGTGGGTTTGTACAAAGAGTTGTATAAATAAAAGTCTTTTAGTGAATCCTTCCTAAGGGGAAGAAGGGGCGACGTAGGAGCATTTGAAGTCTCCGAACATCCATAAACAAATTCGTGTCTATTTATTTATTGCATTTATTTATTATTTTCATTGTTTTAAAGATGCATTGTTGAAACATTTTATGTGTTCTTCAAATACCAAAATATTACATACCAAGTGTTTGATAAAATGCTTCAACCAAAATATTTTTTACTCATTCAACTTGCATATATTTTAAATGTTTTACAAAATATTTAATCGGTTTCTATGAAGGATTATTTCGAGTTTTTTCCGCTTAATTTCATATAAAACTTGATTTAATTCATCGGTGTTCAATATTTCAAGAACCGAGCTATTGTAGCTCAACGATTGATCCCCCTAATCGATCTCATCAATGTAGTATTTGGTGAATTTTTTAACAATCCTGATCAATCTAATATAAATAAATTGAGCATCAGAATGAATAACATCCAACAAGAAAAAAGACAGTGAGGATGATGTGGCCAAAGATCTATTCAGTATTCTGAACCTGATGTTTCTGAGATGCAACAAGAGGCAGAAACCAGCAGAGGGCTAGATCAAGTGGATACTGATCAAATCATTTAAGAAGATTGATGATGACCGTGTGAATCGGATGCGAGCTTAGTGGGCGATTACACCGGGTCAGGTTGATGAGCTGGAGATGGTAGCCAAGCACCTGGACCTGCACTCTCAAGGAAGAAAAAACGTTAATGGACACCGGAATATTCTCCGGCGTGACAACTCCGACGCTCAAGTCAGTGAAATGCTTTTTTTTAGAGAACCTTGTAGTAAATGTTGTAGGAAATATGTAAGTGAATGAATGAATCCATGTTTAAAGTTTGAGCAAACTTGATATTTATAGCAAGGAAGTCAATGATGACCTTGATGAGATCAGTTAGGGGGATAATTTTTGAGCTACAATATATCGCTTCTTAAAATATTGAACACTGATGAATTAAATCGAGTTTGATGTTCAAACCAAGCGGAAGACACTTGAAATAATCTTTCATAGAAATCGATTAAATATTTTGTAAAGTATTTAAAATATATGCAAGTTGAATGAGTAAAAATATAATATTTTGGTTGAAGAATTTTATCAAACATTTGGTATGCAATATTTTGGTATTTGAAGAACACGTAAAATGCTTCAACAATCCATCTTTAAAACTATGAAAATGATAAGTAAATGCAATAAATAAACAAAAACGAATTTTGTTATGGATATTTGGAGACTTCAAATGCTCCTACGTCACCACACCTTTTTCCCCTTGGGAAAGATCAACTAGAAGACTTTGATTTATACAGCACATTATACAAACCTATTTCAACTTAGGACTTATTTCTTGCCTAATTGAAACTATTAGCACTCAAGATTGCAGGCAACACCTCACAATCATCATATTGAGTAATGTCTCATATGCAAAAACTTCTTACACAAGTTTATTGTTGGAACTTTTCAAGTTCGCAATCTTGATTTTGATGTTAACATGACTTGTTATCTTGTTACTAATAATTTATCTTAGTACGCAGACAGCTAAAGCTGAAATAATCAGTTTACGAAGCCACAACTGAAGCTATCAGAGATGCCGACTGATTACGGAAAACTGAATCAGTCAAACTGGTTTATCAACAAACAGTTCAGTTGACTGTCCAACTGATAAGTGATTCATCAAGAAGACCTCAGAAGCCTGGCCAGCCGATGTTGTGTCCAACTATCGAAGAGCCCAACTGACCAGTTCAACTGAAGGAGTGAAATCGGTTCAACTGACGAGTCAACTGATTTCACTAAGCCCAACTGAAGATCATTCAAGTTGACCAGTTCGCAGCATCAGTCAGAATCTTTCAGTTGCAGATCAAGACAAGCTTATTCAAAGTGGATTCCAGCTGTGCGTGAAGGTACAAAGCCAGTGTCCAGTCAAAGGATAATAATGGACGTTGCATCAGAGAATTAAAGACAGAATGCTTCAGAAGGGCAGTCGAAAAGTCGAGACACAAAGTCCAAGAAACCGATTCAAATTGCAACGGATACAATAAATGAGTCTCACTGTACGATCAGTTTTCTCGCCTATATAAAGAGAAGATCAGTGAAGACTCAATAGACAACAAGAAGAAGCTGAAGAAAAAGAACGATATACAAAACAAAAAGCCTCTTCAAGAGAGAAAATAAAGGGCACGCACATTGCATATTAGCTTTCAGAAGCAATCAGCCCAGAGGGATATCAAAGATATATCAGCTTACAATAGAAGTCATTTTCCCTCATTGTGTGAGAACATCCTTGTTCAGTTCTCACACACAAACTCTCTGAACCACTCATATACCGTCTTGCACAAAGACGAAAAACTTGTGTATGTAGTTTTTGACACATAGACGTTAAAGAAGTGTTGGCCGGAAGGTGTTGCCTTCAGTCGTAGCTAGGAGTTCAGTTTAGGCAGTAGTGTAAGTACTAGCTGAGTGGGTTTGTACAAAGAATTGTATGTATATATATATATATATATATATATATATATATATATATATATATATATATATACTTGACAACATTTAAATGTTAGTTTGGTTTTACCAACCATTTAAAGTGGGATCCTTGATTTAGTGTTTACAAATATATATATATACTTGACAACATTTAAATGTTAGTTTGGTTTTACCAACCATTTAAAGTGGGATCCTTGATTTAGTGTTTACAAATATATATATATATATATATATATATATATATATATATATATATATATATATATATATATAACATAATATAAACATGATTATTTAATATATTGGAACCATTTTATTAAGTGGATTTCAATAATGTTCATTAATGTTAAATTTATTAAAATACCAAGAATGGATCATTTAATCTCAACTACTTAAATTAAAATTTGAACAATTAAAAATTACCAATTAAAGATTCAAACAATTAAAACAAAAACAAAAGGACATTGTATTGGGCATGTAATTACCTCAGCTTCCATGTGGATACGATATTCGGACTCTCCGAATTATACTACTTGTGGACAACCTATTCTTGGAAGTGCAACAATCAAAGTTTCATTACTACATCAACAGCATAAGCTGAATATTTGGATGCTGGTAGTTGTTGTTCTCAGTTTTTATGGATTCAGCAGCAGCTACACGATTATGGAATCTAGGCTTCTGCATCACCTATTTTATGTGACAACACCAGTGAAATTTCCATCACATACAATCATGTGTTGCATTCCAAAACCAAGCACATTGATATCATGCATCACTTCATCAGAGGCGACATCATGAAGAAAGATATCAGACTTGAACATGTGTCTACTGAACAATAGGCTGCTGATATCTTCACCAAACGCTTATTTGATGCTTAGTCTTCCCGTTTATGAGATATTTTAGGAATGATTGATTTATCATAATTTTTCTTAATCTTATATGCATGATTTTAAGGGGAACTTTGTCTGTATGTTCATCACAAGTTGTTGTTCATATCTCTATTTATTACAATGATAAAACAAGATGCACGAGTGGAATAAGATATTTGCTTAAATAAATTCAGCAAATCCTTACTTCAGTAGCACTTATGAAATAATGTAATTAGTTTCAATTATCTTATATTTATTAACTTTTAAGGATAGTCAATTGGTCATCACTCCTCAAAATTTGATTTTTTTTTTGAATTTTAAATTCCATTATTTACTCAATTCAATTAATTTTCTCTGACGTTTGAAAATAACCACTCACAACATCACAATAACCACTCACACGTTGACACGTGGAACCATGTTTGTATCATATGATTGTAAATATGCTTTCTCACCATCTCAAATATCATACTCTCACAAAACCTTTCATATTCTTGTTATAAGAATTCTATGCATTCTGTGCAATTTTATGAACATGTTTACTTCGATCCAGTCTTTCATTTGAAGAAATGACAGCTTACAAAATGAATGCCTATCAAGTGAACTTCAAATCCGTTACGGACTTGAAGATTCGGCAATGGTGACAATGTTTAGAAACTTGTAAAATGCTCCACTTTGTCCTTTTCTGAGTCTTCTGGTGGTTATATATGAAGACGTCATTCAGGATTTCTATGATCATGTCATCATTACTGTATAAACAGATCTCCTACCCCTTCAATGGTCAAACATATTTGTTTGATGAAGCCTTATTTGATTCGAATTTCTCTTTGCTTATTGAGGGACTTTCAGACTTCTCTCAGCTCTCTTCGTCTGTCATCTCCCAAATGAAGAAATTTTTTTATATGTTTGACTTAGCTATCTTTGTTTCCTCCAGGAAAAAGGAGATGCAGATGGAATACCAGGTGCTGATGTATTTTATCTTCAAGGAATTACTGGTGAAGGCTGGATCTTTTGATACCAACATTAAAGAAATTTTTTTGGTGATGGCTGCTGTCACTACTAGAAGTAAAATCAATTGGTCCCTTATTCTTTTCAATGTATTGGTGGACATGATTATCAAACACTCTACTAGCTTTATTGTGCAGATCAACAATAAACTTATTGATCTTGGAGTGCCAGTGTCTGTTCCCCAGTACTGGATCAAGACCAAAATGTTGGATGCTGCTAATGTTCTTGCTTTACGACCTAAGATATTTTTCATGCCTACTGCCGCCACTAAAAGGAAATTGGTGAGGGTCAAGTCTCCGCCATAAAGAAGAATTCTAAGAGAATGCTTATTTTGGCCAGTGATTCTGAGCAAACTACTTCTGAAGGATCATCTGCTGCTCCAATCACTTTACCAATCAAGAAAAAAGCCTATAACCATCAAGGTAAAGGTTACTTAGAAAACAACATTGGTTGCTGAAATATTTTCTAAACCATAAGCAACACCATCCCCTGCTCAAGTGTACCAATAATTCACGTCTTTACCGAATAAGAACAACCAATTAAAGCTCTCCATATTTCGTCAGTTCCTTCCAGAGTTGGATTTTCTTCTAGTGTTCTTCTTTCTCCAAAAGGAGTTATTATCTTATATGCTTTTCCAAAATCCAATCTATCATTGTAGGAACGACCTATTTTTTCTTGGAAAGACAAAGGAAAATTGTTTTTTATCCATCTCTGACCAAGCTGATGAGGAAGAAGTTCCCAAATCATCAATACGATCTCAAATTGATTGGCATATAGAAGAAATCGATGCTTATGTTTATCAAGAAATAGTTCATTTGATGAGTGGGTTAAATTTCGCACTATGACAAAGCTTGTTGTTTTTTAAAAAGAAATATGAAAAAGCTGAGAAAAACCTTAAAGCTTGAAGCTTTGGTCTTCTCACATACAAAACAAAATGTCGTTTCCAAGGCCATGTCCAGAAAACATTGTGTATTGGAAACATCGAAAGTTTCTAAACTCAATGAGATCTGACTGCTCTTAAAGCAAATTATGACTCAGATGCCTACAACATTTCATGATTTGGCAATCATTCAGAAGCTCAAGAATGACTTATCTACTTTTGTTATGGAAGTAACTACAATGGAAACTGAGTTTGTTGCTCAAGCTACTGCCAAAACTCAATCATATGTTCTCTTTACTGCCAAACCATTTGAGGAACATGCAAAGTCTCTTCCGAGAAATACCACACCCATTACTCATGCACATTCTCCATTTGTTGTTGCACCTATTGATCAACCTCGGCAGTCATCCTCCATTCTCTCTGTCGGAGATCTAATTTTATCTAATGTGTAGGATGTTTTCAACTCCATTGATCAGGTGTCTCTCTATTAAAGATATGGTTGCTGATCCTCTGAAGTATCAAGCCACTCTTGAGACAATCTCAGCACCATCTCCTCCTCCCTCTAAATAACCAATTCAGGTTTAGGCTTCACTTCAAGAAACTATTGATGTGCCAGTTGCTCGAGTAGTATCACAATCTCATATATCAGAATTAGTAACTGTTATCGAAGAGGTACACGGTGCTGAAAATGTTGTGGCTAAGGACGACCTAAACATTATTAGAAAATTGACAATATTTTCTTGTGTTCCTCAGTCTAATACTTGTTTGGAAATAGGGATGTAATCGAGTCGAGCCGAGTCGAACTCTTGAATGTTTGAGCTTGGTTCGTTTATAATCGACCCGAGGTCGAGCTTTATTTAACGAATATATGCATGGCTCACAAGCTTATTCAAGCATTTATCGAGCCTAAACAAGCTTAATAAATATGAATTATACATTTAATTTTTTATTAAATTAATTAAAAATTAAATATATATTTAAAGAAAATATATATTATTCTTATTAAAATTTGTAAATTTATTATAATAAAAAAATTTAATAGATCTATATATTTCGTAAATAATATGCAAAATCAATAAATCAAATATCAAACTATTATTTTTTCATTTAAAAGATTACTCATGAACTTACCAACGAACATGTTCACGAGCTAACGAGCCGAATACTGTAAAGCTTGAGTTTGGTTTGTTTAACTTAACGAGCCTCGTTAAACGAGTTTTTATCGAATCGAGTTTCGAATATCTCACAAACGGTTTGGTTCATTTACATCCCTATTTGGAAATAGTTTTACCAATGCAAGCCCTTCTGTTGATCTAGAATATATATTCATTCATTCAAACGATACAACGGAAGCACCGGCTGCACAAATTTGGGAGACATAAGAAAGGTTTGCCAAAAATGCTAGGCACAAGGCTCTCACTCGTGAATCTGAAGATCTATCCCCAGCTGAGTCCAAACTAAAATATATTGCGGCAATAGGCATGCCTCTCGAACTATTAATTAAGATCACTAAGTATAGTGTCAATAATACTCAAACTGGCTCGGATCTTTTCAAATCTAGAATTTTGAGGCATGTGGAGCACATTCAAAATGATTTAATCTATATGCATCAATTCAAAGCCGATTTCATCATATCCAAGGCCTATGTTATGGGACAATAGAATGTGCTTATTAAAAATCATAAACAGATTCATCAGAAGCTTGTGAAAAGTCAGATGCAAAGACACAACAAACTTTCCGCCAAGATTAACAATTTTCATGCCTCATTCACTGCTTAGATTGCTGATTTATCTCTTAAATGAAGGATATTGATTAGAAAAAAAAAAGGAAAAGCAACCTCAGAGTTCGAATGCTAGAACCAGAGATATCCACCCAAATCCAGAACACAGGAATTACTTTTAATATCTTGTATCTATTATGTGTTATGATTGATTTTGATTTGTAAAATAGAGAATTTGAATTATTTCATTTGCTAACTTTCGACATCACCAAAAAGGAGGAAAATTGTTGGAATATTTAATTTTTGGTAACGTGCTCGTCTTAAGAAATTACTTCATAAATAATAAAATTCAACACACCGAGCATTCAGTAGCCAATAAGTTCATTAGAACACTTGCACACTTATCAAAAAATTAACTAAATCCAACTAAATGAACAATCATTACTAAAGTTCAAATCTCTATTGAATCTTTTCAACGATCATTTATGAGCTTGGACTTATTCTCTTAATTAATGGAATATAAATTCATTAAATCAAATATTCGAAGAATCTCTAACATTCTATTTAAAGAGAATATATTCTGACTCTTTGATTTACTGTCATAATCATTAATTGATTTTTATATTTTTGGATCATTGCAAATGAAACGTAACTAGTTGTATGATTGCATTTTTGGTCTTGGTACGACCTTTTTATAGCCTTTCAGATCCGAATGATAAAGATCATTTATAAAAAGGCCTTCAGCAAAAAGAAAAAAAATTTACATGATATATCATCTATTGACTCAGAGTAATGCTGAAAATATTCAAAGCACACATTCAAGTTTTATTAAATCTTTCAAATATCATCTTGTGCTATTTTAACTTATTATTATTACTATATCTATATGTGCTTATCTCATTGTTTGAGTGAGTTACTGTAACTGACAGAAGAATCTATTATCAGAAGCATATTTAAATTTTTGAGTAGTTGATACTAAGAGTTTCAGTGGGAAGTGTTTTAGTCCTACTGAAATAAGTATTTACAGAAGCTGTAAATATCAAAGTCTTATAGTGGATACCTTATGAAAACATAATAAAGGGAGACGTAGAAGGATTTTGGCATTCGAACTTCTAGAAACAATTCTCATGTATTACTATTGTGCTACTATTTTTGTATCTTTTCACAAAGTCCCGGTAGACTCATTCCGCATTACACACCAATTGTCTGCTGAATTTTGACGGTCAAGATCAGACTTCTGTTGTTAACACTCATAGAGGTCACCTAAAAGTCAGAAGCAAATGAAATTTGTGAGATATTTATTCACCCCTCTCATCTCCCTCTTAAGCACTTATACTGATCCTAACAAGATGTATGTGGCTAAATATAATTTACCAATATCCTTAGATTAGCTTTGTTCTTTTGTTGAAATGAAAGTTTTATAAAAAATAAAAGCTCAATGTAAATATTGAGTGCTTGTGGAGTTAATTTTTTTTATTATCATAGTTTATTTTATTTTATTTTTTGCGTTAAAACGATTAATAAATTAATGATTGAGAACTTATATTAAAAATTAAAACCTTTAAAGGTGACCTTTTATAAACAAAATTATAAATAGTTTAAAAACATTTTAAGTATGGTTGTTTTAGTTATTTTAGGGTATAATAACTTTCTGGTGGATATAACTAGTTAGATTAAGTATTGCAGTATCAATATGTTGGATATATACTTTTTTTTTAACGGGCTAGAAATTAACAGATAATAATGGATACTCCAACTCAAGTTGTTCAAATATTATCAGTTAAAATACTATTGCACAATATCCTACTAAATCTTGACTGAGAGAAATGTTTCCTAAAATGTCAAGATTCAATCAACTTGTCGAAAATTAAAAGATCTGAAGCCATAAAAAGCAAATGGGCATCAAATGAACATTTAATGCACTGTATGATAGAGAGAGGTTAACAAAGTTATTCTTTCAGGAGCTAGTATAGATATCGTCGAAAAATTTCTAATCGTTAGAACTTTTCTATTATATATATGCAGATTCAGATTGAAGAAAACAATAACATTGATAAGATTCAAAGCTTTTAAAACTCTGCAAATATTCAAGATCTCAAGCGCTCATAATCATTCAAATATCAAGTTGCTTATTTAGCACACATCTATCTGTCCATACCAGAACTTCAAGAATCAATCTGTACTACCCTAACCAACTCTAGCCATTTAACGCTATCAGTTGAAAGTTATTGTTTCCAGTGAACCAGGGGTTCTTAAACAACCAAAAGTTGTTGAATGATGGCTAAGAGTTTTGATTTTGACAGTAATAAGTTCTATTCGAAATGAGTTTATACAAGAATATACTAATCAAAGTATTTTAGTAGATTCTTTTCTAAGTGGGAAAATGAGTAAAATATGAGTGTTTCTCTCTGAATATCCATAAAATTTTATATCATTACTTACACACTCTATCTTGTTCTCTTGATTATTTCTAAAACATACATTACAATTTTAAAACTTATAGGACATGTAATATTATTCAGAATTAAAACATACAATTTTAAAATATAATCTAAAACTAATTATCAAACAATGAAAAAGGATATTAGCAATTTTAAAACAAAAGTTAGACATTTGACCACATCCACAATGTCAAATCAAATTAATGTCTTTAAATATATATGAAAATGAAGATGTTGCATAATAAAAACTTAATATAACAACAACAATATTATTAAATAAATACTCGTGTAACATCATTTTACGAATCAGTTTTATAAAATGATTTTTAAACTCGATTCATAAAAAAATATTCAAAAATATTAATTTTTATTGTAAATATGAATCTAGTCAATATGTCTAACATATATAGATCCGTGAGATCTTCTCAAAGAAATTTAATCTATTATTATTATGTCAAAAATAAAATACTTTTTATCATTAATTTTACTATGCCTTCTATATTTTTATAATCCCATATCTCATTTAAATTATATAAACATCAAATTCAAATCATATTTAGTATACCAGATTAATTATCTATTGATAATTTATATGTATAAATTTGAGAAAATATCATTCATCAGTTACTATAAATAATGATAATAATTTTATATTCCAAATTCAAATGGGAAAAATATTCTATATTACACATATATTATGTGGCTAAAAATCCTGGGGCATACGGATAAGGTATGAAACCAACCCGCAGGCGCAGACAAAACTAACCATTTGTTTTTATTTCCAAAATAATTTTAATTATTCAAAAAATAAAATTTACTTTTCTATTTTAATTAATTTGATATTATTATTCAAAAAATAAAATTTACTTTTCTATTTTAATTAATTGGATATTATTATATTATAATGGGGAATTTCAAAGTAAATGGGTTTTGCGTGGACTCATTGTCTATATATTGATACTCTGTTGTTCTGTTCGAATCCAACTCAGATCCCATCTGCTCCATAAATCTCTCCGCCCATATTTGAGGTACATCGTACAGTATCAAATTTCAACTACTGGGATTTTAATGCAATAAAAAAAAATAACTTTTTTCTTTTACTTTGAAATCCAGTATCACGTGAAGCTCGAAAATCGATGCACGAGCTGCATCTGTTTTGTTTTCTTCCAAGTTGAATCCGCTGATTTTATTGAGTACTCTTGCTTAGAATCTTGATACCCATTTTCACCAACCCAAAACTGTGATTTCTTGCTCAAGTTTCTGCAGGGTTTTTCGAGTGATTGGGTTTCCGATGGCGACGAGGAATCTGGAGAAGATGGCATCCATTGATGCGCAGCTGAGACTTTTGGTGCCCGGAAAGGTGTCGGAGGATGACAAGCTTATCGAGTACGACGCTTTGCTTCTGGATCGGTTTCTCGACATTTTACAGGATTTACATGGCGAAGATCTCAAGGAGACGGTACCATTTTCTTGTTCATGTTAATTCATATAATAGCCTTTGATTCTTGGGATTTGATTTGACTTTTCATATGTAGATCGGGGTGACTTGCGTAGATCTTTGGATACATAATTGATACTGTCCCAAGTGATGACTAGTTCGTTCTTTGCATCATTTAGTGCACCAACTTTTATTATGTGATTTCCATGCCAGATATGAAATTTTTTTCCTACCCATGCCATCTACCTCAAATTTTGCTTTTTCAAAAGGATATTCGACGAATATTCCTTAGTTT